>NC_138227.1:32365543-33010214 GCF_964197995.2 Scardinius erythrophthalmus | reverse complement strand
GTAACACACGCTATACAAGATGAAATGATTGATTCTTGTGTCTCGACGGCCATTGTCGTTTGCGAATCACCACGGCACCCTACGTCAAATGGATCGTGCCAAAGTTGGGCTGATATCATGTTGTCTGAAATCCGGCATTAGAGATGGTGACCGTGCGACCATGGTGTAGTTCATTTATCACAGGGTTCCTCAAACTCGGTCCTGGAGGGCCGCTGTCCTGCAGAGTTTATCTCCAACCCTGATCAAACACACCTAGCTGTGAGTTTCTAGTGATCCTGAAGACATTGATTAGCTTGCTCAGGTGTGTTTGATCAGTGTTGGAGCTAAACTGTGCAGGACAGCGGCCCTCCAGGACCGAGTTTGAGGAACCCTGATTTATAGCCTATGTTTAGCTTTTTACTTTTTTTCATAAAAGGCTTCAAAATTCATACAATTTGTGTTCATTTCTGAAGATTATCATTGGTCATTTTCTGCAATATTCCAAAAGCCAATGGAAGAATCCTATTGTTTTTTTGTCGAGAGAACCAGGGTTACGCTAACTCCTAGAAAAATACGTCATCACTGCAGCATTCTACCATGGTATAATCTATTTCAGTTACACACACTCCTAAAATATAAGTCAAATGAGGGGGTCTCTTCATGTCTAAGTAGGTGATTCCTGGCCAGAATAAGCTGCCATGTGGACCAGACTTCATGCTAATGGTCAAAAGGTCTGTCTGCACCAGACTATCATCTTGTGACATATCGGTTTGAGTCACTGCTTGACAAGGATCCCCTTCAAGCTCACTAAAATCCTCCAAGGGCTTTTATTGGAATTCTGCGATCCAGCGGAGCGCTCCGGGAACCGTTTTCAATTGTGCTTTCAAATAAGTGCTTTTTTGTTTCTTCCAATCTCTTTCCCCAGACAGATAAAATAACCAACGGAGAAGAGACATTTGGTTCTTGCTGGTGCTCTCATTGCAATTATCACTGAAATTGAATTCTGCTGTTTTCCAAGATCCCCGGTCGGAAGCTGAATAGGCATCTACACATAATAGAATTTCATCTTTCAGGCTGGCGAAGATTAATAATCAAAGCAGAATGACACCACATTTCTAAATCCCTCATTATTCTTAATTAGGGCTGATTTAATGGGCAAGGCATTTTGAAAGGCAATATATATTAATAAACATACACCATGTGAGGTCAATCATTTTAATTACAATCATTTAATTAAACTCATTAAAATAGTTTCCTGTGTGGAAAAAGTTGGTCTCAACACAAAACAAAAATAATAATTCATAAAATTAAGCTTTGTCAGATATTCTAATTCTAAATGACGCCCTTTTTCCAGAGTAAAGCCACTTCATTCAACCAGTTTATTCAAGGAGAGAACAGGTGTGTGAGAGAAATTAGTAATTTCTTCACTAGTAAAGGAATGCTAATGGTGTTCTAATGGATTTTCTGTCATAATCTGGAGCTATTCTAAAGGATTCTAATGGGAATCCCACAGGAATCACTTCCATTTTGTCAGAATGTCAGTTTATCCAGTAGGATCTTAATTGATGCTTAAGGAAGGAATTTCCATTTACAGTTCTGTACATTCCTATAAGGCTTGAAGGGAGTTTATGTCCTCGTGTGGGTTTTATCATCATGATTTCCAGAGGAGTGGGTGGATACACCACTTTTTAATAATTGCTTCCTGGGAATTTCCAGATTTTATGAGAAGCAATCATCTCCCTCACGTCTTTTTGCAGTTGAGAGGCTGCAGGGTGCTGAAGCCTAAAGATAAATGCTGGCTTTTCAAGTGGTTCCTCAACCTTTAAACGCCCCCTTTCTCCATTTTGTTCACTCTTAACAGCTTTCACAGACAGACAGACATGATGAGAGAGAAAATCTTTAGCAAATGTTTCTTCAACTATGGACATCAGGTAACAGCCATAAAATAGTTATCGGCATATCGATAGAAGACAGGATTTAAAGTCCCCCTTTGGTGAAAATCAAGCTTTTAATGTTGTTTTATGTCTAAGTGCTGTTTTTAATATGCTTTAAGACAAACCATGTGCAAATTCAAAAGTATTTTCTCCTTAAAACTGCAGTGAACCAAAGACTCAAAAACGCAGTTTGAAATCGCTGGTGTTTCTGACGTCACAAACTTGTAACCAATCAGGGCTGCGTTTCCCAAAAGCATCGTAAGCCTAAGTAGATCGTAAAAACGATCGTACGACTGATCTTAATATTACGGTCTGTTTCCCAAAAGCATCGTAACTTAAGTAGCTCTTAAAAATCATCGTAGATCTACGAGTGCTCTGGAGTAATCGTACATCCCCAAGTGCATCGTAAGAAGACAGAGTTATGAGGACACCTGCAGGACAACCGGCAGATTACACCTTTAACTTTATTCAAATGCAATGTGATTATAATAAAAGGTTTTGATTGTACTTTATTGTACACTTTTTTGTTGGTTAAATGAATGTATAAATAAAATAAAAAGGTCAGAAAACAAAACAAAAAAATTGAAATAATTTAATCTAATAATTTTAATCAAAATAAAGCAATGAACAAAAAAATAAATAAAAGATGTAATATGCTTCAAAGACTGGGAAAAATAGGGATGAACAAAAAAATCTGTCAATGACTTGCTGACATGCACGAAAACCAGCCATGTATTGGGCATTTCTTGGTTGGCCATCATTGGGCCCACCACCTGTTTTATTAAATGTTGTCCTCTGCAAAGCCCTCTTCCTTTTAGCAAGGCTGGCAAAGTCCTGCCACTTCTTCCTGACCTCCTTCCCTGATCTTTTAATGCCCCTAGTTACAGTCAGTTTTCTAGCAAACTCCTCCCAGATTTTTTGTTTTTGTTTATTTGTATGACTTCCCTTAAACCTGCTGAAAATAATATGTTTGTATATGTTTGTATATTTTCTTTTCTTTCTTTTTTTTTTTTTTTTTTTGGTTCAGCCATTTTGCTGGTGTCTCCACTCGTAGGTTTGTGCTTTTATAGATTATTGGCCTCGTGGAAAATGCACATCAGGTGAAAACAGTAGTTAAACATTTAAAATTGCAAGCGTGCGCTGCAATTACAAGCCATTCTACAAGGTGACATTTCAGCACTTGACAAACGGACAGCGACTCTTAAGTAGCACTTAATCGTGCTAAGTGCATTTTTGTGAAACGCACGTGAAATGAACACGAACGTTCGTAAAGTCGCTCGCAGAAAATCCTTGTAAGTGCTAAGATCCATCGTTATCTGGAAACGCAGCCCTGGTCAACGTGTGATCGTCAACCAGTGGATCTATGAGCTGGTGTGAGTGTTTGGATTGATGTGGAATATTGATTTAATATATTAAGTGGAATCAAATCCACATAGAGAAAAGGGATGTTTTTTTTTTATTATGACAAAAAAGATATAGACAAGAATCACGTTTTTATGTTAAATCTTATTATTTTACTTGGCAAGTTTTATATACACAAATGTAAATGGTCTGAAAGGATTCCTAAAATTTACCATTTTAAGGCTGATATGAAGATTTACTTTGGAACACTGCAAGGGCTCTTAAACCGCAAAGAAACCAGAACTATGGTAATCTATTAAAAATTAAATTCCTCTTCTTTATTTTAATTATACATGTATACCTCCTCTCCGATATGTCTTATTTTATTTATTTTTTTCTTATTTTCCTTAATACTTGAATTGACTCTTTAGCATCTTTGATATAAGTGTTACATGTAATGTTCTTTGTATCTTATGATGCTCTGGATTCATTTTGAACCTTATATGCGAAATATGTATATGCTGTATTATACAATGTATAACTCTGGAAATAATAATAATAAAAATAAATAAATAAATAAAAAAGAGCTGGTGTGAGTGAGTGGAGGCGGGGCTAATTTACATATTCATAGAACTGCGTATACTAAATGAGGCAAGGATGTAGAGTAACATTCAAGCTATTTTAAGGCATGAATCATTTTATTTTCAAGGAAAAACCATTTAAAATGTAATTTTGGTGACCAAAGATGAGTTTTGAGGGATAATATTGACTACATGTAGAGGGACTTAAAAAAAAAAAAAATAGAAAACTATTATTTTGGCTGGCAGAAATTGTAGTGAATTCATTATTTGTATAAAATAAAAACAAATATAAAAGCATACTTAAAATATACCTCCCTCATCATATAGTTGACCCTTTCCTTAATGAATCCCAGTATGGTTTTATCATGTTTACCTATAACAAAAACATGATATTACCCTATTTATGGACAATTCATCGAAAATGGCCTAATTTAACTAACATACAAAACCACTGATTGAAAAAGCAAATCATTTTTTACTCAAAAAAGCCTTCAGTTAATAGTAGGCTATACAACACTTGTGACAATTTCCTCATGTGACAGCCAGTCCAGTCCTTCCCGACATATAAAAGAAATGGTCAAATTGATGTGAAACCTTTAAATCTAAATACTGCAACAACAACGACAAAAAGCAATAACCCACTGTACCAAAGAGATCTAAATTTAGCCACAGTCGGATCAATGCAGGGCCAGTGAGGAAGCAGATCTGGCGCTCGTCTCCGTGGTTGGACAGTCAGCATCTCTGAGCTCAGCACTAACCTCTTTTGTTTCATGTCAGTGTCGAAGAGAACAGGGTAAGTTAGACGGGGAAATGCAAGCATTTTAGCATTCGGGTTGTATAATCCTAAAAGAAAACGCAAGAATTGCAGTGCTTAATTAGCTATAATGCAGAACCGACCATAAACAGGCCTCTTTGAATTGAGCTCCTTTCACAAAGTATTCCCAGTGCAACAGAGAGAGGAAAACACCAATACTGTTGACACTGACAGATTGCCACAGTAGTCTGGAGACATGCTGCCTTGTCTTGCTGGGTAATTATGCCTTCTCTCATTTAGTTTCCCTCCAGCAAGACTAAATGTGTTTGGGAGAGAAGCATATCAAGTAACATCAGTCATGACTGTCATCGCCAAGGGATGGTTTCATCATATCAAGCTAGCTGTGGTTATGTCATCGCTTCAGGGATCATTGATTTCTACATTTTTCATGTTGATCGTTCATCCTGTGGTCATATATGGTGTCTCTATTAGCATTGCACATTTATCATTAATTTAAAATATTTTGATAAACTCATTTTGTGTCTTTTGTCAAACTGGAAGTTTTCTCCAGATCACATGAGTAAGATTTTTTTATTTGTAAAGAATGATTGCAGATATTTACAGTGTTATAATGATTTCAATTAAATGCTGTTCATTTGAACTTTCTAATAATTATTTTTCAGACTCCTAAATATATAAAAATATGAAGCAGCACAACTGTTTTCAATGCTGAAAGGCATCAAGTACGTCCGAATCCAATGTTAGCTTCACTTCCTGAGATACCTTCATCTGATTGATTTTTGAAGGCAGAATAGATGTATCCTTCACTGCCTTTGATATCCCACAATCCTGTGCTTTCCATTCTGTGAGGTTTTTTTTACCGTTTTCCACTTTTTATGTTATTTCTGGCGAGAAATTACCATTGTAGTGATTAAAAATTATCTTAGTTATCACTAAAACGAGTTCTGTCATTAAACTGTTACGCTGCCTTAGAAATCAGTTTCATGAGGCATCTTTGTGCGCCATGTTGATCAAAATATATCATACTGGTTCTCTGTTGAATAATCTTACCCTCCAAAACTTCTAGGCATTGGTTCCTTGCATATGCCATTAAATGCAAAATGGCTGAACCAGTTGTCATAATCTGTCAAACCATGTTTGATGTGCATTTCTGTTAGACTTTTTTGGTAAATGTGTCCTGAATTGAGGGATTATAAAGATGAATCTTGACTTTCACTAATGACAGGGAATGTAAAGCATTAGATCAACCAATAATCTCGAAACCAATGATCAACCAAGAAGACTCGAAAGCTATATCTTACCAAAGTTGTTTATGTTCCTAAGTGTGTTCCCCGAACTATACCTTAGAAAGCTGCTTAAGATATACCTTCTTACGTGCCACGTTACCGGGTGCTGTCCGTGGCGATGGTGCTGAATTGGTTGATATCGATGGCTCGAGAATCAATTATTCTCTCGTGCAGGGGTTGTTTATGTGAGAAAGCGGTGTTCTTTATTAAAGAAGCACTTCAGAAATAGTTGAAATTACATTTATTAGGACTATTGGATATTATAAATAATAATCCAAACTATAATAGCCTATAATAGCCTAGCCTACATATTTTAAAATTGTATCATATATTGCTGCCACAATAACCTTGTCAAAACTTTTACGTGCTTTCTTCTCTTTCCCAGTTTTGTTCGCTGAGGTGGAGCTGCGATGAAATATTGTTCTTGTAAATACTTTCAGCATTTCAGTAATAAAAGTGAACATCTTGCGTACGGTGCTCGGCAGTGATCAAAAAGGGTTTAAACAGTGGATTTTGAATCTCTTCTTGTAAACTCAAGAGATGTGGATTCGGACGGCACTAAAATCACCACACGACCTGTTTGTCAAAAAACAGTAGGTACTAATTTGGCCAGGGATTTTTACGCGGGTTGGGTGAGAAAAACACTGATATTATGGATTCGGACGGCACTAAAATCACGACTTACCCCTGTTAATGTTTAAAATACCGTACAAGCCCATGAGAAACAATATAAGCGTCCGAATAGGACTTAACTGACAGTAGCCTATGCTTTCACTGGCCTTTAAAAGCGCTTTTTAAATTAATAATATTGTATAATAATATAATTAAAAATATAACAATCAGTGTGATTGACAATTTTATTCTTTGCATGAAAACCCTTGAATTAGCCTAATTGAATACTGTCTGGGTGTATTAAAACTTCAGAATTATATTCGTATAGACCTGCAACAGTGATAAGGTAAAGCTAAGAGTGGTCCAGACCAACCTTACGAAAGTATGACTTACAAAAGATATACTTAGTGTACGAACATGTCGGGAATCTTGCCATAACGTTAAGAGAGAGGTTAAAGAATAGGTTAAGAACTACTTAGCGATAAGAACGTTTTGGGGAACCAGGCCCAGTTCTTTATAATAGCTCAGAGATACATCTCACAAACCTTTGATTTGCAAGCATAGACAGAGGACAACACAGTGTTACAATTTCTGACAATGGAACAATAAGGATCAGGGTCAACAGCCGGGAAGAAGAAGAGGGGTAAGGATGTGTGATGGAAGGGATGGGAGGCAAAACAGAGGAAGAGATAGAAAAGGCTAAGGACGTAGGCACATTTCAGATAAAATGAGCGACACTATTGTGGACCATGTTTTCAATCATGACCTTACTATACGGCCAAGGCAGCTGGTCGAAAGATGTAGCCTAACGTAGGGGAAACAACCATGCCCTCAATCGTTCAAACGCTTTGTAGAGAGAACAGGTATGAAATATGGATGGAGGGGTGGATGGATGGATGGATGGATGGATGGATGGATGGATGGATGGATGGATGGGTGGATGGATGGGGGGATGGATGGATGGATGGATGGATGGATGGATGGATGGATGGATGGATGGATGGATGGATGGATGGATGGATGGGGGGATGGATGGATGGATGGATGGGGGGATGGATGGATGGATGGATGGGGGGATGGGGGGATGGATGGATGGATGGATGGATGGATGGATGGATGGATGGATGGATGGATGGATGGATGGATGGATGGATGGATGGATGGATGGATGGATGGATGGATGGATGGATGGATGGGGGGATGGATGGATGGATGGATGGATGGATGGATGGATGGATGGATGGATGGATGGATGGATGGATGGATGGATGGATGGATGGATTGATTGACTGATTTATGGATGGATTGATTGACAATATTTCATGGTGCCCTGAAGGTCAGAAACCAATTTAAATGGAGATACTCTCAACAGAAAATGCTTTTTGTTCTGTCTGACTGAGCAGCAAAGCAGCAGGTTTCTGATTTAGATTATATCATTTATTTTAACACACCTGGAACGCTGAAAATGATACCGTTATCGTCTCCATGTAAACCACAAAAAAATATATATTTGTGAAAACTGTTGTACATATGTATTACATGTTCAGACTACAGGCGCGTAGTGTTTCTTTACAAAGTGGCATTGCCAACTACTGGCCTGGCAATGGCAACTACTGAGTTTTTAGTCATTTTCACAGATTCTTGTCAGCAGGGATCGTTTTGACAACGTTGTCGTTTGTCCGCAAAAAAAAGCAAAAGGAAAACTTTTTTGTCTTGTGCAAGATCGCCGCCGGACGTTCCCCGTCTTTGTGGTGTTTTGGCACTTACTGAAAAAACTCTACTGCGCTCTGCATTTAAGTCCTCGCTCTCTCCTTCCCCAAAAACCTGACACTACATTTTCCTTACTAGTTTACATTTTGAGAAGATTCTGAGGTTGATTAGCTTTTAAATATCACTTTTAAGCACTTTAAGCTAAAAAAAGACCACTCAATGTGTTTTATTATGTCTGGGCAATTTCAAGCACATAAAGGTTTTTATGCGTTGTTTAGTTTAGTAATATCCCATCTCACAGGAAAATGTCACCAATTTATGAGATGGAGATTTCATGTGAATACATATGATGTGACTTTCGATCGAGCGAAAATGTGTGAATGAGATTGTAAGAATTCATATGAATTAACCATGAATCAACCAATCTAGCGATCTACCTAAAATATATATTGATTTATTTATGTATTTACTTACTTACATGCTTAATTAGTGGGGTAACCTACTATCCTGGCGAGGTCAGCAAAAAAGTCCTTAATGTTGAGGGCTGCAGCTTTATTGGCGTTCACTCCATTTTCCACACTGTTACTGCATGCAAGGCCAACTGTGGTGATAGATTCGTTCAGGAAAAACCTTTACTGACCTTGACATTTTGATGCAGATGTGCTCCTTGTGTTATGATGTGGTTTGACTGTGATAAATCAACAAACAGTTCCATTATGTGGGATGAAATAGCTAACGTACAGAAGACGTATGGATGGAAACTTCGTTTTTTTATATACTTTCAGATTAATTACAGTCATCCAATCTCAATCTTCTTATTCATACCGAATAATGAATTCACACACTAATGTGATGTGGGCAGAGAGAGCCGTTACGTGTACAATGTGCTGCCAGTGGCTGCGGCGGCCCACACACAATGAGACATAGAGAGGAGAGTGGGCTGTGTAGTGGGCACAAGTTTGGCACACCGAACAGTGTCGAACACACAGGTGTATTTACTCGAACGCTCTCTGATTGGCTGGAGGGGAGGCGCAAAGATCTCCCACATCTTCTGTTTGTTCTTTTTTCCTTTTGTCAGTGGTATCACACTAACCGCTGTGCTCTAACGTTCAACTGAAGAAGAAATGAAAACCATGAGAAGAGATGAGAGGAGATATTGTTCTCTACCCAGCGGTGCTCCTCTGTCACTTTTGTTCATGTCCCACACAAAGTGGATATTGCAGCAGTCAAGCAATTAGCCTTTTAACATAAATAGAGGGATGATAATTATTTGATTTGTGAAGGGTGATTGAATTCAGTCTCCCAAGTATAGTTTAGACAGCTGACAGCTGTGCTTTATATCCTACACCTCTGACAGGAACACACCAGCAGCGGCATTGTGTTTCTGGATCAGAACTGAATTGAGAATGCCCTTTAGATTTCAGTTCAATTGCTGAATTTGAATTGGGCAGCAAGCATAAGGACGCTTGTTTCCTCTCAGTCTAAGGAATAAATAATAAAATAAAAAAGGTAATTACGACTTTCCACAATTTGGACTTGTATAATGTTGTCAGAATTACGAGTTATAAACTTGGAATCGCAAGAAATAAAGACTGAATTGCTATTAGACAAACTTGGAGTTTCAAGAAAAAAGTTAGAATTGCGAGATAAAAAGTCTGAACTGTAAGATATAAACTTAAAGATAAAAAAAACTCTTACAATTCAGACTTTTTTTCTTGCAATTCTGACGTTTTTCTTGAAATTCCGAGTTTATATCTAGCAATTCAAACTTCACTTTTCACAATTGTAAGATATAAACTTGCAATTGAGAGTTATAAAGTCCGTGTTGTAAAATATAGGGCCCTATCATACATTCGTTGCAATGCAGCGCCAGGCGCGACGCAAGTGTTTTTGCGAGTTTCAGCCCGACGCAGTTATCATTTTTACGTCCTGCGTTTCACGTCCACGTTGTTTAAATAGCAAATGCATTTGCACCCATTTGTTTGCTGATGGGCTGCTGGTCTGAAAACGAAGGTGTGTTTTTGGCGTTGCTATTTTGAGGAACTGAAATAGACTGCGCCATTGACTAACTGAAACCTGGTCTAAAGTCAGTGGATTATATTGATAAACGCAATGATTCTTTTTTTGTTATCTAAAGAGCGTATTAGTAATGTGCGCCTATAGGCGGGTGCATAATGCGCGTACACTTTGTCCCGTAGATGGTCTGCCTTAACCTCGCGCACAACAGAGCCGTTTCCTCGCTATAGAAGCGTTCAGTTTTTCCGCTTGCAAATTCCGCCATGTAAATAGCGAATCCGCCATAGCATGAGTGCAACTGGTTTTTAAAGCGATTGGGAGATGAGACTCTGATTGGTTTATTGCACGTTACACCCAAAACACACCCATTACTCATTAAGAGAATAGGTACAACCCTTTTAGACCATGCGCCGGGTGCACCGACCATTTTTCCCATCATTAGACCATGCGCTTGTTAAAATAGGGCCCATAAACACACAATTCTGAGGAAAAAAGTCAGTTGTACAGTTATAAAGCGAGTTATACATTTGAAATTGCAAGAAAAAAGGCTGAATTGCGAGATATAAAGTGACATATAAACACACTTGCGAGAAAAAAAGTCAGAATTGTGAGATAAAAAGTTACAATTGCTTTCATACAATTATATAAAAAAGAAATATTCTGTGGCGAAAACAAGCTTTGCTATTCGAATTGCTATTCAAATTTGAATGGAAGTTGAACTAAAATGATTTAAAACTTAAATAAATTCATAAAACTGTCTTTTTTTAAATAGAAAAAAAGAGATTGTCAAAACTTGTTTGCTTGTTTGTTTGTTTGAAATGTTTGAAAAAAAAGTATTGGAAAAAATATTTTGAAGAATTGAAGATTTATAGGCCTTACAGATAGATAGATAGATAGATAGATAGATAGATAGATAGATAGATAGATAGATAGATAGATAGATAGATAGATAGATAGATAGATAGATAGATAGATAGATAGATAGATAGATAGATAGATAGATAGATAGATAGATAGATAGATAGATAGATAGATGTTTATTATGAGAAAAAAAATGTTTTTACCATAATGCATCTAGAGACCTCCTAAACAAAATTAGAAACCTTTAAATTAGCATAATAGGTACACTTTAATCACTCCATTTAATTTAATTATTGATTTAAAAGAAAATAAATAGAATATGAATACATATTAGAGCCTTAATGCATTAAGTTTAAATGTCATTTTGTAATTAGCACTTCTTCAGTTATGATGCTTTTGGGCAATAATTCTAATAATTCTAAGATGATTCATGCTAATGAATTAAAAAATGAGACACCCATCTGCACAATACTTTATTAGTAATTCAAAATCGTATGCATTGAACAAAATTAAAAACAAAGATTCAAACTGCGATCTGTTACAATACTTGATTTCGGTCTATGACTCCCATTTCCCGTTCAACACAACGTCAAGGAAATACAGAAAATGACTTTTAAAATGTTCTATAGTTTCTTATTGATTGTTACACTAGTTAGGAATGATAAAAAATGTAATACTCGATCATTAGTGCTATATTAATCTAGAGCAAAAACTAATACAGAGCTGTAACACAAAACTGAAATGCCTCAGGTTACATAAGTTTTACTATGATTATATAGTGCCATGAACAAAACAAGTACAGGCTACACTACCACTAGCAGCAGCAATTGCACATCAACAGTCTCGGGGATAAAGGGGTTAAAACACTAAACCTATTCATGCCAAGCCAGAATGGCACGAATTGCGCTTCTATCTTGAAAAAAGCCACTGAGACAAAAGAAAATCCCAAATAAGAAAGTCCATTTGTCAAAAGAAACAACAATGTTGCCCAAAAGGGATTCTGAAACCCCAAAACAAAGAAAAATTGTTGCGAGTTGTGTTGAAATTCTACACGAATAAGACCGTTGTCTCTGTCCTTATTTTAGCATCTGTACAGACTTTACGCAAGAGAGCCGTCCCTTTAACTCGAACTATTCTTTCACTATTTAGTAATAAACTTTGGAAGTACTGTCAATAGGTCCATCATTTGTCCACGTTTACATTGATTCCTCTTGGTGACAGTAAGAAGAGTGGACGAGACAATCTGCATGTACAGATGCTGGGCCTGTATATATTAAAGAAATAGGCATGTCTATCATAATTTGTAGACAATCCTAATGGGATAAAACAAAATCTTAGATTAACTAAAATTCTGAGAAACGTTAACTAAAAGAGGCTTGGGGAAAGGAATAGGCACCTCAGTTCATCCATCCTTTTTAGATGATTCACATTTGATCCAGTTTGGATTTGGTTCCGATGAGTAAAATCCTACTGAATTTGATTCTTAGAGCAGTTCTGTTTAATCCACACAGGAATGGCTCTGAATTTTATTAGAAATCCATCAGTATTCAGTAAGATTTTATTGGATTGACTGATCAATGTCCTTTCCCCCAGAATTTCATTTTTATGAAGTATAATCTTATTTGATTTGTTGAGGACTGCTTTTTAACCCAGTTTGTATTGGATCTTGGATCCATTTGGGAGGGTTTTTATCTTCTTCTTTTTTTTTTTTTTTTTTAGAAGAAGAATCTTATTTTATCAAATTAATTAGGCCTATTCTTTTAATCCAGTAAGATTTTATTGATTAATAAATAAATAAATAAATAATTAGATTTTATCCAGTAGGAGCTTTTTTGATTCTTAGAGGGTATTATGTTAGATATCATTGTAATGAACTCCTAATTATGATAGAACTTCCATTTGCATTCAATAAAATCCTGTTGGATTAACCCATTAATGCCTTTTTATTTCATTTCATCCAATAGGATCTTTTTCAGTATACTCTCATCTGATCCCATTAGGACTGGCTCCAAATTATATGATAGGAAATTCCACAATCCGCATAGTCTTTTCTCCATTGAGACTGTTCATAGATTTCGTTTAAAGACTCCTCCGGGATCTATATGATGAAAACTTATCAACTGTAATGCTTATACAAAGAATCGATATATTCCGTGGGTAATATCATATGAATACATAGGATATTTACAGTGTCCTCCCGAAGCTGGCACTGCGTTATCAAGACACAGCGACCGATTCCAACAAGTTCTCATCCTTCGCCTGTCCCGAGTGTCCCATGTCCTCTGTCACGCCAGGATCCTCCGCGTTTGGGTCAGTTTTCCGCACTGCCGTGGGGGGTCTCACCATGATGCACTGCCGGACCACCGGCTTGCCTTTGCCCGCTTTGGGACTGCGGTTGTCGCGCTCGTATTCCTCCTGGGCTTTCTGTATCTTGCGCTTTTTCATTTTGCTTTTGTGAAAGTGGAAGGTCGTGATGGACACGGCTATTATCCCAATGATCATCGCGATGAGCACGAAAAGCACGACGGTGGATGAGAACGCCTGGAACAACTGATCCACCCGGTCAAAGCAGGTGCCATTGTTGGTCCGAGCGGTTCCGTTTAAGGCACAGTGGGGAATGGAAAGCGCCAGTCTCTCCAAGGTCCGGGCACTCATTTATTCCGGTTCGGGCTGTGTCTGTATTGCAGGGAAGAATTGAGATGAGAGCGAAAAGAAATGTCCACCCCTGCGAATGCGCGCGCTATATTGCATTCATTTCTCTTGGGGGGGAAACGAGTCCACCTAAAATAGATCCAATGAGGAATCCAGGGTTAGAAAAGAGCATGTGGGGTTTTTAGCGTTACAATTCTAGTCACGTTGGAAATCGTCCTTTAAAACACTTTCAAAACCCACACCTTTGACGCATACAGAATGTGTTTAAGAACAAAAGCGATCTCATTCGTACGGGGCGCGCGCGCGCTGGTCGCTATAACTTTGTGGCGTATGCGCGCAAATAATGCCTTTCGCAAAGCTATTCTTTTACAATTACAAAAGGCATATATCTGTTTCAGCATTCATTTCTCAACTGCGGCATTCCTTCAGATCAGCCAGCAGAAGCAGGGCTGTTCATCAATTAGATTCTGTCTGGAGAAAACCATAAAGTAGCCCATACGCAGGAAAAATAAATAACTAGCTTCTCCAGACACATGAACATGCGAAGATCTACATTGAAACCGATAGTTTACCTGCCTCTACTGTAGGGATGTCTCTGCTCCGGAGGCGAAGACCGCTCGTGGTTGCAAATTGTGGAGAAAAAGGAGCTGAATCCAGCCAATCGCCGAGGCTCGCAATGACGTATCGCTTTGAGGATCCAAACGCTCCAGCAACCTCATTCAGACGTACAGTTTATATGTTCAGATGACAATCCAGGGTTTGATATTCTCATTTATGGGGGTTACACAAGGGTATGTGCTGTCAAAAAACGTCCCTTCTTCCCTGCATTTGTCTGATGCACCCGCATTTATAACTCACACACACACTCTTAAAAATAAGGTTCCAAAAGGGGGTTTTCACAGAGATGCCATAGAAGAACCATTTTTGATTCTCAAAAGAACCTTGCAGAGAACAGTTACTAAAAGAAAGAAAAAATCATAGTGTAAAGAACATTTTAACTGTCTAAAGAACCTTTTTTTATTGTGCTGTAAATAATTGGATGGAAGGTTCCATGGATTAGAAAACAGTTCCTTCATTAATGAAACACGGGAACAAATTAGTAACACTCTAGTAACTACTATTAACTAACAAGAAACTCTGATTAACAAATTAGTAAGTAATAGCGCTCAGTTGGATGTAGTTTACTATTAGCTAATCAGTTTTCATAATTAACATGAATAATGCATAATTTATAATAAAAGGTAAAGTAACCCAGTAGTAATGACTCAAGTGTTTCTACATCCTTCTAAAAGAACAACTGATAATTTGGATCAGTATTCTAAAGTGGAAAACATGATATTGACTGAAGTCATTGTAAGCTTTTGAGGTTTTTGTAAGATTTTGAAAAGCAATTCCATTACTAGTGTGTTCCCACGATCTTCACTTTAGAATACTGATCCAAATAATTAGTAGTTCCTTTAGAAGGATGTAGTAACACTTGAGTCATCACTATCCAAAACCTTACAAAAACCAGTCAATATTAGTAATTATGTTTTCACTTTAGAATACTGATCCAAATTGTATTCTTTAGAAGGATGTGGTAACACTTGATTCATTACTAATGGGTTATCATTACCTTATATTATACATTATGCATAAATAATATCAATTATGAACCTGTTATTAGTTACTAGTCTTCAGTGAGGTATGAAAAATAGTAGTTACTGATTAGCTAATAGTGAACATTCGACTTAGAGCTATTACTTACAAATTTGTTAATCAAAGTTTCTTGTTAGTTAATAGAATGTTAACAGTGCGTTACTTATTTGTTCCTGTGTAGTTATTCATTAATGAAGGAACGGTATTCTAAAGTGTTACCGAACCTTTTTAAGGGTGTATAGGGCAGGGGTGCCAAAATCGGTCCTGGAGGGCCTCTGTCCTGCAGAGTTTAGCTCAAACTTGCCTCAACACACCTGCCTGGAGGTCTCTAGTGTGCTTAGTAAGACCTTGATTAGCTGGTTCAGGTGTGTTCATTTGGGATTGGAGCTGAACTTTTTGTGATGCATTTGCAATGTAAATGTGATAAACATACATACAGTTTATAAAGTGATCAACTGAAGCTGATCACAAAAGCGTAAGGTTGATATGGCTACCTATATGTTCTATTTTGCTAACGTTCCCATTACGTTATGAAATCATAATTACTGGAATTTTTGCATGGAATAATGCCACCATGCAAAAATCTTTATTAAAATGTAACATTTTAAAAGTCTTAAAACCAAACTTGACCTACACAAGTTTTTGTGAGATTCAGCTCGGCAAAAATTCTCTGAAGCTCCAAGTTGTCAAGTATAATGTTCAACCTTCCGTAATGAGAAATGCACGTGTTGGCTCTCGGGAACCTCACAATATGCTGGGATGTTATACCCTTCAAGTTAAAGTTTGTTAATGAAATCCAACACAGCGTTTTACATGACCGTCCCTCATAAAGACGGAGCATTTTAATCGTCCCACTAATCTATTCCAAAGGCCTATCCAATCCCATTGAGATTAATTACTACATCATTTGTTCTGTGCTGGATAAATGTGCAAAGTGACCTCTATTATCACTCCACCTGCTCAACATCTTCTGTCAATTAATCTTTCAGAATCCGGTGCCTCTGATAATCGTTGGAGTGACCAAATTATTAATTTCAGCACGTTAGGATTTCAACCTCTGATGTACCGTATTATTGACAAAATCTATGCAATTACTTCTTTAAGAGATCAGATTTAAAATTGTACCTGGTATATGATAAAAACTCACAGTTCATGCTTCAAAACCTAGTTAATGTGTCAGTAAATTGGCCAATGCCACCAACATAAAAAGTGTGTTTGTCATCTGTGAGCCCCATACATTGGTCAAAATGTTTTGGAAATATTTGTTATATACAAATGTCATGTTTTTTTTCTACTTTTTTGTTGACACTCGCTGATTTATACTATACAAGAATGTGAGTTTTGTCTAGCTCAAGGCTCTTGTGTCTTACACTGAGCTTTTTAGATACAGAATCAGACAGTAGGTAAACATTTACTGGAAAAAGTCAAAACTGACAAAAAGAGAACTAAAATAAATGTACGGCTGTTGTTGCTGCTGTTTATGAAGAGTTTGACAGTTTCACAGAGAATCAACTCATCAGGTTTGCAAATTGTGGACAAATTGAGTACATCTTTTGCTCACATGCCAAAACACATGCAATTTGCTTAAATCAATAAGAAATTCAAATCTGATGTGAACAAGAATCTGTCACAGTGTCTGGTTTATGTTCCTTGGGTCACCACTAGATGTCCTCCTTCCCCACGGTGTCCATCACACTCTTGAACTACATCCCCCATGATCCTTGTCTTTTCATTGCACTCAGCTGCCCCTTATCACTGATCATTGCACTCCGCCTGTTCCCCATTAGCATTGTTATTTCCCTGTGTATATATACCCTGTCTGTTTTAGTATGTGTCACGGAGTCCTTGTTTGTATCACACCACTTCCAAGTTCTGTTCTTGCTGTTGTCTTGTACCTGTTTTTGTTGGATTGCTCTATTGGATATTGACCTCTGCCTGGACTGGATACGATTTTGGATTTGCCCAATAAAATATACTACTGCATATTGGATCTCTCTGTTTCCCTGTGTGGATCGTGACAGAATCTGATTGTTCAGAGATCTGAACTTGTTTTGAGAGAGAGAGAAAATCTCATTTGAGAATTGAATGAAAGCTATTGAGAAAAACTGTAAATTGAATTAAATTGAACGATGGAACTGAGTCATATCTAGTAGAGACCTGATTATTGTGGAGATTTTGGGAGTGGGACTTTTGGCAAACCCCTAGCAACCACCAGTACACCCTAGCATCCACACAGAAACTTGGTAATAATCACTCAAATCACCCTATAACTGCATAGATTCACCATGACAACCACCCACAAAACCCTAGCATTGTGGTGACAGGTTTTACATGGGAAAATTCCCACTCACATTTTCTTCAGAAAGTATGAAACATATAGCTACGATGTGATTATCATTTTAGTGTCCCTTTTTATATCTAAAAATGTACCTTGATTGAAAGGACCTTCTTATGAGTAGATTTTAAATATGTTGCCTACACTGTAAAAAGTTTAACTATTATTTACTCAATTTTATTGGTGAAACATTTTTACACTCAATAAAATTGAGTAAATTTTAAAGCTGTGAAATCAATGAAATATACTGTATGAATTGAGTAAATGCAAGTAAAAAAATTAAGTAAATCTGAGTAACTGCATCTGGTACATTAACAAATAAAATTGAGTAGAAATAATTTAACATTTAAACATTAAAAAAACAATATTTATGAGTAATATTAACTGTTTTTATTAATGAGTAATATTAACTTTTTTATTTTCTCTAAACCTTTGTAAAATAGTACTCCAGACAACCACCAGTATACATTACATTGGCCTTTATTTTCAATGAG
Source organism: Scardinius erythrophthalmus (assembly GCF_964197995.2). Classification (NCBI taxonomy): domain Eukaryota; kingdom Metazoa; phylum Chordata; class Actinopteri; order Cypriniformes; family Leuciscidae; genus Scardinius; species Scardinius erythrophthalmus. The sequence goes on along the minus strand of NC_138227.1, from coordinate 32,992,000 downwards.
TACAGCAATACAGCACATTTTAGACTGTTTTTTCATGTATACAATATTGCCTGCATTTAAACTTATTTAACAAGTAAAAATGAAATATTTAAACATTCAGGTAGCCAAATTCAAGTGTAATCAACCACTCTGTTATCCAATATCCACCGAATCTGCGCTGGTCCTCGTGCCGGAGACAGACTCGCGCTCTGCGGGTGAACTTTGAACTTCATACCGCCGTCTTGCATTTCACTCACAGTCACTGTCTGAGGCACAGCCGAAATATACTGCGAGCGACTGACATAACCTGCCAATAAACAAAAAGTGATAGTTCTGAGGACATTTTATCATCCAAATGATAATAATTATATTCATTATCATTATGAAAGTCATGTGTTTATGCAAAGCGTTTCAATCACGCAAAAAGACAAACGCGGCTCTCGTCTCGTTTAGGTGTCGAATTACGCCTCTGTATGTTGTTTTGCATTAAATATGATTTGAAGCACAGTAATGATTTTATAGATAAAATAAAACATACACCAACCTGAATTTCACAGTGAAAATGCACCAAATCTGCGACGCTGAGAAGAGAGCTGTTGTTCTTGACTGGAGAGTTCAAACAGCCACGCTCACTCCAACCGTCGAGTTTTCGTCACGTCAGAGGGTGGGGGAGGGGGGGGGATTATTTTAATTGAGTAAACTTACTCAATTTTAAGAGCGTGTTAAATATATTAATAATATTGATTTGAATTAAGTATTTTTTTTGTTTCTTGAAACAGATCAGTTTAATTAAACATTCTCAAATATTTTCATAGAAATTTCACATATATATTAAGTATATTATAAAGAAATAATTGGTTAGTCAAATACTAAATTATTTTATTGAAAAAAACTTAAATATATCTGTAAATTTTAGATCAAATTAACTGTTGGATTTTTACTCAATTATTTTGGTATGTTTAACTCAAACAATCAAGTAAACGATATACAGAGATTTTATTAAGTTAATAAAGTTAAAAATTTCTGTAATATTTACTAAGCCACAGAATTATTTTTTACAGTGTAGATTACAGCTGTGTATACTGACTTTGAGAGGTGCATCCTGGGAGTTAACATGTTTGTTAGAAACAAACTGCTTTCCCTTACTATCTGGTCCAATTCATCCATTTCTTTCTTTTTTTTTTTTTTTTTTATTAGACCATCAGATCAAAATTTTTACATTTTTAAAGATCATGAGAACAATGATGGATGGATGGATGGATAGAGACAGACAGACAGATAGATAGATAGATAGATAGATAGATAGATAGATAGATAGATAGATAGATAGATAGATAGATAGATAGATAGATAGATAGATAGATAGATAGATAGACAGACAGACAGACAGATAGACAGACAGACAGACAGACAGACAGACAGATAGATAGACAACAGATAGATAGACAGATAGACAGATAGATAGATAGATAGATAGATAGATAGATAGATAGATAGATAGATAGATAGATAGATAGATAGATAGATAGATAGATAGACAGACAGACAGATATGAGTGTGTGTATATATATGTATATATATATATACAGTGAGGAAAATAAGTATTTGAACACCCTGCTATTTTGCAAGTTCTCCCACTTGGAAATCATGGAGGGGTCTGAAATTGTCATCGTAGCTGCATGTCCACTGTGAGAGACATAGTCAAAAAAAAAAAAATCCAGAAATCACAATATATGATTTTTTAACTATTTATTTGTATGATACAGCTGCAAATAAGTATTTGAACACCTGTCTATCAGCTAGAATTCTGACCCTCAAAGACCTGTTAGTCTGCCTTTAAAATGTCCACCTCCACTCCATTTATTATCCTAAATTAGATGCACCTGTTTGAGGTCGTTAGCTGCATAAAGACACCTGTCCACCCCATACAATCAGTAAGAATCCAACTACTAACATGGCCAAGACCAAAGAGCTGTCCAAAGACACTAGAAACAAAATTGTACACCTCCACAAGGCTGGAAAGGGCTACGGGGAAATTGCCAAGCAGCTTGGTGAAAAAAGGTCCACTGTTGGAGCAATCATTAGAAAATGGAAGAAGCTAAACATGACTGTCAATCTCCCTCGGACTGGGGCTCCATGTAAGATCTCACCTCGTGGGGTCTCAATGATCCTAAGAAAGGTGAGAAATCAGCCCAAAACCTCACGGGAGGAGCTGGTCAATGACCTGAAAAGAGCTGGGACCACCGTTTCCAAGGTTACTGTTGGTAATACACTATGTCATGGTTTGAAATCATGCATGGCACGGAAGGTTCCCCTGCTTAAACCAGCACATGTCAAGGCCCGTCTTAAGTTTGCCAATGACCATTTGGATGATCCAGAGGAGTCATGGGAGAAAGTCATGTGGTCAGATGAGACCAAAATAGAACTTTTTGGTCATAATTCCACTAAACGTGTTTGGAGGAAGAAGAATGATGAGTACCATCCCAAGAACACCATCCCTACTGTGAAGCATGTGGGGGGGTAGCATCGTGCTTTGGGGGGTGTTTTTCTGCACATGGGACAGGGTGACTGCACTGTATTAAGGAGAGGATGACCGGGGCCATGTATTGCGAGATTTTGGGGAACAACCTTCTTCCCTCAGTTAGAGCATTGAAGATGGGTCGAGGCTGGGTCTTCCAACATGACAATGACCCGAAGCACACAGCCAGGATAACCAAGGAGTGGCTCTGTAAGAAGCATATCAAGGTTCTGGCGTGGCCTAACCAGTCTCCAGACCTAAACCCAATAGAGAATCTTTGGAGGGAGCTCAAACTCCGTGTTTCTCAGCGACAGCCCAGAAACCTGACTGATCTAGAGAAGATCTGTGTGGAGGAGTGGGCCAAAATCCCTCCTGCAGTGTGTGCAAACCTGGTGAAAAACTACAGGAAATGTTTGACCTCTGTAATTGCAAACAAAGGCTACTGTACCAAATATTAACATTGATTTTCTCAGGTGTTCAAATACTTATTTGCAGCTGTATCATACAAATAAATAGTTAAAAAATCATACATTGTGATTTCTGGATTTTTTTTTTTTTTAGATTATGTCTCTCACAGTGGACATGCACCTACGATGACAATTTCAGACCCCTCCATGATTTCTAAGTGGGAGAACTGGCAAAATAGCAGGGTGTTCAAATACTTATTTTCCTCACTGTATATATATATATATATATATATATATAGAGAGAGAGAGAGAGAGAGAGAGAGAGAATATAGCCTGCAATAGAAATGTTATATATAGATAATGATAATAACACCACCATATAAAATTCAACATCAATATAGTATTCAAACCTAGTTTAATTAAACATTTAAATTAAAATGATGTGACAGGCCTAGCTAATTAGCATCGATATGCAGTTACACATTCTAGTAATAATATCATTTTTCACTTCCAGTTTTTCTAAACTTTTTAGGAGTCTAGGAGTCACCATTGGAAACAAGTCTGAGCTTTTCTTACACAGGCTCTTCTCAAACATGACTCTCTTTAGCATTCTCTGCTTGGTGCTGTTAGCTCGTCCCTCATCAATCTCAAACACTCAAATGCTGTGAAAGGCTTTCAGCACTATAAAGTTCCCTGTTTCCACATGAATCAATCATACATCTCTAGTGCATACTAATGAAACGCTCAGCTCACACACAGGAGTGTTTGGGCTGTTGTACTATCAGTTATCACTGTGGAGGACACAACACATCACTGAACTCTCGATGAGACTCGTCTTTGGCAGCTAGCATTAAAGACAAACAACAACCGCATCCTCCCACATCTCTAAAGCTTGTACGCCCTTTAAATACAAAGTCAAGAGTTTCACCCTCCCCTCTACGGAGTAGATTTATGCTGTAATTCAGTAACTGTCAATGTAAAAAGAGGTTACGGGTACATGATGTGGGAGGGAAAGCAGTTTTGCTCCACCCAACACATGTGAAGTTTGTTTTAGCCTGGTGTGTCTGAGCTTCCGAACATCACATCGGACTCTGTCTCCATCCAGTGGAGGTTTAATGCAAATCATAACCTTGTATGATATTTTTTACATGTGTGAACTCCACTAGTGTAGCCCACTACTTAAAATAACTTTGGTTTTGCATTTTTCAAATCAATAATATATACTGTATATATATATACACACACTATATTGCCAAGAGTATTGGGACACCCCTCCAAATCATTGAATTCCAGTGTTCTGATCACTCTCATGGCCACAGATGCATAAAATCAAGCACCTAGACTGCAGACTGCTTCTACAAACATCTGTGAAATAATGGGTCACTCTCAGGAGCTCAGTGAACCCTAGTGTGATAGGTTGCCACCTGTGCAATAAGTCCATTTATACCATGGTCTGGTTGAATACTCGATTCTGATTGGCTGCAGGGTGTCCATTAAAAAGTGATAGAGGACACCTAGTAAAGGAGTTCTGGTGAAACTGACTGTTTACCGTTAGAAATTAATAAATAAATGCGCTGGCTACATCAGCTGTGAGTAACCATAGCAACAGGCAGTAAACTGAAGCGTTCTACGAGCTGAGCGAACTATAAATATCTCCGGTTGCTAAATAAACCATCAGACGTAACCAGGGAAACCGAGTTATTGTTTGTAAAAACTTTAGATTTCGATTGTAAAACTAATTCAAATATAAACTAATGTTTTAAAAATGTGTAATTTGGCAAGTGACCATGGTATTAGCGGGTTAATGCCCTTCGAGGTGTCCATTGTCAGGTATTAATGTACGACGCCGAGGCGTGAACCGTCCGACGCGCAGCGGAGGACAATGGACACCTCATCGGGCATTAACCCTTACTCGTGAAATTTCTCACTACTAAATATTCCACGGTCAACTGTTTGTGGTATTATAACAAAGTGGAAAGCAATTGGGAACAACAGCAACTCAGCCATGAAGTGGTAGGCCACGTAAAATCACAGAGCGGGTCAGCGCATGCTGAGGTGACAGTGCGCAGAAGTAGCCAACTTTCTGCAGAGTCAACAGCTACAAACTTCCGAACTTCGTGTGGCCTTCAGATTAGCTCAACAGTGTGTAGAGCTTCATGGAATGGGTTTCCATGGCCGAGCATCTCCATCCAAGCCTTACATCACCAAGTGCACTGCAAAGCGTGGGATGCTGTGGTGTAAAGCAGCCGCCACTCGACTCTAGAGCAGTGGAGACGAGTTCTCTGGAGTGATGAATCACGCTTCTCTGTCTGGCAATCCGATGGACGAGTCTGGGCTTGGTGGTGCAGGAGAACTGTACTTGCCTGACTGCACTGTGACAAGGGGTGTAAATCGGACAGTTCATCCCGATACAAATATAATATCGATTCTCTCAGCCAGCGATTTGATATTTGCCAATACCTAAAAAAATTCTGCGATACGATTTTGATTCAGGGCTATATCGATTGATTTAACAATATTTAAATATTATGTGCCAAGTTTATACTACAAGTTACATTTTTATTAACTCACAAATGCTAGCAAAATATATGACATGAACGTTAAATCAAACTCTTTGAAAATTGCACACCTCTGGAAGGGCGCACTCGACGGGACGAGACTCTGGAAGGGCGCACTCGACGGGATGAGACTCTGGAAGGGCGCACTCGACGGGACGAGACTCTGGAAGGTCGCTCTCACCGGGACGAGACTCTGGAAGGGCGCACTCGACGGGACGAGACTCTGGAAGGGCGCACTCGACGGGACGAGACTCTGGAAGGTCGCTCTCACCGGGACGAGACTCTGGAAGGGCGCACTCGACGGGACGAGACTCTGGAAGGGCGCACTCGACGGGACGAGACTCTGGAAGGTCGCTCTCACCGGGACGAGACTCTGGAAGGGCGCACTCGACGGGACGAGACTCTGGAAGGGCGCACTCGACGGGACGAGACTCTGGAAGGTCGCTCTCACCGGGACGAGACTCTGGAAGGGCGCACTCGACGGGACGAGACTCTGGAAGGGCGCACTCGACGGGACGAGACTCTGGAAGGTCGCTCTCACCGGGACGAGACTCTGGAAGGGCGCACTCGACGGGACGAGACTCTGGAAGGGCGCACTCGACGGGACGAGACTCTGGAAGGTCGCTCTCACCGGGACGAGACTCTGGAAGGGCGCACTCGACGGGACGAGACTCTGGAAGGGCGCTCTCGACGGGAAGAGAGTCTGGAAGGGCGCACTCGACGGGACGAGACTCTGGAAGGGCGCACTCGACGGGAAGAGACTCTGGAAGGGCGCTCTCGACGGGAAGAGACTCTGGAAGGGCGCACTCGACGGGAAGAGACTCTGGAAGGGCGCACTCGACGGGACGAGACTCTGGAAGGGCGCACCCGACGGGACGAGACTCTGGAAGGGCGCACCCGACGGGACGAGACTCTGGAAGGGCGCTCTCGACGGGAAGAGAGTCTGGAAGGGCGCACTCGACGGGACGAGACTCTGGAAGGGCGCACTCGACGGGAAGAGACTCTGGAAGGGCGCACTCGACGGGACGAGACTCTGGAAGGACGCTCTCGACGGGACGAGACTCTGGAAGGGCGCTCTCGACGGGACGAGACTCTGGAAGGGCGCACTCGACGGGAAGAGACTCTGGAAGGGCGCACTCGACGGGAAGAGACTCTGGAAGGGCGCACTCGACGGGACGAGACTCTGGAAGGGCGCACTCGACGGGACGAGACTCTGGAAGGGCGCACTCGACGGGAAGAGACTCTGGAAGGGCCCACTCGACGGGAAGAGACTCTGGAAGGGCGCACTCGATGGGACGAGACTCTGGAAGGGCGCTCTCGACGGGACGAGACTCTGGAAGGGCGCACTCGACGGGAAGAGACTCTGGAAGGGCGCACTCGACGGGAAGAGACTCTGGAAGGGCGCACTCGACGGGAAGAGACTCTGGAAGGGCGCTCTCGACGGGACGAGACTCTGGAAGGGCGCACTCGACGGGAAGAGACTCTGGAAGGGCGCACTCGACGGGACGAGACTCTGGAAGGGCGCTCTCGACGGGACGAGACTCTGGAAGGACGCTCTCGACGGGACGAGACTCTGGAAGGGCGCACTCGACGGGAAGAGACTCTGGAAGGGCGCTCCCGACGGGACGAGACTCTGGAAGGGCCCACTCGACCGGACGAGACTCTGGAAGGGCCCACTCGACCGGACGAGACTCTGGAAGGGCACTCTCGAAGGGACGAGACTCTGGAAGGGCACTCTCGAAGGGACGAGACTCTGGAAGGGCACTCTCGAAGGGACGAGACTCACAGGTTCATCAAGTTCGTTGAAATTATCCATCCTTAATCACTTTTAGGCCACTTTGACGAAACTCCTCTCAGCTAGCGCGTCTTCTTGAAGTGACTAGCAGCCTTGTCACCTGACCTGAATACTGCACACTGATTCGCTAAAATTGACTTTGTGATCACAAACAGCAAGGGTGCTTGTCGGTTTCTGCTGTAAAACATGAACTCACGATGCCTTGACACTTGGCAATACCGGCTTTGGTGACAAAACTTGTTTAGGGTTCAATCACTCTTGTCAGGCGTCTATTTCAGCGAAGGAGATTAACGTTACAAAGACACACCGGCAGACAGTATGGTGAGTAAACGAAAATGCGTAGACGGACGGTACGTGAGGATGTGGAGAGTGTCAAAATAAAGGTATTATAATAAAGGTATTATCTATATTTTACATGTGACATCGATGCATCGTATCGTTAGAAGTTTGATCAATGCATCAATCCATATCGATGTATTGTTACACCCCTAAGTGTCCAGTTTGGTGGAGGGGGGATTATGGTGTGGGGTTGTTTTTCAGGGGTTGGCTCGGCCCCTTAGTTCCAGTGAAAGGAACTCTTAATGCTTCGGCATACCAAGACATTTTGGACAATTTCATGCACCCAACTTTGTGGGAACAGTTTGGGAATTGCCCTTCCTGTTCCAAAATGACTGCACACCAGTGCACAAAGCAAGGTCCATAAAGACATGGAAGAGTGAGTTTGGTGTGAAGGGACTTGACTGGCCTGCACAGAGTCCTGACCTCAACCCGAAAGAACACCTTTGGGATGAATTAGAGCGGAGACTGTGATCCAGGCCTTCTCATCCAACATCAGTGCCTGACCTCACAAATGTGCTTCCAGAAGAAAGGTCAGAAATTCCCATAAACACACTCCTAAACCTTGTGGAAAGCCTTCCCAGAATATTTGAAACTGTTATAGCTGCAAATGGTGGGCCAACTCCATATTAAACCCTACAGATTAAGAATGGGATGCCATTAAAGTTCATGTGCATGTAAAGGCACACGTCCCAAAACTTTTGGCAATATAGTGTAAATATTACAGCAGCACTCAAGATCCATGAACTCCACAAGTTTAATTGTGTTTGTTCACATGTTTAGTGTCATATATTTGGATTAGTGAACCATATATATTAAGAATCTGAAAAAATTTAGTGGGAATTTATGGGAATCTGATTATTTTATTATATGTGAAATAATAGCAAAAATAAACAATACTTTCTGGACTTCCTGCATTCATAGATGCATATCATTGATGAATCAGCATTTTTTTTTAACGAATGTTTTGAATTAATGATTCAATGATAAATACATTTTTAACAGTCACTTGTCGCCACCTACTGGTGTAACAATGTAATTGATACAATCGTTATTTGAAGTGCTAAGTTACATTCAAAAGGTGATTCTTTTTTTATTTTATTTTATTTTTTTGCTCTATTTTGATCGCTTCTGTAGACATCAGTGTTTATATCCGAACTATAAACTTTTATCCCAGTACTTCTGTGATCATTTGAATATTTGTAACAGAAATAATGATACTGTGCGGTTGAAAAAAAAATGTGTGAGAAGCTGTTTCATAACATGACAGCTAGGCCTACTCTCTCTGGATCAGCGGCAGCGCCAACGCAGATTTATGTTCCGCTGTGTTTTTGTCAAAAGTGTAATAGACACAGGAGAATCGTATTTAGGAATGAGATCGTGTGGGTGTTTGAATCGAGATTGCGATCTTTTAATGATCAACCATGCAGCTCTACTTAGTTAATATCCTTTATTTAACCAGGATAAAACTTTTCTTTGGTTCGACGAGGTTGTATAGTGGAACTGTATTGTGTGGCAAAGAAGAAGACATGAGAAGAGAAGAGCTGCAAGAGAGAGGGGACATTATTTTGATTAAAGATTATGAGGCACAATTAAAAAAGAAAATGTTTTATTTAAAAGAAAATGATTTACAGATTTACAGTTATTATTTATAACACTGCAATTCCGTAAAAATAGAATTGTGCGTTTTGATTTCATGGTGACTTTAAGTAATCAAATAACAATATCTGTGACTTAATACAAAAATAGTTCATTACCAGCTGCATAGTTTTTAAGTTCACAGATCCACGTGAAGACTCACCAGAGGTTCAGAGAGAACCTAATATTGCTATTGCTGATCTGGATTGTCAAAGTTTGAGGGTTAAAAACCCTTCAACTCATGAGGAATGAGGAAACATTGTGAATGTATTAAAAATGACTGATACATAAACATTCTCGAAATGACTTTTTAAAAGATTCGAAACATCAATGAATCTAAATCCCCACCTCTATGGTTCCTCCAAAACAATAAGCTGGTAGATCCACGTTAGATCGCATCTCGAGTCTACTCGCCGTTGCCAAATTGAAAAATCGTTCAAAATCCTCATTAAAAATATGTATTTGGATACATCCTCCAAAACCAATATACACACGTCTCATTTTTATATTTCTGACCTATATAATCTATCATTATTCAAATATGTTTTATAAAATTTCAAGTGTCATGTTTCAGGCACGCCGTGGACAGCTAAGCCTCGCAGCCGTATATTTTGGGGTCCTTCAGCGTCAGACTGCTGCTTTCTCTGGACAGCATCTTCGGCAATGGCGGATTACGATAACTACGATGACCGGGATCGGGCTTACGGGAGCTTCGGCGGAGGAAGAGGGTAAGAAACCCGCATCAGAGCAGCGGTAGAGCATGCTTGAGAGCGTATATGACCGGAGGAAGCGGGTCTGTGCGTGTGAGCGCAGTTGTGCGGGAGCTCGAGCGAGTGTAGGCCACGCAGCCCCGCTATGATGAATGGAGGCCGGGCACGAAACTCAGCCCACATGGGCTTCATGTCTCGCGGCAGGCTCCGCATTTCACTGTCCGTGGACGTTACGTGAAGCATTCCTGATCACTTATCTCTATTGAATGTGATTATTGATATCATAATTGTATTGTTTTAGCAGTGCGACAGCGTGTTTTAGCACGGATTTGCACTGGGCCTTGATGAGGGGTCTGACTGACTCCCCTCTCTATATATAACGTTATATCATTCCCGGTTCGCACGGTACGTTGCTGTTTACGATGAGTATTATCCCTGAAAGATACCGTGGCACTTTCCCCTTTTGGGACATGCACTATGGTTCTCTTCAAAATACTTTGGAGAATCATAAATGCCATGAAAGTGACATGAATATAAACATGTGCAGAATGTTTTAGTTCCCGCTCACGTTGTTCTCGGATCAGCAGCATAAGTCCATGTCCAGTATAATAAACACAGTTTATTGGGTTTTCCCTCCATCAGATCAACCTGATGGCATGCAGATGTCTTTACTTTCATACGTGCACGCTGCCTTTCACAGACATGCGTGACATTTACCAGTTATTGAATATAGAAACAGAAAGCAAGTGCCTGTTTGATGTATGCAAACCTGTCAAAGTGGGTTCTTTACCTTTTGGTTTCATATATATATATATATATATATATAAACCGCCTACCTAGAGGGGAAAAAGCCTTCATCTGCTGACTGCCAGTTATTTAAGTATATAGTATAACATAACTACTAAAATGATGATTACTAAATTCATATCTTACTGATGATGCATACTATATAATACAGCCCAGAATATGAACGCAACATCCTAACTTGCACTCTAAACATTTTCCCAGAGAAAACCATTTTAATGAAAACTAGGTGTGTGAATCGTCACTGGTCTCATGATTCAGTTACGATTATCATGTAAGCGATTCGATTGGATATCACGATGCTTTGCAATATTACCGGCTGCATTGTCATCAATGAATACAAGCAGTCAGTCGGATATATGAACTCCCTTCTTATTTTATCTGCTGCAAGAAAGTACACTTCCTGAATGTAGTCAAACAAAACTTAAAGGTAGGGTAGGTAATCCTGTTCAGAAACATTTTTTTTATATACTGGGTGAAATGGTCCTTCCATTCTGATAGTAGTCAATACATTATGTGTTCAGAAAAAGGAATGAAAAAAATCTGACCTCTGTAGCAGCTGTAGGACAGTAAAAACTCTGACCAATCACTGCCATTCGGTGCGAATGTAAAGAACCAATCAGATGCCTTCATGGCTCGTGCCCGAGCACCACTGCGTGCACTCATCACATGTCACCGTTTCCGGAAATATTCAGCTCACTACACCGAGTAAGCAGGAGTTTGCGGCACAATGGCTGAGAAAATGCAGCAAAAAGTACCAATGCCAGCTTTGCTACTTTGCTAAACTACTTCCTCGGACCCTGCCCGCACTCTTGAACGACCTCCTCTGCTTCGCCCTCGCCCTCGACCCCGGAGTGGACCTGTCCTCGAACCGACGATGCGGTACTTGTCACCGGAGTGTAAAGTTAGTCCTCATCAGAGTCAACAATGTTTTCATCATGGAAACTCTTACATGCAAAACACCGTATATGCTATGACTCTTACACGAAATTCACCTTCATCACAGTTTAACTGATGGTAATGGAAAAACGTGTATCAATGCAACCTAGCTTTGCCTTATAAATATAGCTCGTTACCTATAGCCTAAATGTAGCTCGTTACCGAATCAAACAAAATATATTTTAAACTTTACCAGTATCGATATGCTAGCTTGATAGTGAGTACTAAAAGCCATCATATTTGTTTATATTCATAGTGATAAAGTTAGGTGTTTTATTAAATGTGATTCTGACATGATGTCACTGCATGCACTGCGCTCCTTCCTCTCCACTCGTCTCAGGTAAATAAATGCGTCTTCAGCTGAGCCTGAGCGTTTGGCGTCGCGCGTTCATGTGTTTTGGGGGCGTGGCTTTGGAAGGAGCTCAGAAGGGAGGGGGTGGAGTGAATGGAAATAATGAGCTGTGTTTACAACAGTCGTGAGAGGTCTACAGACACTCGATTTTTATACTTTCTTTTTCAGAGTACTTACATTTTAATTATGTATTGGTATATAAAGACAGTTTAAACAAATTTGGAATGTTTTTTTTTTTAGAAAAATCCTACCTACCCTAGCTTTAAGTCTGACTGGAGCTAGAACTAATAAACACTAGTAAATGCTAAAAATGAAATGAAACTGTCAAGTTGTGACTTAAGTTAAAACAATGCTCACACACATATCGCGTATCCGTCGAATGATGTCAGAGAAACATATGTAGGCTATAATCGTTTTTGGTCTATTGTTGCATCGATACAGAATCGGCCACGTCCGTATCGCGATGCATCGTAGAAAGATTAATTTCATCGCCCCTACTCCTTACAGACAAGCAGATGAACCCGGAATATGAACGCAACGTGAAAAATTTAATGTGGAGCATTTTCCCATTAAAAACCTAAATAAATGACGCTTATCGTGCTGTTTAGTGCATTGCTTTCATATTCTGGGCTCATCTGCTGGCTTGTATATAGTAGGCATCATCAGTAGGTTGTACTGAGTTTGATCTTTTAATATCACTGTCTGGTATTAATGTGTTTTGGTCAATCCGATCGCAAGTAGACGAGGGAGACACGTTCCCATTTACACCTGGTGTTTTAATCCGTCGCTTTTGTCCACTTCCAACCACATGAGCATCGTCTACTACACTCTGAGCAATCCGGTCGAATGCGTTTCCGACTACCTCTGGAAGTGGTCAAAAAGTGTTAGACCCCGTTTACACCTGTATTTTGCGTCGTCTATTTGTTATCCGATCGACCGAAACGCATCTTAAAGGCAGAGTAAGTGATTTGTTCCAGAAAGTTGAAAGTCTCTTCACATTTGGTCCGAATGCAATGATACAATGTCCTACCCGCCGGTCAGCGTACGTATTTCCTTACCTCCGTGCACCTGCATCATCAGCGCGTTTCATAGACAGACGTCAGTCGCCGAGTGCCGCAAACACACAGCAGTCACCTTTTACAGTTCCTCCTGAACCAAAACAACGAGCTCATGCTGCGTTCACACCATAACTACAGTCATTTAGAGGAGATGGAAACCTGTGGCGTTATATTCAGAGCGGTTGTCTCGTCTTGTGACGCTTTGAAAACTGCTGTATACGTTCATGTTTTGAAGGAGGCGTGGCTTTGGAGACTCTGAAGGGAAGGGGGAATCTCATGCTTCAAAGCTAACTTGCTAATGCTAGGCGCTCCAGAATTTGCCTACCCTACCATTAATACCAGATGTAAACTGGGCCTCAACCTCCTGGGACCCAAGAATAGACTTTTGTCCACTGTAGTGGACATTATATTTTAGTGAATTTCTCTGACATCATACATGTCACATCACATGACACAACCTGTCCTGTAAAGAGCACATTCAGGGGTTTTCAGATACACCAAATGTTTGGAGGTTTCACCATGAAAACAACTTCTCCTTGGTCTTTAAAAATGTCTGACATTAATTTAGTGATCAAATGTAGCATTCTTATGGAAGTATGATAATATATTGTAATTATAATTTAAATTGGACTACTTTTCAAATTGTATTTCATAAACCAACATCTCAGGAAAATGTTATGAGGTTTCAAATAAAAAAAATGAATTTCTGTTGCAGAACAGGGCATTGATTTCATACATGTCCACTGTAGAGGACACCAGGACTTAAATCATGTTTATCAGGCATTTTTGGAGACACAAGAAGTGAATATGGAAATAAATTATACATCAATATTCCTATGAAATATTAGATATTATTATTAAAATGTTGCCAATTATTACACTTCTTTTTTTCATTAAATGTTGCTCCAAGAACACATTAATGTGCAAATTAGATACAGTGTATAGACACATTGCATTGAATGGGAATATTAATTTATGGCCATTTTACCCACATATTGCATAAAGTAAAATGGTGTATCAATTCATTCCGTTATATCTTTCATAACATAGTTGAGAATCATCTTTATACAAATTTTGGTTAAAAAAAATCGTGAAACCCCAAAATGTATTGGTGATAAAAAAAATAAAAAAAAATCCCATTGTTTTTGCCTATACATATAATGTCATGTCATTTTATTTTTTAAACAACTGAGTCCTGGCGTCCACTATTTTTCAAAAATGTGGTAAATTATTTTTTACCATTTGTTTATTGTGCTCTAAACAGTGTGATGACATGGAAAAAAAACTAAATTCAACAAACTATTTTTTTCTGGGTCTCAGGAGGTTAAGACACTTTAAGTGTCTTAGACCATCAGTTCTATGGATGTTTTGCCCTCCTTCTGTTAATCAGCCAATTTTACGCTGCTATCATATGATCTCTACAAACTTGATTTATTACCTGTCATAAGTATATGGGTCAGGCTACCATGGTATTTCCATCTGGCCACTGAGCCGTTGTACCACCACAGGACTTAAAGGTTTTAATGTCAAATGTGTTGAGGTTGATGATGATGATGATTCCTGTGAGTACCCAGCAGCAGTAATCTATCATTAGCTGTGGACGGCACAGACCTGAACACATCAGACGTGCTGGGCTAAGGTGGAGCGGAGAAGTCACACTATATGCTTGTTTCGGGCCTCGGCCTGACACCAGAGGAATGTCTCTGGCACACTGGATCCCAGCAGAAGCTCTCACAGATTTGCTTCGCATGGAATAGAATCTACTGTCACAGAAAGTAAATGAACATACTGTGAAGATGCATTTTGTGCAAAGCACTTTCCATCTGTCCAATAGCTGGTGCATTTTTCACTTTTCTTTCACCAGTAATAGTTGATAGTGTATGTGGGGCAAGCCAATATGACATTTGGCCATTTTGAGAGTATTGGCATCAGCTGGTAACTCTCCACTGACTAACAGAAGTGTTAGTACACCCTCATGCCTGTTTCAAAATAAACCGAAGCCTTGTCAACAGATAATGCTTATTTTACAGCTCAATAATTCGTCGTTTCAGCACTGTGATTACTCGAGTACTTGTCACAAGTGTTGGTTTGATTTCAGCCATTTTCATTGACTGCCATTGAAGACGACTTGTGCTTTTATTCCAGCTTTCTTTAGTGTTGTAATGTTGCTGCTTGAGCATGAAAAGGGTCTGGAAAGTTACAAGCACAAAGTCACTCCTGAGGGAGTTCTTCTCTATATCAGTGTGAACTGTGTCTGAACTCCCTGAAAACGCTCCCATTATAGTCTTGAGTGTTCCTTGAGATTATGGTCTCCCAGGAACGAATGTTACAATATTCCTCATTTAAATAATTTTCGCCCAAGGCATGCTCAAAATAAAAGGGTGTGAGCACTTGTTAAGTTGCATTAGTAGTGTGTTGAAATTTTAAGGGGTGCGATGTTTCCAAAACAACAAGTTGGTAGCGTGTGAGCAATCACATCACGCTGTTCCAGCCGACCAATCAGAGCACAGTGCTTTTCGGAAGGAGGCGGGGCTTCATAGAGACCTGGAACTAAACAGACAAAAATCAACCAAAATCAAGGCTTTGTAAACGGGCATTGCCACCTTTGAAGAGAATTGTGCTGATGTTGATTTATTTTGATTAGTAATGGCCTATAGTGTTTTATTATTGAAATTTAAATAAGAGCATGCATGCATCTAATATAAAGGTTCGAAAAATCTACACTTACGAATTTAAAAATGCCAATTGAAATCTGTTTTAAGGGGCAATATTGCTCCTTGATGGAAAAGTTAGTTTCTGTCACTGATGTAAAGATGTATAATATCATTGAAAGTAATGTTCCGCCATTGGAAACATTTCTACTGGTCAACTATTAAATGTTAAAGAAATGTGTATCCGAAGCAAGGTTTTTGTACCAGAGATTAATGTGAGCTCACCTAATATAGCACACATGTCTGATTCAGACATTCAGGAGAAATGCAGGATACTCCTCAGGGAAAACAACCCATCCACCACTGCAGTTCAGCTTGACTCATTCCTGTTCATGTGGAGCTCAGGTTTTTTGTCATGCATAATGCGAAATCATTGGATGAAGAAGAATCAACCGATGGTTCACATTTATAGATCAATCATTCAACCGTATTCCTGTTATTTCTAGAAGATGTAGCGTTGACCAAGTTGTTTGCTTTTGGGCTGTAGACCCCGAGGTGGTGGCGGTGGCCAAGGCGGACCCCGAAAGCAGAAGGAACTTCCCTCAGAGCCTCCCTACACAGCGTACGTCGGCAACCTGCCCTTCAACACAGTGCAAGGAGACATAGATGCCATTTTCAAAGACCTCTGCGTCAGGAGCGTCCGACTAGTCCGAGACAAAGAGACAGACAAGTTCAAAGGTGGGCTGATCTATGCGTCACAATGCATGTTTAATGTGGGACATTGTTTGCTTACTACTCATACTTGGTTTTAGGAAAGCATTAAACGTTGTGCTGCAGACATGAATTATCCCTCAAAATGTGTGAATAGTTTATCTTACTGTTGCACAATGGGAAGGATGTGGTTCAAGCAATGGCCAGGTCAAGGGTTTAATGAATCGAACATCAATTTGAATAAAAGCATTTGCTAAATGGTAAATTGTTTTCTTGCTCCAGGTTTCTGTTATGTAGAGTTTGATGACTTGGAATCTCTAAAAGAGGCTTTGACGTATGATGGCGCTGTAAGTCACTTAATTACACTATTTATTCAGTTGTTCATCATCTAATGCAGACGTAATGAATGCACCGTTCAACAGTTTGAGGTCAGTGAAGCACCACTGTTGTAGAAACATTGCAGAAATGTGAATACAGCTTTGGTGAGCATAAGAAACTTTTCCCCATAAAAACTTCAAACCGACCCCAAACTTTTGAACGGTGCGGTGCTGTTTGATATATCGTGTGTTCCTGATTGTTCTTTTACAGCTACTAGGCGACCGATCTTTGAGGGTGGATATCGCTGAGGGCCGAAAGCAAGAACGCGGCGCCGGAGGCTTCGGCTTCCGGAAAGACGACAGAGGAGGAGGTACTGTGTGTGTGTGTGTGTGTGTGTGTGTGTCAAACTGCTGTCATTCATTAGCACAGTCTTTTCTTATTCTTCTGTTAGTGCTGTTTACTCACATTGTAGCATGCTTTTCTGTTGATATTTGTTGCATGTTGCAAGTTGTTTTTCGTTTTAAATACTGAAGTGTTTTGAGTCTCAGAAAAATGAGCAATGCTAGGGCTGGGTGCTCTGGTTTTATTTACAGGGGCCAGTTGCATAAACATAGCCATTATGTTAAGACTGTGTCTTAAGAACTAGTATGATCAACTAGAAGTTAGTTAGGGGTAATCAGTCTTACTGTTCGGTGTCAAATTAGACCAATCTACGTTTTTATGTTACTGACTTTAAGAAGTTATTAACAGTTTTAAAGAATAAAATTGGATGACTAACTTGTAAGACTAGTCTTAACAGTTTATGCAACTGGCCACAGTAGAATTGTCAGTCGGAAGAGTTCCTGTCACACTCTGTATAGATAGTATAAATAGTGTTTTTCATTAAAATATAATGATAAATTCTTGAGTCTTCAACTCATCACATTTTTTAGTGATAGTCGGCATGAAATGGCTTTTCACACTATGGACCCTTTTCACACACTGTGATAACGCGTTTCCTCAGTTACTACTAACATCATAAATCTTGCAAACTTTTATTAATACATAATTTCATAACTCGATCTTTCATTGAAAATGACAGATTTTTTTCTGCTGACAAATGCAACTCTGCCTTGAAGAAATCCTCATATGGCATTAAAAAGCTATATTACTACTTCTAACATGTAGCAGACTTCTCCAATCATTTAGTTCGGTTAGATCCTGCCCCTCCACCATCGACTGCAAACTCTCCTTCACTCCACTTCTGTTGTAATGACTGTTCACATGCTATTATAATGGGATTTTGGCAATATTTTGATTAAACTTTACCTCATGTAAACAATACTTTGATCAAACGAATGCAGTTAAGCTCATAATCGTATCAACCGTAAATGCAGTAAACAGGCGTGTAACACCTTGATCACATTATTACTGCTCTGACCAAAGTGCGCGTGCGGTCGGACGTATACGAATGACGTGTTCACACAACTTTGTGAATGAACTCGGTGATGTTATTCTGCGTAGGCAACCCCAGTTACAGCGGCACGGCGCCGAATAATATCCAATACCTCCATAGAAATGATTTGTATTTTGACGCAAGTAGATTAAAACTACTTACTGTAAAAATAACCACACTACTAAACGAATAATCAGAATAAAAACTGCCTGTAAACAGAAGTTTTGCTCGTGTCATGTGAACATCTTACTGCGATTAAGTCCTTATTCTCGTTAATGTAAAAAATCGCATTATTGGTGGTGCAAATCATAACATAGTTAACTCTATTGCGATTATACAATTTTTCACGTTTGCTAAAAACTGACTTAGAAATGATTTGATGGCGTGTGTATATGTTTACAACGTGCATGGCTCATTTGATCAATTTGCCATTTCACAATTCTTTCCTTTTTTTTCTTTAATGTATCTTGTTTTTAGCAATTTAGTAATTTAATCTTGTAGTTTCTAAATTAGTAGAAAGTAGGAAGCAAGTTAATATAAAGGAATTTGATGTTGTGACGTGCCGCATCCAAGGTTTAGGCGCGACCACCAATGCTCAATAATGCTTTGTGTCTTCTGTCTCCTATTCTGAACTGTTCTGCTTTTGTTTTATTGTATATTGCTGCAAAACCTCACTGCTCATACTACACGAACAGAGCATTTCTCTGGCTGGGCTTCTCACATTCATTGTTCATTTCATCTTTAGATCTTTTTGTTCTCTTCTGTTTTTCACCCCTCAATAGAAAAAGCCTTTCTAGCTCCTTTTCCTTCCCCTCTAACAAACGGAGGGCTTTCTGATAGGCCAGCTGGTGTCTTCCTGTGCGCAGTCTTGGCTGATGATCTGATTGGTTCAGTAGACGCGTTATCTGGGTGGGCCTCTCTTTCACCCTGATCTCGCTTTTGAATTGTTGCCCCTATTAAACAGCCCCCCTGTCCCTTTCAGGCCGTGGTGGCTCACGTGGGGGCCGAGGAGGGGGACGTGACCCCAGAGACGACTACGACCAGTCTGGAGGAGGTGCGGAGAGTGAAATGGGCAAGAATTCGATCCTTTTGGGCCTTGGCTCTACATACAAATTAGTTTTCTTTAGCAGGACTCTGAGGACACATCTGTTGTAATGCTTTTACCACAGATAATTCAGAAGTGTTCCTCTTTTGTGAAAATTAACTTAAAACATGTTGACGAATAAATATACTCAACGAACGCCTAGTGAGCAAGCGAGCGTGAGGAACATTATGCCTTAGTTTTATGAGTGACGTTTTAGGACAAGTAAAAAAAGTATAACAATTATTATTGTGACATTTTCATTACAATTAAGCCCTGTAATGTGAGTGCAGTAATGAATGTGTCTGGGCACTTTATTATTATTTAACAACGTTAATAAAATCAGCATACATTCAGTACAACGTGTGTACATTTTTTTCCCACACTACGACAATAAGCATAAAAAAAAAAAACATTTTGCATTTGTTTTTTGGGGTGAAAAATAATTAACATTTATTTTTATGACTTTCACCCTATTACAGAAAACATGGTTCACTTTCTTTAACAAATTGAGGGAGTCAAAACGAACATAAACCTCATTGAAAATAACCCTGAATATTTCCCAGAAATAAATGTAACTGAGCCACAGGACTTGCATTATCGGCAGGGTACTTGGTATTGTTTGTTTGTGTTTTGTTAATGGCTTTTTCATAGTTAATTTCAAGTTGGTGTTTTGTACATTGATCTCAGGGACTCCATCTCATTGCCATCAGTCATGTTGTCAGCGGAGTCAAATGTCCTCCCTAAATTGAAGTCGTCTATAAATACTGATCTAGGATCAAGTTTTAACTTCTTGCCCAGAGCCTTTCCTGGATCAGTATTTTGGCACAACTTTGCAGTGGATTGGGAGAGTGATGCACCAGTTACTCATGCATTTCCTTTCCGCTTCCTTTTCCCCACAGGATTTCGAGATGATGACTTCATGGGCGGGAGGAGTCGAGGAGGCGGGCGCCCGGCGGACAGAAGGGGGGGTGGAGGCATGGGACGCTTCAGAGAGGGGGGCGGACCTCCTCCTCGCGGAGGCTCAACAGACTTCAGAGAACCTTCTGATGGTCTCGCAGATTTATTCATTCTCATGAGAGCGGATACCCTTATATGTGTGCTTTAAAGTCAACATGAAATCAATATGTACCCCATTTACTCCATCAACAGCAGGAACATGTTAAAGGTCCCATATTGTACACCTTTCTGAAGTTTTATTTTAGGTTTTGATGTCCTTAAGAATATATATTTGCGGTATACGTACTAAAAACCATCCCAATACATTTTTACAGCTCCTTTCTCAGGACCTCTGCTAAGAACAGATCGATTTTGGCCTGTCTGATTAATATTCATGAGCCTCTCTTCTGATTGGCCTGTTTTCTGAGTGATGCACGGCCAGGCCAACCACAGGTAACTAGGGTTGTGTATGCTGTAGCCTGCTGTGGCTTGGTGATGCACACAAGGTATATAAAACACCTGTAATGATGGACATTGCTGAGGGAAATGTTATCCGGCCTTATATGTTCGAGCCACCTCCTTACTTTCGGCGTTATTGTAAGAGTATTATAATTACCATTACATCAATGCTGCACAGAGATTTAACGTTATCGCTAATTTAAACTGTCTAAACAAACTCAGACTTTTTTTTTTGGTCAAATTCGATTTAAATCTCCAAAATATGTACGTTAATAGCTAGTTATACTCTGATTTTGAAACTCTTAACTGCTTTATAATATAACGTTAGCAGACAGACACTGAATGCAGTAAGCTATAACTATTGCTTTCCTACTGATACAGTAAGTTGACGTGCTACAATTTCTTTTCCAATGTTACTTTTCTGTAAAAGGTGTACTTGTGGTAAATGTGCAAGGATGCCCACAGAACGCGAGAACATGACTTGTAAAACTATGAACTGTAGGGACTGCAGCATCTTTGAGGAGGAGCTTCTTTGAAAAACCGCATTGAACTGAGCCTGACTGACGAAGCGGTCACTTGTGAACCGTGCAGAACAGACGGTTAAGGTCGAGCTAATGGCTGTGGCCTTTCTGAATAAATAAACATTAGCCACTGTTCTCTTATATTAATGTTGTTCGGAAGCCTGTGCAATGATGTGGTTTCCTGACGGTGGGCGGTGCTCGGGGTGGGACTGAAGTTCTGACATCACATTTACACGGAGGTCACAACTACTTAATGCAGGCTGTGTGCATTTGTCTGTGGATTGACTGTTTTGAAACTTATATGGTAGTTTCATCGCCCCTAGACCTCCGTTATGAAAAAAGACAGGAAGTTTCAGTTTTGACAATATGGGACCTTTTAGCA
Source organism: Scardinius erythrophthalmus (assembly GCF_964197995.2). Classification (NCBI taxonomy): domain Eukaryota; kingdom Metazoa; phylum Chordata; class Actinopteri; order Cypriniformes; family Leuciscidae; genus Scardinius; species Scardinius erythrophthalmus. The sequence continues at coordinate 32,970,409 of NC_138227.1, read as the reverse complement.
AAATGTAGGAACTTGCTCTGATTTTCAGCATTTTACACCAATGTAAACCAATTTATTATTAATATAAATAACTAATGTTACTTAGACACACAATATACATGTACCGTATCTATTTTAGAGTATTTTTTTTTATTTATAATATGACATCTAATCTTCACTTAAATTTAATCCGTTAAACAAAATCTTTAGCAAATGTCAAGGTTTTCTGTCTAAATTTGTAGATTTTAATTCTTTTTTTTTTTTAACCAAGGCAGTATAGTATAAAATGTATTGATGTAACGTTACAATGTTTCATTGGAGCATTATGAGCTATGAGCAACACTTTTGTTACAGTATTTATTAATTTGTTAATGTTAGTTAATGAAAATACACTTGTTCTTTGTTCATGTTAGTTCACAGGGCATTAACTTATGTTAACAAATACAACATTTGATTTTAATAATGTGTTAGTAAATGTTTAAATTACATTAATATCAATAAATGCAGTAGATGTGCAGTATGTTTAACTAATGAAACATTATCGTAAAGTGTTACCAATTAAATTATATTAGCCATTTATCAGTTATTGAAAATATCAGGAGACGGAATTTTAATATTTCTTAACATCTATAATCATAATGAAAAAATTTATTTTTAGAGAAACTGCATTATATCCTAAAACAGTACTTGTTTAAGGATATTATGCAGCTTTTCTAAAATCTTTCATTATTCAATACATTTTTAATTTAAAGCCAAATAATGTTAATGCAAAGGAAAGGTTATAGATCCCAGCAAGTTGAGGCTCAATTAAATATGGCCTCTTTTTTTCGTCCACTCCACAATTGACTTCACAAACTCTCATTCAGATCGGCCGTCATTCTGGCATGGAATGCCTGCTTTTAATGATTTTAATAATGAATTCCCACTGAATCAAATCAAGTTCAGCCCAACTCCCCTTTAATATACTGTCCATTAAAATCTTTCTGCAGAAGTAAAATGGGTTGCAGATACCATTTCATGTTGAACTCAAGTTATTGACACTACATAAATTACTCAACAACAACATCTAATGTCTCAATTATGTTGGTTTTTCCACAGAGGAAAGAGCGCAGAGACCAAAGCTACAGCTGAAGCCGCGTACAGTGGCAGGTCCCCTTAACCAAGTGGCCAACCCCAACTCGGCCATCTTTGGGGGTGCCAAACCCCGGGAGGAGGTAATTCCCAAAGACAAACACTAAGAGACTGCAGCCTCCCTCACCACTCCAGAAGGAAGGAAAGGAGGGAGGGATAGAGAAAGAAGGGGAGGGATATACGGGGAGGGAAGGGCGAGGCACAGGGACAACGACGACAGAAAAAAAAAAACGTATCATGCCAACGGGAATGCGATAAGGCCTCTACCATTCCTACCTGTTAGAGATGAACGGAGACCCTACTTCTGAATTCAGATCGTGCGACTATATATTTATTCAACGGAAACAAATACACGAAACCACGCCTACATCGATCGATCGTCATGACACCTGCGCACACCAACGAGCAGCTCGTGAATGCATGGCAAAACAATGGTTTTATGTCCACCTTTGCTTCCCTGTAATTAGTGCCTGCTCTGTTACTGTAGTTTTCGTCGGGGGAAAGTTCTTTCACATCCTTGGTGAGATCCGAAAGTTGTTTTTTTCCTCCTAAATGGAATGGAAACTGGTTTTAAATGTTTCTTTTTGGCTTGTTTTATAGACGTAGACTAAACTACACACGCCGAACCCTTTTATCGTGCGCCGTTTTGGTTTGTGCGCTTTTATTGCGGGGCAGCTAGCTAACGTTTCCATGGTTGGCATTCAATTTATATTAGCGTTCGCGAAAATCAGTATTAGGTTTGTTGGATTGAACTACCATTGATTTGCATTTTTGTTCTTTGGATTTTTACTGGACTGCACCTTTGAAGTTTTTGTTTGTTTTTGATGTGATTTCAAAAAACGGCACGAGCTCCTTCGCGATTTCAGACGACTTTTCCGAAACGCGCACGCAAACCTTTGACCGCACACTGGAATGTACATGTGGTGCTTCTCCTCTTCCCTAGTCCTTATGGTGTCTGTAAATTGGCGTGTCAAAGCACAACGTAGTCCAGTTGTACAGTCAGTGTTCGGTTTCGGAGCCGTGCTTCTTACGATGTTAATCGGTAGATCTACTCAAGTTCGACCCACCGCAATCTTCCTGTTAGTGTTGAACTCATTCTAATTATTGCTTTGTCAAAAATGTTCATATGCAAATGTCAACTTTTCACCATCTCCTACAATGGACCCTGTGTAACCACTCTGTTCTTGTTTTGTTTTATGTTTCCGTTCTCTTAAGAATTAATATCTGTGTCAGTGTGGCTGCATTATTCCGGAAGGCTATACTGGATTCTACTGGCTTTGATCACCATAAAATCTTTCAAAGACTTCTCCCAGTGACGCGCAGGCAGGGGCACGAGGTGCTGGTCTCCTCTCGAATCCAAACAAGCCCTCATCCGATTGGCTTAAAAAGCATGTGGAGGTGGGGGCTCTAGAAAGAGGGCGGGGCATATTCTTAACTCCGCCTCTGCCTGTCCTCGCTGACTCCTCCCACACGCCTCAAAGAACCCAAACTTGGAGGACAACATCTCCCGGTTGATTTCCATTGTGTTTAAGGACTTCAAAATATCTCTTTCCCTCTCCAAAGTATCTTTGTGTTCCGAATTTGTAGACACGCGGACGTAATTGCAGCCGTGTGCTTTTTATATTTTGCTCTTTAAATTTCTTTACTGTATTTGAAAATTAAAACGTTGAGCTTGATTCTTAATTAAACCATTTCACAGTGAAGAGCTTTTTTTGAATCTGTTTGAATTCTTGCGTTGTCTTTACGAAAGATTTTCCGAACCTGACCAAATCTGGCTCATCCAGAGCTTTCAGGAACAATGTGCCACATGTATTTCATTCACTTAGAAGAGCAACATGCATGCATGATAGGTTTGGTTGGTGACACATGGGTCTACAGCGACATCCACAGCTTGACGGCAATGTATTTCTTTCCAGGACAAAAAAAAAAAAAAAAAAGTAGAAACTATGATCCATAACACCGTCAGTACTGCCTTTCCATATGAAGCGTATTGAACAAAATTGAACTGCTCGCACATTTCCAGACACGCCGGTGACGCCGGCCGCTGTACTTTCATCTCTTAGTGGATCGAGTGTAGAGTCCTCATGGGAAATCCATGTCGCAACCCTTCTCTTCGCATTTTACTGGATTATGAGGAAGTTCAAAATTGTCTTCTTACTGTACTATAGAGGTCGGCTGTTTTTATTCTCTTGTTTTTCTTTTCATTTTCCTACACTGTTTATGGCAATAAATTGTATCATCTTACAGTGTTTGAAATGAATGTTTTGACATAGGATAATGGGATGAATTTATGCTGTGTCCTGTGAAGCTATATGGTGTTTGAGTCATTTAAAGAAAAAAAAAAGTTATTTTCCCAAAATTTCACCTGGTAGTAGTTGGTTTATCACAGCAGCTTCAAGTTTTGGGGATTGTGTCGTATGCTTCAAGAACAAGGTAACTTGTGCATACAAGACACAAAGTCTTATCTTTGTTGGGTCAGGAATGGTCTATACACTGAGTCAAACACAGGAAGTCTTTATTTTCAACATAGGAGACACGTGATGAGTGATTGTTTTGCATATGTAAAGAATAAAAGATTTGAAGAGGAGACTGGGTTTGGGGTGTCAAGTGATATAAATACATAGAAATATGGGGAAACAATGCTCTTTGTTGGGTGATTCTCACTTTAAGAAATGTCTCTTATATTTCACTGTTAAGAAAAAAAATCCTAAAAAAGTTAAGGTTAGTTGTAGGACCATGGCGAATTATTTTTTTTTTTTTTTTAAATGAGGAACTATACTTGTATGATAGTGCTGTATTTCATTTTTGACGAGTGAAAACAACTGAGAGATAGAATAATAGGCCTATAGAGTTCAATGGACCATACTCTACATGCGAATTGTTCAGCTGACAAAACACATTTCCAAAACTACTCTCAATAGACAAACAACATAAAACAGTTTGAAAGTTGTGAGATTTGAAAATGACTTGATGTAGTAGCCTACAGTTCGTAGCGTCACAGCGGAGTACAATCCAATATGGCGTCTATCCTGACTAGACCAAGTTCACCGCAGCGCCATCTTAGATTTTAACGGGAATGAAATCGAGGCTGTGTGGGAGACAGGCATCTCTTTAGTGGGTTGTACTGTTATTTAATGTGTTTTTGTATTGTTTTGCTGACGAAACACTGCAAAAATATATTTCCGAGAAGTTCCAGTTCAATACCCCAGACAATATGAGCTGTGGAAAAGTGATTAAAGCCTGCTTTTTACAAAATCGATACAGAAAATACGGCAAGTTTATATCCCTCAAAGCCTCACTTGCATACCTGCCATGGCGCTGCTCTTATAAGGTCTATTACTGAATTGTAAAAATGTATTTAATACAATTTTACATAATTTAAGATTATAAGCTATATAACAAATGCTGCCTGAATGTAAAAATATTTGTATTTGAAATATGACTGTTATTAATATATTTTTATTTTTTTTGACACAATGATAGTCATGAAAATAATGTCAATGCAAATCGAGTTCTGCAGAATACAATTTCTACTAAAAAAAAAATATATATATATTTGGGGCAACATGACCTGGACAGGTTTTGCAAGATTCATTGTTGGATATGCTTTTCTTTTCCTGTACAGTGAGTGAAGATAATACTTCTAATAGATCAATTTTGACATAAGAACAACGTCCCTGTGGTCAAAATATCTGGATCACACAACCCTTGAGAAAATTGTTTTGTTGTAAATTATTTGTCCAGATTATAAAATGTGTATCGAAGAAAATGCACATTATTTTTTATGTGTGGTGATTCATGGAGTCGCATATAGGCTTTAGGTTATAGTAATATTTAAAGTTTAGGAGTAAACGGGGGTTCTCCAGTCAATCTTCCATACAGTTTTTCATTCACAATCCGTTGCACTTTCTATTTGATTTCAGCAGAGGTCGCTGCCTTCTACCTAATTTAGCGCAGATCGTATGAAATGAACAATCTCTACAGTGTGTTCGGTGTTGTATGTATACAGAAATATACTCTGGCCATTCTCAAACACTTCAATGTTTATAATTATAAGTTGATTATTTAAAAAGTTGATTGTTTGCTAATAGCCTACTTAAGTTGTGCTTTTATATCACTTCCTGGCTAACTGTTAGGAATATCAAAAATGACTAATCGTATGGGACTAATCAAGATGGAAAGTATTATTTATTAGTATAAGTGAGAAATTAAAGAGCAGATTAATTAAATAAGAATGTATGGCGTCCATTCTTTTAAATGTACATCTAATTTTAAGACATTTAAGATAGAGCCAATTGGTTAGGTACAGAGTTTAAAATTAAACTGACATTAAAGTTTTCCAGGTATAAATGATTGTCCCGGTCCAGAGACGAGGTCATGTGATAAATGTTATTTTTCTCAGCGCTGGCCAGAATGGACCAATCACAGTCATTTGCGGTTAACCGGTTTTTGAGCGTTAGGTAGGTTTTCCAATTGTTGGTCAGGTACCAATTCGTTGAATAATATATTATTTAATGGATTAGTTTTAGTGTTGGTATATCTCAAATAAAGAAAAAAAATGAATTCGTTTTTTGAAACGGCAGGTGCTCCCTAGAGAAAGCCTCACAGATTATTTATTTATTTATTACAGAGAATTCACAACAACAAAAATCCTATTAAACCGACATTATTTATTTTATATTTAATGGCCAGTGGCTCGTAACTTTAAAATGGGTGCGTCAAACTAGTTGATGATCGACGTGCGCGTTCTCGTGTTTTGAAAGAAGACGACGACGACGTGCTCGCTCTCCAGTACCCACACTAACCGGAGCGTCACTAACGAACTTTGCGTAATTCGAAACACCAAAAGTGTGTGTTCATTCAAAAATCGACCATAAAATTAAGAGCTGAACATCTTTTCCCAATGTCTTTATTAGTTTGGTCGGGATTATTGATGAATACAGAGTTTCCAACATCTGCGGCTGCGGTTTTCGAGCACCTTCGTTTCATTTGAGGTAAGTTTAATAACGTCCTCTCGACAGAATAAAGAGAACAAGTTAAACATGAAACAAACTCTGCTCTCTTTCACTTTTACTCACACTAATATATATCTTGAATGTTTTGAACGATGTAATATAAACGTCTTCCCTGTACTTTTCGCCATTAAACCCTTTAGTCTTGTTTTCTGCGCTCGTGACCGCTTGTGAACGTGTCGCATGATTCTTCAAAATATATAAAACTAGTCCAAAGTTCTGATAACAGTTACTCTATTATACTAATACTCTGACCTGGTGAAAGTTTGTTTGAGTGACTACAGCTTGAACTATAATCCTGATTATAATGCTTTGTATACACACTTTGAGTAAGTGTATGAATACGGTAACCTATTATTCTAAAACTCTACGTAACGTTAGCGTGAAAATGTGTTATGCTCTTCATACTTTTCTGTGGCACCATTTGGTCTTGGTGAACGAAAGTTTTCCTGTTTTAAAGAGGAAGCTTCAGAGTGATCTGACACACGGATGTTTGAGGTTGCCAAGTCATTGTGTGAGCTTTGAGTTGCGACGTAGATTTGCAAACAGAGGAAGGTGTGATCCAGATCCTCCATTGCTTCTTGCGTAAAAGGAGATTGTGTACCAGCAGACCCTGTAAATGTTACTCATAAACGTGTTACTGTGTTGTTGTTCTCTTTATAGATGCCAATGGCTTGGATTATATACCACTGAACGTCACAGTATACAAGTCACTTTTCAAGGTATGAACAGTAATTCAACTTTTACTGATGCAGTTTGATCCTGAAAGTACATTAAAAGTGCTTTTCATACATGCAATTACTTGAATACACCTTTTCGTTTAAAAGACAATGGCATTATTTGTTGATTTATAATAATAATTTAGATATTTTTCCAAGAGTATATTGTAAAAAGAAAAAGGAAAAAAGTCAGGGTTGTATAGTTGTCCTGAAATCATAATGAAGGGGAAAAAAGCCTCATTAAATGAATTAAATTCTTCAAAAGAAAACCACATTGGATAATATTTTATTATGGTTTATTATATTATATACAGAAACATTGGAAATGATATGGAGAAGATCCCTGCAGCCTCTCATGACTCAATAACTTACTTTTTTTTTTATATCAGATAATTTGACCTCAATATGATAAGGCAAGTTTAGTTCAAGCCAGGGTATAATTAAAATATCCCTTAAAATGGTTTGACTCCTCAAAAACATAATTGTGTTTATTAATTAATAATTTATGATATTTAAAAAAAGATATATACTTTTGTTGAAAAATAATAGTTTTTGAAAACAGTGAGATAAGATATTTTGTGTACAACATGAGCTCAAGGTGTAAGAGATAGTGATGCACCGAACATGATATTTCATGGCCAATTCCAGTTTTTTTTTTCCTTTAAAGGGATAGTTCACTTTGAAATTAAATGTTGGTATGTTTTAGCTTACCTCAAGGGCATCCAAGATGTAGGTGTCTTTGTTTCCGCAGTAGTTTCAATTTTGATGTTTTTAGGTCAAACCGTTCTTGTCTGTCAGTCGTATAATGCAGGTCTATGGTCACTGTCTGAAAGAGCATGCACAGAGAAGTCCAAATTAAACAATTCCCCATTGTAAGTACACATTGATGGCCTAAGACGCGAAACGAGCAGTTTGTGTGAGAAAACGAACAATATTTATATAGTTTTTACCTCTTGTACACTTTCCAGCGCTTGCGCAGACTAAGCCAGAACGCGCGCACACGTCACACACCAGGAAGCGCGCGCCCTCAGATCACTTGGACGTGGTTGTGTACAAGAGGTAAAAACAATATAAATACTGTTCGTTTTCTTGAGGCCATCAATGTGTACTTACGATGGGGAATTGTTTAATTTGGACTTCTCTGTGCATGCTCTTTGAGACAGTGACTATCGACCTGCATTATATGACTGACAGACAAGAACGGTTTGACCTAAAAACATCAAAATTGAAACTACTGCAGAAACAAAGACACCTACATCTTGGATGCCCTTGAGGTAAGCTAAAACATACCAACATTTAATTTCAAAGTGAACTATCCCTTTAAGCAAAAGTGGTTGTTTATTTGCTGACCTAAATATATCTAACCATTTGAAATTAGAGGCAAACACTGAATTTAATCATGATCTAAAGATGCTACACACACACACGTTGCATGAGCAGTTTAAAAACGTGTTTGTTTTATATGATTTAAAGGGCCATGACACCCTAAAACACATGTTTGAGCTGTGAACAGATGCAGCATGTGGGCTACAGCCTGCACATCTCTGAAAACACTAAAGCACACTACATTTGATCAACAAGTGGTTATTTTTTACATTTTTCAGAGCAGTTTCGTTCTTCTGGTTTGAAAAGCAAAGTTGAAGCAATGTCACAGAATGTGAGTGATTGGCTGATTTTCGGTTTCGGTGGGCGGAGCTTACATGAATATTGATGAGTTTGAATATTAGGCTAGTTCACGCTCCTTGTATCTCAGCAAGTTTAATGGATTATAACATTAAAATAGTTTCAGTGTCGTGCAAACTTATCCGTGAACTTTCATTGTTTATCGTTTCCTAACCCTTTATAATGTTTTTATTAGCTTGCATGTTTTGTGCATGTGTCCCTGACTGAATGATTGCAGGCATTCGCTTTGTTATAGGATAAATCATTGCAAACTTCAACTTGTATAGATTGTATGCACCTTTATACCCTGCAATGCTTTAAAATTTGTGTCTTTTACTAGTTATCATTCGTTGAATTCAATAACTGAAATAAACCTGCATAAATGTATCTGTGGACTAACATGTTTTTTTTTTTTTTTGTATAATAAGCCTATCCTGGTGTGATTGTTCTTAAATCCTTGTTAATTTTGTAAACACAAGCCAAATAACTTAAGACCACACACAAGCATGAATGTGTTGCTTTAATACATTACAAGAAGTACAATTTTGATGATTCAAAATTGTATGGACAATAAAAATGACATTTGATACAGCTAGGCTACTGTTAATGAGAAACATACTTCTCGTTCTTTTACAGAATAGAATAAGCAACCAGTTTGATGTTCACAAAAAAATTACATTTACAAATATGCATACTTGCAAAATAATGTAACAAATATATAGATTTAAATGTTTCAATACTTTTCAAAAGCTTGGTACTAGTACGGTTCTTTATGGTCACCAAGTCTGCATTTATCTGATAAAAAAAAAAAAAAAAACGCAATATTGTGAAATATTTTTACCAACTATTTTCTATTTTAAATTTTTTTTTTCTTGTGATGGCAGGGCTCATTACTCAAGATTTCAGAGTCACATGACCCTTCAGAAATCATTCTAATATACTTATTTGCTGCTCAAGAAACATTTCTGATTATTATCACAGTTGAAAATGGCCGTGCTGCTTAATGAAGTGTGGGAATCATTATACAGCATCTATTTTCAAGATTCTTTATTTAATAGAAATATTAAATATTTATTTAATATGAATTCCAATTGATCATGCATTTGTATCAATGATCATCATTGCGTATCATCCAACACACGGTCAAAGAAAGAACACATGACAGAGAGAAACATCAGGTTGCAAAATGTTTATTAGGCCACTGATATGGTTGTGGACTTTATTTCAGTCATTAGCAGAGATGACACAGTTTTAAAGTGTCGTAAGGTAACATAACACAGCAATGAATAAATTAAATGATAGTTGGTTCATGTATTTAAGAATATTCTATATCTGCTCTTCTATTGGAAATCAGTGTAGATGTAATCATTCCGGTGTTCTGGAATTTTTGGTTTCAAAGTAAAAGTGGGACCTTGTGATAATTTGAATTTGTAAATGTATATTTGTTTGTAAAATATTTAAATGCTATGACTTTTACAACTGCAGATTGTTCACAACCAGAGAACAAGGAGGATGTTGCATATTGTATGTAACACAAATATTATGTCCACAGAAACATTTATTTCAGTTGTTACGGGCAGTGACATATTCAACAAATGATAACAAAAGACACAGTTTAAAAGCATTGCAAGGTACAAAGGACAAGCTCAACAAAATGAAGTCTATGTATGTATGAGTAGCTGAAGTTTGCTGTGCTTTATCCTCCTAACATGAAGTGAATGTCTGCGTTCAGTCAGGGACGACTGCACAAAACGGCTGCGAACTAATAGAAACATTATGAACTTTACGAAAAGATAAACAGTAGTTTAAGTTCACAGAGAAACTTTTTATTGACCTTTTATGAAATAATCTATTAAACCTGCTGAGAGACAAGGAGCGTGAACAAAAATTCCCAGTTCCACACGCATGTCCAGGAAACTCATGAATATTCATGTGAGCTCCGCCCACTGAAGCCTGTTCTGAGTCTGTCATATACTCTAGGGCAGTGTTTCTCAACTGGGTTGACCATGGGACCCACATCTCCCCATGGTCAATTAAAGGGATACTTCACCTCTGGGAAGATGAATGTGTATTTAAAATAGGTAATTTAAGTAGAAGAAATGTGGAGAAATTTTTGAATTTGGAGCTTTCTAGACTGAGAAAAGCCAGAAAATGTATTTTTGGCTTATGTGGATGAAAGACAACAACTCCCAGAATGCACTTGCTTCGCTGCCTTAGGAGGCCACGCCTACCGGTTAGAGAGCACAGTTGAAAACAACAAGGCTAGCCTAAGTAAGTGATGAGTTTGCCAGGGATTTAGAGACCCAAAATGTCCGGGATTCGGCTTTTGCGTTCTACAGTCGCCATTCATCATGTTTACTGTGGCGAGCAGGACGAGGCTGACGGCCGCGGGAGAACGGCGCGAGGCCGGTGGCGTCATTACTGCGACGCGCCGGATCTCGCATCTCTCACGGAGGAGCGGAAATTTTCTTAGCAAGGGTAAAGCGCACATCAACCGATCACTTGTTTAGCGTTCATGTAAACACTACAGTCAGATTCACCGATCGGAATTAATTCAGTTAGATTGAAACGAGAGGTGTGCATGTAAACAATGAATGGCGACCGCAGAACGCAAAAGCCGAATCCCGGACATTTTTAACAGTCTCGCCCGCCGGACAAGTCCGGGAAAAGGAGGATGGTAACCCCTACTTACTCAGCTTTCTCCTATTATTCAGCTTTCTCCACAGAACAAGAGCATGCTAGCTTAGCTTCCAAAGAAAGACGGCTGACTGAGTGTGTGTACATTCTGTGACTGAGATCCGGGTTGTAAACATGCAGAACAACGCCATCTACTGGCTGTAGTCTTTAGCCTCTGGACAGAAAATCCTCCGATGACGCAAAATGACGATTTTTGTCTCAGGGGGATATGAGGGTGGAAAGCATGGTAATTCGAAAATACTACAGGTTTTCTACTAATACAAAGCTTAATGCTAAATCCTGAAGTAACCCTTTAAGCCACGACACAATTTTGTAGGGATAATATATATGGTCTAAACAAAATTACTTATTTTTTTTTGTATTAAACTGGTTTACTGAACAAATTGTCTGTCCTTAAATGAATCCAGTTATAATTAAAAGTTTCGTAAGGATAAAAAAATTATCTCTGCTAATGCTGTAAACTATATAGGGAGCCCTTACTTGCACATTACTATAACATTAAAGGTTAACAACAGAGCCCAAGCTATTAGCCTACATTCAGTTGCTTTTTATTTTTAGATATAATCGGCTAATCAACACTCAAATAACAAATTGTATGCAAACATGTAAACTGCACATAAGGCAGTTTTTGCATTAACTGCTTAATAATCAAAAAAGAAAGAGGTGTTGCGGCTGGACACCAGACTATCGCTCAGAGGTGTTAACAACCAGGCCAAAGAGGAGGGATTTCAGGACACTTTAAAGCAAAAACAAGACACACCTGCACAAAACAAAAACAACAGACGGACTGAATGAAATGCACATTCACTCACTGACAGTAGGTGGCGCTTATGGGACTGCAGCAATAGAACAGAAAGCAGCGTTTATAAGCTACTTATTACACAGAGGTAAGAGGAAAAGAAAATAAATGCCATCGAAACTTTTCTGAAGACAGTCAGTCCCCTTCAGATATACATTAATATAAACCCCCACCCTAAATTCAAAACGTATATTTTTCTTCCTGTATTTCGAGCAAAGCGAACAGTGAGCTTGTTGTTGAGTATCTGCTGGCACGTCTTTGCTCTCCTCTTTTCGTCCGTCTTCAGCGTGTCCCGTCTCTGGTCTGTCTCAATGTCCTGTTTACAGACTTTGTAATATTTCCACACAAATAACATATTGGGAAATGATTGCCAAGGCAGTTCTTGCGCAAGTCCGGAATAGAGATCTCTTTCTCTGTGCCCTCGACTCTGGCTTTTTTTTGTATTATTATTTTGCTGACTTGCAAGCACTAGTATTTCTCTGAATATGCAAATCTAGTTTGTTTTTACGCAGCAGTGCTAGTAAGTCCTGGGTTATGTACAGGTTGGTTACTTTACTTATGGGGCGGGTCTCAGATGCTAAACTTGTATTGACTAATTAACCCTTGGTCAAATAAAGAGCTAAACCCAGATTCAACATTCAAACACATTCTTTTTAAAGGCAAACAAAAATTATGCATTAACACAATTCCCAACGGACACTCCAGCTCTGGAAGTGTGTAACATCTACACCGGTTTGTATAGACCTGCACCAATAATTCTAGCTTTAAAACTGTTCAAAATATTCCTATCCTTCCCATACTTCAAATTCTTTCTCTGTGGTGGTCGAACTTAATGGGTCATTTATAATTCCTCTCTGCCCTTAACCATGTGACCCGTCACCGGTAACTCCAGGCATTACAAGCATCCTCCTGCTGTTGAGGGATTTGTCTTGTGTGTGTGTGTTGTCTAGCCACAGTGCAGCTATTGTTGGTCTGTTACTAGGGAGCGTTTGGGTGTACTGACACTGCAGGGTTGAGGGGTTAAGGGGGGCTGGGGTGTTTAATGACAGCCCAGCAGTAACAATGTCCAGTCAGCTGGTCAGTGGGGACTGTGAGAGCATTTGTTGTTTTGAACTTTGCACATGCTGCCATGTTTGCTGACACCAAGTAATGTGATTCGTTTGTTTGGTTTTGGGGATTTTTTTGTCTTTTTCTACATGGATGCAAGTTTTGGTTTCCTTTTTAAAAGTGGAAGAAATCCATAAGGTTTTTAAACTCAAAGTATATGTTTTAGAATTAAGTTTTTATTGTATGTTTATGGTGCTATTGTGGTAAGGGCCAATGGCAAACTTGAAAAAAAAAATATAGTATATCAGTATATAGAATATCAGGGCTGGGTTGACGATATACTCCTTTTTTTAATCAAGTTTCATTGAAATGGTATAAATTGTTAAACCAAAATTCAATCTTTTAGTCTGTTGATGTGTAAACCAAACTTCACTGATTGAACATTATTTTTTAGCACACCTCCCATCAATAATTGCAGTAAACGTTGTGCTTTGTTTCTTTTGATATGAAAATACGTCCCAGTTTTCAAATACTATCAGTATTATAGAATTCAAACAACAAAAACCATTAGAGCAGCAGCACGAAGCGCACATGAATTAACATGAATTAACATCAGAAGGAATGTTGAAATAGTAATACTTACTGAAATGTATCATGTCTCGTGTAATCGCTCAATCCGTGTCAATAAAAATGTCAATAAAACAGCTTGTAAACAGTGTCACATAACTTTGCATTTATCTCAGGAAAGCCATTCAATGACCATAACTCATCAACTACAAAAAAATTACTCTAGAGAGGCACATTTTGTATTCTTAAATATAACCTGTTAGTTTTGTCTCATTTATTGTGCATTTGAATAAACCTCATGAATACAAGTAATGAAAGCAACCATTTGTATTTCTACAACGAATTAGAAGTTTAGACCTAATTATATAATTAAAAAGTTGATATTAAGTCTCTCGTGTGCAATTTGATTTAATAAATAGCAATTGAATTTGAACTCTGTTATTAATATTAACCCTTAATATTATAATTAATGCAGGACTCAACAGTGCGCGCATTGCACTCGCATTTCCGGCTAAAAATGTATTGAGGATTATGTGTGTGAATAAAAAGTAGGTCCCTGCGGGTCTTCAAAAAGTCAGTTTTATCACGTTTAAGGTTTTAAAAAGTCTTAAATATCTTAAATGGTATAACATGTAGGGCCCTATAAAATCCGTTTTATTTTTTCCCAAATTCCGTTTTATTTTTTCCCAAATTCTGTTTTTTCCGTTTTAATTTTTGGGAATTTAGTTTTTTTTTTACCCTTTACTGTTATTTTAGTCGTAAAAATTGTGTTTTTAATGTTAATGATTAAAATGTACACAAATAAAATAGGAATGACCCTAAATTTATTGAGGTAACAAACAAAATTCTCATTTTAAGAGGTGTTAAATGTGGTTTGATTTGTTTACATTAGTGAATGTAACTAACTAACATGAACCATGAGCAATAAATTTGTTACTTTATTTATTCATCTTTGTTAATCTTAGTTAACCCTAACCCTGTATTTTTATTATGTTACTTCACACAGTACATTAAGCTAACTAATGTTAACAAATACAACTTTCATTATAATGTAGGCTACGAAATGGTGAAATTAACATTAATAAAGATTTTAATAGAGTAAAACAAATTTTAAAGAGTTTAATAAATGGAACCTTATTGTAAAGTGTTACCGATTTCGTTATACACCGAACCGATTCAGTGTTGGACAGATCAATTGTTTTAACCATGGTTTTAACCATTCATTAAAGTGAATCGGTTCAAAGGAGTCATTAGTTCGCGAATCGGACGTCCGACGTATCATTAGCAGACTTGTACGCGTTGTGTGATTATCCCGGCAGTTAGGACTTGATTCGCACAAGATTTGTCAACACAGAAAACATTTCATCATTGGATAGGTTTAGTTTAGTTTATTGAAAGTGTTTTTATGTCAGCTGAATGGGCGGAACGCTTTTCAGAGAAGAAGGAAAGGTAAAAAGTTTTTTTTTTGCACAATTCACACCCAGCGGTAGCCTAATTCAGGAAAAAAATATACGAATGCTCCACATGAAACTTCGTTCTTCCGATCTTTTACCATTGTGTCAATTCTCAATTGATTTAGAGATTAATAAGCGCGAGGGAGTGAGAGAGAGCAAGACAGTTTGAAGACGCGCACGCGACCGGGCCTCTCTCTCTCTGCTCGTTCTTTCAGTAATATGCGAGACATACGTTTTTCTCCCACACAAAAACAGAATTTTATTCCAAATATGTGACCCTGGATCACAAAACCAGTCTTATGTTGCACGGGTATATTTGTGGCAATAGGCAACAAAACATTGTATGGGTCAAAATTATAGATTTTTCTTTTATGCCAAAAATCATTAGGTTATTAAGTAAAGATCATGTTCCATGAAGACATTTTGTAAATTTCCCACCTTAAATATATAAAACATTTATTTTTGTTAATGGATGCAGCACTAACGCCAATAGAAATGGACAACTTTAAAGTCGATTTTCTCAATGTTTCGATTTTTCTGTACCCTCAGATTCCAGATTTTCAAATAGTTGTATCTCGGCCAAATATTGTCCTATCCTAACAAACCATACATCAATGGAAAGATTATGTATTCAGCTTTCAGATGATGTATAAATCTCAATTTGAAAAAAATTACACATAAGACTGGTTTTGTGGTCCAGGGTCACATATGTAAAATTCCGAGAAATTCCGCGTTGACACTAGATTCCGCGTTAATTTGCCAATTCCGCGATTCCGTCCGCGATTCCGTGATCGCGGAAATTATAGGGCCCTAAACATGGATTCAAGGATTCATATTTAAATAGCCTAGTCCATTTGCAGTTTAATATTCTCACTTCGACAATATTTCATTTGAGAGAAACTATCATCACATCACAGAAGAAGGTCTAGACAGCAACCCGTCAAAATATAAGTTTGGTTTTAACTGTGATAGAAATATATTAATAAAACTAATATGAACATTATACTGTACAAATGTAATACTATAATAATACAATACTATGCTATTAAAACATGTTTCTTCCATGTTATAATTTTAACAGTAAACCTCTGTTGTGTTGCACTTGTTTGCTAAAAATTAAAGAGCGTGTTTAATTTTCATTTTAATAAAAGATAAATTAATGTTTTATGCCAGAAAAATAAATAAATTAAAGGCCCTAATATTGTATATACAAATTAATAAATTAAGTTGTTTTTATGAATTCAATTAATTAGACAGGGCTCAAAATTTACTTTTACTTGGTAGCACCGGTGCTCAAAATGGTGTTAGATATGTTTTTGATTAAACCATTAAAATGGAATATATACTTTGTACACACCTACACTCTTTAATAGACGTATTCACGTTTAAACACAATTTAAACAACGTATTATTCAATGCATTACTTCTATATAGATTTATATATTAAGTTGTTCAAGCAAGTGGTAAAATATTTAACCATGTATAGGCCTGTCACGATTATGAAATTTGGCTGACGATTAATTGTCTAAAAAATAATTGCGGTTATGCCGATTAATTGTCAGTTTTAGGGCTTTGACGATTAATTGTCTGTGTTAGGGCTTTGGCGATTATGCTGATTAATTGTCTGTTTTATGGCTTTGTGCTTAATTCATTAAATAATTGTGATGAATTTAATCCTTTGTAAGTTATCATTTTGCAGTGTAAGATTACAGTTAACACCTTTAAATATTTAATAAATATATTCAATAGCTATGACAATTTGTTTATTAAACTTATCGAGTGTATAAATCAGCAGCAAAAAGTAATTTTTGAAAACATCTGCACAGTAATTTAATAAAATCTAAACATGTTAATAAAAACAAATGTGCACAAACCATGATGATATGATACGCTTCAAAACAGAGCGGAACAAAGCGCGTATGCGCATCGCGGGTGCAGAATGATGTGCTTAATGCAACATGGAGTCGCAGTGCGCAGCGCTGCTGCACAAGTGCGCATTTAAAAGTTCACGGCACAAAGCGAAGAAATGTCGAGGGCACAAATCCTAGTGTATATCTGTCCAACAGTTTATTGATCATTTGTTTCTTCACAGTTTTAAACTCCAGTTATTGTGCGTCTGATACCAATTCATAGTCCTTGTGCTGTGTAGGCACACGGTAGCGAGCGAGTCATTTAGAAACAGCAAAAAACTCCAGCAAAATAAAGTCATTTTATGCAAATCCACAGCCCTTTATCTACAGATCAAGCATTATAACGTAAATGTTTTACCGTGTATCCTGTCGTAACCGGACGACGCGCGCTGTTTGAATGCTGAACGGAATGATTGACAGCTGCAGACGAGTTTGTGAACTTTAATTTAACAATGTCAATATACTACTGTCCCTCACATTAAGCTATGGAATGGCTTCAGATGACTTTGAATATATTGCTAGAAAACGTAATTAGTGCTTGTCTATTTATTTTGGTTCACGACTCCCCCTTGTGCCGTAGGTCTATAAAAGAGCGCAATAATCGCGGTTGTCTGAAACAATCGCGGTTAGATCAAATAATCGCGATCAGACGGTTATTTAATTATCGCGACAGGCCTAACCATGTACTTATATTAAAATCGCAAACATTTTAAATTAAAACTTAAAATTGACAAAAACAGCCGACTCTCATGCCTTTTCTTTTGCTTTTAAATTTTAATACAATAAATCTTGCATGTCACAAAGAACTCGTTTTTCCACCTCCACGAATGAGACGAGTGTTGTTCATTATGTCGCCTTGTTGAGGTAAATTGTAGTTTTCCTTGCTTTAGCCCGGTCTTTAAGTAAAAATATGACTGTGAAAAATAGTAGTATTTAATTAAACACATTTATGGTGAGATTATTATTTTTCATGTCAATCTGTGTTCATTTTGACCACGAACCATGTCACTTTAATTCAGCGCGGAAAAAAAATCAGAGTATGTGTGAAACGGACGTGAAACGGGCATAACACAGAGAAAGGGACCGATAAATGTATGTGTGTGTACTTCTAACATGTTTGGTTGGTAAAATGAATATGTTGTAAATTCAAATCGGAGCGTCTTCCGTGTCTGGAATGAATGTATTCTTGAGTCTATAAAGCTAACAATAATATAATAAGATAACTTTGTTTGAAATGGGTTTGGCTAAAAGAAAATGTTGGTTTCTACTAGGTACTTAAACTATAATGACTGGGTTAAATAGAATTGCATTACTAAAAAGAGACTAAAATACAATTTTCGTCGACCAGAACTAGACGAAAATAGTCGTGGATAATTCTGACTAAAATAAGACTAAAAAGCTCAGACTTTTAGTCGACTGAATCTTGACTAGACTAAAGAGTATGAACGTGACTAAAACTAATAAAAACTAAGATGACAGCTTGACACAAAGACTAGACTAAAACTGAAATTAAAACAGGCCGCCAAAAACAACCCTAATACCCAGCCCTTACGATGACAGTTTGTGTATAATCGCACAGGTTACACCACTGTAGGCCGTGAATAGAGCACAACAGGGGAGTCCAGACAGTCCCGCTGAGTGACTTGACTTCTTGTTATTTGACATCTCAGTTTGCTTTCTTTTGTTGTCACTTCATGATTCTTGACATTTGTGACTTTTGCAGTGTGACGTTGTTTGCAGTGGATCTGTCTATCAGTGGATATATTGGGGATCCGCTGATATACGCCTGCTTCAAACGCTTTCGTGTGCATCTGTGCTCAGTGAAGGCATGTATTTGAAGTGTTGATCATTGTAGCCGATCAACACAATGGCCAACCAGAGGGGTTTAAGAATCCGTTCAACAGCGCTCAAAGTGCTATGGGAAATGCAGGTATCAGCAAAATCTTTTTTTTTTTGTACCGGCTTTGTGCCGAAGTCTGTACTTTTGACAACACTATAGCCAGTACCGGTATATTTTCACTCACAAATGTCATTTGAACAGAGTCTTGATCTTGTTTTTGAGACCCATTTTTAAACTTTTTATTTTGGTAAAAATATGACCTTTTATACATCCATCTGAGGCATGTATAAAGAATAGCAGTTTAAAAAAAGTTGCAAAATCTCAAGTAATTTAAAAAATCGAGAAATGTATAGTTTTGATGAAAGATTACAAAGCCAAACTTTTTTTTTTTTAAGAATATCCTTTGATTAATCCTTGCACCAGGAAAAGAAACAGTGCCAATTTTGTTGTAATGTTGACAATAACTACTTTGTAGTGTCAATTCTGGTCATACAGGTTTTTAATTTTAATACTTTTTTGCATGTGAATTTTAGTCAAGACTATCTTATAAGATATCAGCATATCTTACTGAAGTACAAATACTGAGGGTTATCATGGCAATACGCCTTGGACAACGGTGATGGGAAGGAGTTACCCAATTCCTTCTCTTTTTTTCTTTTTCTTTTGTAAACTATTTTGAGTGATTAAGCTAATCAGTTGATTCAACACACAATGGGCCCAAATGGTGAGAGACATTGCCATGGTAGTGATACTGGATCAGACAGCCTTTATTTGGCTTTGAGTGAGATAGGGAGTGAGGGCGAGATACAGTGTCATCCTAGTAGGAGTATTGCACAGCTCCTGTGGTTTAGACTGCACACAGCCTTTGAATAAATGATGGAAGTCCTATTTCTTCAGCTAAATGACTCCAGCTGAGCACTTATCAGCCACCCTGACTGACGCTGGAAGAACTTTTCCATGCCGCTAATTCACTACCAAGAGTATTGATTCAAGAAGACCAATCTATTTTTTTGAAAAAGTGCATCCGTTGTCTTCTAAGACTAAGGTGGTTTGATTCTATTTGAAGACTAAGCAGATTTAATTTATGGTGCGATTACGTGTAACTTAAGCATCTCCTCCTCGTGCAGTAGGTGTGGAGTATGTGGGCCAGCTGCTGCGGCTGGGTCTGCCTGGATGATTCCACTGTGGAGGGCACCAGAAGTAGCACACAACATCAGGCCTTCACAAACTCGGGCTTCAGCAGTTACCCATCGCCCCCTGCTCCGGAAAACACGTGCAAGGCCTGTGGAGGTCGCTTTGACAGCCTCGCCAGGAAGGTAATCATATGACGTGACTCATTTTCATACAACTGACTTGCAAATCCACCTTGTAATGTTTAGCTTTAGCAGTGGTATAAAATTATTTGGGGAAGCACTGTTGTACTGTAGTTCTTGTACAGGTAATATACATGATTTGAAAGTGCATTTATTGGTGCCTTTTGGAATACTGTTGATGCTTTGCATTTAACGTCATCCTCCTGTCACAGACAGATAAGGGAAAGGCTCAAGCTACAGTTTATAGCCACCATACAAGTTGAGTTAGTGACTGGAGTCATTGTGTGAAGAGTCCTCCTCCAGCGTGATGACTACCCTGCTCGCCTTACGAGGGGAGTTGTCCAGAATGCACTTTGTAAACTGTGGCTCCAATGACAGTACAATGGCGCGTATCGATGTCATGGCCATTGTACCAGTTCCTTACAGCAGTACTGCTATTGTCACTTCACGTTCATGGAATTCCTGCACATGCACCTTACATAAGAGTAACCACAGAGAGTAACATTGAGATCAGGTTTCCAGATTGAAAGTTTTTGATGTTTGAAAGCAAGCAGTTTATAGACTTACTAGTGGGTAAGACATCTACAAAGTACATCTAGTATTGCTCTCTGAAAATTGGCTCATTTTACCCATTATTGTATTAAATTATTATTATTATTATTATTATTATTAGCCTATTATTATCAGGTAGCCTGGAAATCCAGAATCAAATCTGAAAGATTAAGGGTCTGGCATCGAGTAATGAAAATCGCCCAACTCGATGGGCGGCACCAAGCATCCATTTGAAAATCTCACTGTACGCAATTGGATAACACTACGACCAATCACTGTCGTTATTGCGCTGTCGTCATATGTTTAGTTCGCCTCTGGCCTGCCTATATCAGATACACCGGTGTGATTGGTGCAGCTCGGCTTCAAGGGCATAGCTAATGAGCATCATTACTCAATGCCAGAGTAACTCGCTGAGCAAATTCAAATTGTGCTCTCACGAGAACTCTGGATTTCCAGGGTAATTATCAGGCTTATATTATTATTAAATTAATATTAGAACCTACAATTCATTTACCTCCCTAATTTCAACATCACCACATAACCACATTTCACTCATAACCATACTATCTTTAATGTGTGCTCCACAGGATAAATATTTCTATCCACAATCTCTCGTCGTCTCTGAGAGAATGTGCCATTAATGCAGCGACAGATGCTGAAAGCTGCGTTTTTGCTTTATATATTACATTTAATATTTATGCGACGTGACATTTCTCTTCATCACCAACTCCATCTTTGCTCGCAAAATGAATGAAAAGATAATCATTCTCCACAATTCTAATTAAATAAATGAGTAAATACACTCACCTAAAGGATTATTAGGAACACCTGTTCAATTTCTCATTAATGCAATTATCTAATCAACCAATCACATGGCAGTTGCTTCAATGCATTTAGGGGTGTGGTCCTGGTCAAGACAATCTCCTGAACTCCAAACTGAATGTCAGAATGGGAAAGAAAGGTGATTTAAGCAATTTTGAGCGTGGCATGGTTGTTGGTGCCAGACGGGACGGTCTGAGTATTTCACAATCTGCTCAGTTACTGGGATTTTCACGCACAACCATTTCTAGGGTTTACAAAGAATGGTGTGAAAAGGGAAAAACATCCAGTATGCGTCAGTCCTGTGGGTGAAAATGCCTTGTTGATGCTAGAGGTCAGAGGAGAATGGGCCGACTGATTCAAGCTGATAGAAGAGCAACTTTGACTGAAATAACCACTCGTTACAACCGAGGTATGCAGCAAAGCATTTGTGAAGCCACAACACGCACAACCTTGAGGCGGATGGGCTACAACAGCAGAAGACCCCACCGGGTACCACTCATCTCCACTACAAATAGGAAAAAGAGGCTACAATTTGCACAAGCTCACCAAAATTGGACAGTTGAAGACTGGAAAAATGTTGCCTAGTTTGTTGTGTCTCGATTTCTGTTGAGACATTCAGATGGTAGAGTCAGAATTTGGCGTAAACAGAATGAGAACATGGATCCATCATGCCTTGTTACCACTGTGCAGGCTGGTGGTGGTGGTGTAATGGTGTGGGGGATGTTTTCTTGGCACACTTTAGGCCCCTTAGTGCCAATTGGGCATCGTTTAAATGCCACGGCCTACCTGAGAATTGTTTCTGACCATGTCCATCCCTTTATGACCACCATGTACCCATCCTTTGATGGCTACTTCCAGCAGGATAATGCACCATGTCACAAAGCTCGAATCATTTCAAATTGGTTTCTTGAACATGACAATGAGTTCACTGTACTAAAATGGCCCCCACAGTCACCAGATCTCAACCCAATAGAGCATCTTTGGGATGTGGTGGAACGGGAGCTTCGTGCCCTGGATGTGCATCCCACAAATCTCCATCAACTGCAAGATGCTATCCTATCAATATGGGCCAACATTTCTAAAGAATGCTTCCAGCACCTTGTTGAATCAATGCCACGTAGAATTAAGGCAGTTCTGAAGGCGAAAGGGGGTCAAACACAGTATTAGTATGGTGTTCCTAATAATCCTTTAGGTGAGTGTAAGTAATTAATGATCAAATAAGAAAACTATTGTACACCCCCGCCCCGACTATGGAGAATATCGTCCAACACTAGTGACCGCTCAGTATTTTCAGCAGAAGCTTAATCTTTGATACATATTTACAAAAATGTTTCTAAGCCTTGAACCAAACCAACCATAGAGCTGGTAAGCCCCGCCCATCCGTAAAACCCCAAGTGGACCTCTAGGTTAAAAAATCGTCAATGCAAGTGAATGGGAGAAAATAGTTATTTTCTGGTCCCGTTTGAATTGTGCCATGAATGTGAACATATGTTGTCTGTTAATTTTTTTATATAATTTTGCATGTTACGAGTTTGACAGTATATTGTATGATTCTTTGGCTAGCAGTTGTGGAAAAGACTAGAGAAATAACGAGAGAGACTACATGTACGCCTATGTGACGTCACCCCATAACACATTTTCCCTCCACTTGTCAAATCACGGTGCTAATGCTGCGTTAATCTATGGAGACAGATGGAGATGCCTGTGTGTTTTGTACCCAAATGTCACCATTCAAACCAAATGGGCTGTTCTTTCTTCAGAAACGCGTCGAAAGCAGCAAAGAGTTGTAGTCCACAAAGTGCTCTCACACAAAGTCTAAACGTATCAAACTTCTACCCGCCAAATTGTGCCATTCTTCACACGAAAGATTATATTAAAAATTCACAGACAACATATGTTCAAATTCATAGCAAAATTCAAACGGGACCAGAAAATAATTATTTTCTCACATTCACTTGCATTGACGACTTTTCAACCTAGAGGTCCAGTGGGGTTAGCGGAAGGGGCGGGACTTACCAGCTCTATAGCACTATGATTAAAGGGTAACTAAACCCCTGGTCAGAGCCTGACTCCACCCACTGGCAATATTTGAAAAATGCTAGAAAAGTGGGCAGACCCCAGCGGAGATAGAGGGGACGAACCATGAGCGGGGGGGCGTGCACCTGAGACCTGCTGTCAGACTCTCTAAAATGGAGAGTTTGCTCACAGGATCGTAAGACGACGTAAAGTACATGCATCTGATGAGTACATGCAAGTTGATGTCAATAGCGCACGCTCTCTGTAGGCATTTTCATATTTTGCCGCTATGTGAAAAAATCCAGAAAAATGCGCCGACGCGTTTGTTGACCCCAGAGGATTAACTTTAGCCTAACCATAAATTGTGATTAAAATATATATGATCACTCACATCAAGACGCCGCTGCAGTGGTGGAGTCCATGCAGGAGGAGCAGCGTTTGGCACTGCGTCGCTGTTCAGCGCGAGCTGTGTGGAGAAGCCCATTTCCACCTCTATTGCGTTGGAGAAGCAATCCCGCGTAAAATGCAGGTTTCACACTCGCGGTCTTCCAGGCCAAGTGCATGCAAACACTGGCGCCTAATTTACAAGTCTGCTGGAAAGCTATGCAGTCCAGCAGTCCTGTTGCAACCAGCAACACTACACCTAAGTACCCTCCTGCCCACTATACAGTACAGATAAATCTACGCTAGCTCGTACGAGGGGCGTGGTGAGCTGGAACCTGCTTACGTCACCTGCCACCGCAACATCCAATAGGAAAATTCAACTGCAGAATCCACCGTTCAACCTTAAGAGGGCAGCACTCAGACGTTTTTACACCATATATTGTAAAATTAAAACACTTTATACCCAAATGTCAAAAAAGTTACTCGAATCAATGAACAGCACTAATAAAGCCCCATTCTTACAGATCATTAACTAAAAAAAGTTGGTTTAGGCCAGGGTTTAGTTACCCTTTAATAAATATTCAAGTTAGAAAAAAGGTATTTGAAAATCAGTAAATGAATGAAGTACTCATCCCATGACATAATTATAACACAGAAAATTATGTTGTTGTATTGTCTTTTCAACATCCCATATTAACCAATGTTGGATAGTAGGGCTGGGTAAAAAATATCGATTTTTCAATATTAATCGATTCTCATTTTTACAAACCAATATCGATTCTTAAATCTCAAGAATCGATTAGTCACCTGTTTTCATTTGATGATTGAATGGAACATTGTAACGCGCATCCCATCCAATAAATCACAATAATCTTTGTGCTTGTTTATCTTGATATGAAATAGTCTTAAATTTCAAATTAAGTCCATTTTCTTACAAAATTCAAAAACATAAACAGTTTTGGCACTGTGGCGTGAGATCGCTCTGGCGCAGCTCAGCTCTAGAGAAGCAGCAGCGCTGAGCGCACATGATCTTCTTCCGCCTTAATAATACCAGTCACAGCGCAAAATAAACATGAATGAGCATCTGAAAGTGTGTTAAAAGATCGAGTACAACTTATCGAAGTCCGTATCATGTCACATGGAATCGCTCAGTCAGTGTTTCAACCGTGGAAAGATGTCAGTTTACAGCTTGTAAACAATGTCATGTAACGTCACATTTACCTCAGAAAAACCATGTGACCATAAAGTCATTTAATCAGCTAGAAAAATGAACTCTAGAGAGGAACATTTTGCTAAATATATGCACCATGTTACATATTCATTATAATTTTGAATGTTCTTCAATATTTAATGTTTGAATAAATCTGGCAAGTTTTTATGACAGCCACCATTTAAATGTTTATATTTCATATAACTCTCTTATTATAGAAATAAATAAAAGTGTAATTTAAGTGTTTGTATAGCTACAAATCAGTTCATTTTTACCTTCAGCATTATAGTAGGCTACAATTGACTCCCATAGTTTACAGCATTAGTTAAGAGATTTGTTTTCCTTGAGAAAATTTGCCATGTATTGTACCTGATATCCAAAATAACCAATATGGAATCGAATCGAATTGCAAGCTTGTGAATCGAAATCGAATCGAATTGTGAAATTTGTCTCAATACCCAGCCCTATTGGATAGATGCTATATAACATTACCTAGCTCACCTCCACTAGCCTGCAAAAGGGTGGCACTGTGGACATTACAATGGTTCCTGTTTACACAGTAATGGAGTCCTGTTTATACGTTTGTGGGTTGTGTGATGCTTCACCAGTAATTTGGTGCTCAAAAACAGTTTCTTATAAATTAAGCTGAAATTCCATTGATGTATTGCTTCTGCAGAAGCATGTACCAGCCTCAAACATCCTAAAAACGTTTAGCTATGACACACTAAACCGACATCAAAGAACTAGTGGCTTTCACTGCGTCACCTGTTCAAGCTGCTGACGGGGGTCCAACTAGTGCTATGGGTGGGAGCAAACTGGAAAAACTAGGTCACCTTGCAGTGTTTCCCACAGATTCGAAAGCAATTTGCGGTGGTGGTGGTGGCGGGGTTGTTGTTGTTCCATGGCGGGGGGGTGGGGGGTTCCTTCGTTAAGAATTCGTTACACTGAAATTTATTATATTGAATATTAATCAAAAATGATTCACACCTTCACAAAATCCAAACATTCAGTGTAAGATTAAAAAAATGACATTTTTTATAGTAAGTTTATTTGATTCACAGCTTATTTAGAGTTTTGACCTCGACAACCCAACTGCATTTACCACAAACAGTCTAAACTAAAAGATTGTTTTGGTAATTGTTCTACACATTGTCATATAGCCTAGATAACCTTAAAATGCAGTAGTTTATTAAGGTTAAATCTTGCTAACCATTCTTACAAAAAAAAATGGGGTAAGCACACTTAAATACTCATTTTAAGAGGTGTTAACAGCTGTATTTTTATTGTTACTTCACACAGTGCAGCAAACTAATGTTAACAAATACAACTTTTGATTTAAATAATGTAGGCTAGCCTAGTAAATGGTGAAATTAACATTAATTAAGATTAATAAATGCTAGGGCTGGGTTTCGATTCAAATTTCAAGAATCGATTCGATTCCGATTCTCAAGATCTTGAATCGATTATCATTATTCGATTCGATCCGATCCGATCTTCGAGATTTAGATAATGGTTTTTGAAAAAAGCAATTTTTTCCATTTTGAATTACATGACTGTACTAGTTATGCAACATATTGATACTATTATTATAGACATTCAACTGCAAATTAATGGAATATTGGTGGTTGTAAAGAACAATCCCCCTTCCAGAGTGTTGATACAACTGCTTTCACAAACTTGCACTGGTGTAGACGACCGAGGACGCAGAGGTATATCAGCAGCAGTAGACCGATTATTTAGACGCGAACCTGATGTATTATTAAAAATGACATTAAGAATTTTCCAAAAAGCTGCTACAGTTCAGATGCAAATGCACCTTTATTTTTTATTTTAATGATCAACATTTAGAACACATTTGTTCTAAGCCAGTGCAAATGTAAACAGATTGTTGGTTACTGGCTTCACAGTAAACAGACAACGAGATGTGCGGATGGGCTATTACTTCAACCGCATCACAAAACTCATCCGTCCGCACCAACGTTTATGACCAATTTTCAAAACAGCACCCGCCCGCCATCCGCTTAATGTATGCATATATTCTTTATATGATTGGTTAACCGCCCGCCACCCATCCGAAAATATAATTTTTCGTCACGTCATCCGCCCGATCCACGGTTTATCCGCGGAGTCCGCGGCTGTAACCGCCAACCGCGCATTTCTATCAGAATGTAAATAAAATTTGAACTTACAAAACCTTTAGAAAACCTTTGCTTTTGTCAAGCTCGTTCTCTGCATTGCTTCTGATTCTGAACCCGAAATGGTGCCAGATCCATAGACTGTGGCCAGATCGGAGCTTTGAGCGTTTCTGGAGTTTTCAAAGCAACCGCTTGCTTAACGTTACTGACGTTGTTTTAATGTCCTTCCACCTCGCGCGCATGCGTGAATTCAATGACGCGGAAAGTTAAAGTTCACAGGGAAAATCGATCCTCTGAGTTACGGATCGATCTTTAGAAATTAATATGAAAATCGATTCAGAATCGGTGAATCGATTTTTTCAACACAGCCCTAATAAATGCTGTAGAAGTGCAGTTTATTAATAGTTAATGTTAAATTATGTAGTTAACTAGAGTTTAATAAATGGAACCTTATTGTAAAGTGTTACCGATTTGTTATACACCGATTCAGTGTTGGACAGATCAGTTGTTTTAACTATTCATTAAAGTGAATCGGTTCAAAGGAGTCATTAGTTCGCTAATCGGATGTGTCATTAGCGGACTTGTACGCGTTATGTGATTAACCCGGCAGTCAGGACATCGCACAAGATTTGTCAACACAGAAAACATTTCATCATTGGATAGGTTTTGTTTTGTTTATTGAAAATGTTTTTTTTTTTGTCAGCTGAATGGGCGGAACGCTTTTCAGAGAAGATAAGGCAACGTGAAAAAGTAAAAAAAATTTAGCACAATTCACACCCAGCGGTACTTCAGGATAAAAATATCCAAATGCTCCACGTGAAACTTCGGTCTTCCGATCTTTTACCATCGTGTCAATTCTCAATTGATTTTGATTAATATGCGCGAAGGAGCGAGAGAGAGCAAGACAGTTTGAAGACGCGCGCATGCGCGCGACCAGGCCTCTCTCTGCTCGTTCTTTCAGTAATATGCGCCCTATCGCAAGCGCAGCAGTCATCTACATCACTCACCGATCAAATAAGGCTTTGGCGAGACAAAAATTCGCTTGAGAGAGAGACGCGTGAGTGACAGAGAGACGGAGGGAGAGCAGGGAAAGGAAATGCAGCTGAATGAACACGCTGCGTGTTTTAAATAGCGTAAAAATTTAGTTATAACGAAACGCAATATGTGGCGGCCGGTGTTGATTCTGTGGCACACCGCCACGAATTAGTCTATGTGTGGAAAACACTGCCTTGTGTCACGGCCTTTAAGTCTGTGTGAACCGGAGGTTGAGACCGCTTTCAGCATCCAACTTGTTTAGCAATAATTTATTTTATTTTTTTATGCGTGGGTGTTATGGCTCAAAACCAACTTTAGCTCATTTAAACCATTCAAAAAGGCAAGGACCGATCATATAAGAAATCACAGACGATAGATTAGTTTTGACGTCTAATTACACTGTAAAGTTTTAATACAAAGAAAATCCAACAAGCAACAATTAATACAAATTCACACGCATAAGTTAATAAACAAAACAACAGATTAACGAAAATAATAATAGTAAGCAGGTAGGGCAGCTAAAGAAAACACACCCCTGACTACACCTAATCACCTGGAAAGATCTTACCTAGCTCCCGTGGAGAATAAAAACAAGCGAGTCTTACGTGCAGCTGGTAGAAGAGAGCCGCCATCAACGCCCCTGCAGTTTAAATAGTAGAAATCCCTGATGACGTCACTCCACTTTCAAGGATCAGGGAAATCCCTTCTCATACTAGAAATCATACACAGGGAACAATTCCTCTACCTGCACAACCACCTAACAGTGGGACTTTCAATTAATTATTGGCTATGGGTAAATAACTAGTAGTAAATGGTAAAACAATTTGCAATACAAACCGTTGTGTTTATGATTATGATAACGAATTAAAATAGTATGATGACGAATACCAGTTTGCAATCAAGCAGTGTAATTGACTTTTTGTACAGGTAACAACACGGTTCCTGCCGGTCCATATAAAGTATTAAATTTAGTTTTATCATATTTAAGGCAATCAATATTGCCTTAATCGCTTTGATTAAGGCAAAAAAAGTCTTCAATATATTTTAATGGTAGAAAAAAAGTCTTAATTAAATTTGGGGACAGAAAAACAGGAATCGCGATATGCTTAATGTGATTATTAAACTTCAAAAGGTGACGACTTTATGAAATTCAAATGAATCTAAATATAATCATTTATAATTTTGACTCTGGAACCAGCGAACGTTCATTCAACATCATTTTAATGACCAAAATAAACAACAAAACTAAAGTAGCAGTCATTCACATAAATGTCCCAGGCCTGGTCCTCTCTCGACTCCTCCTTTTGCGTTTCTTTTACAGTAATGTGTATCGTAGAGAGGGAAATGAGATCGGGACATGAGCCAACAGCTCTTGCACGTCCTGAGCGTGTTGAGCCACAGCTCTGACTGAATGGCATTGTGACTTCACTACGGTCAAGTTATGTTAGTCATGCGTTTATATTCCCTGAAGAAACTTCCCAGACTGCTTTGGCATTATCCTGTACAGCTCAGCTCAGACGCAATGACACGAACAGTAGATCTGTTTAGAATGAGGCAGTAGAGTGTACCTTTTGACCCAGTTATTACACCCTTTAATGCCTGTGCCAAATGCGAAATTCTTAATGGTGTTACACACTCCTTGAAAAAGATTTGAGATTGTGTTCCAGTCTTAACCTGGCTTTAAAATGTGCACTCCCATTGTTCATTGCAGCACATGTGCATGGACTGCAAGAAAAACTACTGCAGCCAGTGCTGCACTCAGCAGGACCTCCAGCCGTGGCTATGCCACACTTGCCAGCGTTTCCGCGGGATCTTGTACGAGCGAGCTGAGCTGATGAAGCTGAAGGTGAAGGATCTGAGGGAGTATCTTCACCTGCACGGGGTCCCCACACAGATGTGCCGAGAGAAGGAGGAGCTGGTCGAGCTGGTCCTCGGCCAACAGACACCTCCGTCTGACACACACATTCCTCCCCCTATAACCACACGCTTGGACCCGCAGGAAGACCCTTACACTCCAGTCAACACAGCAAGCCTGTCGCAGGACAACAGCACAACAGAACTGGGACCTCAGGCTCAGACAACAGAAGATGCGCAGGTACAAAAAGCTCCAAACTGTCCTTTTCAAACGTTTTGTAATGTTTTTGAAAGAAGTCTTTATGCTCACCAGGGCTGCATTTATTTGATCAAAAACAGTAAAAAGTCAAATTGTGAGACATTACAATTTAAAATAACTTTTCTATTTGAATATCTTTTAAAATGTAATTTTATTCCTATGATGTCAAAGCTGAATTTTCAGCATCATTACTCCAGTCTTCAGTGTCACATGATCCTTCAGAAATCATTCTAATGCTGATTTGGTGCTCAATTATTAAAAATTGTTCTTATTATTATCAATATTGAAGTTTTTGCTGCTTAATATTTGTGTGGGAACTGTGATGCAGTTTTCAGGATTCTTTGATGAATAGAAAGTTCAAAAGAACAGCATTCATTTGAAATAGAAAACTTTTGAAGCATTATAAATGTTTTTACTGTCACTACTGATCAATTTTATGTCTCCTTGCCGAATTGAAGTATTATTTTCTCTTTAATTTTTTTTTACTGATAGTGTATCACAGTTTCCACAAAAGTATTAAGCAGCTAAACGGTGTTCAACATTAATAATAATAAAAAGTTTGACCAGCATATCAGCATATAGACGAATCCGGCGAAACTACCGGAAGTAAGCGGGCGCCATTACTGAGCTGTTGCTGGGTAGCGTTGCGCCATTGCCTCCTATTGGTTTGGTTGCGTCCACTGGAATAAACAGCCCGCGATTTACGACTGTCACTAACGTTACATCTACAACTTTACTATTCTTCCTCTGCAGAGTTATTTGAACAGTATAAGTGTTGTTAATGGTCTGTGAAAATCGGACAGGTCCTTTAAGAACTATGTATTTATCATCTGGTAGAGTGTGCATTATTTGACCAACCCATACGGAGCTCAAATAATTTTTTTGACCCTCTATCAGTGACCTGTAGTTGGCATTTTGTTGATCATCGGATGCCAGGCGAAGGAGAAAATACTCTTGAATACATTTAAAACAACCGAAGGGGCGCGTTGGGGCAGTAACGTTAGTAACATTACTGTATTTGCTTGACTGTGACTCTCACTCTGAGAACCAACAACGCTAGCAGTTAGCTGTACCTTACCCTTTCCTTTTGAAATGTGAAAATGAGATAAATAATGGTCACAAATGAAAAACATGAATTCGTTTATTTGATATCATTAATTTATTTATTGTTGCCAAATGGACAGATCTTTTAATAGTTTCCTCGTTAGCTTGCCTAGCTAGCATAGTTATTGCCAAGCTATTTTCATAAATAATCTGTAAGATCGTTTGTACCTTCATCTGTGACTGGAGGCCACTAACATCATCAACCCAACAAGTCATACGGCCTGGCTGTAGCTGTCATCGAGGGTGCGTTTGCGTTATCACGGAGGTTTGTTTACATACTAGTAACAGCTCAGTAATGGCGTCGCCACAAGATGGCAGCCTACACAGAACGCTCGTCGGATTCGTCTATTAGAATGATTTCTGAAGGATCATGTGACACTGAAGACTCGGATTCAGCTTTGACATCACAGGAATAAATAATTGAAAAAATATTCAAATGAAAGTTATTTTAAATTGTAATTTTTTACTGAATTTTTGATCAATTCAGCCTTTGTGAGCCTTTCAACCTTTGACTGATAGTGTACTTCAGGAAGTTAACCTGCAAAAGGTTTGCTTGTATTACACATTAGACTAGGTTAGGAGAAATTATTTTAAAACTGAAAGAAAGAAAACCTTTCATGTGCTTCGATAAAAATGAATCCATCTCACAGTCCGTTGCATGTGCTTCACTTCTCAGTTTGGTTCACACGGCACTGTAATGCACAGCTTTAGAATGAAGTGACTCATGTGACTCAGTCTCTTAAGCACACTAGGGAGTGTGTGATATATAAGTTAGAGAGCACAGCTGTGTTAAACTGTTGGCTGCGACCTTTGACCCTTAGAGCTTGGCTGAGGCAGCTGAAAGTGAAATGGACGATGAGCTGCAGGTGGAGCAGGAGATGCAGGTACCTCCTGAAACTCATCACCTCTCCTCTTCTTCTTTGTGGCAGAGCAAAGATCAGTGGCCCGTTGCCCTTTACAATGCCTGGGACTCTTTCTGTCAGTCTTTTGCAATGAAAAGATTTGGCCTCATGATGATTTATGCCGTCCTCAGTAGAGTCCGTTTAAAGAATGTCTTCTTCCATGTGTGTGCCTTGTGCGTGGGAAAAGACTTGGCTACAGGCTGGGATAAATCACTGCTTCTTTAAAAGTCTGTTTTCAAGTCCACTCTTTGTCACACCAATCCATCTTAAATGGTAGCTCTCGCCAAAATGCAACCTAGGGTCTTTTTGTTAATCTACACGAGTCAAACTTTCGTTTAAAAGCATAATTATAATGGAAACGCCACTTTTAAGTTTGACCGTATTTTGATCATGTGGTGTCGAGCCTTCTTAGTGTTTTAAAAATAGCGATTTTGATGCTATCATTAGAAGTGCCCCTAGCACTCCCATTCAAAAGGCAATTTGACCGAAAACGAAAATACGGTCAAACTTAAAAGTGGCGTTTCCATTCTTCTTATGCTTTTAAACGAAAGTTCGCCTCTGGTAGATTAACAAAAAGATTTATTGTTCTATTCTTTCTTTTGCACTTCACTGAATGATGTGCACCTAAATCTAACATGAAAACAGAACAGTGTATTTACCGTTATAACATAGAAGAAATCACAGAAACGGGGAATTCAGGGCAGGATAAGGACTTGGCCAGTTGACTAGTTTTTGGATACAAGAGAGATGATGTATCATAGAGCCAGGGAATTTGCAAGACCTGTCAAACTATCGTTGTGGAAAAAACAGAGTAGGGGTCATTTACACAGAACGTGTTTTCATTTATTTCATTTTCATTTTTCATTTTAACATTGTTGTCAAGTGACATTGGGGATGGAGAAACACACCCAAATTAGCTTCGGTTAAACAGGCGTATAGAAATGTGGGTAAAATACATATATAAAAGTGGCGGAATCGTTTTCTAAACCTGCAAAATAGCCTGAGGGAACGTTTGCGCCGGAACACGCCTCCTCTTTGCGCTGAACCGCCCCGGGGAGTGCAAGTTCATTCCCTAATTTACCGGCGTGCGTCTGCGGAGGGAAAAGTCCGCTGTGCGCTTGGTGCAAAATAAGAATGATACATGCGTCGGTGTACAAAGTCAATTGCGCTGGGTGCAAGATAGGGCCCTTAGTCTCTCTGTTGGTCAAACATGGATGGTCATCAGCCCGTCAAGTTCTGTATTAAGCTAAATAAGTGCAGTGTTTACCATGTGATGGAAGGCCAACATTAACACACAGTACCACTCCTTAGCTTAATAAAAAGGCTGAAGTTTAGAAGTTATCTACACAGGACCTTTAAACTGTAGATGTTAATGAGCCACTCAGCATGTTATCTCGACTCTAGCATTAGCATATAGTGTTTGCATAATAGCAGGATGTGGAGTTAATCAAACTTGCAGTAATCCTTGTGTGTTTTTGTAATCTCCCTTCGCATCTCTCTTAGCATGGCACATGTTCTGTTTGTGTTGTGTCTGTTCGTGTTTATGGTGGCCAAGATTCTAGATTGTGGTGTTGTTGTTGGGGCTTTAGGTGGCAAACCGTTTAACATGTTTCTGAATCAGTAAAATGTTTTCTGACACACTTTAATTTTCTGGAATTTGCCCTTGATTTGCCCGGTTCTCTTTCTCTAAAGTTGGCTTTGACTCTGTGGCATGATGTTTTTGGTGTGCCGAGAGATCAGCCGAAGAAAACCCGTTGTTTGCATACTCTCACTCACTCTGTCTCTTGCTCTGTCAGTCTTCAGACACTGAAGAAGTGTTGGCTCCTGGGCGACGGGCGTCCCTCTCAGACCTGGGATCAGTGGATGATATCGAGGCGTTGAGTGTCCGGCAGTTGAAGGAGATTCTGGCCAGGAACTTTGTCAACTACAAGGGCTGCTGTGAGAAGTGGGAACTGATGGAGAGAGTCACGCGTCTCTACCACGACCAGAAGAACCTGCAGGACATGGGTAAAGAGTTTGATGTGATTGGAGCAACAACAGGACGAGGGCTAAGATATTTGTATTTTATTTAATTTTTTGTAGTTTGGTTAACATGTAGTTGGGTAATGATAAGTGGTATTTTGGTTGGTATCCTGACCTCATTTTCTAAAGTAAATGTAAAAGTTGAATGCATCTGTTGATTACATTAACGTGGGCTGTATTTTATTTTTACAGTGTCTACCGTCATAAAAGGCACAGGTGGGTTTATTTCTTATGACTTCAAAAGTTAGGAATAGTTTTTGTTCATATTTGAAGTGTTCATGAGTTTATGTCCATTTTATTGTGAAACTATGAATAATTTGATTAGTCAACAGTTCACATCATTTTGTAGGCTTGCAGGTGGATTTCACAAATATGCATATTACGGTTTAAATCAGTCAATTTTATTTTGGTCTATGACAAATTAGTGTTCAAGTTTAAGAAGAGGAAAAATCGAGTTTAAAATGCACATGCCAATTTCCTAAAAAAAGTTTCCTTTTTTCTTTTTTTTTCTTTTTTTACTTACTTTAGACTCTGGAACTGTGACGGCGGTGGAGGACAGCCTGTGCAAGATCTGTATGGACTCGCCCATCGACTGCGTCCTGTTGGAGTGCGGGCACATGGTCACATGCACAAAGTGCGGCAAGCGCATGAGCGAATGTCCCATCTGCCGACAGTATGTGGTGCGGGCAGTGCACGTGTTCAGATCCTGAGTGACATCTCGAACAACGATGCTGAATAAAACCGTCAGGTGGCCTTTAATTCTTGAACGTTTATCTTGCGGCACTTTAAACGATAGCGAATTAAGATCGCGCAAGTCTCCAAGCAATAACTGTACTGGTTTCAGTTTCTTTTTAAGTGTGCCTTCTGGATGTTTTGAAGAGGAAGCTTTATTTTTTTGATCATGTGATCCTGTCACATGTGCAGATGACTCAAAATCAATGCAGCATAAATGGCCATTTCTGCCCCTATTAATAAACACTGAGAGGATCATGTGAACGCACATGCTGCGTTGCTTCTTCTGAAAGTGCCTCGTATGTCACTGCCCTGCTGCTTTTCACACACCTGTTGCTTTTGTACTTTTTAAATAATCTCCTCTTTAAAGAACCCACATATTGGATCTCAGGGTTGATCTAGCATCAACGTCCAGGCTGACACGGTACAAATGCACTAACAAGAATTAGTCTCGTGAGGTCTTAAATCTTAAGAGTCTCATTCGGACTCTCAAAACGGAACCCGATCAAAATCGTAAGGAAAGAGATCGTCGAGTTTTAATGCAGAAAAATCTTAATGGCCTTCATTTTCTTTATTAAAAAAAAGAACAAAAAAGTCTAGCACACTGTCACATAGTAGGCCAATCGAGCTTTAACCCGTTCGGTCTTCATCAGGTAGTCGAAACATTGGTCTAGCAGTGTGCTATACTTTTTAAAGTCCTTCTTGGATGTTGTTTTGGTTCTTCATTTTCTTTATGCAAAAATTTGGGTGTGAAAGATGAAGCGTTGTTCTGGTTTCTTGAGGATGTCATGCCTTTCAGACCCCTTGTAATGAAGGTTTCAGTCTGATCCTGGTGGATGGTTTCGATTATGGAACAAACATCCCATTTGAACAGTCCGTATGCGTCAGCGCTCGTTGTTGTGTGGTTGAGGAAGCCTCTCCGGGATGACAGTCAAACTGCTGTTGGCCTGAAACGTGTGTTACCGCGCGGTGCTGGATTTAGCGTTCGGGAGTCGGGAACCTCACAGGGCCGGCGACCCTTTTGGAGGTGTTGTTGGAGGTAGATCTCTTGCAGGAATTCGATTAGCAGCACTTTAGCCTTCGACAGAGGAAATATCAGATGAGCGTGCCTCAACACTCCTACTGTTGGTGCCTCGCAGGTCACAGGACAAGTAAAGGCCTGCTAACACACTCCATTCCCTCAAAGCGCTTCACATTCGGTTAGCATCGACCCGCTCTATTCTTAGGAAGCCGTGTGGAAACAACAACGTAAAGGAATGTAAGTGTTCAGCTTCAGAATTCACTCTTATTCACCAACCTTTTTATGTACTATTAGTCTCCACAAAACAACACGAAGGACCATACTTCTCTTTTGGAGATCACAAATTTGTATTCATACTTTAAATTCCAGAAAGGGTGGCGCTAGATGCCTCACACCTGACCTGACATCGTTCATCGCATATGTTGTGTCCAATCACATGGGAAGTGTCAATGTGAGGGATTGTTGGGTATTTTGTGACCAATCACGTTGGACGTTTCGATATATGCCTGCAAATGGGATTCCCAAAATGGGAAAATCCTATGGTTTCAGATGACTTGGAATATATCACATATTATTCAGGCATATGGACTATAGTAATAAAAGTATGGTGTGTTTTTGTTCTTTTGTGGAGCTTGGCAGACTTTAATTGTCTGGAAACAGGCAGATTGAACACTCTTCCAAACATCTACTTTTGGTTCCTAGCTGAAGAAAGGGTTGGAACATCATTAGGGTAAATATGACATCAATTTTACATTTTTTTTGGAGAACTACTCTTTTAAATAGAAAGGCACAATTGGTTGCAAATTTCATTTTTCTGAATGTAAGGCTTGCCAACTGTTAAATGTTTTATTGCCAGGGCTGCCGTAAGGTTTCCTTTCACAGGAGTCACTGTCACAAAGAGAAAAGTGATATAAATATAGTCATAAAAATAATAAAGTACCGTATTTTCTGGACTATAAGTCGCTCCGGAGTATAAGTCGCATCAGTCAAAAAATGCGTCATGAAGAGGAAAAAAACATATATAAGTCGCACTGGAGTATAAGTCGCATTTATTTATTTACACAAAATCCAAGACCAAGAACAGACATTTAATCTGGAAAGGCAAGTTATTTAACTACACAGTAGCACACAGAGCAACAGGCTGAGTAGGTGTCCGGTATGTTAACGCAACACATTAACAGTTATTCAGCTAAGTTACACAATAGCATAAAGAACATATACCTGGGAGGCGGAATAGGCTAAATTAACATAAGCTAGGGAGTCCAACAAGCAAGTTACCAGTAAACAAGTTCACCAAGCTCCCGCGATCTCATTCCACATCACTGAATCCATTGAATTTTCTTCATATGGTGTCGCTTCTGAATAACTCCGCCAACTAGAGCGCCCTCTCGCGGCTGTAGACGGTAATGTTTTCTCTTGGTTCATCTCAGTCTGAATTAATTTTGATATATAAGTCGCACCTGAATACAAGTCGCAGGACCAGCCAAACTATGAAAAAAAGTGCGACTTATAGTCCGAAAAATACGGTATCTGCATTCAAATCTCAAGAGGAGCTAATACAAAATCGTGTTGTTCAAAGCAACTTTGGATTAAAACTTGATTTCCTACCACTGTGAAGTAATAAGAGAATAATCGTTCAAAGGACCAGTTTTGGATCAATAATGTTGTCATGAGTTCTAGATGTGTAAATATAAAGAGGCAACACTTTAATTTGCAATACAAATGTGTTTTAATGGTAACGGTGCGAAGCAGATGATTTAATTTCTTAATATGAACTGATGATGAGATATATTTTAAAAACGTACTAAGCCACCAAAGTAGATTTTGTGTGTTTGTTCGTTGACAATTTTTGTATTAAAATATATTTCCACCATGTTTTGTCTGCTTGGTTTGTTTGTCCACGGACAGTGTCATTAGTTGGTGCGAGCGGAACTAGTTCTGCCGGTTTGACTGTTGAGCGCTCACGCTGCCAGCTCGTGCTGCTTATCTCCAGGTGAACTATCAGATGTGCAGAGAACACGGTATTCTCACGAGGGCGGAGGATTGTTATTGAGTTACAGGTTATTGTTAGCGCTTTCCTTCAGACTGTGCCCCCTCCTGAGGTTACAGACGAGTTGCGTTATAAAGCAAATGAACAGTTCGCGTAGAAGCATTACAGAGACATTTGACAACAGGGATTACTCATAGACAAGATATTAATGGGCGGGTTGATTTGTTTCAACGGCCTATCTGACATTTCAGTTGTCAAGTTTCGTTTTTGTCTTCCAATGAAAACAGTTCCGAAACTAATTCTTTACATTTCTTTTAATTTGAAGCGAACACGGACAAGTAAAATAAAACAATCAGGAAATAATTTCAAATATGTTGCGTAATTCATGTAGGCCTACATAATATTGCATTGTGTTTGTTTGTTTTTGGGGGGAACTTGGGTTTTACCTCTTGCACCATCTTCATTTTTAGAAGTTGCTGCATTTAAAAAATAAACAATTGCAATATTACACACTTTATATTAAACATGGCATTTTGAGATGCCATATCTGAGATCTATGGCGCACAGTTGATGTTATTTTTTATTAACCATCATAAATGCTGTTTTGACTCAACACAAGGTTTATTTTAAAAGACAGTATAATGGCACCAGACCAGATTCTGAACGAGAAAGACTTTATAAGCTTCATGGCACACAGTGACCTCTTGTGGAGAAAAGGGAACTGTGTTTCAAGTAGACAAAATCAATAATTATAAAACAAATTAGCTTAATTTTGCCATTTGATCCCATTTATCCCTTTTAATATGAATCTCTTTAAGAGTTATGATTAGGTGTTCATAAATATCTATTATAAGAATATTTCTCCTGTAATTTTAGATACGGGAACAATTGATTCAATTAAATGCGTAATCAACACCTTCCTTTAGAATTAAAAACAAAAATGGACTCGTTTTAAACCTAACGAGTTCATTGTGGCAGCAATAGCTTGCGATGGAATAAAAGAAAGACAAACACAGGCATGTCAAAGAGTTTGACACAACTCAAGGTGAGTGTGTTTTGTGTGTGTGCTGTAAACACTCACTGATGTGATCGCAGAAGATACATACAGTCATTTCTGCCCCACTAGTTATCAGCCCTGACAAATGTGTTTTCATAAACTGAACACTGAAGCTTTACCACAAGTAATCTCACGCTCGTATGATCTGATTTGTTCTGCGGTTAATTCCATTGATCACTGTAAAATTAAGGGTTTGCTACCCTTGTGAAAAAAAGTATAGTTTACTTTATTGTATTTGAAATATATTCCCTTTACTACACTGCAAATATACTTTAAAAATCTTTAAATATATAAGTATATTAGCATCATGATTTGATGATCATGATCTATTTTCACAGTACAACTTTTAACACACTTTAAAATAATTGTAGGCTACTTTAGTATTATTTTCTAAAGATACATTGGTATATTGCTTGTTTCGAAGACAGTCGTAATGAATTTGTAATGTACTTGTAACACAAATAAAGTACACTTTAACATCACTAATCAAGCATGTAATTAGTCCCTACACTGGCATTACTAATTATACTTGAAGTTGGTCCAATTTTGTACACAACAAAAGTACACTAAATACAATTAAAGTTATGTTTTACTACAATTTAATTACAACTAAAATATGCTTAGTACAAAATTAGTTGTTTCAAAGTAGCACACTTGAAGAATTTTGATAATTAGTCTGGCTGCAAGTATACTAAGCATATATATATATATATATTCCACCAGGGTATGACCATAAAATTTGCAAGTGTTGAGGTGAAGTGACTGTCTGCTTTTGCAATTACAAAATTTGCATATCCCTAAAAAATAACTAATTGAGTTAATAGTTACTTTTTATGGAAAGTAATACCTTTCATTAGGCTACTTCTGTGTTACTTTTTCCTCATCTGGGCTAGGCTTCCTTGTTTGTTTTTTAATAATAATAATACAAACACTATTTTTGGCAAATGTAAAAGCCATTTCACACCAAAAGTGCAAACTCACGGCTGTACAGTAGAGGGCGCCGCTCAAACAAACCTCAGTCCTCAGGACGCAGGAGAAGAAAGCTCAACACTTTTACTTCAGCAAATGAAACAAATGGGATGAAGTCATTTTTGCTCAGTCTGGTTGAACTGAAAGTGAGATTAAATAGGCTACATTAAGGCCCTGTTTCACAGACAGGGCTTAGACTAAACCATTAGGCCTTAGTTCGATTAGGGCATTTAAGGAGGTTTTATAAACGTGCCTTAGAAAAAAAAAACACATTACTGTTGTGCTTCTTGAGACAAAACAATGGCACTGACATATTTTAAGATATGTTAGTACAAGCTAATTTCAGTCAAACATGCAATAGTCTGGGACTATCTTAAGCCTTCCCAGCTAGCAAAAAGTCGTCTATTAGACGTTGAATAGACGTAAATCTTCAACGTCTAATTACGGCTTTTCAACGTTGAAAACAGGTCGATCTTCATCATCTTGATGGAATATGTAAAACTCTTTAAATTTATTTGAGATAATAATGGTTTGGATGGTTTGGTTGTTTGTTTTTCTATGTATAACAGACTCATCCTGTCTTAGATGATCGGTTGAAAACACGTAGTCAAACAGTCCGGCCGAAACTACTTAGTTGAAATCACGTCGTAAACCAGTCCAAGGCGGACCGACTTATTTTCAACCATATTTCAATGTCGAAAGACTAATTATTTACTGGGTTGTCTGTTGGGAAAGTATATTGTTATTATTTAACGTATTTCATAATTGCAGGTTTGCATAATATTCCGAGTTTGCATTTCATGGTTTTTATTCATTTTGAGGACTATGAATGTGCTTTTGTGCAAGTGAGATGAGTAAATGCTTGCTCACATTAGCTAATAATCATCATGTTCACACGCGCACACAACGCCTCTGCACTTACTCATGAGTTTTGCGCCCTCTATAGGCCATGATCAGCGAGTAGTCGACGTCAAGCTTAAAGCGTCATGGCAGAGCATTGAAGTCGACTAGTCAGCAACTTTTGTGGACTCAATCCGGCAAGCGGTAAATAAGCCTATCTGAATATCGTCAGCATAACAGTGATAATGAAAACCATGACGGCGAATGATATTTCCATGAGACATTATGTAAATAATGAATAGTAAAGGTCCGAGAACTTAGCCTTGGGGAACACCCTGTTTGAGTAAAACAGGGGGGAGATTTATAATTGTGCATAGCAATGTAGTAGGCCTATTATTTTGTTGTAAATTCAAAAGTAATGCGTCACTTTACTAATTATTTGCATAAAGTAATCTGATTACATAACTTGTGTTACCAAACACTGACGAGTGCTGCATATGTGAGAGTGCTTCTGCAGTTGCCCAAGACAGACATTGTGGAAGTGCTTTCATCCTCTTACTTTCTCTGTCAGATCATCATAACCAATCCATTTCAGCATTTTAAGAGCCCTGCAATCTACTCTAATATGATGAAATATTTCTGGTGTAAAGCACTATGCAAAATTCCAAGGTACGTTAGAAGAAAAACAAAAGTATTTGCTGTGTCGACATGAAACGAAAGCTGCGAAAGTGCTTTCTTCCCTATTGCAATGTATAAATATCCGAGTGAAATGGCTTCTCAGACAAGAAAAAAGGGCTTGATCTTGATTCTTGATTCTCAGGGCTTGATTTTTGTCTAGCAATGAAGAACTGAGGTGTGCTATTGGTGGATCTGATGTGAGTGACAGGTTGCTCCGCCCTCACGCCAGTAAACACATCATCAGAGAAGAGAAGAGATGCCATTTTGATATATGATTACAAGGAAACATAACATAAAAATAATGATGTGCATGGATAAAAAAATTTGAATTGTCAATTTTGATTTCATGGTGACTACTTAAAAAAAAAAGTTTTTATCTTGAACAAGGGTATGACCCACACATCGTCGTTTTAACAGGGTGGCTTGCAAATAAATCCATCTTTGCCTGCAGATGTGGCACAGAAGCTGCATCTGAAGTTGCATTTATGTCAGACTTGGGACAGTCATTGACAGGTGGGTTTGTTTATGCCTCTATATTTGCATATATGGCAGTATGTTGCAGTTGATTAGGACTGGTAATGTAGTACACAAACCCTTGTTTCTGCACTGTTGTACAGATGTGTTTTGGCTCATCTCACTTCCTCTCTTTATCGCTGCTGGGTAACAGTAGCATGAACTGTAAAGTTATTGCACCTGCACAATAACGTTATTTAAGAGTTGGTTTAATGTAGGTTCAGACTCAGGTTACTTAACTTTCTTGCTTTTCAGAACTTACATAAAAATACCATCAAATCCACACTTAATCTCACAGGTTGTGTTTATGCACTTCAAGACCAACTTTATGATCAATTTGTGGTGTTTTTGTGTCCCTTTTGAAGCTTGATGCTTCAGTGCCCATTCACTGAAACTATATCTTTAAAATGTCTTCTTTTGTGTTTCACAGCAGACAAAGTCATGGGGATTTGGATTGGAATGACATGAGGGTGTGTAAATGATGACAAAACTATTGCTTTAACTCGCCCTTTTTTGCTGATGTGTTGGTGGATGGGGGTTTATGCTCAAACTGGATGGGCAGGAGTGTCAAGTCCCGGTCAAGTCTAGTCAGAGGTCAGACGTGTTACCGGGCTAAATAACAGATATCCCACAAAGAACATGTGCCAAAAAACATCTCTGTCTTAAGTTTAGTTGCATGTATCATCTTAAAGGGATAGTTCACCCAAAGATGAAAATTATCCTATAATTTACACACCCTCAAGCCATCCTAGGTGTATATGACTTTCTTCTTTCAGACGAATCAGAGTTGTATTAAAACATATTCTGGCTCTTCAATCCTCTATAATGGCAGTGAATGGGAGATTTTGAAGCCCAAAAAAGTGCATCCATCCATCAAAGAAGTAATCCACACAACTCACACAAACACACAACGGATCGATGTGTTTTTGTAAGAAAAAATGTCCATATTTATAACTATATAAACTATATACTGCCGTACCGGATCCATCTTGCATTTATCTCAAAGTTGGCTCAGGATTAAGGTGCTTCATCATCATGACAGGTCATTCTCACTTACACAGGATCCATCATAGATCAGCATCACAATGCAGACTGAGTAAATAGCCTAAATAAATAAAACTTGTGCAGTAATCAGTATTCCATAGGGAAATCTATAACATTTGCATTTGCCATGTATGACTGCATGGTTCAAATTTAATAATAGAACAATAATTGGCAATTGCATTTACTAAAGTTGATAAAGTAGGACTACATGTAAACGTAACATTTGTCACAGTTCTGCTCTGATGGGAGTCTATGGCAAGCTGTTTTAGCATTTAATACCCCTAGCTCTACTAGTTGTAATTTAGTTTTGACTAGTAAAAAAATACTATTCCACATATATATTCTGTCATATTATTTCATTGACTTCCACTGGAAAACAAATGAGTTATCTACAAATGATTTTTGACTAGTAGAAATTGTCATTAAAGATATCTGGAATTGATTTCGTACTAGGCATAATTCTAATCAGAGATATCTGCAAGGGATATCTCTAAGGGATCGCCCAGCCACCCTGCAGAGAAAGCTCATTTCGGCCGCCTGTATCCGGGATCTTGTCCTTTCAGTCATGACCCACAGCTCATGACCATAGGTGAGAGTAGGAACGTAGATTGACCTGTAAATCTTTCTTCACCACGACAGACCGGTACAGGGACCGCATTACTGCAAAAGCTGCACCGATTCGCCTGTCAATCTCCCGTTCCATCCTTCCCTCACTCGTGAACAAAACCCCAATATACTTAAACTCCTCCACTTGGGGCAGGAACTCTCCACCAACCTGAAGTGGGCAAGCCACCCTTTTCCGACTGAGGACCATGGCCTTGGATTCGGAGGTGCTGATTCTCATCCCAGCCGCTTCACACTCGGCTGCAA
Organism: Scardinius erythrophthalmus; assembly: GCF_964197995.2. NCBI lineage: Eukaryota > Metazoa > Chordata > Actinopteri > Cypriniformes > Leuciscidae > Scardinius > Scardinius erythrophthalmus. The sequence continues at coordinate 32,926,270 of NC_138227.1, read as the reverse complement.
ACCGTCCCAGTGCATGCTGGAGGTCAAGGTCTGATAAGGCCAACATGACAGCATCATCCGCAAAAAACAGAGACAAAATTGTGTGGTCCCCAAACCTGACACCCTCCGGCCCCTGGCTGCGCCTAGAAATTATGAACAGAACCTGCGACAAAGGGCAGCCCTGCCGGAGTCCAAAATGCACCGGGAACAAGTCTGACTTACTGCCGGCAATGCTAACCAAGCTCCTGCTCTGGTCGTACAGGGACCGGACAGCCCTTAGCAAAGGACCCCGGACCCCATACTCCTGGAGCACCCTCCACAGGCCGCTGTGAGGGACACAGTCGAATGCCTTCTCCAAATCAACAAAGCACATGTGGACTGGTTGGGCAAACTCCCATGAACCCTCCAGCACACTGTAGAGGGTATAGAGCTGGTCCAGTGTTCCACGGCCGGGACGAAAACTGCACTGTTCCTCCTGAATCCGAGGTTCTACTATCGGCCTGAATTCTCCTCTCCAGTACCCTGGCATAGACTTTCCCGGGAAGAAGAGGGACCACCACCCCGGTCTGCCAGCCCAGAGGCACTGTCCCCAACTTACACGTGATATTGCAGAGACTTGTCAGCCAAAACACCCTCACAACATCCAGAAACTTGAGGTACTCAGGGCGGATCTCATCCACCCCCGGTGTCTTGCCACCGAGGAGCTTCTTGACTACCTCGGTGACTTCAGCTTGGGTGATGGACGAGTCCGCCTCTGAGCCCTCGGCCTCTACTTTACGATATAGAATAGCAAAACCTGATGTCCTCTCTGCATACCTTATTTCACTTTAACACACGCCCCAGCTACATTTTTATTTTCATACTTTTGACTTACTCCTGTATAAAGCATTTTAAAATTACCCAAACATACAGGGCCTTTATACAATTCTTAGACAAAATGGCAGAATACAATAGTTTCCAAGGTAGGATTGCTTAATAAAATGTTTAAGGTGGGGCTTAGCAAAGGTGTGTTTGCATGCATGTTTCAGATATATATAAAGTATCTACATTGAAATACTTAAGTCGCAAAGCTAAATGCAGACATCTTCAAAGAACGATCTTCCTAGTAAAACATCAGATTGAGATATCCTTTATTAATTTGCAGATATCTTTAAATGAGATTTGACTTGGAAGAATTCTAATTCAAGATATCTCTTAAGTTTTGCCTATGGTCAAAAATATAAAAAATTGTAATTTTACCAGTAATAAAATACCTTCAGATATCTACAAATGTATTTAGGATATCTTTAAAGATGGTCAATTAAAGATATCTTACACTCTAATTATGACTAGTCAAACATGGCTAGAGATATCTCAAATTATCATTTTTACTAGTGATAATTCAGTTAGAGATTTCTCTCATTTAATTTTCATTAGTAAAATTGTAATTTGAGATATCTCTAATTAGAATTATTCCTGTAGTACAAAATCTTTAATTACAATTTCTACTAAACAAAACTCATTTGTAGATATCCCCCCCCCCCCCCCCCCCAAAAAAAATAAAAAAATCCCAATGGAAGAATATAACTAGCCAAAATAGCATTGTCGATATCTCAAACGTATATTAGTCATAATCACATTGTAGATATCTCAAAATTGCAGAATAGATATCTGGAATTGGAATTTATACTAGTCAAAAATAAATGATGACTAGTATAGAGTCAAGGGCATAAATGCTAAGACGGCTTGCCATAGCAGTGTGAGTTCATTTCAGTTTCCAGTGTTCGAGGGCCCTATAACCAAAATACCAATAATTTCCTCTTGCTGCTCTTATTATATCTAACATTGTGACTGGTGTGACTTTTTTGCTGCTATTTTTTTTTTTTTTTCAGGTCAAGTTTAAGCCACGGACTGCAGAGTGTATATGTTTTAAACCACAAGTTCTGTCTTTACATGCATTGCAGTGTTACGCTGGGAACGTGTTCTGCAGCTTGTGCTGTGAAGGCAATGCATTCTAATCCAGTGCATTAGATATTCAACAACAAGCAGGATATAACAATGTGTACACATGTATGTGCAGTATGCATCGCTGACAGAGCTAAAAAATGTGAAATCCCCTGAAGTAAGTCACAAACTGACCAGTCACATAAAGACAGTGTGAGAAAACGGCTACGTGTCAGCAAACTCAGCATTGCTGCATCAATGTTCCACACCCTGTGAAGATCATCGTTTGGCGTCATGATCGTCTTCACAGGAAATCCTCTCCACAATGAATTATGGGTCGGCCTGTTAGAGAGATGAAGTGCTGCTGTTATAGCTGGTCCCGTGCGGTTTTGCCTTATCTTTCCTTGTTTACGTCCTGCTTTTTTTAGTCACAAATAAACCTCACCGATGGCCTCTGCAATTCATCTGAATGAATTACCAAGGGTTTTTCCTCAAGTTTATTGCAAGAAGTAGAATTGATATTGTATTGGTAGTGCTGCTGACAGCATGATAGTGGTTGTTGTAACAGCTTGTGCAGATGTGCAGCTTGAGCAGGTGCTGAGGGCTTGTCATCTTTCCTTATCACATTCCTATCTGCACTGTTTTAGTTCATGCTTATTCAAATTAGCAACTGCCACTTCAATTTTGAAGTTGATAGGTTTTATAGCTCTATGCATGTTTATGGTATGTATGATATGATTATTATCATATATATATATATATATATATATATATATATATATATATATATATATATATATATCATACATACCATAAAACATCCATATTATATATGCAGACCTCCGATGCAAAAGCCTCTAAAAGCCACCTCTGCCAAAAATGAGATAATAATATTGAGTGAATGCTCTCCGCACATACTATATGTTCATCAAATACTTTCACTTCAAACTAAATCACTAAATCCCAGCCTCTGCCCATTCAGAAATGCCGGTACTTGGGTAGAAACCTATACAAAGGAGCCTGATAAAAATGTTAATATTATTAAACAAAAAAACTACACACATATTATATAAACACAAACTTTTATATTAATGCAATTATTCACGATTAATTGATTTGACAACTATATAGTTTGTTTTAGGCCCTCTCTCTCTCTCTCTCTCTCTCTCTCTCTCTCTCTCTCTCTCTCTCTCTCTCTCTCTCTCTCTATATATATATATATATATATATATATATACACTCACCTAAAGGATTATTAGGAACACCATACTAATACTGTGTTTGACCCCCTTTCGCCTTCAGAACTGCCTTAATTCTACGTGGCATTGATTCAACAAGGTGCTGAAAGCATTCTTTAGAAATGTTGGCCCATATTGATAGGATAGCATCTTGCAGTTGATGGAGATTTGTGGGATGCACATCCAGGGCACGAAGCTCCCGTTCCACCACATCCCAAAGATGCTCTATTGGGTTGAGATCTGGTGACTGTGGGGGCCATTTTAGTACAGTGAACTCATTGTCATGTTCAAGAAACCAATTTGAAATGATTCGAGCTTTGTGACATGGTGCATTATCCTGCTGGAAGTAGCCATCAGAGGATGGGTACATGGTGGTCATAAAGGGATGGACATGGTCAGAAACAATGCTCAGGTAGGCCGTGGCTTTTAAATAATGCCCAATTGGCACTAAGGGGCCTAAAGTGTGCCAAGAAAACATCCCCCACACCATTACACCACCACCAGCAGCCTGCACAGTGGTAACAAGGCATGATGGATCCATGTTCTCATTCTGTTTACGCCAAATTCTGACTCTACCATCTAAATGTCTCAACAGAAATCGAGACTCATCAGACCAGGCAACATTTTTCCAGTCTTCAACTGTCCAATTTTGGTGAGCTCGTGCAAATTGTAGCCTCTTTTTCCTATTTGTAGTGGAGATGAGTGGTACCCGGTGGGGTCTTCTGCTGTTGTAGCCCATCCGCCTCAAGGTTGTGTGTGTTGTGGCTTCACAAATGCTTTGCTGCATACCTCGGTTGTAACGAGTGGTTATTTCAGTCAAAGTTGCTATTCTATCAGCTTGAATCAGTCGGCCCATTCTCCTCTGACCTCTAGCATCAACAAGGCATTTTCACCCACAGGACTGCCGCATACTGGATGTTTTTCCCTTTTCACACCATTCTTTGTAAACCCTAGAAATGGTTGTGCATGAAAATCCCAGTAACTGAGCAGATTGTGAAATACTCAGACCGGCCCGTCTGGCACCAACAACCATGCCACGCTCAAAATTGCTTAAATCACCTTTCTTTCCCATTCTGACATTCAGTTTGGAGTTCAGGAGATTGTCTTGACCAGGACCACATCGCTAAATGCATTGAAGCAACTGCCATGTGATTGGTTGATTAGATAATTGCATTAATGAGAAATTGAACAGGTGTTCCTAATAATCCTTTAGGTGAGTGTATATATATAGGGCCTAAAACAAGCTTAAGAATATTTACCGGCCATGAATATTTTTTACCAGCCATGAAAAGATTAATCCATTTTAAAGTTACAAAAATTATTCAGTCAAGAGCAATGAGTGAATATTCTTTGTCTTTTGTTGTTTGATTAACAGAACGCAGCAGAAATATTAGGCTGCTGTCACTTTAAGAGCTGCACAGATCCAGTATACTGATACACAAGCATTTTCTTTCTCAACTGTTTATGGCCACTTAAAGTCTTCCTTAAAGAAAAAAAAATCAAGCTTTTAATGTGGTTTAAATAAATATGTTTATTTATTTTAAATATGATTCAAGACAAACCATGTGCAAATTCATAAGACAACACCATTGCTGACAGTCTCAAAAACGCGGTTTGAAATCGCTGGTGTTTCTGACGTCACAAACTACCTTGTAATCAATCAGATCAACGTGTGATCGTCAATGGGCATTTTGACATTTTTGTTTGAATATGTCTGTTCAAGCGCAAGAAGACGTGAAAGAAAGCTCAATTAAGTATTCGCATGCCGTCTGGGACGCGGATTTCTGGGCGCAAGCTTCAGATGTCCCACACAACGTGCGAGTAATGAATTGAGTTCCCTTTCGCGTTTTATTGAGCTTGAATATTTAAATTGGAAAGGCTTAAACAAGCTCATGTTCTCACAATTTTGCATTGGAATTCACAAACATGTTACCGGCCAACTGGCAAGTTATACAGTTTCATACACACGCCAACACTGATTTTTACTCACATTTGGCGCTTGCCAAGTGTTAATTTTAGGCCCTGCATGCATATATATATATATATATATATATATATATATATATATATATATATATATATATATATATATATATATATATAATATAGTAAAGTCACAAATCTGTAGCCTATCTCTTGCAGTGCTTTGTTTGTAACTTGCCTTGAGAAATATAAAAGATAGCTCTAGTCTCCCTCGAACTCCTTCATTTTATAGAAGTACGACCTATATAACAATATACGCACATAATTAATGTTAATTTGATCTAAGTTTAAGTCAATCAAGCAACTAAACTCTTTTAGAAACATTTTAGGGATATAAAGCTGTTGCTGCAACGCCTTCCTTCCAGTCACTTAATTTGTTATGGACCATTTATGATGTAACAAGTGCAATAATGTGCAATATGCTAATGCCCTTTTGATGTCTTTGGTTTAGGAACAAAACTTTCCACAGGAAATCGCCCTTCGCTTGTTTCAATAATGATTGAGCAACTTTGAAAAAGGTTGTTGCATTTTGCAGCCAAACCGGGGAATGGCTTCACTGAAGCCATTAGAAACAACGTCTCTATTGTTTTTAACGAAGCATACATATTCAATATTTAAAAGTCAAATTAATATACGTCATCAACATGGGATTAGCAACCAGATGGCGCACCACGCCAAAATAGCGCAGTACCGCACAACCTCCCATTGTTTATCTTTTGTCTGCATACACTAATTAAAATCACCATAAAGCCTTTTAAATTACTTTATTCATCTGATTACCCCCGCATAGCATGCAGCCTTTATGTGGAGCGCCACGCCTGCTTTACATGTCGCTCAGGATAGCCAATCATCGTCTATCTAGCGTGTGACGTCACGGACAGGTGTGACCAATCAGAGGCGCCGTCTGAGTGCCACCGCCAAGCTTGTGTGCGGAGTTCATCACTCAGGAAGTGCAAGAGCAGTTACTGGTTGCGCTTTCAGTCTCATACATTAACAAGTTGTTTGTTTTCCACTTTGACAGACCATTTCGACACATTTTCCAGCCCAAAATCCAAGGTAAGGCGTGACTTGACGCATTTAGGATAAATTGAGAATATGTGAATGTACACATTGAGTTTTGAGAGTGTCATTATGTGGATAAATGTTTCATATTTTGACAGCAGCGTCGGCTGTTTATGTGTCCAGCTACAGGCGATCATTAAACCAGTTTATAATTCACTTTCACAATAGGTTTGAGTCATTAACAGTTAATAAACCTTGCAGCGTTTATTTGTTTTATTATTAGCTTGCCGAGCTAGCTGTATTTATTTATGTGGACAAGTGCATTTTCATTAAAATAAACAGTGTCATCCAGCTTCGATGACTATTTCTGGCTAGCCCTATTTTTATCCTCTTAAATTTAACTTATGCTGTTGTATTCACTCATAAAGTGCAGAGAGAATGATAAGTGAACGTTATAAGTGTGTGTGTGTGTTGAGCTGTCACAGGGAGCGGCTCGTACAGTGAGTGTATCGTCGGTTTGTTCTGCAGCTTTTGCACATTTCCGCTGCTCTGAGGACTCGGTTCTGGCGAGATTGTCGTCGCGTTTCGGTGAGAAGTTCCTCATATACCCACACATTTATTGTCTGACATCTTCATCTTAATGGACAGGTAGTTGATTCTCGGGTTGACTTATAAAACTTTGGCCTTGAGGCGATAATGTCACATTAAACATCTGAGCAGATTTTACCTCAGCTCGCGCGCACAGTGTTGACTATTCCTGTCAGTTGTACGATTTTAACGCGTTTATGCATAAAACAATCATAAAGAACAAGAGTGTTGTCAGAATCCTGTAAATAACCAGCTGGAACACACAGAAAAGTGGAGCAGTATAGAGCTGTATTTTTACTATGGTAACTTACGGTCATGGTGTCAGTGGACACTGTGAGCATTTGATACACACCATGGTACTGAGTGATTGCCATTATCATGTACAATGTTTACAATTCTGCCATGGTCATTATACTATATTGTTACAATAGTACCATGTCCTAAAATCATTGTAATTGATATGGTAAACAAAAAAATATTGTCCAAAACATAGTACCATGGTACTTTTGTATTTATTTATTATTTATTTCACATATTTTATTTCTTTTCTTTTCTAAAATTACAATTTTTGAGGAATACTTGCCAATGTGTTTCTTGAAGTATTATTTATTTTTGTCTGTGGGTTCTTTCCCAGTTGAGTGTCTATTTTTGCACGGTTTTGTGTGGAGAAACACCTGCGCCTTGTTATTAAGGTTTGTTCACTTGTGAAGTAAACATTCAAGAAAATAGAGAAATATAAAGAGGTTTAAAGTCAGCATGAAAGGGAAGTTGCGATTTCTCTTTTCTTCTCTATTGTGATTCAGTCCAAGTAAAACTCGAACAAGAACAAATGTAAGGCGGGACTTGATTTTGTCAATCAGGAATTGATGGATGGTTGTGGTGTGCTATTGGTGGATCTCATGTGAGTGACAGGTTGCTCCGCCTTCACGCCAGTAAACGCATCATCAGAGAAGAGATGTTGTTGCAAGTTATTTTGACTAAAGATTATGAGGCACTTATAATGATAAATTATCTTTAATAAATACTACGATATTGTGAATTTAGTTTAGACAGAGATGTATTTCAGAGTGAGTTTAGTGTGGTAATTGGAAAAGAAAGCTGTGGAGTGTGAGGTCATGGGGTTTTTGTTGGCTTAGTGTCCTGAGATTGCAGGCCAGGCTGTGTCAGATTTGAGGCGGACATCTGTTGGTCCCGCACAAACGGTCTGGATATTTAATCCTTCCAGTGGAGAGGAGGAGGAGGGAAATGAGACCCCCGGCCCAGAGCTCACAGCTTTTGTGACAGGTGTCCCCCTGCTATTCAGCACCTCATGCAACTTTTCCCGTGTGTGTGTGTGTGCGGGTGCGCTTGCGTATTTGGTGGCTCTTTTGAGGCTTTACTTTGCTGTCTTTGCTGGTGTATTAGAGAAAAAGCTCGGCGTCAGCTAGTTTAACAGCCACGCTTATTGAATGTAAAGTTCAGATGTATTGATCTGTTGACCTAACGCTGCATTGTTGTGACGCAGCTGTCACGTGAGAGGCCGCGGTCTGTCTTTGTGTGTTTGTATTTGCACACGCACAAAAGAGAGCGAAAGGACAGAGAAAACACTCACACCACGGATCCTTTTTGGCGCCATTTCCCAGCTGTCTTGCTCAGTGTCACTGTAACATGCCCCACGGGACACGCTCGCGTACAGTTAGCGCTCCGCCGCCTGCGAGTGTGAACAGAGCGTAGGTGTGTGTGTGTGTGTGTGTGTGTGTGTGTTTGTTAGCCTAGTCCTCCTGGGAGACTAAACTTAACCTTCTCCATTCATGTCGCAACACTGCACTTTCCATTCTAGGCGGCGGGAGATCTAGCATCAGGTTTCTGTATTGCTCAAAATATGTGTCTAATCACAGCAAGTTGTTTACACTTTTTCTTTCATATCAGAATTGACCCTTTAAAAAACCTGTCCTGTTCACCCCCCACTGCACATGTTTCCCTCATCTAGATTCAACTCACCAGCACATTACTAGAGACTGCAAGCAGAAATGGGCTGAATCCGAAATCGTCCCGTAAACCCTCATTCACTATTCCATCCCTACGTTAGTCCACTAATACTGTTCACTTGAAGAGCGAATGAAAACGAGTGAGTGAATTCGGACAGCCGTTGAGCGTACACCGTTTGTACACTCGTTATTGCAGTGCATTGTGGGATTGAATGAGTGCTCTCGATAACGTCCGCTATGGTTTCGGACACCACTGCAAATGGCTGCTCCCTCAAATAATGAAATAACGCCCTATTTGAGTGTATTGGGGACGATTTCGGATCTCGGTCTTGTTTTGGAGATACTAGGGTCCGTGGCTCTACCATTAGAGAACTTGTGTCATGTGTACTTTGATAACCAATCACATCACAGCCTTGACGTCACTGAATGTAATTCCATAGAAATGAATGAGAAGTGTTGGAAACTGAATCATCCCTGTTGCGTAATTGTCCGTGACATTGTCTCTTATAAAACAGCGTTATAGATCAATCCAAAACTAATGTTCAAGAGCAAACATGTTGAAGATTATTATTAATGGTCCATGTCAGTTCATTAATGATAAGCTATTTCCTCAGAAAAGAGGTTTATTCAGCGTAGTGAAGCCTCTCCTCCGTTGACAACCATAAAAAAACTGCCTTTTTGGTGCATTTTTGGTTTGTCTTCAATGGCTTTTCAAGATTTGAATTGGCCGTGTCCGATGAGGGTCGTCCAGGACAGGTTTGAGAAGCACATCAGCTCTTCATGTGTAGCTTGACTAGTCACTCAGTCCCTTTTGATTCGAAGGCCTCTGTTGTCCAACACAATATTCAAAGCCCCCATCCTCATATAAACTGAGATATCAAAATGTTTGTTTTCACACTTTTTTTTTATTAATAAAAAACGAGAGTATTGATAAATAAATTAATCACAGTTCATTTGGAGATTCCAGAAGTTTCAAGAGCTGGGTGTTCATCAATTAAAAACAATAGCCTAGGTATTGAGAGGGGAACATGTGTTTAGCATTTTATCTGAGATTATAGTTAGGTTATTTGAATATATTAATAGTCATTTATTACCGGTAGGCTAATTAAAATAGGCTACTTTGAAGTCGTCATGCAGCTTCCTTGGAAGTTTGTGGAGACCTGGTTGAGAACCACTAGAATAAGGACTGATTATTCACTTAATCAGATTGTCAGTTCACATCAGCATGTTGTGTATCAAAGGACAAGGATGATAAAGATATAAAAACACCTTGTGTGAGGAACAGACTGAAACTAAAGTTGTTCCAGAGGTCTTTTATAGCGTGACAGCTTGTGGATAATGTTTGATTTTGTTGTGTGGAAAAGAGCGGTATGAACAACATTCTGGTGTGTTTTATCCAAGAGAAGGAAATGTGGATGTGTAGGGAAAAGGACAACACAACATTTTTAATTACGCAAGCAGTCAATATGTATAAGGGTCAGTTCTCCTAAAAACAATAAGGTTCAGTCTAGCATGTCAAGCAAGTACGGTTGAGCTCTTTATATGTTTGCTGATCAATGTGGAGGGACGTCATACAGTGGAGGGACTGAAATCTCTCAGGCTTCATTAAAAAGCATCTTCACTGATGTTCTGAAGATGAACGAAAGTCTAATGGGTTTGTAACGACTTGAGGGTGAGTAAATGTTGACAGAATTTTAATTGTTGTGTGAACTGTCCCTTTAAGAGAGCACAGCCTGTGTTTGTATGAGGAACAGTCTAATTAGAGCTTCCTGTATTTCCTGTTGTAGGAATCTTGGGCATCTCAAATATGGAATGCTGGATATTAGAAGAAGCCGGACAGATGTACTGTATAAGACAGATGTTAAAAAGTCCTTTTGACTCGTTTTGTTCTCTTTTGACCTCATTCTCCTGTTACGCTGCACGTTTGAGCTACTGTTTATGTCCCCAGATCAATGCTAATGTGTCAGTAAAAGCCTAAATTCAGTCAGTCTAGCATATAAAGCAATCGAGTCTCTTCAGAATTTTTTCACTAAACTGCTCAATTCATTATGGATTTGATTTATGATCTCTTTTTATTAAAGCGTCAAAGTGGTAGTTTGCCTGGACCGTCAGCGGAGGGACAGAAGTTGCAATCAGATTTAAAAAGATTTTCATTTGTGTTGCGAATATGAACGAAAGTCTTACAGGTTTGGAAAGACATGTAGGAGAGTAAATGATGACAGAATTTTCATTTTTACTTGAACTCTCCGTTTAAACTGTATGAAACTGACACTAGAAGACGACAGTTTACAGTAATGCTGCTGTCATGGCAACAGCTCTGTGAAAGCAACACGTACTAGTATTTTTTTCTTGCACAGTTCGTAAAACAGCAGTGTGAAATTGAGCTAGTTGTAGACTAGATCGCCCATATCTTTTTTCATCTTCAAGAATAGAGAAGGCGAGTGACCAGGTGTCGTGGAGGCATGTGCAACTTCTCAGCATTGACTATACCGTCACACCGTTTATTGAGCATGTTTGTGTAGACTTCCTCTTTTCAGTGACCTGAAATGACAACATGAGCCGGGCTGTTTGTATTTCAGACACGCACACACGGATACGCTCCCTCAGAAGACCAAATGTCACCCTCCTCCTCCTCCTCTCGTCCTCTGTGTAGCCCACGCTAATCAGTTTGGCTATAGTAGCGGAGGCCTCCTGTAGAGTGTGGCTCCTTATAGCTGTGACAGAAGGAGTGATGGAGGGGGATGTTGCTCCTAAAGCCTCAGATCTGCAGTGTCAAACTTATTTTATGCTTCGGACGTTAATATCATCTTATCTGCTGTGCACCTCTCAGTCCCTGTCCCACAATTAACGGTAGATGACCTCGCTGTTGCCATGGAGATGGACTGAGCCGCACAAGTGACAGATGGAGGGGGTTACAGAAAGACGAGGGAGTGGTCGGTCTTCGAGGACACCAAACCCCCACCATGCCATTGGAAAGTCCTGCGAAGTGGATCCCTGTAACATGCAGCTCTGGCTGATGGATTACAGCTCACCAGCTTCTACCAGCCAGCAGATCTCATAACTGAATTCACTTGAACAATAAACTACTAATTAATCCAATTAAAGTACTTTTAATACCATCAGCACAACATATTGTGACTTGCACTTTCCCAGTCCTACAAGAGTAAGGCCTGTTGCAATGTTAAGTCCAGCCGTGAGCAGAACTGCAGGGTCTGAGCGGGCGTTTGAAGTTTGAAGCCCAAACCCGCCCTGTGAAAGATACCCTGACATGACACATTTAATTGCAAAGATTACCAAACCCCTTGTTATTTCCTACCAGATCTCACATGCTTGTTACGTTCAAAGTAAAATGTTTAAAATGCGCCAATAATCGCTATCGGCCGATAAAACAGACTGTAAAAGACAAAGGCGGTTCACTTCTATTACTTATGAATGGGAGAAACTCCAGCGCGCAATATGGAGGAATAGGTCCCGCCTTCTAAAGTAAAAGAGCCAATCGCTGATTGGTAAAGTCATTACCAAGTCACTGCAGCTGCCGTTCGAAGCTCTGGTTCGGCTTAGGACTCCACATGCGCATTGGCTCGTCTAGCCTATTTAAGCATGAGAAACAACATTTATGGGACAGTTCATGTCAGATTTTGTTGTTAATTTGAAATGTTATTTAATTGTGAGTTCAGCAAGCCGTTTTTGAGATAGGACTTGGTCTTGGATGCCCAAAATAGCTGCCCGGAGGCGTTGCAAATATGGCTGCCGACTTTCCTTGAAAATTGGCAAATGCTCAAGAGTCTATAATTGGATCATTATTGCAGTGATTATTATGTTTCTAGCATGTTATATGTTTGGCAACAGTTCTTCTAACTCTAACTGATGGAGTGTGTAGCTTTTCATTTCTTTAAAAAAACATGTAGGTAGAGACACATCATGGCCATATTGCAGGATGACAATGTCAAGATTCATGAGGCTCAGATTGTGTAATAATGGTTGTGAGGAGCATGAAGAATCATTTAATTCACTGAAAGTCTTTGGGATGTGCTGGAGGAGACTTTACAGAGCGCTGGACTCTTGCATTGTCAATACAAGATCTTGACAAAAGATGTATGCACCTCTTGACGGAAATGCCACCACAACATTTATTTCCATCAAGATGTGCATCAATGTTTGTCTGTTGATAATTTTAGCCTTTAATATTATAGTAATGTACCAAACGAGAGGGTTTCCTGTGTAGTTTAGCATTAGTTGGGAGGGATATTTTCCTCAAGCTATTCGTATCGGCAGATCTCATTCTGAATATTCGGCTATCGTATTGGTGGAGAAATTTAGTTTCTCTAGTTTATAATAATCTTCTTCTTCTTTTTTTTTTTTGTTTTTTTAAGATCGATCCCAAAATCGCTTTGTGCAGTTATTTCTTCTGACCATTATAATTAAACCATAGACTATTCATATATATATTTTTTATTATCTCTGAGCAAGTTAATTAGAATATAAGAATAATGCAAGCCTTCAAAAATGAATAAGTTTTATTAAAATTGTGAGTTTTATCAAATCGTTGGAAATTCAATTATTATTTCCTCTCCAAACAAGCTGAGCAAATTAGGAAAAATGTAGAATCTACGTTAAAGTAGCAAGAAACCTAAAATCTTAAATTTGTATTATTAATTTACAAACTCATTTATCTGGTGCCATTGGGCTCTGTGTAGCAGATGGGACACTTATAAATACCCTGGTTTAGGATGAAACCTGAAGTGCAGCACAACCGTTCGTTTGTTCTACTTAATAAACCTCATAATTTTGAATCGATGACCCCCATCCCCCCTAAACTACCCTAAAATGATCAAGGCCGGCCTGTTTCCTCAGCCCCCCCATTACTGTGTCAGCCTCAGACTGCAAGAGAAGCACCTCTTCCAGGTCAGTGCTCTTCAGTCTATCGATGATGGAGATTGAGAGAAGAGAGAATAGTGATGAGCAGAGAGAGGGAGAAAGGGGGAGAGAATGAGAGGTCAGGCTGACGGACGAAGATCTTGGGGATTTATGGCAGGCCAACTGAAGGACGGAAGAGAATGACAATAGAGGGGAGGGTCACGGCAGGGAGACTGTGTCTTAAGACCACATACAAGGATAAAAGCTCACGTGTAATGGGAAGAGAACTAGAAGGTGAGCCATAAAAAACATGATATAATGCCTATAAAATGCTCTAGACCTTCTCCATGATGCTAAGGTGTTATAGGTGTTGCTATGTGGTCTGACATTGGTCTGGTTAATTACCCCGGTCAAGGTTTATTAGTAAGTAAAATGACCCTGACAGTGGCAGTAAGAGTGTAATAGATGTCCTTGAGTTGATCTGTGTTTTGTGTGCGTTATCGGTGTGGGAGCTCTGAGCGGCTCGCCACTGAAGAGCAGCGATGCATATGCATGTTTACATTTAAAACGGCGCCTCATCTGTTTAGTGTTGTTGTGCTTTCAATGCATCACGCTGCCCTGCACACAACCGTTTTGTTGCTGCGCGTCCAAGCATGTGAAAACCACAGCATGACTGTGCTAAAATCAGCACAACAGTGCAAAAAGTTCCATTACATAAGACTAAGTTCATCAGACCTATAGCTAGTTTATACCTAATTCATCATTAAAGTGTTAAAACATCAAAGCTTGTACAAGATCAATATCAGTTGATTATAATGTGATTTTCTAATCTGGGTTTGAGGGCCTTTTACTTGATGCTTTGACTAACATTTTCTAAAGAAATTGTGGGTGGTTGTCAGGGCTGTGCAGTTGCTAAGATGTTCTATGTAGTTTTTAAGGAATTGGTTGCCAGCATGTTTTTTGTTTGTCTCCTTAATATTCTGTGGCCAGAAAAAAACACCCTATGTTAAGAAAACCCATGATTGTTAAAGGAATAGTTCACTTATTAAAGGGATACTTCACCGCTGGAAAGATGAATGTGTATTTAAATTGGGTCATTTATGTAGTAGAAATGTGAAAGTATTTTAGAAGTTGGTGCCTTCTAGACTGAGAAAAGCCAGAGAATGTATTTTTGGCTCTTGTGGATGAAAGACAACAACTCCCAGAATGCACTTGCTTCGCTGCCCTACGACGCCACTCCCAAGCCACACCTACCGGTCACAGAGGGCAGAATCAGAAGAAATGATACAACTAGGCTACTAGTCGACTCGAAACTGAGAAGACGCCATTTTATCGTGAGATCCCCCTATGGGCGGGTTGAAGACATGCGGAACGAGCTCCTCCTACTGGCTGAAGTCTCTCGCCTCTGGACAAAAAAGCCTCCCTTTAAGTGTTTAAGTATCCCTTTAAATGAAAATCATCATTACTCACCCTCAAGTTGTTTCAAACCTGTATGAATTTCTTTCTGAATGTTAAATGGGTCCAATCCATGTTCAATGGGAATTATTTTATGATGCAGGAATAAACTAGTTAATGCATGTGTTTTTGAACTTTGCTCATTTAAAACATGATCAAAACACTAATCTGTTTTAATGACAACATTATAAATAAGAGAGGAAGTGACCAATATTGGTATCAGAATCAGCTAATAGCTGTTTGTTAAAATCGATATCGGCCCGAAAATATCCGTGCATCCCTACTTATCACTAAAGATGTTCTTACCTTAAGGGGTTTTGTATGTCTTTAGATATGACTCTGGTCCCTTCTTCACTGTGGCTTTTGGGATGTTAAGTTTAATACCTAGGGTTAAGAATTTGAACAATCCCCCAACTTGGCTATGAGTATTATAAATAGCAAGCACCGCTAATTAGACGAACAAACCTTTTGTTGTGATTGAGAACAATCACATAAGTTTAAATAAATGGAGGTCAATAAAGCCCATTGTGGAATGTCCTCAACAAGTTGCCTATGATCTCAAGAGGCTTTATAAAGGACTGTCCTGCAAACAGGGAACAAAGCATGACAGCAGACTTGATTTACAGTGCACAAATGAAATCTTTTGTCATCATGTGGTCGCTGCGCTGTCCCGCTCCATTCTTGTCCACTCTTACTCAGCAACAAGTTGTCTCTTTAGTGTCATGTCACCAGTGCAGCGCGTCAAGCCACGGTGACCCGAGTTCCCTTACATTTACTGGGTGGCCTCTCCCTCACCCAGGAAAAGAGAAATCGAGATTGGGGGAGGGCAAGCGACATAGAAAAGGAGAGAGAGAATAGAAGGAGAGACCTCCAGCCACTTTGAAGCTTCTCTCTGGTTCCTGTGTCAGGCTTCTCCCCACTGGGACAAAAGGCCTTTATGTGTGGCTCAGGCGGGGGGCTGTAGGGGGGTATTGTGGGACTGGGGCGGTGGGCGGCAGGACGGCAGGGCTAGATCCCCCCCGTCTATTGATTTTCTCTGTATATTCGGCCTCACCCCCTCCACCCCAGCCAGGCTTACCAGCTGTCTGCTCTACACCTCTCCCAGCCTCCTCCGAAAGCCCCGGCCACAAAGACACACACAGATCATATGGGCGCCGGCATTAGCATACTTGAAGGAACTACATGGAGACACGCTCAAGAAAATATTGATTTGCACAAGTATAGACGGAACCATGCTTGTTTTGAGCGCACATGTAGCATGAGAAGATCATCAGTGCCATCTAAGTGGATGACCTTCAATTTGTGGTGTGACCTTTACGCGTTTGCATATGTTGGGTTACTTCCATCAGTATGTTTACGCAAACATGCATCGCAATTGTGCAAGTAAAGCAATCTCAATATAGGGTCAAAATCAGTGAATGTTGAAGAGGTTTACTTTGGCAAATGCATTGGTTTCATTTATGTACATATGCTCACTCTGAAATGTATAAATTACATTGTGGTGTGTGAAAAAGTTTGAATGCTTCTGGTTGCCTCAATGAGAGCTACAACAGGCATTGTATTATAGTACCTTTCTTCTATGGCAAGGCGGAGAAGTAGTTTGAATCTTCCTGAGCTAGTTCAAAGTATGTTAATCTATCGATAACCTATGGCAAATAGATTTGATGGATCCCCTTGAGGACTGAGGTCTGTTACCGACCGCTATAGTAATCCAGAAATCATGTGCAAAAGGACTGCATACTTGCATTCATCTCTGCCAGGGATGTGACTGTGAGGAAATTTTCCCACCGCGTACGTGTCCACCGGCGCAGAGCAGAGCAAGCATTTTCAATCAATTCCTAAGGAACCTTAACAATTCAATTAAACCAATTTAAAGGAAACCAGAAACATGACAACGGATTTTCAAAAGGCATGTCTCGTCTTCCGGATGCGTAACGAAAAAGCGAATAGTTTGTGTGCGAATAGTTCGCGTCAAAACCCATCACATGAGCCGCGTAAACACGGTCTCTATCTCTATCTTTGACGATTAGCTTTCTATCCCAAATGTAGTTTAGCCTGCTAGCCTACACAGCACAGGACTATACAACAACTAAAACTATCACACAACATACTCACAGTCGCGATAACCGAGTTGGTTGGCAATGCTACGCCTCACAATCATTGTCCTTGTAGTATATGATTGGCTGAAGTCTTTTCTGTCGCCGCAAAAGGAAAAAAAAAAAAGTAATTTTTTCGCCGCAGCACATTCGCGTTCGGTGTGAAAGCACTCATTACACAAACAGCTGATCAAAAAATAAAACCATCGCGCGAACTATTCGTGCGTAAAAATCGCGTCCAGTGTGAAAGGGCCTTTATCCGCAAATAGGGAAAGGTAGCTCTGGCTACTTTGACGTGTGTCCGGTGTGGTAGTGGCACAGGTTAGTTGTCACAAAGACATGGAGCGGCTAAATCTCCAACCTCCGGAGAATCACCCGTTTTAACCCTTTCGCACGTACGATCACACCGGTGTGATCAGTCTAGGCTGGTCCCTGGAGCGTATGACCACACGTGTGATTAGAACGGTCAGTGCATCAAATGTGCTTTCGCGCGTTGGCTGGCGCTGTCATATCATATAGCCTATCACATAACTTTTCAGTGTTTTCAACCACATAATGTTTATTTTAGGGTTCAGACATATACATTCGTACGGAAGCGTATTGCATTCACTTGAGAAAAAAAAATCTACTCTGTTTTTCTGAATTAACGAGTTAATTATCTCAGAATTATGAGGTAATTAACTTGTTAATTCAGAAAAACAGAGAAGATTTTTTTTTCCTCAAGTGAATGCAATACGCTTCCGTACATTCACATAAGTACTAAAAAAACAATACATTTAGAGTTTGTCAAATAAACACTGATGTCTATGGAAGAGGCAATAATAATCCTTTCCATTATAATTAGAAATGTTTTATTCATATCAGATACACATTGTCTAAGTAACTTTAAAGTTTACTCTATTCTTCTCCCAGTTCACCGGCCACTTACTTTCATGTAGCCTATTTCAGGAGAAGTGAATGAATTCACGTGTTGTAAATCCAACAGATCCGATTCTCTGAACTGCGGCACAAACTAACATGGCGTGGCGCCCATCGCACATACAGCTCAACTAAGGCGATCGTTATAAAGGTGTTTAAACAACAAAACACTTCCACTTGCATATATTTGGCAATCGGAATATCAAATATTTCATGCCATAGCTAAAAAATGTGTGAATATTTTGAATAAAAAATGAAAAATTACATAAAAGCAGATCATCATTCATTCAGCGCTGTTGTGGCTGTGGTGTGTCACGTGACAAGCAATGAGGCGTCACCGTGGAAACCATAAAGTGACACGTCCTAAATAACAGCCGACACCTTGAAAAACTCACGCTGGGGGGTCAGCCAGAATATTTTAAACTTATGTGTCAAAGGGTTAAACAATCGCTGAACAGAGGAGAGTCTGCTGGTGAAAAGAGAACCAACAGAGCTCGTAATAAAACAAGAATCAACATAGAGCTGGGCGATTTTTTTCCCCTAAAAAAATCTGCGATTTTTTTTAATAAAAAACTCGATTTACGATTCGATTCGATTTCCCCCCCCCCATTTAAAACGAAATAACTGCGAACTGTAAATATATTTTTAAAATATATATTTATTGTATTTAATTTAAGTGCATCAACATAAACAAAAATTGCAAAGGCAAACCCTTTCTCTAACTGAAAAGTCACTGTGCGTGCAACAAAAATTGTTAAACATCTAAATTATTTATACTGTATTTGGATTGAGCTAATAAATCAACAAAAAATCCTCAGGTAACTCTTATGCCTGGTTCAGATTACACGATTTTTTTGTTTGTTACGATAGTCACTGTGTCAGATTACACGATTTTGACTCCTAAAAATCTTGTCATGTTGTGGACAAGAAACATGTCAGACTACACGTTGTTTTCCGACCAGTCATCGCGAGCCGTCTCACACACTCATTCACTCGCACATATAGCCTACACACACACACACTAACACACTCGCGCACACACACACACACACACACACACACACACACACACACACACACACTCTCACTCACTCACTCACTCGCACATACACTCGCTCACTCACTCGCGAATACACACAGTCTCTACCTCGCGCGCCGTCGCCGTGGAGGACCGTTAAAAAATTAAATATGCTAGTCTTTTTGTCGTGATGTCGTGAAGCATCGAGGGCTGCGACAGGGAGCATGTTACGGAAACCCTGAAGGAAGATTTGATGAATGCAAAATGTATGTATTGTACGCTCTACTGAAGAGGGGGAGGAAAAAAATCTAAAAAATCGATTTTTTGAAAATATGAATCGATTTGACCTACCAACTCGATTTTTAAATCAAATCGATTTTTTTCCCAGCCCTAAATCAACATAAGCTTGGCTTTTTGGCGATGGAGAGAACTGAGGGATGTGAAATGTAAAAGCGACGTGGAGCTGTATTTTATTGAACAGATACATTTCCATATGTTGCTCTCTAACGGAGTTCATTGTAAAGCATTATATATTGTGAAGTGTGATATTTTATTGTGGTTGTTGTGTCACTGTGCTGGAATTTATTTTCAAGGAAGTACCGTGTCTATTAATGGGTAAAGCTACAGTAACGTCTTCAGCTAGTCAGCTTGAGATCCTTTCCGTCTACACTGGGTGCATCTCTTCAGCCTAGTAGTGAATGTTTTAAGAGCTGTAGGATAATCACATTCATCTGAACACGCACAGCTGAATAACAACCAAAACAAAGTTCATCCACAAAATTCATGTTCAAGTTTTGTTTTTTAGCCGCTAGAGGGACTAAAGTTACGTAGTGCACCTTTAACTAGGTGGCAAGCTATCATTGTGTTTATTGAAAAGTGCATATTTAGTGGAAAGAGTTGCCTCGGTTTACTCTATTATTGTTCTGCAGATAGATGGATGGATGGATAGATGAGTAGAAGAATAGAAAGGGAATGACCCCCCCCCCCCCCCCCCCCCCTCACACACACACACTTTCCGGTGGGGGAGAAAGTTAGAAGGTAACGCGCCGTGGGGGTCCTGATCGGATCCTCCTCCATCCTTTCTGTCTCCTCCTCTCACTGTCCCTTTTGTCATCTCTGGTCATCAGTGTTACCTCCATCATCATCATCGAGATCATTCATGAGGACAGGCTGAGTGTGTGTGTGTGTGTGTGTGTGTGTGTGTGTCAGTGCACACATACCTGATGACTGTAATGTGTGTGTGTCTACAGGGGCTGTGCAGCTGTGAGCGTGAGGGGATCTGAACAGAAACAGCCCTGTCATCTTTACTATGATGGCCAACATGGTGAGTTCTGACGTGTGTGTGAACATCAGGTTATATAATTCACGGTTTCAGTGTCAACATGTTAACCACTTTGTTTCTGCTGTTGTCAAAACAAAAGCAGAAGAGATCTTCTGAAAGGCTTTCGTGGGCATCTAGTGTTGGATTCTGCTCTTATGTTGCGGATGTAATAATAACCCACATCATTTTGTGACTTCATAATGCTATGATGAGAGAAACCACTTCTGTTAAACTAAATGTAATGATATTATAACAGTTTATCAGGTCTGTAAGTTTTCATAGCAAAGTATTCCCAAGTCTCATATTGATGATTATGGATATTCTGAAGTGTGTAAAATTATAATGCCCTGTATAACAATCGACTGAGAACCCATGCCTGCCATTTCTCATTTAGTTTGAATGTCCTTCTGTGATGTCATGTTGATTAAATCATGGTGACATGTTCCACGACCTCCGACCCCTGTGAATAGATGTCTCTGTAAACTCGACCGACATCTGTTTACTCATCCGTTTCAAGCCTTCAATTCTATAGATTTTCACAGTCTTTCAGTGGCTAACACTACTGGTGTAATGTAGCTCTCCGGCTGTGCATGGTAAGGAAATCGCTTCGCTAAAGTGACATTCGCTTCTATATTTTAGTTTTAGCCAGTTGAAGCTTGTAGGTGTTGTTTCTCCCTCTCTAGTCGTGGCCTAGCACAGACTCGGCCGCTCTGCTGCTGTGAGATATCATGCTATCGCTTCAGAAACAGACCTCTGTCCTACTGTAGTCTGCTGGCTTTCCCGCACAACAATCTGATGCCGTTCACACAGTTCACAGCAAGCCAGGAAAACATAGATGTGTTTATTCAAAACAATTACAAAATGGTTGTTATGTATAATTTGGTCAGTTTGGTTGCCAGTTTGGAATTTTTTTTTTTTTATTAAAACACATCAGTTTATCACATTGTAATCTGTGTCAGTGTAAATTAGGGCTGCACTATATATATATATATATATATATATATATATATATATATACATACATATACATACATACATACATACATACATACATACATACATAATTATATAAAAGTAAAATGGATGACACGGTATGGCCTATCGATTGTCAAATTGTGCCGACATACATTTATTTTCCGACTACCTGTCAAAATAAAAGCTTGATTGTTTAACTTTTGAAAGTGAAATTGACCTTTGGAAAAGATACACACAGATGTATATGTAAATAGTAATAATAAATAATAAAGAAAATACAACGATCAAAGTATTGATTCAGTATCAGAAGAAACATATTTGTGAAATGACAATGTATGATTTAGAACAATCCTTGTATGTCTTGTTTGTGCTTAAAATAAGGAAGTACTTTGTTTGATATTTTGCTATCTTATGAAATGATTTCATATTTGAACTAACTATCCATTTTTGGAGCCATTTTCCTTCCTTCCTTCCTTCCTTCCTTCCTTCCTTCCTTCCTTCCTTCCTTCCTTCCTTCCTTCCTTCCTTCCTTCAAAACTTATTTTGAGATTTAAAAAAAACAAGATGGACCTGGCCAAGATGGCAGCAATAATAACATCAACAATTTTTTTTAACAAATTTCAGAGTTAATTTGCACGGTATATTGCAACTAATATTTTTTTCTTTTTAACTCTTCCTTAATTTAAGATAAGATAATCCTTTATTCGTCCCACAGTGGGGAAATTTCAGAATTTAATTTAATTAATTAAATAATTTCTTCTCCTTTTAGGTTGGCGCACCAGCTCTGTGTGGAGATCTCAAGGCCTTTCTGAACCACAACCTGTCCAAAGGTAAAAGTAACTCCGATACTCTCTTATATGATCACATTAATAAATCTATAAGGTTGGTTCTTCAAGCACAGGCTCATTCAGAGTGCAATAAACCTTTCCCTTGCATTTTCATTTTTCAATTTGGCAGTAAAAGAATTTGCAGGCAATTACTAGCAGGCAGTAAACTTTTATGTACTACCGTTGTCTTGAAATGGTTGTGTTCAAAGTGAAAAGGAGGAGTTTGGGCACTCAACAATAAACGCTCAAGAAATAATTAGTAATAGTCTAATTGCATGCATGCTTAGATGTTAAGTAACTGGTTGAGACTGGTATGGTGTCGTAGGTTATAAAATAAATTAACTTCAAATCCAAAATCAATTCCTAAAATCCTGAGATTCATCTTTAAACCTGTCCCTTTTCAATGAATGCATAGAAAATGTGTCTCTCCGGCAGTTGTCACTCTGATAGAAAAAGCATATAGAATAGTGAAATTGCTCCAAAAATGGTCTGTCCAGTCTTGCCTACATTTTTTCATGTTTGAGCTCCAGACACAATCTTCACTCCTATTGGTTGTCGCTCCTAAAAGTCTTCATTTGCATAAAGTTAAACATTTCTCAACTTTGTCATTTATCATAGTGGAAGACCTATTATGGCTAAAAGTATTTGAAAACTGTCTTTTTGAAAAACAAAAAAACATAACAGCATTATTCCCAAATGAATAAATATTAAAGATGCATGAAGCAGTTTTCTTGCTTGCATTAGCATCAAGTTTGTGAATTTTAAAGGTGCAGTAGGTGAACTGGGAAATGCTAACTTTAGCCTGCTAGCATTGAAAGCATTCAATCCCACCTTCCCTGCAAATCGCCGTCCAAAGCCACGCCTCCTCCAAAACTCTCACAGACCAGAAGCAAGATGACCAGAGACAATGTTATTGGATTACACATCATGTGTCATTCACCGGCGAGAAAACTTTACAGTATAGTGAGTAACAGTACTACAATTAGATGCCGCAAGATTTTGGTTGTGTATCTTGCAAAACGTGTCAGTGTGTAATAATATTATTGCATGACAGGGTTTCACGATGAGAGTCTGCTTGGCTCCGATGATCCTTTGCCAGTGCCCCTTTGTTGTCGGTTCAGGAGGAAAGTTAGGTTGTTTGTCTGCACGGCGTTCGTGAATGCGCTGATGACGTGTGATGAACAGGCTGCGCAGTGGTAACACACATTACTGACAGGGAACACATGCTATCATTTCATTCGGACAGACGATATATATTTATAAAAATACATTAAGACTGCTTGCTCTCAGGCTATGAGGAGACTTTCAACCAGCATAACAAAAAATGTTTCTGTAGAGAATCACTTATTACTAGCCTGGGAAAACCCAGACAACTTCCGGCAAATTTAGATTTGCTCTGCAAGTAGTCTGGCAAATTTCTAATTTCTATTTCTAATCCGTCGAAATCGCGGCACCAATCAGAAACGTTGAGGCGGGCTTTACACGATGACGATCACTCTGATTGGTTTTAGGTCTATCCAATTGAGCCCAGAGGCATTTGAGCGACGTCCGTTGGTGACGCCCCTTTGGAAATGAGTTATTAATGAAGCTTTGCCAGACCATAACTCAGTTACTACTGAGAATAGTCAGGTTTTAACCAAGCTAACTTATTACACCTTTACGCACTGATAGCACAGTGGTGCGAGACACTGCACTGCCATCTATTGACATGAATACTGATGTTTACGCATGCTTTTGGGTATTTGTCAGTCTTTTCTGCATCTTCAGCCGTACAGGTACTGATTCTCCCGTTGTTTTCGCTGGTAAAGTGCGATAATAAGCGTGTTTCAGTTGGAACCAATAACCTCATGGGCAGCGCTCCGACATGCAGTGCAATTGACCTTGTGGTCTTTTTCTGATCCCATCCCCCTCTCTCTACCCCACTTCACTTCCTGCCCTCTCTCCAACTATACTATCTAAATAATTTCACTGTCTAATTTTCACTCATCCATCTCACTACTAGAGTATCTACTACAACAGCAGCCGATGAGCGTGAGGATCCTCTCCGGTGTTTAGTGAAACATGGTGGCTCTCGTCATTTTACGTAGCGATTAGCGAAATACATTAAGGTGGCGACCTGCACCATACAGTACATAATAAAACCCCTTTATAATATATGAAACCTCTTCATCTCATGTGACTGATTTTTATTTTTTTATTTTTTTATTTATAACTACCTTTTAATCAGAATCATCTCAAATCAAGAGTTTGTAAATAAGACTCGAAAAAAAAAAAAAAGGTGCCAGTACTTTGTGCTGTTCTCAACTATGGTTTTAAAGGAACGGTCAGGATTAAATGCATGCTAAGCTCCAATGATGGCATCTGAGATATTTATTAAAACAAACTAGAAAACATTCACAGTTATGTACCTACGTTAGTCGTTTCTATGGCGTGAATGATTAACGATAGTGCCTTAAGCAGCTCACTAATAAAACTGATGATGTTTAAAACGGCTAGTGTTTTCGTTGGAGCGAGTGAAGAAAACAATTTGTTTTGTTAGTCAGTATGTGATTGAATACTTTTTAATTGTCATTGGCACTCATCCAACTGTGAGTTTTCCATGCCAAATAAAACTCCTGCACACATCCAGATGTGCTTTTTCCCCGAGCCCTGCAGTAAAGCCTACCAGCTCGGGCCGGTCCTACGCCGGGAGAACATGTGTTCAGGCCGCAACATCCATTCAGTCCTCATGCTCTCCAGGGCTTCCCACTGCTCTCAGATCAGTTCAGGCCAGAGCAAGCGAGCGCCCATCGCCTGTGAGTGGCCTGCAGGAGCCGCCGTGTGTGTGTGTGTGTGTGTACGGATGGAGGAATGCCTATGGCACACACACACGCTCTCATTGAGTGGGCGCGTTTCCCACTCGGCATGGGTGAAAGTCCAAGTGTGTGTGGATGGACTCCCTCTGCGCTCGCTCGGCAATGCCTGCGAGCCTCTCAAGTTTCCACTGAATGGTAACAAAAGGGACACTGAGCGAGAGAGAGAGAGGAACACCAGGTCCCAGCCTGCCTTCGAAACATGCTCTCCACTTCTCTTCAGGTAAATCCTGCAGCCCCTACTTTTTCTTTTCTTTTTTTTCTTCATTCTCGCTCTTTGTGCATTCAGGGATTGTGTCGGAGCAGCTGGGAAGGCTGCACGTGTGTTGGGACGGCACGCTGAGAGGAACATACACACACACACACACACACACACACACTCTCTCTCTCTCTGGGTCACTGTGGAAGTTCCTCCACAGATCTGCGTTCAGTGGGAGGAGGGGTGAAGCGGGCGTCCCAGTCTGTGTGTGGGACTAGAACTTGAGCTTTTATTAGGAAACGAATAGTTAAAGGTGAAGTATGGAAGTGCTTGTCGTGCCGCTTCATAAACAAACAGGTAAATAACTGGAGAATTTGAAGGGAAGGTTATAATAGGTTATTAATATTTATTTTGTGTCATTTTAGAACTTTTGTATTATAAATGATTCTTTTTAAAGAACGAGGTTATTCTCTCTTTCTAATGTTGTTGCCAGTGTGTTTGGAGCCGCAGAACTGGCTGGCTGTGTTTGTGTTCGGTGAGAGCCTCTCTGATGTTGCTCAGGCACTGATGTGGTTTTCAGTCGTGTTGAGCGTGTGCTGGAGTTATGTAGTTTGTTTGGGCAGCCCCAGGAAGTAACTGTGTGTTTTCCTCCTGTTGTCTTGGGTCATGTATAGAAGTGTTTTCATTTTGATGTCTTCCGTTATACGCTTGCATATATCTGTGCATCATACATTTGTGCATGTGTAAAACGCTGTGCACTTTGTGCATGTGCTTTGTAATATAACACAGATATTTCAGCTCAATATTTGTGTGTGTGTGTGTGTGTGGTGAGCTGCTGCTCAGCTGTATTCTAATGTGGCTTTGCTCATTGTTGCTGTAAAGAGCATGTGGCACTGACGCATTCCTGCGCTGAGGCCTTGCACAAAACCCCTTCAGACCGCAGCCAGTCCTGCTGCTGTACGCTCACCATCTGGAGCACATTGTAAAGATTCATTCAGACTACTCTGACACTTTCTTGCCTTTCAACATGAAACACTGAAACTGTTTTTATTTGTATTTATGGTTAATCAAAAATGACAATTCTCACAATCATTTACTCACCCTCATGTCATTTGAAGTCTCCATGACTTACAGTGCTATGCATAAGTTTAGACACCCAAAGTTGACTAAAGTTGACTAAAAGTTGGCTAAAGTTGACTAAAAAGAGGAATATAAAATCATCTTTTGGAAACTGAACTTAATGCCTTAATTGAAAAAATGAGGAAAAATCCAACCTTTAAGGACACCAATTTTCTTTGTGAATGAATAATGTATCGTAAATAAATAAATGTTCTTCCTTAAAATACAGGGTGCATAAGTTTGGACACCCCTATGTTAAATTCCCATAGAGGCAGGCAGATTTTTATTTTTAAAGGCCAGTTACTTCATGGATCCAGGATACTATGCATCCTGATAAAGTTCCCTTGGCCTCTGGAATTAAAATCGCCCCACATCATCACATACCCTTCACCATACCTAGAGATTGGCATGGTTTTATTTCAGTTAGCCTAATAGCTGGTTTGATTTGCATTGAGAGATGATCTTATGGAAAGTACTCCATGCCAATCTCTAGGTATGTTGAAGGCTATGTGATGATGTGGGGCTATTTTAAGGCATTAAGTTCAATTTCCAAAAGATGATTTTTTTATTCCTCTTTTTAGTCAACTTTAGCATGGGTGTCTAAACTTATGCATAGCTCTGTTCTTCCAACGAACACAAACTAAATCACTGAGCCACTATTTTACATACAATAGAATAGATTCCAGGAAGAGAATGCAGAGGTTTGAAGTCCAGGTTCAGGAAGTAAAAGTCCTCCTCGGTATTTTGTTCCAATCACCTGGATTTGCTAATTAGCACAGTTTTTCAGCCAGGAGATTGTTGAGCTGGCTGAGTTCATGGGTGGAATAAACATAAGGCAGGAGTTTTACTTTCTGACCCCTGGACTATACACCTCTGAGAGAGTGATATTTAAGTTGTTGTTCATTGAAAATATTTCGCTGTTGTGCAGCTTTTAAAGTCACCATGAAATCAAAATTGATAAATCTTTTCGTTTTTTGGAATTCAATTTTAATTTGTCAGCCCTCTCGCAACAACATCACTTTTCTGTTGACGTGTGCACTGCCACGGCATTTCTCTCCAGCAAACTGTCGCTCACAGGAAATAATCAAAGAAGTTCAGCTCAAAATACCCCACAGGTCATATATTATTGCATGCCGTAAATGGCCCTGTTTGGGTTGGAGCAAAAAACATGCTGTTTTCGTGTGTTTATCTTTAAATTAAAATGAGCTGCTGCTTCCCCACCTGCTTTCCAGAAGAGGGCTGTGCCTTTACAGCTTGTGCTTCGGATACGACAAAACCGAATAACCTCACACAGCCAATATGCCTGAAATCGTCAATACCGGCGTTCAGCCTTACATGCTCAAACCGGAGCCAGACACTGATGGAGAGACTCAAGAAGTCATTTTTTTTTAATTTGTCACAGACAATTTGGTAACTTTACCTACATAAGCCGTACAACGTGCCAACAAGCACATTCAGAAAGGCAATTTTCAAACATTCACTAAATGTAAAGTGCAATACTTGCCTGTTCTGGGTATGAAATTGGATTACGAACAGTTGGTATTGATCCATCTCTGCGAATCACCTTTTGTGCAAATCCTGCGTTGTACTGACCCTCGTTTGGAAATGACTTCAGTGCCGTTCTTTGTTCTTTTCTCAAAGAAAAACTTAACCTGTTAACCGTTGCCAGTGCGCCCGCGCACTGAAGCGTTTTTTTTTTTTATTTAGTTCAAATTTACTATCAGATTTAATGTTATACCTTGACAAACTATACATCATTAAAAAGATATAATACTCAAGTTTCAGTATTTGACCACTATTGTATTCTGAGAAACTTGTAGCGACAGTTATTTCTTAACTTCTGTCAGGAGTTATGAAATGAAAAAATGAGTCGATACCTTTAATATGAATTATGCGCGTCAGCCGCTTTCATTCATAAAAAAAACTCTGTGCTGTTGTCATGACAGCGATACACAAAACAACTTCCCTCAGGGCTTTAGCTCAAAAATGTGCAGATTTGGAGAAATATTGATAGATTCTCATAGGTTTACATCAGATTTCTATTGACAGGAATAATATTTATTGAATTTATACCCAAATGCGTCGATGTAATCTTTATGAGCGTTTGGCACTCTCATTTACTTTGTTTTCAATTCATACCAATAGCCTGAGGGCGCTATATGCACAATAATAACCCATATATGGAACATGAAGAAGAGCCATGATCATGTGACATTCCAGGACGTCACTGATACACACACAAAGCTAACAAGAGATCGCGCTGTATCATGCAGATACAGATATTTTGAAGACAATAAACATGATTGCAATGATATTTGAGTTACCTGTGTTTTTCAAGCCTTGCCAGGTATTTTCATAATAATAGATTATATTTATAATGTAATCTATAGACCATCATTGTGCAGAATATGATCAAATAGTATATTTTCTGTCTGATTTTTTTTTTATCTGATGTCAAATTAGATCACAGAAGATTATTTAAAACACTTCACTTGCGTTTTAAAGTAAGTTTGGAGCACAAACATGGTTTTAATCTCATAAATTGTCATGTATTGATGGTGTGCTAAGCTAACATGCTAGCTAGCTCTAGGTGCTTCTATCTTGAAAAAAATTAACTAAATACAGAGTTTTAGACTTATCATCTTCAGATTTTAAACATAAAATGTTTAGACAGATGGCTTTAGCTGTAGTGCATTTCTAGATTGCTACAGGGTCAACTTCAATTTTATTTTCATGATGTTTCATAAAAATAAATTTCTAATAACTTTACAAAACTTTAAAGCTATTTATAACAATTTTTTTCATTATGACAATAATTAATTCTACATTTACAATAAACTGCCAGGTGTCAGCTTTCAAATGAGATTATACTTGTGCTTTTAGTACAAAGGGTTCATGAACTGTATCTGTTTCAGTGTGGGTATGTCATTTCTGGGGATTTTTCAAAAGTGGGGTTGCAGCTTAACAGGTTAACTCCAAGTCCTCCAGAGTCGCGGACAAATCCGATTCGAAAGACTGCTGTTCGCCAGCAGCATCAGCTCTTCTTTTGTTTTCAAGTAGCAGGTAACCGTCCGTCGCAACTCTGTCATCATTATGTTAAGCCCGCCCCGCCTACTCTATACACGATGTGATTGGCCTGACTAGAGTTTGGTTTTTCCAGCTCGAAAGTCAACAGAGAGTTGCTAGACTACTCTGGCTGCAAAATACATTTTGCTGCCGCTAGGGTGCGTCTAGATTTCTAGGCTACCGTTTTGCCGCAACAAATCGTCGTAGCGTCTCAGTTTTAGCGAAGCACAGGCGAACTGATCATCTCTTTCACTTAACTAAGTTACAGCACAAAATAAAGATGAATGAACATCAGAAGGAATGCTGAAAGAGACAGTTCAACTTACCAAAATCT
The DNA here is from genome assembly GCF_964197995.2 of Scardinius erythrophthalmus. Classification (NCBI taxonomy): domain Eukaryota; kingdom Metazoa; phylum Chordata; class Actinopteri; order Cypriniformes; family Leuciscidae; genus Scardinius; species Scardinius erythrophthalmus. Next base: position 32,896,553 of record NC_138227.1, on the reverse strand, counting down.
GTGTCACGTTACATTCACCTCAGAAAAGCCATTCAATGTCCAAAATCTCATTAGTCAGCTACAAAAATAGAGCATTTTGTTAAATATATGCATCATATTGCATATTCATTGTATTTTTACTTAACCCGTTCTTCAATATCTAATGTATGTTTGAATAAATATGTCATGTTTTTATGACAGCCACCATTTAAATGCTTAAAAAATAAAATAAAAGTGTAGAAACACATATTTGGCCTTAAAAAGGTGTTATGAACTTCTTTGTGTAATTTTATACAAATCACGTAGCCTATGTTTAAAATATTCTGTCTGACCCCCACCGTTATTTTTAGAACGCATCACCTTATTATTTCCATGGCAACACGTCATGCTTGTCCCGTGACACATCGCAGCCACAATAGCGCTGTATGACACATGTAATGCTTATTTCATTTGTCCTTTTTATTAAAAATATATTTTTTATAAAACTTGTTGGCTATGTCATCAACTACCTGAAATACAATTCTCAAATACATGTAAGTGAATGTGTTTCGTCATTTAAAAACCTTTATGATGATCCTATTAGTTGATCTATAACTTGCGATGGGCGCCGCCATGTTTAGATTTACAACACGTAAATTCATCCACTTCTCCTGAAATACATAAAAGTAAGTGTCAGCGCTAGCCAAAGCACGTTTGAATTTAGCAGTTGATCACGTGATGCGCTGACCGTTCTGATCACACCAGTGTGATTGTACGCCTCAAAGGGTTAATATTATATTACCAACTTTTGTACCATCTTTTGCTGTGCCTGTGAGCTCCACAGCAGACTTCTTCCCAGCAGTTAAAGGACAAATCAAGTGAAAAATGAACCTGGGTTAATTAACACATGGTTACCGTGTCGATCGTTCCCTGCGATGCGTTTTCATGAAAATCGAATGTAAAGAGTTTTATCTTTAAAAACAGATTAGCTCATAGCAGTAGTATATTGGGCACAGAGTAAGTAAAAGTAAATCGCTAGTTAATACCACTAACAAGGCTCAAAATAGCCTCACACTAACACGGTAACATAATGAGGGTCCCTACATGCAAAACGAAGCATTGAGAACTTTGTAAGTGTACAGACAGTTTAATAAGAAGATACTTTATAAAGACAGTACATTACGCGTTGACATGCAGGATCCATCTTGGAAAACAGTCTCGACTAGTCGAGCCACGAACGCCGTGCTACGTTAGATTTCACAAACGTAATTCCTATCGACCAGCTCATATCGCACGGCGTTCGTGGCTCGACTAGTCGAGACTATTTTCCAAGATGGATCCTGCATGTCAACGCGTAATGTACTGTCTTTATAAAGTATCTTCTTATTAAACTGTCTGTACATTTACAAAGTTCTCAATGCTTCGGTTTGTATGTAAGGACCCTCATTATGTTACCGTGTTAGTGTGAGGCTATTTTGAGCCTTGTTAGTGGTATTAACTAGCGATTTATTTTTACTTACTCTGTGCCCAATATACTACTGTTATGAGCTAATCTGTTTTTAAAGATAAAACTCTTTACATTCGATTTTCATGAAAACGCATCGCAGGGAACGATCGACACGGTAACCATGTGTTAATTAACCCCAGGTTCATTTTTCACTTGATTTGTCCTTTAAAGCGGCATCACGTCACAAATGTTCACTTCTCAAAAAGTTCCACAATGCCCGGGATGTGTAGTGAGCCAGGGTCCTGACTGTCCTCACCAGTGCCCGAATTAGTGTACATGATATACTGATTCACGACTACATTAATCCGGATAGACTTGAAAACAGAGTTATCGTTTCAAAACGCTCACAATACAGGTATAAACATGAATATCTATGGGTTCAATATGCGTCACATGACTAAACTTGCGTCGTCATTTTCAAATACCTCCGTTGCATAATAAAGAATAAAGTTCACAGTCTAGATTTTCTACAACGCGAAACCGACGTTCTCAAATGTATCCACTTTGGAGAGCGTTTTCAAAAAGCTTTGTTTTCGTTGCTAAAAACACATCTCAGTGTGGACGGAAGACCAAAACTGAGAGAAAAAGATGCGTTTTCAAACGAAAGCGTATTCGTGTGGACAAGGCCTCAGGAAGCTGATTGAGACACACTATGATTGATCACTTTCGGTGGCGCTCTTTTAGAGAGGCAATCATGACTACATTTCATTTCACATCTGCTGTTGTCCTTTATGAAAAGTAAGAAAACTGCTTTGTATTGGTGTTTGGTGCATAAAGTCAAGAGAACATTGTAAGCGCAGTGCTACATCTCGACTGCAGCTGTAGATGGACAAAGACACACTGTGAGCGTCACGGGCCGCTGTGATGCAGACGCTTGGAAGATTTGACCAAGTTTGAGTGGGAAGCAAGCATGCATAGAGTGGGATTGTTGGCATGTCGTCTCATTCACACAGTTCAGGGTGTGTTCGCCCTATTGCGTGTTTGTGCGTGATTTCAAGGCCCATTTGCATGGTTTTGCATCTGATATGCCACAACCTTTACATGATTTGCATCTCTATTCAAAAGAAAGCATTTCAGGATTTTTTCTTTTCTTCAGAAGTGTCTTGCCCTCGATCTCCATACTGTAACCTTCCCTCGCTCTCAGTCTTACCCCACAGACGCAGCCGTCTCTTCCTGGGGTGTAAAGGCGATATTCATGGTGGAAATCACTGAAAACCACTGTTATACAGTGGCCTCAAGAAGTATTTGGACCCTTCAGCTTCATTTAAACATGTCTTGATGCTGGTGCATTGGATGATATCTGCAAATACATTGATGCTAGAGCTTTCCTCAAAACCAACTTCACCTCTTAGAGCCGTTTTGCAATGACTTTTAACCAGCTGATATTGCAGTGGATGTGTGAAGTCTTCTCAAGTTCACACAGGAGCAGAGTAGGTCATCACATCAATCCCATAAAGCCTACTGTGCCATATTTGATACACAAATACCTCTAAATTATCAACGTGATCTAAACTTTGCTGAAAAACCTGTTGTACATCATCAACAACAAGCCTTCTGTCGTCTGATTGATCAAAGCAAAGGCCTTTAGTACAATTGAAGAAAAAAATGGTTCTTGTGTCTTTATTCTGTGAAATCTTTACAGATTCTTGTTGTAAATGTAAGAATAACGTTTATATTGTTAGCAGTATTTAAGTAATATTATATTGTAGTAATAAACACTTACTGGACTGAATCAGCTTACTTGATAATCCATTATTTTTTAGAAAAATCATGTTAAAATGTGAACATCAAATACGATCCCTCAGGCTTTTGAGGAGCATTTGTTCATCATCATCAATCAATCATCATTTTATTGCAGTACATCATACATTTTAAAACTACAGAGCTTTGATCATGAAACTAAGCATTGAACTATCGTCTTACTAAGACGTAATATTGGGAGATATAGAGTGACGGCTGATATTTATATGCATTTTATGTAAGTATCTGCTATACTGTTATAAACTGATTCACATTAAGCTTTCATAATTTCATCTTGGCCATATAAATTTCAGCAACTGCACCAAACTGCATATTTTTGCATAATAAATACATTTTCTTCCTTGAGTATGAACTTCATATTCTCACTATATCATACGATATGAGACATAAAAGCCTGATGTATCAAATTTGCTTCTCAAAAATACACAAATGTCTAAATGTTGAATGTGTCTTCATACCTCTATTTTAATTAAACGCCACTCAGTTTAATAGCATCAGTATCTAAAGCAACAGCATTCATAATTTTATGTGGCTCAAGTGTCCAAATACTTTTTAGGGCCACCCATTTATCTTTGAGCTTGAGAAACAATGCAAGATAAGAGAAGACATCAAATCGATTTGACTAATGTATAAATAATTCAATTTGATTCGATACAAGGAACGATGTTTCGATTCATCAGTTTAATTTGTGTTGTGTTTCATAATTGTTTTACTTTTTATTGCAAAGCTTATAATAGACGGTTTGATGACATATTTAATCTGTGACAACTTGGACTATCACAACAGAATGTGATAAATGTGATTTTTAGCCTTATAAATTGCTTATTGACCAGCGTGATTCAACATTAAGTGGTCATTTTCAGGACTGATGCTCTTGAAAAGGCAGAATTATTTTAATGGTACATTTCACTGCACACAAGTAATGTGAATCACATTTATAGTTTGCTTACAGCCTGTAAAACTTAATCAGCTTGAGAGCTCTAATTTGTGAGCAAATCACCATTTCCATTCAGTCAAAGCTGGGATGCATTCAAGCTTCTTCTTGTCTGTGAAATGCTTTTTCCTTTCAGAAACTCCCAGCTCTTATTTGTGAACATCAGCTTGACTATGTTTGTGTTTGCAGGCCACATTTCCCTGGTAACGCCATCCAGCTACAGCCCAGCCGCCAAGATCACACTAGGAACGGTCAATTCAAATGTGGGAGCCCAGATGGTCAGTGTCACACCAACACCAGTGTACAAACACACACACCTTTTTAAATGCATGTAAACAAGCAGCACTTCATAATCTCTCAAACACTCACATTAAATCTAAGGCTGCAGTTGCTCCAGGCTAGGGTTGCAACATTCTGGGAATTTTCATGGCTGGACTCTTTCCATGGGAATTAATGGGTATAAACTGGGAATTTGCAAAATTGCAGGTTAGCCTTAAATGTACTTAAACAGGTGTTACGACCCGCTAGGGGTCGGCCGTAACATGAACAAGAATGAGTCTCACTACCAGAGAAATATATATAAAAAAATCAAATACGTTTATTTCCAAAGGGGTTTAGTGTCAGGGGCAGACAAGCCCAACATAACAAACAAAAACTATCTTTTGTTTCACCTCTAAAATTCCTATAAAAAAAAGAAAAAAAAAATACAATTTAAACTTACCTACCTCCCTAAAGCAAAAACAATGTGAAAAGATACACTAAATAAAATGGCGTCAAACCCCCTTACCTCCCTTAATTTGGCAAAAATATATACTAAAATATTTACAGGAGATAAATGTGCAAGTACGTAACAAACAAAACAGAATCCAATATCGTTGTCAAACAGGCGTGGGTCAGTTCACAAGGATAAACAGAGGTTCACAATCACAAATCACAATCTCAAACAAACATTTAAAATTTCTCTGATATGACACTCTAGACTAGACGATGATGATGATACAAAACATTAGCGAAGTGGTTACGATCAAGGACGGCACAATAGTGGCCTCTGTTGAGTGTTTGGGGCGGTCCTTATATCTGGATCAGGTGTGGAGGAGAACCAATCGCAGCCTCCACCAAATTATCACCAGATACCGCCCACCTGTAACACAAACAAGCACATGCACATACACAGACAATAATACACAGACAATAATACACTGGACAGAATGGAAGCAATGAGCAAATGACTCAGACTCATAACACAGGGTACTTAAATGTAGTTAAAAAAAAAAATCTTTCCGCAAAATCTTGGTTAAAACAATTTCAGTTGAATTTCTATGTTCTAATTTCTTCATTTTTAATATATAGTAAAGTGTCATTTATTCCTGTGATGGCAAAGCTGAATTTTCAGCATCATTGCTCCAGTCTTCAGTGTCACATGATCCTTCTGAAATCATTCTAATAAACAGTTGTGCTGCTTAATATCAATACACAACACTGAAAATAAAAGTATCAAATCGACACTCAAATAAATAACATGCATAACAATTGCTGCAATAAAAATATTTACTAAATCAAAAGTAATTAATTGAAAAATATATCAATATGCAATAAAAACAACAACTAACATGCCTGCTACTATAACTATAACTATAACAAAATGTTTATATTTATGTTTGTATATGATACAGTTTATATACATTTCCCCAAATGTCCAATTAATTCTTATAAATTCCATTTAAGTTTCCAACTTGGAATATTTCCAAAATTCCCCAGATTAAGTTCCCATGGAAAGTCTCCGGAAATTGACCGGAAATGTTCAGCAGCAATACTCCAGACTCACTTAAATGGTTACAAAAGTGACAAAATTAAAGTGCAACGGCAATTAATTATATTCGCCATTGGCAACAACTTTATCACATTTATTTTCATGAGCATTTATGTTCGTTTTGAAATGGTTTAAAAACATTTAAGAGGAACCGAAATTCTGACCAAAGTAGACTGAAAATGTTGAATCTTGAATGCTCGAAGTAAAATGCAGTAAATCTGCTAAACACAATGAGGAATATTTATATTTATGCTATGATATAAATCAACTTTGTAATAAATGTCAATATTTGTCAATCTACAGTATATTAAATGTATCTAAAAAATACTTTTAAAGAAATTATTCACCAAAAATGAATCAAACATCTCAATTCTGTTGTATGTTTTAATCTGATTAATCAGATCAAATTAGGTTAATTTCAACATTTATTAATATCTGTTAATATTATTTAATGGACCTGAGCTTGCATCAGCTAAAAATAGTTGTATTTTTATTAACTGACTTTAACAAAGATTAATAAATACTGTAACAAACATATTGCTCATTATCAGTGTTGGTTAATGGCAACTGATGTTAACTAAAGAGACCTTATTGTTCAGTGCTACCGATAAATAAACAAAAAGTGCTAACTTTACCAATCCCGTTCACAAATTCCTGTGTGAAAGATGTTTGTGCTGCAGTTCGTTCTGTAGCCAGTAGTGGGCAGTGAGACTTCAGAGAACAGTGATTTGCATGTGCTTGTCTGCTGTACATGGACAATAGGAAACTGAAGGGGTGGAGGAGGAGGGTGTTTACGGGTCAGTATGGCTGCACTCAGCAGAACAATAGAAAGGAATGTTGAAGAGATGGACTCGCACAATGGAGTTTAAAGGGAGGAAAGACACTGATGAAAGGGGAGGAAGTTGGAGAGAGAGACCTTGATGAGCTGAAGTTTGACAACAATGCTGCAGTAAACATCTATCAGGAAGGGTCTTCTGTGTAAATGCCTACATTTAAAGGTGAAATGTCATTTTTTTTCAGTGCTAAAATATGTCATTCTATACTAGCTCAATAGGAACCTGCAATTAAGCAATTGTTAGGTTGACTTCCTGAAGAGTGCAAACACTCATGCTTTGTTTGCATGTACTAACGTCATTTTCGGGACCCTGTTTGTCTCAACAATGGCAGTAGGACTGCATGGGAAACCTGTTTGGAAGCAGACATTATTTGTGCAGTTGTGTTTAGTGCCGCTAGAGGTGCGGAAACGACACCCTTCACCAAACAACGAGTCCTCGTGTTTGACGGCAGAGCAGAAGGGCCGAAAGCATGAAAGCAGAGGCTCAGAGGAGAACAAGCGCGCTGTGTGCCCGCACCTCTGCTAATGAGCTTATTAACGACCCTCGTTAGGACCCGCACTCACTCGTTACAGAGATGTGTGGCACACTTACACACAGATTCCTTTCCGACTTAGTAGATCTCACAGTTATGTCCTCCACACTCAGTGTCACCCGTGTAGCGTTTAACACGGTGCGAGAAATCAAGACGTAAAAACGTTGAACTTCCTGCATACTGCAGAGTGTACACCGCATACTTCCATGAAATTATGACATGATATACATTTTAAATAGTATGCCACCGTGTTGTCACATGACTGTCTTGTTATTGTTAACAAAAAAAAAAATATATATATATAACACATTAAATGTCAGAAGCACATAACACCATTACTAAAACTTAAACTAAAATGAAAACTGAAAATATAAAAATAATTCATTAGGGTAAACGTACCTATTAAGCTCACCAAAATCTACATTGAGACATTTTTAGTGCACAAGATATTGGTTTTAGTACAAGAAGTTATTTTAAAATAAAATATTAATCTCTCACACTATAATATTTCATTTTATTTTAAATGACAAAAGTATTTCAATTAAGATGTACATCATTAAATATAAAAAGTCTGGCTGTGCTTAATGGGTACGTTTTGTACCCTTTAAGCACACCCCTGTTCCCAATAAGCTCACAACAAGTTTTATTAAAAATTCTTGTTTATTTTAAACAACCTTTTTAAGGAATAATTGAAAAAAGTTTTATTTGAAGGTACAGAGTCAATCACAAAAAAACAGAACACTAAAATCAAGCAACAAGGCATTCAATTTGATCAGGTAGCCTATCCTATTCATAGTGACGTGTCATTCAAACTCATTGCAACATCTAGACTAGTCCACGTTCAGCTATGTGTAACCCATATTGAAAAATCAAATAACAAAACAAACCAATGTGCTCCTTAAAGGGATACTCCACTTTTTTTGGAAATAGGCTCATTTTACAACTCCCCCAGAGTTAAACAGTTGAGTTTTACCGTTTTCGAATCCTTTCAGCCGATCTCCGGGTCTGGCGGTACCACTTTTAGCATAGCTTAGCATAATGAATTGAACCGGACAAGACCATTAGCATCTCTCTCAAAAAAATGACCAAAGAGTTTCGATATTTTTCCTATTTAAAACTCGACTCTTCTGTAGTTACATTGTGTAATAAGACAGACGGAAAATGTAAAGTTTCAATTTTCTAGGCTGATATGGCTAGGAACTATACTCTCAAAATCGCACCTTTTCATTTTCCGTCGGTCTTAGTACACGATGTAACTACAGAAGAGTCGAGTTTTAAATAGCAAAAATATCGAAACTCTTTGGTCATTTTTTTGAGAGAGATGCTAATGGTCTTGTCCGGTTCAATTCATTATGCTAAGCTATGCAAAAAGTGGTACCGCCAGACCCGGAGATAGGCTGAATGGATTCGAAAACGGTAAAACTCAACTGTTTAACTCTGGGGGAGATTTAAAATGAGCTTATTTCCAAAAAAAGTGGAGTATCCCTTTAACTCTCTGGGTCAGAGCTTTCCTGTCTACTCCAAACTTCTTGGACAGATACGACAGGTTTCTGATGGCTCCTTCTTTGTATGACATGCCTCTTTCATCTTTGGGCATACACTATAGTTTCGTCTAGCTTTTGTCATCTTAAGACTGTGAAAATAAGTTTATTAATCATTTTTTTGAAGATTAACATAGTGACAACCATCAGTTAATATTTAAATTCTGATTATTAAGTATTTACATAGACGTTTAATGTGGGTGAGCTTAAAGGGAGCACACACTGTGCTTAATTGGAGCAAAAACATTTTTTAATTAATAAATATTAAATTAAAATTTAAAGGAAAATATTTAGCTAAATTAATAATCTAGGTAATGTATTAAGTTTATACCAATTTTAATATGAACAACTATTATAGACAATATCTATGAAATTATGCTTTTTCTAATTGATGTCAGTCACACTGAAGCTGTGTGATTGTCATAGTAGTGCACCCTTTAAGCTCACCTAACAATAATATGAATTCTTTAAAAATTACAGCAGTTTAAAACCACAGACTATCAATAAAATGTAAAATTATAATATTATGGATTTAAAAGTACAAGCCATTAATTCCTGTGAAGTAATATATTAATGTAGCACACAATCTTATACAGCTAGTAAGCTAGCTATGTTCGTAGCATCTGGGCTATGTTGCTAAAACTATCTTTTAGATCTAACTGTAATTATTTCCCACATCCAGGTTCCAGGTTATAATATGCAAAAGTCTAAACATTAATCTCTTAATTTTGCAATAAGATGATGTACTTCTTCAAAATAAAGGCTTAAACATATAAAAAATGCACATTTGAGGGGCTCCTCTTCTGGTGAAAGTTTTCAGACAGCTTTGAAAATAGCCGCCAGACAGTGTGAACACATGGACACACATATCTCAGTGTGCAATGGTCTGATTGGTTTAAAATTACAGGAGGTATATAGTAACAAACACATCAATTGGTTAATACATCAAATAGGATAATACATTGCTGTTTCTTTTTATAATCTGAGCTCCAAGATGGTAGTGTGCTTAATGGGTACTTGAGCTTAATAGGTACGTTTACCCTATATATAAAATATAAATTCAAAATATAAAAAGCTCATTCAAAATATTCATAAATATAACATTATATAAATAATACTAAAATAACACTGACATGTACGGAGCCTCACACATGACATGAGGGGGAAAACGTATATTGTGGTCACGAATTAATTTGTTCCCACGACTTACAGGGCGTTTTAAGTAAATTGTAAGTTTGTTATAATAATTTGTTCTCCTGATTTACTACATTGTGGCCATGTTGTAATAATTTGTTTCCTTGTTTTAATTCAGTCAAAACAAGGGAACAAATTAGTTTAAAGTGGCCACAATTTCCTAAAATGAGTTAACAAATTAAAACGAATGAAATGATTTTTAATTCGTGGCCACGATATATATATATATATATTAATCTGTATGCTTCGTAAACATGAACACATTACACTGCATACTTGAATCAGTTTGTCAAATTATCAGATTCCAGATAGCATGTTATAAATAAAACACAAGGTTTTGTATTTAAATATGAAAAAGATAAGTTGAATGACCTGGTAGGTTAAAAAACAAACAAATTGGCTACACGATTCCTCATTCATTCATCTCACTGGAAATAGATTTGAACACAAAGCATTGTGGGATACAGCAGGTGCGAGACCAGAAACGCTCAAGGTGACGGGCATTCATAAAACATAAACATAAAACATTCATACGCACCTATAGGGAGAGGAGAAGCTAGGACATCGCCTGCAGCGGACCATGGAAACGTCCGTTTAATCATTCCTTTAACTAAATAAATATAGTGTGATAAGATAATTATTGTTTATGAAATTATTTCATTCATCTATTTTTTTTTTTGTGTGTGATCTGGTTTTATTTAACCACAAAGTTTTGATATTATGCATCTCATACGCACCTCATGATGGACCAGATGTATGGTAGCGAGCCTTTCTGAATACATCCAGAGGGCCAGGAGGAGGACGATGGGTGCGGTGATGGATGAGGGTGTCCTTGCTGAGGCGTGTCTGCTCCCCTGGGGCTGCGGCACACACTCGCATGAGGAGAGATCCAGAGGGAGAGAGCTGGAGATAAATCAGGGACTCATCGCTCATGTACATCGGGATGAATGAGAACATGCTGGTGTCTGTCAGCAACACCACAGTGGAGGTCGCCCAAATCAAAAACGTCTATTGTACCTTCAGAAATCAACCCGTTAGCGTTCTCTTTCATCTCAGTGGCAGTTGTTCACTGGAAGTACACAACCTGGATGGAGAAACATGTTTTTTCCCATAATAGTATCCACCAGGAGGGGCTGACTGCCAAAACTAACATGAACCTTCCCTAGTGATGCTCTCTACCGGTCTTAACTTGTCACCTAACTATCTTCAGTTATAATTTGCATAACCTTACATTGTTTTCTTTCCTTTCTGTAGATTTTAAGCACACCGCAGAGAGTGTCTCACCCCGGGGGTATCCTCATCGGCAGCCCGTTCACGCCGCACACGACACCGGTTGCAATGGTTACTCAGGCACACCCTCCCGAGGGCAACGAATGGACCCCGGGGTGAGCCACGTGCACGCTTCTCAAGCACTGATTTTAATGGGAATGAAGTGCTCCTATGGCACTCTGATGTCCTCATATGAACTGATGGGGATTTGTTTTCTGCTTGAGTTTGGAGAAGCAGTTGTAAACTTTAAAACCTTACATAAGCTAGAGATATTTTATGTATTTGGCGAACTCAACCGTGTGTGTTTGTTGACTAACTGTGGCCTTCCCTTTGTTAGGAACAAAAAAAGGACACATGACTACATTGATTCCTATTACTCAGACAGGTGGGGCATCTGCTTTCACACTTTTAAAATCATGTTTAAAAAGATTTTTGTGAATGTATCAAAGAGGATTAGAAGAAAGAGAGATCAAAACGTGTAAATATTCACATGTGTTTTGCAGGGACGGACTGTGTTTGAGTGACTCCTCGTCCAGGTAAGTGAGTTGAGTTGAGGGACACTGGGATCAATAGACACACTCGTCTTTAAATGGATGTGCCCATGAGACAAATAAGTGTGTGTGCGAGAGAAAGAGTGCTGCAGTCTCACTAGGATTTATGAGGCTCAGATGTTAAGCAGGACAGTGGAGGATCACAGCTGCACACCCCAGTTGTGTTTCAGAGCCCCCGTGTCCCTAATGAGCTTCTCTGCTAACATAAAACACACTGTCAAGCCCTCCTTCAGCTGCTTCTCTCTCTTAATTGAGCATTATTTCTCACTGAGGAGCTCTGACGTCAGTAGTGTGTGCTAGATTTCACAGGGAGCCTGTGCTTTCCCCTACACTACTGAATGTGTTCCTGTAGAGCTCGTCTGTTTGGTTCATGCTGACATTTGTTCAGGAGTTCATCGAGTTCTTGTCCATATCACTACACATAATCCTCAATATATTTAGGTGTTTATCTAAATATTTGCTTGTACAAGTATAAATAATTATAGCCATTCGACATTACAGTGTAATTGAAAGCCATCATTTTGAACATTTAATGCGAGACACTACGGGTGAATAGGGTAAAAAATTAAACTAGCAGATATCACCTTGAGACTTTCGCAGTTGATTACCTACATTAAGATGAGAAAAAGATGTATTACAAGTTTTCTGTAATTTAATGTTTAAATATGCAAATTAGGCAATATCTAATTAAATATGCGCTAATTTGCATATATTTAAAAAAACAAAATCTGAGTATTGGATAAAGCCAGGTTACAAATTATTTTTTCATTGTGTTCACATATTAGATGGGGAAAAAAATTACAGAGGGATTTATGGATATCTACTTTTGTTATCCTGTAAATCAGAAAATACTGTCAATAGCCTTAAAAAAAAGATTTTCGCCATGTTTTTTGGAATAAAATGTTATATAAATCAGGCTAGGAATAATATATTTACAAATCCCTCTGTAAATGTCTTCATAATATAACTAGGTACAAGACTGGAAAGTTTGGTGTATATTGGTGCTACTGAAGTGGAGATTTCAGACTTGGAGGATGAGAGAAAAGTCATTTTGAGAAAACGGGCTTTAAAGATTTAGCATCAGCCAATGAGATTGTGCATTCAGCCCTTTTACATTCGCGATTGGTTGCTGATAAAAAGGAAATGACCATATTTGGATCCGACAGCATTGTACAGGAGAGAGAGAGCTTTCCAGCGGTGCATGTGATGACGGTGCAGACAGCGATCGCGTAGCAGCATGTTGATTAAGAACGCCAACTTTTGTTGAATTTATGAGAAATCTACAGACGCAAACAGACACAGTGTAGTAAAATAAAGACCTAAATGTGTATTTCGGACTTTTTTTCACCACAAGTCTGAAAGAAGAAGACAAATTGAAGACAAATATCCAAAAATATCAAAATTGACCAGTAAAAAAAAAAAACGACGTTTTTGCCTGCCGTGTCTCGCCTCAATGGGCTTCAATATTATAAAAGCTTGTGTAGTCCGGACCAGGCTGTCACATCGGCTCAAAGGGTTTGGAGAGGGACTATCTAGGGCAAGGGGTGTCCAAAGTCCAGTACACACCCAAACACGTCCCGGGGATGAATTTTAAATGGCCCACCACATATAATTTACAAATCATGCAGTTTCACAGTGTCAGCACAAGGCGACCGCGCTAGATTTTAGGCCAGGTTTTGCTGTAAACCGTGAGTGAAACAAAATGTGATAACTGACAAGCACTGGCATTTGTGTTGCTTATGAGAAACATTAAACGCACCAGAAGTGGAACGAAACAGACGCACCATTTATTATCTCTGCTGCCCAAAGGACAGCACAGTACGAGCTCAGAACAAGTGCGTTTACTCGCTCACCGGCGATGATACAAACACAAATGTCTTGGTGATTTAAACGAATTAAAAGACATTCTCAACAACACTGACACAGAAAACGTACTCGGTTACTAACGTAACCTCGGTTCTCTCTAGAGAGAGGAACGAGTACTGCGTAGAATACGCTAGGGGAAAATCCTTTTCCACGAGAATACTGAAGCCAAAAAAAAAATTATCCTTTAATTTTGTATTAATGTAAAACGCGTTGCGGCAGCATACAGACATAGGCGAGGCAGCTCGCGCGCCTATTGGCTGGTCTGCTGGCAACTGCTTAAGCCTATCGAGCGAGACCTAGAGTGACGTCAGACCCAATGAGGGCGCTTCGCGCCCTCTGCGTCACGTCCCGCCGAAACGGGCGTGGCTTAGGTCTATAAATACCGCTCGCAGGCATTATTTCTCTGGTTTTTCATAGTCGAAGCAACCAGAGCGCGTGCAGGCACGGCAGGATACGCAGTACTCGTTCCTCTCTCTAGAGAGAACCGAGGTTACGTTAGTAACCGAGTACGTTCTCTTACGAGAGATACTCTCGTACTGCGTAGAATACGCTAGGGGAACCTACTGTAAAACGCCGTGCGTGCTGGGATCTGATACCATAGACTCAAGGGCGACAGCCCGGAGTTCATACAGTACATAATCACCCAGGGGACCCACAGGGAATCCTGGAAGAAAGGGGGGTTAGCCACTATCTTCCTTATAGCAGCATAGAGCAAGGATTGCAATACTCAATAGCTGCATAACTGACAGCGCCAGCTATGAGATTTTGGCCATACTAGACCGACAGTAGTCTGGCCTGTAGTGCGGGAACCTCTAGGTTGTAAAACCTTATAAATGTAGACGGAGAGGCCCAGCCTGCCGCCATACAAATATCTTGCAAGGCAATCCCACTTGACCATGCCCACGATGAAGCCATGCTTCTCGTGGAGTGCGCTTTGACACCCAGCGGGCACTGCATGCCCTTGGTTGTGTAAGCTAGCGCTATCGCGTCCACTACCCATCTGGATAGGGTCTGTTTCGAAGCGGCTTGTCCCTTAGAACGTCCGCTGAACGAAACAAATAGCTGCTCCGTCTGTCTGAAAACAGACGAGCGAGACACATAAGCTCTTAACGCCCTGACTGGGCAAAGGGAGCTTTCGTCCATATTTCCTTCAGTGACCGGCAGGGCAGACAGGGAAATGACCTGTGCTCTGAACGGTGTATTGAGGGATTTAGGAACATAACCGTGCTTAGGTTTGAGTATAACTCTAGAGTCATTCGGCCCAAATTCCATGCACGTCGCGCTTACTGAGAGCGCGTGTAAGTCCCCTATGCGCTTCACTGAAGCGAGAGCCAGAAGAAACGCCGTCTTGAAAGACAGGTGTTTAAGATCAATCTCCTGCAAGGGCTCAAATGGATGACCTTTCATGGCTTCCAGTACCGTAGAAAGGTCCCATATAGGGACTGTGGGAGGTCTGGGAGGATTCAGTCTCTTAGCTCCACGAAGGAAGCGAATAACTAAATCGTTCCTTCCAATAGACTGGCCGAGCGTGGTCGAAGAGAACACTGCTATGGCCGCTACATAGACTTTGAGCGTGGAAGGGGACCTGCCCTTATCCAACAGCTCCTGTAGGAAGGAAAGAACCTCCGTCACACCGCAATACAGGGGTGACACACCACGAGCTGTGCACCAGCTAGAGAACACTGACCATTTTGAGGCATAGAGACGTCGCGTAGACGGAGCTCTGGCCTGTGTGATAGTGTTTAGCACTCCCTGTGGGAGGTCAGCGGGTACCCGTTGATGGCCCACACATGGAGGGACCACAGCTCTGGGTGAGGATGCCAAATCGAGCCGTTGGCTTGAGAGAGGAGATCCCTCCTCAGAGGCACTGGCCACGGGGCGGTGCTTGCTAACTGCATCGCGATTGGGAACCAAGGTTGGCTCATCCAAAGTGGGGCTACAAGCAGCACTGAGCATCCTTCTTCCCTGACCCGTTCTATCACCTGAGTCAGGAGGGAGACGGGGGGAAAAGCGTAGAGAGGACGGCGAGGCCACTCGTGGGTCAGCGCGTCCTTGCTCTTCGAGAAAAATTCTGGACAGTGAGCGTTTTCCTGAGACGCGAACAGGTCTACTTCCGCTCTGCCGAATTTCTTCCACAGCAGCTGGACTGTCTGTGGGTGCAAAGACCATTCTCCTGTCGGAACTTGGTTCCTGGACAGTCTGTCTGGTCCTATGTTTAGGAGCCCTGGCACGTGCGCTGCTCTCAGCGAGAGCAGGTTGCTGCGGGCCCATATCAGGAGGCGCCTGGTTAGCCTGTACAGAGTCAGGGACCTGAGGCCGCCCTGGCGATTTATGTAGGACACCACTGAGACGTTGTCTGAACGTATTAGCACGTGGTGCCCCTGTATGAGGGGACAAAAGCGCGTGAGCGCTTTGCTCACTGCCAACATTTCGAGGCAGTTGATATGTAAGAGCTTCTCCCGCTTTGACCATAGGCCAAAAAACGGTCTGCCCTCGAGCAGCGCTCCCCATCCCGAGGTGGATGCGTCCGTGGACACCACCATCACTCTCGAGGAAGTCCCCAGGCTTACACCTGATTGGTACCAGTCTTTTGCCTCCCAAGGTTTCAAAGCTGCAATGCATGCTCGATTGACCTTGACGCGAAGCTGACCGGAGGCCCACGCTGAGCGTGGTACTCTCTTTCTGAGCCAGAACTGCAGTGGGCGCATGCTCAGAAGACCCAACTGGAGAACTGAAGATGCTGAGGCCATCAGGCCGAGCATCCTTTGAAAGGCTTTGAGAGGGACTATCGCGCCGCAGCGGAACGCGCCGGCTGCGCGACGAATGTCTAGTGTGCGCTGAGATGACAGGCGTGCTGTCATTAGCAGCGAGTTCAGCTCTATTCCCAGAAAAGATATAATCTGTCTGGGGAAAAGTGAGCTCTTCTCCCAATTCACTGCGAGACCGAGATTCTCGAGGTGATCGAGTAAAATGGTCCTGTGCTCTACGAGCTCTGAGTGAGATTGGGCTAGAATCAGCCAGTCGTCCAGATAGTTCAGCACTCGTATGCCCCGTAATCTGAGGGGTGCGAGCGCTGCGTCCATGCACTTCGTAAATGTACGGGGTGCCAGGGACAAGCCAAAAGGCAGGACTGTGTACTGATATGCCTGGCCCTCGAAGGCGAATCTCAAAAATCGCCTGTGACGTGACGCTATCTGTATTTGAAAATACGCGTCTTTTAGATCTATTGACACAAACCAGTCCCCCTGGCGGACGTGCGCGAGGATTTTTCTGGTTGTGAGCATCCTGAACTGGCGCTTCATAAGCGCTCTGTTCAACTGCCGCAGATCTAGTATGGGTCTGAGACCCCCGTCTTTTTTGGGCACCAGGAAGTATCTGCTGTAAAACCCCCCCTCGCTTTGAGCTTGAGATAGGGGTTCTATAGCCCCTTTGCTCAACAGTTTCAAAATCTCGGCTCGAAGTAGATGGGCTACTTTCGATTCTACCGTGGTCTCGACGCGCGCCATGAAGCGGCGAGGGCGTCGGCGAAACTGCAGCGAATAGCCTCCTTTTATGATGTTCAGCACCCATCTCGAAACCCCGGGAAGCTTTTCCCACGCAGGTGCGCGAGTAGCTAGGGGCCGGATGCGAAGCGCGCTCTGATCGGCTCGCGATACAGCGGCTTTTGTGTGCTGTGACATAAGCGTCGCGCTCATGACATCTGAGGCAGGGGGCGCGCTGATAACAGCGGGCAGAATGCCCGCGCTCGACTCCTCCGCAGTGTTTAGCTGAGAGGAGGAGGGCTGGGCTAGTTTCATGTCTGTGTGTGGGCGTGGGCGCGGAGCGGCGGGCACGTACACCACCTTTACAGCATTGCTCGCGTGAGCAGAGCATATGCATACGGGTCCTGTATTCACAGGGACCGTGAGACATGTGGGAAGTAGCGTTAGTGGGCACTGGGTAGTGGGCACTTTTGCTACATTTGAAGCGCAATCGATCTGAGTCGATTTTATGTGCGCGCGCCCTGTGTGAAGGGCTGTGCTTGTGTGTAGGAATGGGCGCTGAGTAGCGGGCATTTTTTCTACACATGAAACACCGTCGGCCGTGGCCGGGACACCAGAAAATACACTCTTAAGGGATTTATCTGGGTAGCCGTAAAAACGGCTTTTGTGTGCAGGCAAGCGGGTAATGGAACCGGCTTGTTGGCTGCTAAATACGCTGGACCAGTCACATTTCCTGGAACTGGACGAGCGGCAAGCTTTGGTGGAAGTCCGGCCGCAGCGGGACTTGGACACCGTCGCTTTCCTAGGCGTGCTAGGATGATTTCGGGGCCTCTGGCTTCAACACAACCTTCTGCCGCGGGCCACGCGGGGCGGGGCGGCGGCCGGATGAGCGAGAGCGCGGTCTCGAGCTCTGGGCTTGGCGGCGTTGAGAAGAGGAGGCGGCGGGCGGAGGCTTAGGCTGTGAGCTCTGAGCAGACGGTTTCGCACGGCCTGCTGCAGAACTGGAGCGCTTCGGGAGGAAGTGCTTCATGGCCTGGGTCGCTTTCTGCACCTCAGCGAACCTATCGGTGAAATCTTTGACCGAGGTTCCGAAGAGGCCGGCAGGGGAAAGCGGCGCGTCGAGGAACGCGGTGCGCTCCGACTCAGACATGTCAGAGAGCGTAAGCCACAGATGTCTCTCAGACACGGTGAGCGAGGCCATGCTCCGTCCGATGGCCTGTGCTGCTGACTTGGTGGCGCGAAGAGCGAGGTCTGTAGCGCTCCTCAAGTCCGGCACACAGATTACGTCAGGTCCTTTCTCGTCCAGCTGGCGGAGGAGATCGGCCTGGTATATCTGAAGCGTGGCCATGGTGTGCAACGCTGACGCGGCCTGCCCGGCGGCGGAGAAAGCGCGGCGGAGCAGGGTTGACGTCGTGCGGCAGGCTTTTGAGGGCAGCGCCATCTTAGCACGCCGTCCAGCGGAGGGCGGGCATAAGTGCGCTGCGATAGCCTCTTCAACCGGCGGCAGGGAGTGGTAGCCTCTGTTCTTTGCGTCGTCAACAGCGGAGAACGCCAAAGAGACAGAGGACCGAGTCCTGGCCGAAAAAGGGGAGTTCCAAGATTTAGCGACTTCTTCATGAAGCTCAGGAAGAAAGGGCGCTGGCTTGGATGCAGGTGAAACGCGCTCCCCAGGCAGGAAGTAGCCGTCCAGCCGGTTATGAGCAGGCTGCTCAGGCGTAATCCACTCGAGGCCGAGGCTCGCCGTGGCCTGAGTGAGCACGCGCATGAGCTCCGCCTCAATGCTCGCTCTCTTTCCCGTAGAAGCACGGGCAGGAGGGGTGGGGTCCTCAGAGCCCGCCCAATCCTCACTGCCTGATGCTATGAGAGAGCAGGAATCCTCCTCTCGAAGCAGCGCGTCGATCTCATCAGCGTCATGGACAGAAGCGGCGGCAGACCGCGGCCGCTGTCCGTCCGTGAGCGAAGCTGATGAAACCGGAGAAGCAGGCGGGCGCACCGGCGAGCTTTGACGGCTGAGAGAGGGCTCCGGGATCCGCTGAGCGCGGCGCTTCTTACGGCGCGGCACAACAGCAGGTGTGGGCGCAGTCTCGGTGAACAGTGCCAAGCGAGTCCTCAGAGTCGCTAAAGGCAACAGCTCGCAGTGATGGCAGCCGCCATCAGCGAGCGCGAGAGCTGCGTGTTCTTGACCCAGGCAGGAAGCGCAGATGACATGGCGGTCCCCGTCGCTGAGTGCGGCTCTGCACGAGCCACAAGCAGGCATCTTGAAAAAGACGCAGCTCTTTTAGATAGTGTGAGTCGCGCCGGCGAACACACACACACAGTGCAATGAAAAGGATATAGGCGCTGGATAGCGCAGCAGGAAGGCGATGAAGGCGGCGCGGCCAGCAGCTTCTTCGACTCGTCCCGCTGAGGTGCTCCTTCAACAGCGCGGCTTCTTCTCGGATCCAGCGATGTGAGTTGCTTCGCTGAAGGATGAAAAATCAGAGAAATAATGCCTGCGAGCGGTATTTATAGACCTAAGCCACGCCCGTTTCGGCGGGACGTGACGCAGAGGGCGCGAAGCGCCCTCATTGGGTCTGACGTCACTCTAGGTCTCGCTCGATAGGCTTAAGCAGTTGCCAGCAGACCAGCCAATAGGCGCGCGAGCTGCCTCGCCTATGTCTGTATGCTGCCGCAACGCGTTTTACATTAATACAAAATTAAAGGATAATTTTTTTTTTGGCTTCAGTATTCTCGTGGAAAAGGATTTTCCCCTAGCGTATTCTACGCAGTACGAGAGTATCTCTCGTAAGAGAACACAACATTCAGGTCAGAATACTTTTCAATCCACAAATCACTAACATTTACCGTGGATTTACCGTGGTAAGACTAACTGTAAATGGAATGTGGGATTTTCATATCGAGTTTTATTATATTATTAATATAGACATGTATTAAATATTAAAGGAGTAAATATAAATATAGGGCAAATTACAGAAACAAATAGTTGATTTTAATTAGAGTAGAGTTGTAACTCAGTAAAAATGTTACCCTTTAAAAATTAGTTTGTTAAAATTGTACAGATCGCATTCGGGAAACCTGTTTGAATATGGTCACTTCAACGTTAATAACTAAATATTTGCAATTTTATATTCCAATTTGATAGATATTTCCTGTTTAGGCCCCCGTGAATTATTTCTAGCGTTTCTTTGAATTGCTCACAGTACAAACACAGACACAGACCGTTACCCTTCTGTGACTCTCCTCGTTTTTGCTGCATTCTGGCAGATGTGTCTTCTCCTGCGAAAGGTCAGATGAATCTCCCTCCCCCTCTCCTCTCTTTCCACTTCCTCTTTTCCAGCCCTCCATCTCTCTCTCTCTCTCTCTCTCTCTCTCTCTCTCTCTCTCTCTCTCTCTCTCTCTCTCTCTCTCTCTCTTTTCTGTCCTGAGACTGCATTTCTCTGATGCTAAAACAGTCTTCACAGGGGGGAACACATCTCCGCACTGTTGCTAAGCAGAAACCAGTGTGTGTGTATGTATGTATGTATGTATGTATGTTACGTGTAAATGCGTGTCATATTCACAGTCACACACACACACACAGAGCTGCGTGAGAGTCCCTCTTACAGCATTGCAGTACTTCCAGTCAATTAGGGGTGAAGGTTGGTGAGCTGGGGGTCTGGAACTAATTTGTCCTGACGACTGAAACCCCAATCAGCCGCTACTGCACCCTCCCCCCCCCCTTCCCCCGTGTTCCTCCTGTTTCTCCGCACCTCTCTCCTTCAGTGAGCGACAGTTACGTAATTCACCCCACAGTGCAGTGGCGTTTTTTCATACAGCATGTGTGTGAGAGAGAAAGAATGAGTGAATTTTCCTCCGGACTTTTCCCGTTTGTGTACTTGGCACACCATCGAACCCTGAGCCATCTCTTTGTTTTATCTCTCACAAGCCGCTCGCACGCACCACAGCCTCTGCGGCACAAATGCACTCGACATCGGATGGTGCATCACGGCATGAGGAACAACGGTGTAATAATGTAATGATCCGTACACAGACGGGTTATGTAACTTGCTTACTCCTGTAAAGCCCAGAGTATACTTCAGATTTTACCTTTATTCTAGCATATGCGTATAGCAGAATGCACGGCCTTTTAAAATATACTTAATTTGATAGCGATGGTTATTACATCATACATTACATCTCTCTGGAAGGGACTTAAACTGCAGTTCATCGACTGGCCACTAGAGACTGGATGCAAAAGAGTCAATCCCATAGACCCCCATGTTACTATGCCCAGCTTTACAGCAGAAAAGATATGCTTACAGCCCAGTACAAAAAGTGGTTTTGGTCTATATAGCTAATTTTGCCCTTCATGACAACTGTGAGGGGGGTGAATTATTTTATAACTCATTTGTTTGTAACTTAATAACTTATCCGGATTGCCGCTGCTGTCACTACTAGCCGTTTGTCTGCTGTCTGTTAGCATTATGTCACCTGAGCAATCCCGCCTTTTTGCCCATTTTTCGTTTATTTGGGAGTGACGTGCGGACAAGATGGTGACGGCCGGCTCCGCCCACTTTAAGCTTAAAAATGCTCTTCAGAAACGGGTGACGTCACGGACACTATGTCCATTGTTTTATACAGTCTATGGTTTTATTTGTGACACATCTTCACCGACCCTTTCTCTGTCCTTCATTAATAAATTGAGTGAATGAGTGTGCTTGTATGCATTGCAGTGGTGCCGTCGACGTCACGTTGAGTCAGTCACTCGCACTCTCACACACGTATCATGTGTGTGCTTGGTTTCCCACCTCTGTGGTTGAACTTGACTCATCTTGCAGTGAGCTACAGTGACACACGACCCAGGGCCAAGGACCCAGTGAAACACGAAGCACACATGAAAATGTGCACACACATGCATGCTGGGAGCACAAAGAGTGTCACAGCCCTGGACATGCTGTCTCTTTGCCAGATTGTGTGTGTGTTTTGATTAGTGAGATATTGGATCACACACTTGAATCAACAAATGACAAATAGGATGTGATGGGTGTAAATGAAATATAGGATGAAAAGTGATTGTGCAACACATATCTGCTATTTGTAACAGGAAAGAAGTGTCTCAAGGCACTCTCGAAGCGTCGTCTCCAGTTACAGAGAACAGAGCTGTTTGCTGGTTCACAAACCACTTTAAACAACAGCCTGTCAGAAGACTTCCTTAGGCCACATCCACACGAAGCCAGAGCTTTCCCTATCCGATGTTTTTTTTTTTTCTCGTTCAAAAAAAATAATTCTTAAACAAGAAATGTCTGCGTACACAAAAAAACAATGAAACTGACTCAAATCGGTTTGCTAACTTGCTAACTTTGAAAACAGGTTTCAAAGTGCCAGTTTTTGAAAACGATACCATGATCGTCTCCGTGTAAACTACAAAAACATGAATTTGTGTAAACGGCGCATGTGTATTACATGTTCAGTCTATAGGCACGTAGAGTTTCTTTACAAAGTGGCATTGCCAACTACTGGCCTGGCATGAATAATACGGCATTTAAATCATTTTCGCGGATCCGTGTGAACGGAGATCATGTTGACATTGTTGTCGTCGGTTCGTGGAAAATGCAAAGGAAAAACGTTTCTATTTTTTGTAGGGGTGTGCATTGGCACTGCCCTCACGATTCGATTCGATTACGATTCACCAGGTAACGATTTGATTCAATTCGATTCTACGATGCATCAAAATTCTACTGCACACAACAAGGCAAAATTTTCATCAGTCATGAGGCAATGCAAGCAGTCAGATATTGAACAACAGATTTTATCGGCTGCTATGTGTGTATTGTCACTCTCCTGTATCTTTGACATAAATGTCATTAAATAAAATTTAATGGTACAAGGGTATTGGATATGGCATTTTCAAAACTGAAAACTGAAAAAGAAATCATAAATCACTGCTTTCAGTGCTTTGAATGAGAAATGTTTCTCTTCTCTCTGCTTTAGAACCATTTGAAATTAAATAGAGCAATAATAACAGCCAACTTTTTCCAGCAGTGAACATAAGTGTTTTTTAAACTAGTTAGTTGTATTGCCAACGTGCTTGATTTTAGTGTGGCAGGTTTTACACACCGCGTCGGCAACACACTGGCTGCGTGGCGTGTCCGTTTTTTTCCGGCTCCCATGTTAACAGGTAGAGCTTGCACACTGCCTGCGTGACTCAGGCGCGCGGAAAACACGTGCATGCTAGAAATAGATCCGACGCCTATTTTTCACGCGACACGCAAGCGTGTTGGAAGCGTTTCCAGGCAAAATAGAACAGGAAAAGATGTTTATTTGTCATTTTGACAAGAATACATATTAATAAATGTTATTTTGATGTTTGAAAGTCCCGGAAGTAATTGAAACTTAACAACTTTATTGTCCAACTCAAGGCCAGAAAATAAACAGTTACATAATCGATTATGGCACTTTGCTGCATCGATGCTGAATCGCGCATGCCCCGCATTGCGATGCATCGCCGAATCGATTATTGTTGACACCACTAATTTTTTGTATATCGTTGTCGTGTGAACATACCCCTAGTATAAATGTTTTTTTGTATTATAGTATGTTTTACTACAATGCATTCATTTTTTTATTAAAAGGAAACCAACATTCAACATTTATTTTTTATTTATATATATATATATATATATATATGTATGTGTGTGTGTGTGTGTGTGTTGAATATTGATTTGCTTTCTATTAAAAATGAATGCTACTAATCTTGACAATCTTTATTGTACTGTCCAACTAACAAACAAACTCTCTCTTCCTCTGTGTCTCTGCAGTAAGAGATTGAAGAGGGCAGATAAGAACGGGAAAGGCCTGAGGCACTTCTCCATGAAGGTGTGCGAGAAGGTACAAAAGAAAGGCACCACGTCTTATAACGAGGTGGCCGATGAGCTGGTGTCTGAGTTCACACACGCCAGCAGCCTGATGCCCGCCGACTCGGTGAGTGCCACGAGATCATGATTAGACTTTAAGCTTGATTCCTAATTATTTTTTACTGTTGGTCTGTTTAGAGATTTGGAAGAAAAAAAAAACCTGTACCACAAGTATTAAAATTGGGTGCATAACTCCCGCACTCAGCCTTAAAAGTCATGGAGTTTACATAATGCTTTCTTACAGAGCCATTTGATATTGATCTAAAAAGACTGTCCTTGTCTTGGACTCTTTCAGATATGAAATATGCATAGAGTTACCATTATGCCTCACTTAAATGACCATCACTTACTCGGTGTCTGTTTACACAACAGAATAATACAGAACTGGACCAATAAAACACGGTAAAGTTCTACAGGTTCCTCCTGCGGCCTCTCATGTTAATATGGCTGTGATTCATCAGCCTGTGGTTTATGAAGAACGTTGAGCACTTCCCGTCGCACTGCACAGTGTCCACCTCTCGTCTGGCCGTATCCCAAAACCATAAGCAGGAACAGACACTTAATGTTGATCTCAGATAATATGTCTTTTATAATGAGGGTTTGGGTTTTGACCGCTGGCCTTAGATCATTGCATAACAAGTGTTTCTACCTGGAGTGAGAGTGGCGTGTTGTGAGTATTTTCCGGTATTAGTTCTGACAGTCCACCAGTTTTTAATCTCTCTGCCCTGGAATGCTAGAAGGACAAAGACTCAGAGTCAAAAGACTTCAGCGCAGACGCAAAGGGTTTGGGCTGCGACTGGACTCTCCATGCGCTTTGTGACATTAATAGATGGTGTGTGTTTGCACTTGCAGCAAGCGTACGACCAGAAGAACATCCGCCGGCGTGTGTATGACGCGCTCAACGTGTTGATGGCCATGAACATCATCTCCAAAGAGAAGAAGGAGATACGCTGGATTGGCCTTCCCACCAACTCAGCCCAAGAGTGTCGCAACTTAGAGGTGGGTGTGTGTGAAAAGACACATTCACTATCACAAATGACCTTCCCATTGATTCCAAAGAAGATATGTGCATGTGCGTCATCTTCCGGATAAGCGTTCTGGCTAAAAGCCCCAATATACTTCAAGGGAAATTGAAAAACAAACTCGTGGGACGTCATTTAAAACAAAATCTGGCCAAAACGAAGGTTGTTTGGAGTTCATTTAGGGAGTTTGCCAAAGACAGCTTGCCAAAGTAATTTAATAATTACAAATAATTATTTGTATATATGGGAGTGACAACAGCATTCTATAAACAAACTCACGCACCAGTGAACTGCATTTTTGGCAAAGCCCTGCTGTGAACTGAACCAGGCTGGGCACTTTAAAGTCTCAATTTTAATTTCAGGAGGGTTTATATCTGGGGAGGGGAAAACAAGAAATCACAATATTGCTTAGATGTGGTAATTAAACTTGAAATGGCTATGATTTAATCAATGAAATACCAGCACTGCATGTTTCAATGTAAAGACGCAGTGCTGTTGAGCTTTTTACGTGCACGCGCTTTTAGAGCGGTTTGCTATCATGCCACATGTATGCCAAGTGATTGTTTTGATCTACTGCTGATAAATAATAAATGTGTTTATAATGCTTCTGTAATGCCCATGATGATAAGCGCAGCACTGCTTTATATAACCGCTACAATCCTGCTGTTGCACAAGTGCCACCTTCTGGCAAAGAGTGAATTCGCATTTTCACCTAGGCTATATTTTACCCATATTTTTACGTTTTTTTTTTTACGAGTTTGGGTCTGTTTGACGGAGAGTTCGGGCCAGTACTGCATTCTTGTACATGTTTTATTTCTTGCAAACCTTAATGTTTGTTTTGTTTTTGTTTTTTTGTCAAAAATTTAAATTTGTTGTTACAATTTGTCACCACTTGTGTACTACCATCAGCTTGAAAGTATTTTTATGAATTTATAGTAGTCAAAGAGTTACATTTATATCTATAATATTACAAATCAATTGATTTAGTTTTTTGCTTGTTGTATTTTTGTAAAGAAATTGACATTTGATGATATGAGTATTATCAAATATTAATACAGATTCAAAATATTTATCAGTATTCATATTTTTATCGAGATATATACGAATATATGGCTAAAAATAAATTAAAGTTTTTATAGTGGAGCCAGTGTATATGCTGACAGGGCAAGCAAAACTCTGATCTACTACAGAACGGGTCGACAGAAAATATTCATTGTTGACATACACTTGTTTATTCACTGATTTGGAATATGCTCAGTTATCTTCGACGGGGTCATTTAGCAAAATTGTGTTTTTGGCACCCAGAATCCAGATTAATACAGGCATATCTGTCTGTCTAATTCAGATTTCAACTAACCAGAATATTGGTTAAATTGGGGTATGGAAATCAACGCCCAATCAACGCCCTGTCTTACACAGATCGTGGTTAATAAGTGAACAGCTTGTTCTTTTATCGAGGAAAGGTCATTAATGTTTTAAGCAAAACCTAATCGACATGCACAGATTTTTGCCTGTTACCAGTTCACTTTGACTGTGTAACAGGAGGAACAACCTGATCATTTCAAAATCTTGTATAAATGCTAATGATTGCCAGTTTATTGATTTGCATGTAAACCCGTAAAATGTATATTTTATTTGATAGTTTTCAGTGTTTTGTAATGTATATGAACATATTCACTGAAGACAGTCAAGTAAGATTTATTTTTATTATTATTTATTTTATCTGGGCCATATCATTTGTGTTCTTGTATGTAATAGAGACACAGGTAGGTACTTTAATACTAGCCAGTCTAGCTTTGAGCAGGCATTGGCAATGAGGACACAATGTGTGTGTTTGTAAAGCCGGACACCATCTGTTAGTGTCACATCTGTGACTGCCTGACAGACAGAAACACAGGGTGAATGGAGGATGATGATGAGAGGAAAGGTGGGGGGAGCAGCTCATACACCTTATCTGTTATCTGTGTGTTTCTGTACTCTAAATATAGAAATACATGACAGATATGTACATATTTATGTGTGTGTGTGTGTGTGGTCATCTTTCAGCTGGAAAAACAGAAGCGTTTGGAAAGAATCCGACAGAAAAGAGCCCAGCTAGAGGAGCTAATATTACAGGTTTGTACCACACCTGTTTGTGTTTGTATGTGTGTGTGTGAGGTTTTGGTAGGGAAGCTTTCCGACCTCGCAGCAAAAATTCCAAACAGCACTACATATGGGAATCATCTGTAGAAAATGAATTTAACGATTCCCATTCTGATTCCACTTAGCGATTCTGGTGCTTTAACATTTTAACTCTTCATTTATTCAACCATTTTAGTACTTTAGAGGAAGCTCCCACCAATATAAGGACAGTTACTCTGTTAATTTCTAGTTGGGCATGAAGAAAGTGATGGCTTTCTGTTCAGCGACTTAAAGTGCTCCAACAGATTGTTTATGAATGAGTCGTTAGACAATTCAAACGTTGATTTGTGAATTTAAGACAGATTCATGAGTCTTTTTGACTCATTCATAGAAATGTCTCATGGTTCATGTGTTAGAATCAGTAACGGGACAATACTAGATCTGAAAATCTTTAAACCTCACATCACAATCCAATCTGTTTCCAAATCGCAATCTGAAACAATTCATGATTTAATTTTTTTTATTATTATTAATGAATGAGTTTACTGACTTTGAATATCAAGTTTATTTGTTGAATTTTATTCAATTCTATAAAAAAGTACTTTTTAAAATGAGAAATTAATAATAAATCAAAACAATTGTATGTTAGAAATGATTAACTAACTAAATATAGCTTCCAAACACACACATACACACACACACACACACACACACATATATATGTAAATTATATAAATAAAGAGAACAAAGAAAGACATTACAAGCAATAAACAAAAAGTGCTTTTTGTATCTAGAAAGTTTTCCAGACAACGGCAATGACGGATTTTTTATTAAGCGCTGTTAAAAATCCCTGCTGCTGCTTTTTGATTATTATTGATGACATCACAGACAATAGGCACACTGACTGTTGTATGTTGGCCGAGAGAGCTCAACACGCTGCAACTGAAGAAAACACACGCAAATAGAAAAAACACCAGCAAATTAGTAAACATCCTCATCAGCACATGTGCTGCAAATACTCACAACGCAACCAAATACAGAAACTCTTTACAAATACTCACAACGCAACCAAATGCACAAACATGTTGCAAATACTCACAACGCAACCAAATGCACAAGCGTTTTGCAAATACGCACAACACAACCAAATACAGAAACTCGCTACAAATACTCACAACGCAACCAAATACAGAAACTCGCTACAAATACTCACAACGCAACCAAATACAGAAACTCGCTACAAATACTCACAACGCAACCGAATACAGAAACTCGCTACAAATACTCATACTGCAACCAAATACGCAAACATGTTGCAAATACTCACAACGCAACCAAATAGGCAAACATGTTGCAAATACTCACAACGCAACCAAATACAGAAACTCGCTACAAATACTCATAATGCAACCAAGTACGCAAACGTGTTGCAAATACTCACAACGCAACCAAATAGGCAAACATGTTGCAAATACTCACAACGCAACCAAATACAGAAACTCGCTACAAATACTCATAATGCAACCAAGTACGCAAACGTGTTGCAAATACTCACAACGCAACCAAATAGGCAAACATGTTGCAAATACTCACAACGCAACCAAATAGGCAAACATGTTGCAAATACTCACAACGCAACCAAATACAGAAACTCGCTACAAATACTCATAATGCAACCAAGTACGCAAACGTGTTGCAAATACTCACAACGCAACCAAATGCACAAGCGTGTTGCAAATACTCACAACGCAACCAAATACGCAAACGTGTTGCAAATACTCACAACGCAACCAAATGTACAAATGTGCTACAAATACTCACAACGCAACCAAATATGCAAACGTGTTGCAAATACTCACAACGCAACCAAATGCACACATGTTGCAAATACTCACAACGCAACCAAATACGCAAACGTGTTGCAAATACTCACAATGCAACCAAATGTACAAACGTGCTACAAATACTCACAACGCAACCAAATGTACAAATGTGCTACAAATACTCACAACGCAACCAAATATGCAAAAATGTTGCAAATACTCACAACGCAACCAAATGTACAAACGTGCTACAAACACTTACAACGCAACCAAATATGCAAACGTGTTGCAAATACTCACAACGCAACCAAATGTACAAACGTGCTACAAATACTCACAACACAACCAGATACGCAAACGTGTTGCAAATACTCACAACGCAACCAAATGCACAAACGTGCTACAAATACTCAACGCAACCAAATAAGCAAACATGTTGCAAATACTCACAACGCAACCAAATTCACAAACGTGCTACAAATACTCACAACGCAACCAAATACACAAACGTGCTACAAATACTCACAACACAACCAAATACGCAAACGTGTTGCAAATACTCAATGCAACCAAATGCACAAACGTGCTACAAATACTCAACGCAACCAAATAAGCAAACATTTTGCAAATACTCACAACGCAACCAAATACACAAACGTGCTGAAGATACTCACAACGCAACCAAATACACAAACGTGTTGCAAATACTCACAACGCAACGCAACGAGATCACCCTTGTATTTAGCTTTAACCTTATGCAAGTTACTTGTTTGATGGTTTTGTGTTTGTGTGCAATAGCAGTAAGCAGAAAACAACTGTCTCTAGCATACACAAGTGCCATTGTACATGAACAGAAAAAACAAATCGATTCTAAATCATTGAATAGCGAATCGCGTTGCATCACAGATTTTATTTTCTCTCCAACCCCTACAAAACATATCAGCAACATGAAACTCAAAAACTGCTGAAAAAAATCTTTGTCTAGTTAGTGCCATCAACGCTAACCAGCCTCACTCCATTACCTCAGAAGAAGAGAAGAATAGAGGAGTAAAAGCAGCAGAAGAGAGGGGGAAGGAGACGTTAACAGTGGCCAGCTGTGGAAAAGCAGCAATCTCCTATTATTGATTCATTTTTTTTAAAGTGAAATGAGACGGTCATTCATCTCCTGCAGTCAAATTAAAGCCCACACACACAGGAAATCACTGCGGTCTGTTTGTGTTGATGTGTGACATTAACACCGAAAGTACGTACTATAGATGAGCGTAAGTGATACGCCATGTGATGCAACAGATCACGTCTGATCCGTCCACACATCACTGACTTCATCACGGAGGCCTTGGGATATTGATCAGGACTTGCACTGCCACAGTCTTGGAGCTGGGAGGACTGCTGGAGCGCTAAATTAAAATGCATTGGCTCGGTTTCTAGTCTTTGACCAACCCCCACACACCCCGAGACTTACATGAGTTAGCGTCTGTGTATGCATGTTAGTACTACGACTACTCAAAGCTTTGTATTTATCAACATACTGACTGATTTAACGTTAATAAGTGCTGAAACGCTCTGTGTACACGTGTGGTGAATTGTGCGTCTCTTCCCGCAAGCAGCAGATCGCCTTCAAGAATCTGGTGCAGAGGAACCAGGCCAACGAAGTGTCGTCCCAGTCAACTCCCCCTCCAGGATCTGTCATTCAGCTTCCCTTCATCATTCTCAACACAGACGTGCGCACCGTCATCGACTGCTCCATCTCCAGTGACAAGTACGAGATTTCTCTTCTGTAGAAATATCCTCCACAGGGTGAAAGAGCAGATTTGTGCTCCTTATATTTAACGTTTTTTTAAGTAAAAGTTTCATTTTACAATATTTCTGTTTTACTGTATTTTAGATCATTTTAGCATTTGTTTGCGCTTCATATTAGTTTCATTTAAGCGCAAGCATTTTCATGGTTGTCTGATTCTTTTCCACAAACTGGTTCTTTCGGACAGCTCTTTTCGATGAACCGATTTACTGTTTTGTTTACGCAATCACGCAATGACGTCAAATATACGCAATTCTATTATCAAAGAACCCAACAATGACGTGAAACATGAATGTTTTACATGTCTCAAGCATATAAAGTGAATAAATGAGTCATAATCAGCACTTTTACTGAACACACAAACTCATTCCTCCAAACAGGTGTGAATACCTCTTTAACTTTGATAACACATTTGAGATCCATGATGACGTTGAGATCCTGAAGCGGATGGGCATGTCTTTGGGACTTGAGAACGGCACATGCTCTCCAGAAAACCTCAACATGGCCAAATCTCTAGTGCCCAAGTCTCTGGAGGCTTATGTCACCAGTAAGTATCTCACGTCACACTTCTCTTAAACCTCCTTTTCAATCATTTTTGCTGAGTGTTTTTGATTTTTATTTTTTATGACATTCTTTCTCTGTTGCTTGTGTGAATGCTTGTGTGATCTCTCCCAAAACATCAACATTTCACAGTTCTGATAGATAATATAGTTTGAATAGATTAAGTAATTATCATGGATCTTAAAATACCTCTTCTTGCTTTTATTTTACTGATGCTAATGCATGATTGTAAATGGCTTCTTTGTCTCTTCGAAAGAGACACTTCACTACAGTCATCTTTGTGTAAAGGATTATTCTGCTTCCAATTATCTACTGCTCTCAAGTGTAATAAAGCAGGACAAAAAGGAAATGGAGTTAATGCAGGACTGTATTGTGGTTTCACCCCTCATCTCCCATGAGGACAGTAACAAGACACACAGATCAGTGCAGAGCCGAGAGTGTGATGTGTTTGTAGATACATGCCCCATCTGCCACAAAATCTGCAAGTCACACTTTGGTAGAGTCCTAAATTAACACTCACCAAACCTCAATTTCTCAGTAATGAACATTTTTAGGCAGCTGATACTTGCTTAACCCTATAATGCCTGCTGTATCATGTTTGATACGCACATTTCTACAGCCTCAAAATTATCAACCTGATCAAAAGTTTGCTGATAAACCTGTTGTACACAATCAACTACAAGCCTTATGTCATCTGACTGATAGTTTATACTTTTTTAACAAGTATCACTATAAAAACTAGAGAGCTTTGATCATAAAATTAAGCATTTTTCAAAGGCTTATTATTAGGAGATATAGAGTGATGACTGATATTTATGCATTGTATGCAAGTATTCTCTTATACTGTCATAAAGATCTCATTGAGCACGTTTACATGCACCCTAGTACGTTGATAACTCACAAAGATCAGCTTATTGAAATAACCTGTTGTCCGGGTTTACATGCAAACCAGTAACCCAACAACACAAGTAAACAGTGCTCACAAGATTAATATTATTAATTAATAAATCAGGAGGAATTTGGTTATTAATAAATCAGGTTATTTCCTGGTAGTGAGGTTAAAACGTAAACATTTGCATAAAGCATTAAAACCTTAAAACCTTAAGAAGAGTATTGCAACATGCAAACATACACACACGCACACACACACACACACACACACACACACACACACACATATATATATATATATATTTGCAGCATGTGTGTGACGTGTGTGTATGTATGTTTTTTTCATATTTTTCATATATATATATATATATATATATATATATATATATATATATATATATATATTAGGGCTGTCAAACGATTAATCGCGATTAATCGCATCCAAAATAAAAGTTTGTGTTTACATAATTTATGTCTGTGTACGGAGTATAATTATTTTCTATATATAAATACACACACATGCATATATATATATATATTAAGAAAATGTGTTATTTATATATAAAATATTTATATATAATATAAATTATATATAATATAAATTATATATAATATAAATATATATACACAGTATATACATGCAAATATTTCTTAAATATATACATGCATGTGTGTGTATTTATATATAGAAAATAATTATACACCGTACACACACATGTATTATGTAAAAACAAACTTTTATTTTGGATGCGATTAATCGCGATTAATCGTTTGACAGCCCTAATATATATATATATATATATATATATATATATATATATATATATATATATTATACAATTATTTTTTATTTATTTATTTATGTATTTTTTGTCAGGATCAATTAAGTACTAAAATGGTTGGATAAATGAAGAGTTAAAATGTTAAAGCACCAGAATCGCTAAGTGGAATCAGAATGGGAATCGTTAAATTCATTTTCTACAGATGATTCCCATATGTAGTGCTGTTTGGAATTTTTGCTGTGAGGTCGGAAAGCTTCCCTACCAAAACCTCACACACACACATACAAACACAAACAGGTGTGGTACAAACCTGTAATATTAGCTCCTCTAGCTGGGCTCTTTTCTGTCGGATTCTTTCCAAACGCTTCTGTTTCTCCAGCTGAAAGATGACCACACGAGATCAGGATCAATAAACTTTTAGACTTTTTTTATATTAGCTCCTCTAAAACTTTTTTATTTCATGTCAGGCTTTATGGGATTAATGCAAAATAGTTGATATAAATCGTAATATAAATATATTTCAGGTAAGTCAGAGACAGTCAGCTAAGAAAAAGTAACCATCTCAAAAATATAAAACATATAAATCAAATATAAAAAACTAAAACTAAAATATATGGAACAAAATAAGACATTGATGTGAGCTGAGAAAAGCAGCTAAATAATTTCTTTGTCACAGGGACAACAAAATTAATTATATTTTGAATGAAATTATTCACAAGACATTGACACGTTTCATGGACCGTTTTTCCTCAATTTTAATTGGTACGATGTTGTTGTGGTTTTTGTTTTTTTTCTTCTTTGTTTTTTTCTTTTAAAGCATCAGTCACCGCTTTATACTTCAGCCACAGACTTCCTTCCTGTTCGGTGAAAGTAAAGTGAAGTGCCTGTCGAGAAGCTGTCTTTATAATAGGGTTCTTGCGTTTGACTTATAATGTCTAAATAAACGTGTGGTTCTGTCCCAACAGACATGGCCAGAAACTCCAACAGAACCCCTCTCAGCCTCACGAGGTACAGTATGTTGACCAGCACAGTGTCTCCACACATGTATCATGTACAGTAGATAACATGATCTCTCTCTCCGTCCACAGTCGCAGCAGCACTGCCCCTTCACACACCTCAGAGTCCCGCGGACAGACGCCCAGCTCCTTCAACGAGGAAGAGGACGACGAGGACGAAGACGACGACAACCCCTCTTCCCCGGAGTGACGCGCAGGATTCCCGAGCAGAACGCTACACAGGAAATAAGCTGCCACTCCTCTCTATATTACCGTATTTTTAGCTTCCCTCTCATTCTGTTTCTTCCTCTTTCCCAGTTTGGCTACAAAACGCCAGTAGTCTTTGGCTCCAGGGGAAACGGTTAACTGTACTTCTGTGGCGCTGTTCAGGCTAGAGAGACACAGGTCAGGCCTTAGAGGGAGCGATTAAGTGAAGTTTAACAGATGCCTCGCTCATCTCGGTGTACTTCCAGTCTCTGCTTCCCATCCGGAGGACTTTCAAATTCTTTCCAAACGTGTATTTATTTCGGTCATATTTGAATATGACAGTATCTGCGTAGTCCAGTGGGCTAGTGCCGCTTTATTTTCTTCTCCGTGGGGATCGGAAAGCAGCGTCCTGATCTGATCTGTTCACCGACTGGAAGGACTTTACATAAAAACAAAAATGGAAAATGTTCTTTTTTATAGGTTGATTCAGTGTGATTTTTTTGTCATGTTGTATAGTTTATTCCTTGTCATTTATCACAATAGTTGAAGGTCATCTGCCGTTCTGGGTTCGGATAGCTTGCAGCTCGTTGCCTCAAGCTGTGTGAATGTTGCATGTTGGGAGATTTAGTCTTGTTGTGAGAGATTAAAAACACATTTTTGTTGGATTTGAGAGTGGCCGGTATAAAGGAAACAGCCCTGATCCACTCAGGTCGGCATTTTAAACCAACTCAACAGAACTGATATGAATTTTGGTTTGCAAATGTAAGTGTATGTACATGTATACATATATAAACATATAATTTTGGTTACCTCTGGTGTGGTGTTGTCTAGGAAAAAAAACTGAATACTTCAAAACCATAATATGGTATTATTAAAAATGTGAGTTATTAAACCTTGATATTCAGATATGTAAATCATTTCAGCAGCAATGTCATTTAAATGTGATGGGTTAAACAAAAACAATATGTACTGTAATGGCTATTTAACAGATTTGAAGTATTCTTGAAATACAGTAGTATAACTGTACCGGACATCTCCTTAAAGGGGCTATATGTAAGAGTGTTCATATTAATCACTTTTTTGTATTGCCAATGTGTGTAACGAGAAAAAAACAAAAAAAAACACTTCCTAGGTTCTCTACGAAAGCCTGAAGACTACTGATTTTTATGTGACGGATGTTTTTGCCAGGAAATTCAAAAGGATGTGACGTTTGCACGCTCCGCAAGCCTCTCTTCCATTCAGTGACACGTGAAACGAATGCTTATACAATGTTCAGGATAATAATTAAAGAGCCATTCAGTACTGTAATATCAATGTGTCATGCAAAGAAAAGAGACTGATTCAAAATATAGTCTCATAGACATCTATATGGTCTATGTCTCAAATATAATCAATGTGTTATTCAGAGGGAAGGTGCAGCACATATTCATCAAACGTTGCTCTCAACAGGGTGGGCGGTGTTGGGATGTTCGCTAAACAGGCATTTCAAATGTTTTACTTCTAAGCAAAGAGCGGAAAAGAACTTCGGCTTGAATCACATTCAGTCTTTAGTAAGTAAGGTGAGCACAAGCAGGAAGTTGCCGTCTGCAGTTCACTTAACGGCCACCGGTTTCGCTAATGAGCTGAATTCTACATAAAGCCCCTTTAAACTGGAAATGAAATCAATATTTTTATGAGTTTGTGGTAAGAGGAAGAGAGGATGATTAAGAGATTTTGCAAAAAAAATATATATAAAGCAGTGGTTTTTAACCAGTTGACCAGGACCCACTAGGGGGCAGCAAGATGGCATAAAATAATTTAAAATAAGACCACAAAAAAATCTATGAAACAAGATGTAATCTGAAATCACTCTACTAGTTGTAATTTGTTGGTTTAACAATTGTCATTTTTATAAAAAACAAAAATAAATAAACGGGGTTCTCATTATGTTGGCCAACCTGCATATTTTGTACGTTGGGATTATAAAAGTGTGATTCCAAGACCTGGAAAAGTCATGGAAACAAATTTATATACATTAAGGTGTATATACAATTTTATATTTTATTAGGTAGAATTTGCTTTTTGTGAGTAAAAAAAAAAAAACGTTTAGTTATTGGAATTATGGAATTGAATTATTTTATGTAATTGCATATCAGAAATATCTTAAAGGTATAGTGTTTTTTTTTTTTTTTTTTTTAATCATTTACTCACCCTCGTGTTATTCCAAACCTGTATTACATCAAAAACAAAATAATAAGAAAAAGTGTCTCAAGCCAAATATAGGCAATCACACAGCATTGTTTTATTTAGAAAATAATAATGGTTCATCCTATAATTATCATAATGAGCATTTGTAAGAGCATCTGGGTAGCAATAAGGTGTTGAGTCAAAGTTAAAGGTTTTCTTTTTGTATTAGAGTTAGAATTACCTGAAAAAAATAATCCAATACCATACATTTGGTATTTTTTTGGGCCTATGTTAACATACTAATAATGTATAGTTTTACTTTTTAAATTTGAGCTGAAAACCATTAACTAAATTGGACGACAAACTAAATCTATTTTCATGTTTTAAGAAAGTGGTATTCACTTATTGCGACAACTTACCCCCGGCGGAAATGCTCAACACCTTTTTGTCGAGTCAAGATACCTACAAAAAAAATTGACTCATTCCCAACCTGTGAATTAGTAACGGGGGGGGGGGGGGGGGAGTGTAATAACTAGCCCCAGGCTCCCTATGAAGGTTTCAGTGGACGTTTTCTATGCAGCGCAGTTTGCAAACTACGAGGCGTTTCGGTAAAGCTTTTACAAATGATGTTGAACGCGCTTCATGCGGCTCCTGTAAATGCGGCGCGGCTCCACCGCGCATGCGCGTCAAGCGCAGTTCAAACGCTGCCAGTGAAGAGCTCGAGCGGACGCACTGCAGTCTCGAGCCTCGTGGAAACACCGCACACCTCTTTATTTCACAACGCGAAGGAGGCAAGCCCGAATCAACGCTTCTTTAGATCTATCTTCATCTACCGTTCTCAAACTGGTTTATTCATCCTGTTCACACCATGTCCAACAAAGAGGAGAAAGCTGACGAGAAACAGTCGAGTTGGAAAGATTTTATCTACAACCCAAGGACGGGGGAATTCATCGGGCGCACTGCGAGCAGTTGGGGTAAGTAATCGTTTTGGGGGTTTTTGTGTTGACAAGTGTCAATTGCACGCCTTTAAAACTAATGTTCAGACACCAAAAATATGATCTACCTATGGTTGAGGTATTGTTTCACGCATAATGTGCCACGGCTACACACACTGTTCTTGACTGAATTGCCCCTAATGCAAAGCTCTGTTGCATTGATAACGATTCTCAAACACATTTGTAACCCAGCGACCTGAGCTATATGGCTCCGTGCTCCAGCCTACCTTTACAGTCCGTTACAATGTGTCAGCATGTGCAGTTCATCATGCATTAGATTTCATTGAGATGCATCAATCTCAAGCCACATACTAATCTAACCATTTAAAACTGTTCATTTAGACCATATCCATGAGCCATAATAACCCGAGATGCATGTAATAAAAGCGCTGGCAATCGATCGCATATTCTACGACTCCTCTTTATAGAAACCTGAAGTCAGCTAAAACAAATCCTGTAAAAAAAGGCTTTATAGAAGGCGTTTAGTTGTAAATGCTTGACTTTAAATCTTAAGCCTACATATGATTCCAC
Source organism: Scardinius erythrophthalmus (assembly GCF_964197995.2). NCBI lineage: Eukaryota > Metazoa > Chordata > Actinopteri > Cypriniformes > Leuciscidae > Scardinius > Scardinius erythrophthalmus. The sequence goes on along the minus strand of NC_138227.1, from coordinate 32,858,527 downwards.
TTACTGCAGTATAAGAATATTACCGTACCATAATTACTTAATACTGTTGCTAAATCAAAACATTGCTTCATTGACGCGATGAATCGGTCGTCAAACATAGCGGATTTCCGTGATTAATCGGGTTTTAACTTAACAGCATGGCAGATATTCCTCCGCGTTTGTATCCTGCATTTTCACTTGAGGCTCGAGGTCTATGAATAGCTTTCCTTAATGTCATCAGTGCGCTCTCTACAGTAGGCCTGCATGTCACATTAGCTGTGAAATCATGCGTTGAGAGAATAATTTGTACAATAGGCTACATGTCTGTTATTCGTAACTCGATGAATGGCGGCTCCGAACTCACTGTGCCTCTAGTAAACCTCTCATTTAACGTCTCTTGTTTTATAGTTTAACTAAATTTGAGAAACCCCCCTCACACAAACACATTAGGGAATGGAATACCATCGCAAACGCGGGAAAAAAAAGTATCCTTTCATTGGAAATATTGCGATTAGTCGCAGCGATATTCGGTGCGCGAGTATCAGCGCACGCATTCTCTTGGAATGGTTCGGCTGTCAATCATTCACGGCCGTTGTGACGTAGCATCCGCATTCATTCAATATGCAAATTACCTTTGCTGTGGTTCACAGCCTTTGCTTGAGAGGATGAGAGGAAATTTCCACATCCCTTGACACAATTGGTTCACCGAGGGAGGTTGAGGAGAAAAAGCTTTCTGTTCTCTTATTTGAGAGCTTTTAGATATTCAGGAATTTCAGGGCTTGTTTTGCAATCCAGTTTGCATGTATATTCTCCCCAAAGCTGTAAAGTGTCCATAATTATAGGTGGGGGTGGGGAGCAATGTCTTAAATACCCAGTTGCTTAGTAACCAGCTTTGCATGAAACTATTTTCTTGTAGTTATGTGCCTCGGTCAATCGATCAGTCGGTGGTGTTCGTGATGCTAAACTCTGCAGTACCTCTCCTTCGCTGGGATGGGTGTTTCTTGATGTGATGCATGAGCTCACGTTCAGCCCCTCCTCCCCGTCTTCCTCCCTGCTTTCCTCTCAAGGTCAAACTGGCTCTCCGCAGGCTCCTGAACCAATAGGCCTCTTGAAAGAAATCAATGTAATTTTTAAATGAAAACGATCTCCAGCCTTGAGGAATATGACGTGTTATGCAGATCTTTATTCATGGTCCGTCAGTGCTTGCAGCTTTAATGGATCTTGGGATTGCTTTACGTAATGAGGCCTGGTCATTCTGCTTACCTGGGCTTTTTCTTCTCGGCTTGTGTTCACGTTTTCATGAGAATTGCCTGTATTAGGGTTCAGCCGATGTTGGTGTCAGTTTCTAGAGTGGTTGATGGGTTAATGATAGCTTGTAGTTCACATGTTGGATCAGTTGGATTTGTATAATTTACATGCAACTATGCCTTGCACATCATGCTTTTTTTCTGAAAATTTGGTTGTGAATTCTGCTTGTCAACTTGCCCGCTAGGTTGAAACGGCTAACGTAGTTTTGTCAAAATTGCAAGAATGACTTGTGATAATCTTGCTAGTGTAAGAATGGGTTTAAAAATTACAAACTAGTAATGGTTTTCCATGGATGCCATTGTTTTTCAGAATTTTTTTTTTTGTGTGTGTGGAATTTATGAAGTTCCTGTCTAATTGGAAGTACTATATAATTTTCTGCTTTGCAATTAAAAAGTTGCATTTGATGAAAAAGAATCAAATATAGGCTATGTGTAAAAAATATTTAATAATATTAAAACATAAGTGTAACAGTAATCATTTTAAGTTGTTTATCTAAATATAAATATTGTATAATACTGTAAAAAAAATGTTGGGCAGGGCAAATAGACAATTGAAAGCGGTTAGAACTTTATATATATATATAGTGTAGTCTATTAATTGAGTCCATGAGAGAGTGCATCTCATAAAAATTCTCCAAAATAAGCTGAAATGAAATGATGATTCTACCTTTTTTTTTTTTTTTTTTTTACGGTTGCAGTGTTTGGGTCCCAGTCTCCAGAGCGACCTGTCCACAACTAAGTAATTGAAAAAAATGTACACATAAGAGAAACCGTTTTGATTCCTGGACTGCTTTTACTTTTCCCATGGGATGGGAAGGAGAACAAGAGTGATGGAGGGAAAGATGGGTAGTGAAGAGATAAAAGGATCAGGCTTGAGTTAATGGATGGGTCCGGCTCAGCGAGACATCTGCACCCTGATGCATGTCCGTTTGGATTAGCCCAGATTAACGCTTCCCAATCTAATGTTGACCTTGCTTGGGTTAGCGATCACGCTAATCTGTCCACAGCTTCTGGGATTTGTGGCGATGCGCGCAGTGTGTTGAGCCTGGAGCTGGGCTGGTAGGATCTCAGGATACGTTTACCACAGACAGTTTATACTGATGAAAGGGAACGTTGTTCTCCATCAGGAGACCAACCATGTGGCAGTGATGCTTTCATATGCAACAATGACCTATTTTCTGCATTTCATCAATGAAACGTCCTGGTCTTGTTCGCCCCATTAACACGGCCTTGAGTGTGTGTGTGTTGAAGCATGTTTGGCTTGAGATTCACAACGTAGTAATTGAGGAACTGCACAACGGTGGCTTTTCATTCACATTTTAATTTGGGGAAAATGGTGATTTCATGAGCCATTTCACCCTTCATGAACTAGGTTAAAAGAATAGTTTGCTAAAAAGGAATAGAGTTCTTGTCATTTCAATTGTACTTTATGCTCTTATTCTGGCAAATATATTTGATCCAATTAGTTATAATGTGGATAAGCTACATACAGACGTGGTAAGCATGTCTGCTGTGTGGATGCTAGGGTTAATGCTAGGTTTTAATGTTTTGAACATTGACGTCAAATTTGGCATATTGCATATTTGCCATGCCATTTTTTTATCTTAATGTGTTGCACAGATTTCCAAGATTCAGCTGAGGGGAAGAAATTTATAACTTTGAAGCATCATAAACTCATTTACTCACCCTCATGTACCGATAATTCCAAAATTATATGCATTTGCTTCGTCTGCGGAACAAAAAAGAAGATATTTTGAAGAGTTTTGGGGTCCAAATGACACTGAACCCAGTTGACTTTCACTATATGGGACATTCTTTGAAATCTCCTCGTGTTCCGCAGAAAACGGTTTCATACAACATAAGGGAGAGTACATGATGATAGATGTTTAATTTAGGGGTGAATTATTCCAGTAAAGTCCTTTCTGTTCTTCACTATCATCAGTCTTCAGAAGACTTACGGAGAATTGTTACGGTTGATAGACGTGGTTATTGGTGCTGTATTGAGAAGAATTTCATAAAATACTTTAATAATTTATCTGTATAGTGCTAAAAATAACAGCATACAAGCTTGGAACGACATGAGATTGAGTAAATGATAACAGATTTTTCTTATTTGGGTGAACTATCCCTTTAACTCTTGGTGATAAAATCCCTTTCCCAATATCTGGCTTGTCTCCATTTTCCTTCATGCCAAACGACGGGTGAGATTTGGCGTCTTTCCTCGCTTGATTGGATGAAGTTGGAAACCCATTAGAATGATCTCTAGGGTATATTTTTACACTTTCTCTTATTTACTAGCATTTTAGAAGTCATTGATTAAAAATTGTTCACTTCAAATGTGCAGTAAGTTTAGGTCAACTTGACAATTATGTTATGGTGTCATAATCACTTTCACATTTGTTACTCACACTTAATATTAGGGATGTCAACAAACCCCTAACCTCTAAGTATTAAACTTTGGCCTGAATGACCTAGCAACCATCTAGAAAAACCTAGCAACACCCTGGCAACCTGACAACATTAGCAACGTAGTGGTACGTTCACTTCAGAAAATTAAAAACTCATCTTTCATGCCCTGATCATTTTACGTCAATACATTTTCAGTGCTACTAATGAGAAGAGAGAAAGTGTAGCTGATGCCACTACCATGATCACGTGACTGAATTAGCACTAGCCTGAGGGAATGTAGCTGTCTGTGTTTTGCCCGGAGGAGGGATTCTGGCAGGAAGGAAAGTCATACTGGGAGTCTCAGCTGTTCTCCCGGGCCGCTTCCTCTCACCATCACTGGGTGATCTGCCACTCTTCTCTAGAGCCAAGCTGGCCACGCTGTGTTACGCTTACCCCTGTTGATCGCGCTCTGGAGTAAACGTGCCTCACACCGAAATGCAGTTGATGATGGGTGGTGCGAGAAATTTCTTTGAAATGGTTTTAGCACGGTTTAGCCTACCTTCTTGTGGTAATGTATTTCCTATTGAAACAGGAAATATGGGCTGGAATACATCAAAATGCTGCTTTTTTGGATGGGCGGTAGCCTTAAATTAACACCTTAGCTGTTTGCTACTAGCTATTGCTAGCCGGGGAGCAACATACTTATTCTGCAAGCTTTCGATTGGTTAGAAATATGGATGCGCCCAAAAGTGTCATCAATATTTTTTGATCTTGTTTCCTGGAAGATAAAGACAACTTTTTCTAAGTAAATTTCTGTTAAAAGATTTTATTTTTATTTTTTGGGCTTTTAGGAGTACACTTGATCTCCAGCAATAGATTTAGGCTACTGGAGTTGATGTGTCAAACAGGTTTGCAGAACAGATTTCTTTGAACCATTTGAAAAAAAAAAATCTTTCCAAAATTCTGTTTAAATTCAGTATTCATTTGTCTGTTTAAAAAGTGTTTTCCCACACTCTGCATACCCACTTTTCCACAGTTTTAAAGCGTTAGTTCACACAAAAAAGGAAAATTCTGTCATTAACTACTCACCCTCGACGTTCCAAACCCGCCAGGCCTTCGTTAATTTTCGTAACACAAATTAAGATATTTTTGATGAAATCCGAGAGCTTTCTGACCCTCCATAGATGGCAATGCTACAACCACTTTCAAGGCCCTGAAAGGTAAAGATATCGTTAAAATAGTTCATGTGACTACAGCGGTTCAACCTTAAAGTTCTGAAGTGACGAGAATACTTTTTGTGTGAAAAAAGTTTATCAAAAAAGACGGGTTTGGAACGACACGAGGGTGAGTAAATAATGACAGAAATTATATTTTTGGGTGAACTAACCCTTTAAGGCTCCGATATATACGTCAGTGATGCGCGGGTTGATTCGAAATGAGCGGGTGCCTGCGGTCACCCGCGGTTACGACGAGTCATCCAAAAATATTTTTAATGATATTCGGGTCGCGGTCGGGTCGTTTGAAATAAAGATGACAATTAAACCTTTGTAATTTATATAGTACTAGAGAGCATATGAGCGGAGTGGAGCGGTGAGAATCTCCGCTCATCGCTCACGGAAATGTTCACCTCTCCGCTCCCCCGCTCAACATCAGGCCGCTCCGCTCATTATCGCTCAGCGCTCAACGCAGTTTGCTCCGCGCTCCACTTAAATCGACCCCGCTCGCTCCAAAAAAAGGAAAAAAAAAAAAAATCTACATGTATATCACTTTTAGCTTAGACCCACAGCCTTACCTCCTAAAGAACTAATGAGCAACAACAACATTTTTCAGATAGAAATGTTTTATTTCAAATGACAAATTAGGCCTATGTAAGAAGGAATATAGCCTACACAAAGTCCTGTAAAATTAAACGAATAAATGGGCCTAATAATATAAATAATTATATAAACAAAAATATAGCCTACATACATTTTTTAAAAGTAAATTTATTAGGCCAGAATTTTGATAAGTGAACTTTTGCGCAACGCGCACGATTAAAATTTAAATGGGCTTATATCCATTGTACACACAAACTGCTGTAAAATAAAACGAATAAATGGGCCTAATAATATAAATACAATTTATATAAACAAAAATATAAAAAAAAATACATAAATGTTTTAAAAGTAGGATAAATTAACTATTAGGCCAACATAACTGAACTTTTGCGCAGCGCGCAGGATTAAAATTTAAATGGGCTTGTATCAATTGTTTGAATATTACGTTATATTTAATTTACACTTTGTTACAAGATACCGTATTCAATTTGCTAACCTTTTGCTTTCTTCCCAGCGTGTTCACATAGCACACTCACTGCATGTTTTTGAGAGATGTGTCTTTTTAGATTCCAAAATGAATCTTTACTGACTGAAACGATGTCTCCACATTCGTTTTCTTCTACCACATTATGGTTAGTTTTAGTAGGCTACACCCGTATGACTTCTTATTTTCCTTTTTGAAGTAGCCTACTTTTTTAACTCCATTATTGAGCCGAGTTTTGACTGAAAATAGAATCCATCTTGCAGTCAGTAGACAGTAGACTGAGTCAGGCTTGACTGAGCATGCCTCAGAATCGTGGTGTGCAGAGCGAAATTGGAGCGGGAAATTTAAAAATGCCGCTCTGCGCTCTGTCCAAGATCCGCTCGCTCTCGCTCCACTCCGCTCACATGCTCTAGGCCTACACTTTATTGGCTGAATAACTGGCGCGAAGATGACACACGAGCTCAGTCTGCAGGTAGAGATGGAGGCGGCAAGAGAAAAGGTGAAGACTGGGGAGTGGAAGCTACTTTTAAAAAATGTGGGTCAGGAAGCGGGTCGGGTAGCCTACAATATTTTCTTCTTCTTTTTGCGGTCCGAGTTGCGGGCGGGTTAGTTGAAAACGTCGGTCGGGTGCGGGTTGTTTATACATTGACGCGCGCATCACTGATATACGTCAAGCGAAATCAAAGACCAAACTGGTAATTTCAGGTCAAAATTACGTTTGTTCTTAGTCTGTTTCGGGAGTTCAAAACAGCTTGCCGAATTGATCTATAAAGTGCTAGGTAAATAAATGTGACGTGACTTTACTGGAGTGGTGAATTTCAGAGCAAGTTCAAACATATCCACATTGCTATGATCCGATGCTTTATTCACTGCTGTTTTCTCACGGCTGTCACTTATTTATTTTTTGCTGTTGTGAAGAAAAGCCACAGCGTTGGTTTGGGTGGTGTCGGGATGTTTTTTAACAGTATAACGTTGCTCAGGTATTTCTAAATTCATTTTACCCCCAACCGAAGAAAAAAAAAAAAAGTACTTCTCTGTGAGTATATCAGGTCTTTTACACTCCCATTTTGCAAATCTGAGGTGTGAATCATCAGTGCTAAAACGGGAGTTTCATGACACTTTAACGGTGACAATTATGCAGGTTAATATTTTAATCAATTGAAAGCTCTAATAAATACAAATAAATTGTATTTAATGGTACAGTAACATAACACTATTTAATCTTCATACTTCATAATGCATTTCCTATTGTCTCTGAGTTGAGAAATGAAATCTGTGATAATCCTTCATGATACAATCCTACAGCTCATCTAGGCTCTTCTGTCCCGCACTGTTTTTTAATCCGGGTACAGGTTGTCTTTTCCTTACAGTGCAGGTTTATGTGATCATTGGCCCGTGCCATAGGTAATGGACTAATATGCAGCTCAAGCATGTCCACTTACAGAAAAACAGACGCTTATGGGTGGTGCTCACAGTCTCAGTACGGTACCCTAAATTACCCCCGCGACACCACCGTTCTGCACCCTGGTGTGACGGCACACACCCTCACCCCCCCGGCCGGCTGCAGAGAAGTATTTTTATCCCAGCATTCCTGGGCACTGGAGGAGGACGAGTATCTGGTTCTTCGGAGGCTTGGGTTTCTCAACAGCTGTAAGAAGCCACTGATAAAGACTTGTCTTGTGGGCTTTTATTGTCTCCTGTCTTTCATTGTGGATCTTACTGTGTCTCATTCATTCACTCTGGGCATCTCTTCTCTCCGTATCTCCATCTCTTTCTTCTATTTCCTGTTTCAGTCCTGCCCCAAATTACAGACAGTTGATTACTATTGATTAGATTTTTGCCTTACATTTTTCCATTTTATGTTACATTACATACATGTTTAGATAGTTGTATAGATATTTTTAGTGGCTGTGCTTTAATTAGCGTGTTGATCAAGGAATTCTGTAACAAGTAACATTCCAATTCATCAGACAGGGATAAACAAGTCACTAATAGAGAACATTACAATACTTTAAAGGTGCATTAAGCAACTTTTCATGTTAAAAATACCCGTTTTTCTAACCCATACATGCTTAAACAATTGCCTGATGGGCTGAATGAGCCCTTCTATGATCTCTGCGATTGCCTCTATAATCCTGTACAGTAAAATAAATACGAGGGATTCGGGACGGAATCGACTGGGCGTGACGTCATGCGCGTTCACGCTCACCTGGCTATGTCTGGCAGGTTTGTGTATTCGCCGCCATTATCCGCATCAGCGAAGACAACTCAAGCGACTTTGGCAAAAGTAGAAGATGGATTCAAAGAGACCGGCTTCTAGTTCATCCCAAACCCCAACGCAAACTCCACGTAACCGCGTGCACAACTCTGGTTGCAGTTTCGCGTGTCGCCAGAAGGGGGCATAGTTCTGCAAAAACTCAGAGACTTGCGCAATGCACCTTTAACATCTACATTCATTACTTTTTTGAAACTTTGAAATTGTAAAAAAAAAAATGATGGCCATATTGCCCTTTTTTGAGTGATGCATGTATTATTATAATTTTTTTTAAATTTGTGCATCTAGTATAAAACTATCTTGTAAAAATGCATTTGAGACCACAGGGGCTGTTTACACGACACTGTTTTCAACTAAAAACATAAAACTTTTTATGTGTTTTGGCCATTTATTTACACAAAAAACAGCATTTTGGGTGCCTGAAGACGATGACGTCATGCACACGCGTATTACGTGTTCAGTTTATAGTGTTTCATCGCCATCTAATTGCCTGGCAGCAGAATACAGTGTTTAGTCGTTTTCACGGATCCGTGTGAATGGGGATCGTTTTGACAATGGTGCCGTCTGTATGTGGAAAACTCAAAGGAAAAACTTCTCCGTTTTAAGCATATTGTTGTCGTGTAAACGCACCCTTATATACTTAAAGCATCTGCTGCCAATGTCTTGGTGCCAGAAACAAGGTACCAAGTTGGTACTGAAATTGAAAAATGTGACTATCTGCATTTCCCTCTAGCATTTTGATCGCTGTGGAACGGATTTTTAAACTCCTGATTGGCCATTGTGTTCACACGCTCAACATATGTCTGTGATTGGCCATTGTGTTCACACGCTCAACATGTATGTCTATGATTGGTCATTGTGTTCACGCACTCAACATATATGTCTGTGATTGGCCATTGTTCACACGCTCAACATATATGTCTATGATTGGCCATTGTGTTTACACGCTCAACATGTATGTCTATGATTGGTCATTGTGTTCACGCACTCAACATATATGTCTGTGATTGGCCATTGTTCACACGCTCAACATATATGTCTATGATTGGCCATTGTGTTTACACGCTCAACATGTATGTCTATGATTGGTCATTGTGTTCACGCACTCAACATATATGTCTATGATTGGCCATTGTGTTTACACGCTCAACATTTATGTCTGTGATTGGCCATTGTTCACACGCTCAACATATGTCTGTGATTGGCTACAATGATCAACACTGACATCTTTGACGCTCTTCATCGAGATGGATACACACGGGAGTGTTTAAAAGCAGGCATCTATCAGCGGATCCCTAATATATATCCATTGATAGATGGATCCGCTGATAGACTCCTGCTTTCAAACGCTACCATGTGTAAGCGCTCAGAGCACAAAAGACAACGTTTTTGAAGCGTTGATCATTGTAGCCAATGTTGAGCGCCTCAACACATTGGCCAATCACAGACATATATGTTGAGCGCCTCAACACAATGGCCAATCAGGGACATGTATGTTGAGCACGTGAACCAGAGGTGTTTAAGAATCCTTTCAACAGTACTCAGAATGCTGCTATCACATTTTTATTTTCAGTACCGAAGTTGTTACTTTTGACAACTCTAGTACAACTTAAATAATAATGTTGAAATGTAATGAAGAATTTTTTAACGCCATTCAGTTAAAATTCAAACATTGTTTTCATCCGTTCCTTTTTTGCTATTTTGTTTGTGGTGAAAGTTTCCTGCCCACAGAATCGCACAGACACTCCAGCAGTGGATCTGTTGTGTTGAAGGCATGTCAGTTGTTGTGCCAGTATTGACCCGGTGAGATCAGATCTAAACCTAAGAGGCATTAGCGAGAGCATAGACAGAGATGCAGTGATATAGATTGAAGTGTAAGAGTGAAATGGAGGTGAAATGGTGATGAGCTGAGTGGCTTCCTGACAGCAATGACTGGCTACTGTTCTCAGTCATCATGCTCCGGTATTGATATCCCTTCTGACTGACTGAGGAGGAGTCTGTCTCTCGCTCTCTCTCTCGCTCTCTCTCTCGCTCTCTCTCTCGCTCTCTCTCTCTCTCGCTCTCTCTCTCTCTCGCTCTCTCTCTCTCTCGCTCTCTCTCTCGCTTTCTCTCATTATTGCTCATCTCTCCTCCTCAGCCTTCCCACATCAGCTTCTGGTCAAAGTTCAGAAACATACAGCATCCCAGCCGTATGTTGGGGTAATATCTGCCAAATGGAAATCTAATGAGAGCCAAGACCACTTAATATCTCTTATAACGCCCATTCCTGAAACTAGCCAACATAGTGTACCAGTGTACAGGTGTTTTATGGCAGGGGAAGTCTTTTTAGGTGTCACATACAAGTAATGTATTATTTTCATTGGCACCCTTTCCAGAATAAACATCCTGTTTGAATGACATTCACCTTCACAATCCATTCCAAATCTGACAGATTTTTTTCTTTTTTATTTCTTTAATGGAGCTTAAAAAAATCTCTCAATCCATCAATGGGTCTATTCATGATATTTTATTATACTTAAACAGTTCTTTTTCATCTGTTTTGAAGCTCAACAGTCTCTGTCCACATTCACTCTGACACAGAGACCAAGATATTTTGCAGAATAACTCAACTTGTGGTCCACCTATAAGAAATAATGTTAAAGTAAATTCTTTTACACTTCATTTTTGGATAAACCATTCATTGATGACAAGTATTTGAAGAAACCTATATTTTTTATTTGGTCAATGACAAAAATTAACACAAGTTTAAATTTCATTTTAAATCACATGACATTTTTTCAACTAACCTTTCCTTGTCATAAAATTGGTCAAATTATCTGAGATTAAGAGACTTATTGACCTTGCCAAATCAGAACATCAGGACATTTTTCGAATATGAATTATGCAGTGGAGCTTTTTTACATAATTAAAGAAATAATAAATTGTGCCAATCAACTTATTTTTTTATTTTTTTGAAGAATTTTATTATTTTAGTGAGGCTTTTTATATACAGTTGTGGTCAGAATCATTGGCACCCCTGGTAAATATGATCAAAGATGGCTGACAAAACTCTAACCTTTGATTGAAGTAAATGAATTGAAAGTGGGGGGGAAATCACATTATGAAATGCATAAAAAAAAATAAAAAAAAAACAGTTTAGCGCTATACCGTGGGAATTTCTTGCTTTTCAACCGTAAGTAAAAATCCATACCGTCCCAGCCCTACTGATCTCTTGTCAGGTGTTCTCCAAACTTTTTAGGCATAGGAGAAAACTGTTATTTTGGCAAAAGGAGGTTTCAAAAAGGCAACAATTAATAAAAGGGTGCCAATAATTATGGCCAACGTGTTTTTTTTTTTCTTTTTTTTTTTTATTCATTTACTTCAATAAAATTTTTAATGAAAGATCAAAAGGATAAACAATGCAGATTTATTTTTACAGCCGTCTTTGGTCATATTTACCAGTGCTGCCAATCATTCTGACCACAAAAATCAAGACTGTTGTAAATAATCATCATAATTTGGGAATTAGAAACATATTAAAAAACACCTCTATAGGCTATATTTCTATATATTTTTTTCCTATGAAATGCATTTTTATTGCCTTATTATCCAGGCAAATAAATGAGCGTCGTTTCATCAATCCTAATATAGAATTTTCAATTCTTCACCAGTGGAATATTATGAGAGACAGCAGAAAGCGCAAATGTGTGTGTGTGCGTGCGCGTGCATTTCCTTAGGCCAGTGCTGTGCCATCACTAAACTGTCCTCCCCCAGATGCTATTTATAGTAAGAGTCTACCTCAGAGACATCTACAAAGAAGAAATGCATCTATAATTAAACTGAGCTTCTCTCTCACGCTCTTATACACACTGTCCCTTACTTCCCCTCTTTTATCCTTTTACTCTCGCTATTCATATTTTTTTACTTTTCTTCAAATAGTATTTATGTTCCCTTACCTCAGACACCCCGTGTTATTCTCTGTATACCTACAAATACCATAGTGTTTCCATGTTTGGGTCGTTTGGTCGGGGCACCACTGTGGAATTTTGGGCATTTTGCATGGCATTCCTTGAAGTACCTTTTGAGTACATTTAAAATACCACAGTATATAAATATGGTATTTAAACCGTACTATTGTTTGTACTGAAATGCCATTAATACTGTACCATACTATCACCACAGTACTCTTTTGTAAGGGTTGCATTAAGTCTGCAGCAGGGTTATTAAAGTTGACTAAAATAAACGTTAATTTAAATATTTATTTTTTAAATATTATTGTTAATGTTAAATATTAAAATTCTTGAATTTTATTTCAGCTAGTTGCCAAAGAAACTTCTCATTTTTAAGTTTAACTTGATGCAGTAAAATAACTACAAGTAATAATAAAAATGAAAATAAATATAAAAATAATAAAAATGAATATAAACAGTATAGACATTTAAACAACAAACAAAAATGCAAAAAAATAGTAATATTTTATATAATTTAGTAATATTTTAAATTTAATATTTTTCAGTAATACTGAAGTAACACTGGTCTGTCCCGCCTTTTCTTAAGTAATTTTTTTTTTTCCTTAAGTGATTATCTATCATGTAATTCTATATGCATGTCCACATTGAATCTGAAGCCACAAAATGCCCACAGGATTAGAACACGCATAATTCACAGTTCTACAAACGCTGTGCCTCTTTAATGTACATTTTATTATAGATTTTGGCTAATTGATAAATGCTTTCAGCAACCAATAATGTAAGTGTTTAGCTCCATTAAATACATTTGAGCACGTTTAAATCCATTTTACAGGATTATGCAGATTTTTCCTAAAAATCAGTCCCGGAAATTGCAACAAGAAGTCATTCAGATTCTGTCTTGGCCGGTCTATATGTACTTTTTATACAGTGTGTTTTTTATTTATTTATTTTTTTAGCATTAACATTATAGGTGAACATGTTGATTTCTCTGTAGTCTTTAACCCTTGTTTCACCGCCCCCTGAAGTCTCTGTGCTGTAGACTGTCTCTCGGGCTGTAGTTAGTCATTACTATGTTGTTCTCTGAACGTGCGATTTGTAAGTGGGAGAGATGGAGTCATCAAGTCCCTACAATTGTTGTGCTTAATTTGTCACAAATGGATTGCTGGTAATTTATTATTATTATTTTTTTTTTTTACTTTTCAATAATTCAACAGTCCATTTAGTTTCAATATCTAGGCAAATTTAAAAGAAATTAAATGTCACACCCGTATCAAAAGAGCAACTTTTTTTTTTTTTTTTTTTTTTTTCATGACATTTTCTTTAATATCACTCAAGTTTCCCATAGCCTATTTTAATCCAAAATAAAATAAGTAATTTTAAGTATGTTTATTTGTTGTAGTTGTAGTGCTTCTACTTGTTTCTGCACATCATGATTCTCATTACATCTCATTAAACTGATTATCCCACAATTTAATAAACAACTAAAAAAGATAACATACAATTTACTAGGTTCAAAAGGACAAAATGTTAATTGTTGCAGAGTCTTAAAAAAATGCTCATTTGAATGAATTAAAAAAATGGTTTTAATGAATGATTCAATGATTTATTCATAAAGATAATTTGTAACTTGATAACTTGTTTAATTACTGAATGAATCGGCGTTTTTTTTAACGAATGTCTTGAATGATTCAATGACAAATACATTTTATTAACAGTCGCCACCTACTGGCGTAACAATGTAACCGATACAATCTTTTTTTTGAAGCGTCACGTTACTTTCAAAAGGTGATTGTCCTTTGATCGCTTCCATAGACTTCAGGATTTGTATCCGAACTATAAAATTTTATCCCAGTACTTCTGTGATAATCTAAATTAATGTAACACATAAATAATTATACTGTTTGTGAAGCCGTTTCATAACTATACATGACAACTGCTGTCATTTAGGAATGAGATTGCGTGGGTGTTTGAAATCGAGATCATGATCTTTTTAGTGAATTATCGTGCAGGTTTCCGCTCCCGTCAATTGTTTTGAAGAAAGTCACAATGGCAGAGTCCATAATTGTGCAAAAAATGCTTCAGTTTCTTTGTGTAAATATTGTTCCCATTGATTTGAGGAGAAATATGACCTGACCATTCTTTGGTGCCAATTTCCCTTTACATGATTCTCCCACATTAACCACCATTCATTATCTTTCCACTTCCACTTGTTGACAATGAGCAGATATGTTTGGCTTTTCTCTAAAGCATTCAGCTGTTACATTCCTCATTTTACTATTGCACGGTAACCTCTCCCCCCTCCTCCCTTCCTCCCTTCTGTTCTGACATGTCCTTTTCTAGTTACACTGTATGGAAGTGCAAACTGCCAGAACTAGTTTAATCCACATTGTTGTACTTCTACTTGTTTCAGACCACCAAGCCATTATATGAGCGTGTGAACCTCTGAACTTCTCAAACACACAGGCTCTTTCCTGCTTATTCCTCAGCTCCGGTTGGACACTAGAGTAACTGACGTTTTGCTCGGTTTATGATTCAGAATGTTTGTGAATCCACTCTTTTTACAACGTTTATCACACGCTCATAAATAAAATGTGATGCTTTCCAGATGACACACTCTTAAATACTCTATGTTTGTGCCAACCACCGGTTGCTCCAAGTGGGCTTGTTCTGTGACGCTACATGGAAGAGTTATGGGAACAAATTCCCAATACTTTATAGGTTTGGAAAAGAAATTGTGACCATTCTGCCATGTTTGAAAGTGTGTTTCTTCTCTCTGCAGGTCTTATATTACTCTTTTATCTGGTCTTCTATGGCTTCCTGGCTGGGATGTTCAGTCTCACCATGTGGGTGATGCTTCAGACGCTGGACGATCACACTCCCAAATACAGGGACCGAGTGGCCAATCCAGGTAACAATCCCACAACATTAAGGTACTATTCTTTGTTGCGCCCGTTTGGAAATGTATGTATTATGTAAAGCGGTACAAATCAATAGAAATTGTAAACTGAAATTCAACAAGATGCAGCAATACATTTTTCAAACAGTAGTATGTCGCATTGAATATTGTACGTAATTTTAGCAAGGTTTTCTTGCAAAATAAATACGAAACTGAAAGAAATGTTAGTTAGTTGTACATGAGGAAGTTTTATTGGGGAATGTAGAGGGCTTCTAAATCAGTTCTATTGCGTAAAACCGTAGATGACAAAGACAAAATACTTTATCTACTTGTATATACACCTGCATTTTAATCTCTTAAAGCAAAGCTGTCTATTATCACAGCAAGCCTCACATGTGAAACGGTCTATCACACCATATTTGATCATTTTGCAATGCATATCTATCTCTGTGAAACCACTGTTTATTAAAAAAGAAAATGTTTTCTTTGCCTTTGTTTTCTTTATGCGTGCGTGTGTGTGTGTATACACTATATACTGTACTAAGATATGGTCACACTTTAGATTAGGGTCCAATTCTCACTATTAACTTCGACTTTTGCCTCAAACTCCTAATTACTTCCATTGCACAAATAAAACAGTTGACTGTTTAACATTTTTTTTATTTTATTTTTCATATTTGAATAAAGGGTGACAAAGTTAGAGTTTGCAGAAACTAAAATGGTGAATGTTCAGTGGATCCTGATCTGACTTTTAAAGCCCTAATAATGGCAAGAATTAGAGCAGAATTTGTTTACTATAAAATTACCAGTAATTTAATGGTTTTTTAATGAAATTTTGGGAATTGGAAAAACTTTGTCTAGTTGATGAAGAGGAAAATGTCATATATATATATATATTTTTTTGTTTTTGTTTTTTTGTTTTTTGTTTAAAGGTTTTTAATTTGGAGCAACATTTTGTAAATGGTTTATATTTTTAACTAGGAGTTGGAATTGTAAAAGAAAAAATGTGTTAATAAAGGAGTGTAAATGAGCATGAGAAATTCTCTCTCTCTCTCTCTCTCTCTCTCTCTCTCTCTCTCTCTCTCTCTCTCTCTCTCTCTCTCTCTCTCTCTCTCTCTCTCTCTCTCTCTCTCTCTCTCTCTCTCTCTCTCTCTCTCTCTCTCTCTCTCTCTCTCTCTCTCTCTCTCTCTCTCTGGTAGTAGTACATTTATAGTATATACTGCACTATTTATACAGGTAGGCTAAATAAATGTGTGATCATACTTGAAATATTTCAGTGGATTAATAACACGTTCTAAGACTTATTGATCTTCTCATGTAGTTACTGGTTCTGAAGTGACTTGAGATTTATAAATCCTTCTATATACACAAATTTTGACATTGAAAGTAACGGAAAAGACAGAACTTGCATTAGAGGTGCCATTTAGCTGGTGTGATTTATTCAGAGCTATTTTTATCAGTCAGAACACACAACACCAGTCTCAGCAGTGTTACACATCATCCATTAGCCTCCCTCTCTCTCTCTCTCTCTCTCTCACACACACACACACACACACATGGTTGTACGCTATACAGCCCCCACACACTTGTGTACAGTGGTTGCGATGAGAGCGCTCCAAATCCATCCTCTCTCTCAATTATGAGCGCCATTAAACCCGGCAAGTCAGACACTCTCGCTCGCTATCATTCATCCTTCCCCAAGTGTCAATTTATTCCTCCCACTGATCTTTTTTTTTCATCCCTCAGCTTCCCCCACCTTTCTCAAGATCTTTTAGTAACAGAATGTTCTCAGTACAGACACAGTTGGACATCATGTCAGACAAGTTGCAGTTTAGTGTCTCCAATTATCAGTGCATTGAATGTTCCAAGCAAGATTTTTAGTGTTAATGATCACAAATGCGCATTGATTACAAATCGGAGGTGTTCTGATACAACAATGATATACATTTCCCAAGGAGCACACATACAGTCAGATGTCTCTTGAAGGTTTGCACCATTTTGAAAGCATATTATGCTGTCATTTTTATATGGACATATTTTTAAGACATAAGTCTTAAATTCCCACATGGAATTTATATTTCAAGGAGTAGTGGAAATAATTAAAACCTTAAACTCCCTTCTAAAATGTCTTCGTGAATATCATTATTAGTAATTATTGGCTAGAAATTAACTGGAAAACATGTTTGAAAAGTCATGGAGGTAAAAAGGGAAAGAAATCCGACAAAGTTTTGCAAATGTGTCAACACTCTAAAAATGCACATACTGAATCAATGTATTGGGCACATATATGTGCTCTAATCTGCATTAAATTTGTATGATGTTTATCTGCATGGCATATTTTTGTCCTCAGGGCTGATGATTAGGCCGAGGTCCTTGGAAATTGGATTTAACCGATCCATTCCCCAGCAATATAGCAAGTATGTGCAGCACCTGGAGTCGTTCCTGCAGCGTGAGTATCAACGCTCTTTTAAGTACCTTACCTCTCGACATATTTGCCTTGTAATGGTATAAAGTGATACTGAACATAGCACCACCTGAACCTCTGAACCCCCCCCCATTTAAGTACCAGAGCTGGAGTCAAGACCATATCCTCAAAGACTCAGACCAGTGCCAGACTGCCTAAAACCCAAACCAGTAACACCTTCCAAGACCATGACCATTATCAGGCCTCCCCAATACCTAGACCATTTAAGACCCAGACCAAACTAGATCTCATAACACCTAAACCCAGAGTCCAGTTCCAGCTAACCAAGAACCAGGCTGTCCATTTTAATGATTTGACATGGTTACAGCTCTAAGCAGGTCAGTCTTCTGTAAGAAGCTGTTCAGAGCCAGTAGTCTTGTGAAGCGGAGAGAAGGCACAATATCAAGACTCCAATTCTGTTCAGAACCAGCAAACATTATCCATGTATGGCAGACAATGGGTGGATAAAATAAATGTTTTGTAACAAATCATATTAGGAGGATATTGTTAATACAGCCAGATTTTAGATAAAATAATGACATTTTTACTAACATAGGTGTTTTTGTTACACTATTGCTCATCAAGGTCATATTTGGGACAAGCAACCGCTACACTTAAATTGTTAGATTTTGCTGTATTTGGCCGAGCAGTGGTTTGGGTGGCTCGCCAATGTATTAGATTTCTCCAATACATAAAATAAGTAAGCTTGACCAGAGTTCTTGTGGGGAGAAGAATTTATTGAAGGTTTGCAGTGTAGCAGTCCTTCAGCAGCGACGTTAGCATGCCGCCCTTCAACAATCCTAACCCAAAGGTCTGTCTGTGAGACAGAACTTTATACATGAAGACAAATGGGCTACAAACAATAGAACAAACTGTTAGGGCCTCCCACAGGAGATCGATCTACTCTGAGCAATGCTGTTTCTTTGTCATTCACACCAATCAGTTTCTGTGGGCCATACACCTGTATGGGCCAATCAGTTTCTATAGACCATACACCTGTATGGGCCATTTGGTTCACACCTTTACAGACACAGATAGAGTTGATTACATCTGAGACACAGTAACAATGTAAATGCATCTGACTAAAGTTAACTGAAAATACACAATCTTTCAGTAATCAGGAGGAGGTGGTGTAGTCAGATATTTTGCAAGACAATAAGAGGACTTAAAATCCACCATAATATAAAAGGTATATTAGGAAGTGGCCTAAATAGTGAAATGTTTTCAGTTTCTTTTGATTTGCTTCTCTCAATACATAAACCTCTCAGATAATGTCCCCCTTGTGTAGCCTCTGTCTGGATGGTTTGAATGTGATCTTCGTAATACTCCCACTGCTTAAATGTGCTTGAATTTGCACAAATTGTTCTCAGCTGTATGCGATCACCACCCCACTTGAGGACGTAGATCTTAAAGGTTGCATCCGGAAACGTTGGCAGCTGACTTGTTGCCTCACTGCCTTATCAGGCAATGACTTTGTAGGCAGTGTTTGTGTTTGAAGGTACCTCACGAAACCAATTTCGGACAGACTTCTGAGGCAGAATAACAGTTTAATGATCTACAACAAAATAGAGCGAACTTTGGTGACAACCAAGCAAATATTTCATTTCCACGATGGTAATTTCTAAAAGTAAAAGTGGAAAACATTGGTCAAAAATGTACATTTACACACATGCTGTCCACCAACCGCAACTTTCAGACACCAGCTTTATTTTTTAGCTCAACTGTCACATAATTGAAAGCACAGGATTGTGGGATATTCAAGGCAGTGAAGGATGCATCTATACTGCCTTCAATCAGATGAAGGTATCTCAGGAGACAGGAAGGGAAGCTAACATTGGATTTGGACATGCCTTGATGCCTTCCTACCTTGCTCCGAAAGGGGCGTTCACACTACATTTTTCGTTCCATTGACTTCCATTCATACACATGCGAATGCGTCAGGCCACAAACGCAAGCTCATGCAAAAAGTTTTTTTCTGCGATCAAAAGTTCAAATTTGGTGAACACTGAGCCGCGAATTTGCATCACGTGAAGATGTGTGACAAGTAAAAGATCAATACATCACGGCATGACCTTTTAGCTGAATTAATTCAACAATATCTTTGCTGTAAAGTCGAGTTGATGTAACAAATAGTAATAAACTGAAAATGTTTTTTTTTTTTTTTTTTTTTTTTTTTTAAGTTAAGTTCATGTTTATAAATAAGACTCTGCAGACCGTGACGTCATATCACGACCATTGCAGTGTCCGAAGAAATTTCTCATGCTCATAGTCTAGTGCAGGGATGGGCAACTTCGGTCCTGGAGGGTCACTGTCCTACAGAGTTTAGCTTCAACCCTAATCAAACACACCTGAACAAACTAATCAAGGTCCTCAGGATTACTAGAAAATTACAGGCAGGTGATTTTTTTTTTTTTTAGGGTTGGAGCTAAACTCTGTAGGACAGTGGCCCTCCAGGACCGAAGCTGCCCATCCCTGGTCTAGTGTGACCATGGCTGAAGGCAGCATTTTTCAGCTTTCGGACATGCAGCCAAAGTCTTTCTTAAACAGATCACCAATGATCTGATACAGCAGTCATGAGTGACTCATTTAAGGACCCTATGCAATCAAAATTGGAGTCTTGTGGCTTTAAGTCAATTAGTTTTAAGGTTATCTAGATGTTAGTTTTAGGAGATACACTCATTTAAAGTGTTTCTACTCTGGGAAAATGGACCAGAAATATAAATGACATCATCTGCTGCTCAGAGGCATTTAGACATTCTTGTCCGATAAAACACTTGTCCATCCCTAAATACACCTACCACTGATTAGCAATAGCAAATCATGGTTCAGTGGTTTGTCTGATGCTATGTTCAATTTTCTTGCTTGCTAAAAGTGCAAAGATCACCTCTTGAAGTCGCTATTCCAACTTGTATGCTCTTTTGGAAATCCACAACTGTGATTTTAGTCGAGATGAGCAGGACCCAGGTCTGTGGTTAATGACAAACATGACATTAATTTTAGAACTAAAAGTCAATAAGTTCTTCCATTACATTGTTAAACCCTGTTTCGAAAATATGTGCAGAAACGGGTGTGTAAAACATGCCCTGCATTGGAATATGCCTACTTCCCTTCTATATAGTGTAAATGAGTATTTATAGTATTTAGAAAACCTCCTACTTCCGGCGAGATTCTGAACTGTGCATCTGATCTTATTTTACACATCACATTTTACTATCCCTTTAGCCCAAAGGAGAGGAGTTGTGAAGTGCCGTAGGTCATATGACAAAGCAAACGTGGCGGATGTAGTATGTCTGGATTTCATTACCATAATAGAACATACTTTTAACAGTCATAAAGTTATTTCCTCATCAGATGTAGTGCCTACTGGGTGCTAAAGACAACTACTAATATTTTTTTTTAATGTTGGAGTTGATCTCAAGTAGAAATGTCCCAATTCTGACCTTGATTTTAAACTCAAACTATTAGCAATTGAAAGAGCACTACAACTTCTGATATGTCTTTCCTCAACTGGACATATCAAACAGGAATGTTGCACTTCTCAAACCATTTTGGTGGGCATTTAAGCTCTTATCTGGAGCACTCAAAGACTTCCAAATTGGCCACACTTGTAGACAAGAAAAAACGTCTCCCAACCACACAATTGTATCAAACTACTGCTGATGATTTTCAGCTCAGCACCGTTATCTCACTATCTGTTCTCTCTCTTTTGATACTTCAGCGTACAATGACTCGCTGCAGGATGGGAACCAGATCTGTACCAAGGGGGAGTACTTTGAGCAAGGTGATGATGTTGTTGGGGAGAAGAAGGTCTGCCAGTTCAAGAGAAGTTTTCTACGACAGTGCTCTGGACTGGCTGATAGCAATTTTGGTTATTCAGAGGGCCAGCCTTGCATCCTAGTCAAGATGAATCGAGTGAGTCACATGTTTTTATGTGCTTCCCAGTAAAAGGTACCTACTGGTGAAAACGCAGGCTAGCTGTTAGCATATGAAGACTTCAGATGCAAAAGCCTCTAAGTCCATCTAAAGTTTTTGTGTAATAATATTAACATTTTTATCAGGCTCCTATGTATAGGTTTCTACCCAAGTACCGGCATTTCTGAATGGGCAGAGGCTGGGATTTAGTGAGTTTGAAGTGAAAGTATTTGATGAACATATAGTATGTACGGAGAACATTCACTCAATATTATCTCGTTTTTGGCAGAGGTGGCTTTTAGAGGCTTTTGCATCAGAGGTTTCCATATGTTCTCCATACAAATTGAGCCATGGTGCTCATGCATGGACAAAAACTTGTAATTGCATCTCAGAAATTCAACACTTCCCCTTTGAGGAATGAGAGGCCAGTCTTGTTTATAAATTTCTGCGTTTCATTTGTTTGTCAACTGAAGCGTTATGCTGTTGTGAAATTAGTCGGACCATTATCTAAGGATGTTTGTTCAGTGTATATGTTCCTTATCCTTTGCAGGTTATTGGGCTTAGGCCAAAAGGAGACCCACGTATCAGCTGCGCAGCCAAGGTAATTCCTTCATCGCACATTGTATACTAGCTTAAATGTGTACAATATTAGGTGTAACGTGATTTCACCAAATACAACATGTTCCTGGATCAACATCTTTGTTGATCCTGGAACAACATTCCAATCAACCAATCAAATTTGAGGGACAAGTTTATAGTTTATGTCAAGTTATAAGTAGGCCTTTAACCAGGGTAAGTTGCTTCTACATCAGTGTTATTCACCTATCATTACCCTGTGATTTTAGGGAGAAGTTATGGGTCGGGTTAGGTTTAGGGGTAGGGATATGGATGAAGCTTAATTTTTCAGACAGAAAAGTTGTTCCATGATCAACAAAATAAGTTGATCCAAGAACATGTCTTATTTGGCAGAATCACAGTGACGACAATGTCAGGATGAGTGTATCATGATGGTGCGAGTCTGAATTAATGTGCTTTTTTCCCATCTTGGGTTTTCACACATCTGTTTGTATCTGGTCTCTCTCCACGCTGCCTATAGGGCCAGCAGTATTAATGGTGGGTAAGATGTTGGGCCCCCCTCCCTCCCCATTGTTTCCCCAGGGTCCTTGTCCCGGGCCTTTTCCATCTCTTTGCTGCCTCTCTCCTGTTCTGCTTTGTCTATGGTGCTTTTAACTGCCCTCTTTCTAGAAATGATGTATACCTTCAGATCCCCCAGCCATTGAGAATGAAAGGCATAGTGTCTTGGTAGAACAACCCTAGCGGTGGATCCTTCCACACCATAGGCACCCCTGTTTATTCCTGATATTAACATCTGATTCGAATAATTCAATCACAAGATTTCCATATACATCTAGCATTAACATGCAAATTGTGGAATGCTTTTAAACTAAGGGTGTGTGTCATTGCGTGTTCATTTTTGGGCATAGTGTAGACATTTCCAATCTGTCAGTTGTTTTCTTTTAGCTGACTTAGAAGGCAACCCTTTTTTGATGGAAGGGTAGCATGTTAGGTGGTTTTCTCAGCCATACTTTCGACCAGGGGTGTCCCATCATGCTCCACGAGGGCCGCTCTCCTGCAGAGTTCAGCTCCTGCCTGGGAGCTTCAAGTGATCCGGAAGCCCTTGATTAGATGGTTCAGGGATGCTTATTTGAGCCAGAGATCAACTCTACTGAAAGGTGGACCTCCAGTAGAATTAGACACCCCTAGTCCAAGGTATGGCTATGCAATGAGCATATTAAGGACTATTAGCAGAAGGTTTGCTACACTTGACATCGAATTCTGGTCAGAAAGGACCACCTTGTATAGGAAAGGACCAAATTATGACATGTAAATGAACAAACAGTTTGTTTTACATTGACAATATCCTGTCTACTTGCTACTAAGTGCTCACACCAAACTCAAAATATATTGATGCTGTGAACAAGGCAAAATCCTGTGATTTTAGTTCAGATTTGATGCCATGAACCAGGCAAAATCATCACTATTCACTGTAACAGCCGGTTACCTTGTAAACATGACAGCTCTTTAGGGTTGTTCAGGCCACATAATGTTTACATTACAAGTGCTTATTGAGCACTTATTTTTGGATCACCATATCAGGTGTAAACAGTTGCTATTGGGAATCTACCACACATAAGTGAAATGTGTTTGGGTCAAATTCATGGTTTTTCCAGGGATTGCAATTGATTTTATTGACATAGTAATATATGTTTTTCCTTGCAAAACATTGCCTTTTGACCTCAGAATCCTCTTACGAATTCTTACGAACACGTCCACAAACATCTAACCGATATCAGGCACGAGTTATGCAATGTTGGACCCATTTCAAACACTTGTTTGCTTCCTTGACGTAGTTCTTTGCCGCAGATGTGAGCCGTTCCTATCAGACCTGCACTGTTTTTGACTCGACTCCCACGAGAACTTCTTTACTGCCCTTATCATTTAGTCATTCTTGTACCTCATGACTTCTCTGAGAGCTCTCACCCGTGTGACCCTTGAAGGTATACAGAGGACACAAGGAAGTGCTCTCTCTGTCCTGTGAACTTTTAACGCTTTTGCAAAATTATGCTGATGGATTCTGCTGTTTCTATCTTGCCATTTCTTACTAAACAAACTTCCACAAATAGTCCTTGCAATGTTTCAGTGGGACTTTCACACAAGAAAAGCGAATGCGTTTTTGACGTTAACTTTTCCAGTGATAATACCACATCTGTTAGCGCACAAGCAACTGTGTTTGGTGTTTTACACATTTTGATACCACCCCTTATCATCAAAATTGCATTAAAACAACTATTGTGAAAATCTAGTGAATGCACAGTAGTGGTAATTCATAAATTGTAAACAGATTATTTTTACATAAATTGTAGTATCGAACAGGAGTAAAGTGAATTTCTCTAACAATTTCTAGTTTGCGTTGAATGAATGCTGTATATTTACAGCAAAAGCAGTTTGTGTGAAAGCAACGAATGAAACGCTGCACTTTTTGAGCTTCTGTGCTGATTCTTAATAATTACATTCTTTATTTGAATTTGATTATTAAATCATGAATCATGGTCTGTAGTATTTTGATGCTTTAAAATGACTGACTAAACATCTTCTTTTAGTGTTTTTATGATCTTCTTTTTCGTTGGACTTACGCTGTCTGCAAGCATGCATCACTTTGACCTTTCTCTAGATACACAGCCATTTCAAAAGCTTCCAGCTTCCAGCATATCATCTCATTCGGTTCACTTAATGAAAGATGAACTGATTACTGAATGCACATTAGGATCAGAACCTTGCAACTGTTCCTGAAACAGTTTGTTGCTTCCTGCTACTGCTGGATGGACTGCGAGCAGAGAGTTATGGATTCATGCGTTCATATACAGTACATGATGCAAAATCCTGTCTGTATTGTATGAAAAGTTGTTCTGTGTGTGTGTGTGTAACATGCTTTATGAAATATCTGATGTCTTTGTGCATTTGAAGAGGGTCTTATTTTTCCTTGTCATCAGTTTGAGTGACGTGAGGGCAGTCTGTTGCTACTGGCAACTGCTCATGAGTCACATGACACATTGTCTATGAAGTGCAGCAGTGTGATCTCACCCTTTGTCGTCGTGTCTCCAGGTACAGAGAGAAACTCCCCTGCAGATGCAGTATTTCCCCACTGAGGGCATACTGGACAAGAGTTACTACCCCTATTATGGCAAGAAATTGCATGTGAGTACAATGCAGCTAGATCAGTGTTTAAATGTGGAGATGCACAATATAGTGGTGACCATTGTCAGAATAAATAATGTGAAAAACATTACATGCATAAAATATCAATATATTTGACATATTTAAAAAAATATATATAATAAAATATAAATACAACGTTTAATGAATTTTGAATTTTATTATGAATGAAAATGAATTACTTGATGTATAGGAAATGCATATTTCATATAAAATAAATATTTAAAATGTGTTTAAAGTGTAATATATGAAAATATAGACGTATAAAAAATCTAATATAAAAATAAATTTTAAATGGACTGGTCTGATTACGCCTTTAATGTGAGACGTAAAAATAAGGGCTTGTTTTTTCATGTATTAAACATAAAATATACGTAATATTTATTTTCAAATATTCTTGTGTGTAGAAATGTGTGTGTATAGGTTTTTAAATATTATATGTATATTTTATATGTAGAAATGTATATAATTTTCATTTATATATTTTAATGTTTAAATTAAAAAAAGATTCTTTGTATATTTGATATATAGAAAATATATAATCTATAATATAAAATGCATATTTAAAAGTATTTCAATTTTAAAGTGTAATTTATAATATGTATATTCTATGTACAGAAAATATAGAAAATAAACAATTAAAATATATATATTTTTTAATGATTGTTATTTTGATTTTGCTGTTAATGGGATAAGTCATTAAGTATTAAACCCAAATATTTACAAAAGAAAACAAAATGTATAGACGTTTTACACATATGTAGCAAACAAAAATATAAGAATTTATTAACCTCTTGATGTACAGTCTCATTTTCAATTTGAAATTGTTTTAAAAATAAAAAAACAATACTGAAAAATTATTACACTACCAAGTTACCAGAATAGTCAATCATGAATGCACAACAAAATATAATGATCAGTGAATATAAGTGTAAATGAACAAGTATAAAACAATAAATAAATAAATAAAACGTAAAATAAGATGACCAAGATTGTTTAAACGACTGAAATGATGTACAGGATCTGTAATGTCTGCAGGTAAATTATTCCAGTCTATTTGGGCTTTAAATATAAAAGTGTTTTTTGTGTGTGTGCATGAGAAACAAAGAAATACGTCTGGGAAGAATGCCTAACTTGGTAGTTTAAAGAAAAAGGTACAAAGTATTGTTTTAGATGACTGGGATAATTAAAGTAATGATATAAATTGAAGCCAATGACTGTCTTCTATGAGCATTGGAGTGCATCATGCATTATACAGTGAGTAAAAAAAGAATGATTCTGCAAAGATTATTATACGCCGTGTTAAGCGAAACGAGATCTAATGTTGATGCTGTTTTTTCTTCATTTATTTATAAAGGGACCATGTACAATTTATTAACATAAAAATTTCCATTTCATGCATTGTACTGGATTTAGCCAAAGGCAAATTTTCATCCGTAGTCCCCAGGCAGGTCAACAAACACTAACATAAAACTACACAGACAATACCTATGTGTTCACATACAATAAAAACATGCATTCACACACATACAGGTACTATCAGGGCCACAAAAAAAAGAATTAAATTGCAACAAATTGTTTACAGATATCGTTCGATAATTTTTTTTTTTTTTTTTTTTTTTTTTTTTTAAATTAACTTCAATTTAAAAAGACCAAGAGCTTTACACCCTTTTATATCCTCTTGTAGGGCTGATTAGCTTTCACTGCAAAAGACGATAGTCCAAATGCAGAACGACGAAAGGGAACCAGAGAATTACTCATGGATGATAATCTGGTGGACCTCACAGAGTTTTCAGAGCGAAAATGAACAGTCACATAACACAGAAGGAGCCAAGCCATTCAAGATTTTATAAACATACACAAACTTGAAAAAAAAGTCTAGTCAAAGTTAAAAAAAATATTTTTCTCTATGATCCTACAATAATGAATATATATATATATATATATATATATATATATATATATATATATATATATATATATATATATATATATATATATTTTTTTTATCTAAAATGTTTAATGTGTGTTTATATAGCGATTTTAAGGGTTTAATCACAGTTTCACCAGCTTGACCCCAACATGTCAGACAATGAGACATGTGAGGGGAGAAAGGATTCTAGTATGCATAAAAGTCTTCGCTACATCAATAGAGAGACTTTGTCTAAAATTTGCCAAGTTATATTTAATGTTCCTCACCATTTTCTTTACATGTTTTTTTTAAACTGAGATTTGAGTCCAATGTTATGCCAAGATAATTGAACTCATTAACTATTTTATCTTTTCCCCATTAATAAACATCAGATTAAACATTTGTTTTTGAGAAAAATTCCTTTTGTTTTACAGTACTAATGTTCAGGCTAAGATATGATTGTTCCAGCCACTGTGTAATAGCAGCTTTTAACTTCGCAGCCGCTAACTCTGCTGTTCTCGCATGTGTAAAAATAACAGTATCATCAGCATACATTTGTGCTTGTATCCCTTCACACTGTAGCGGGAGATCATAATATACAGACTAAATTGAAGTTTTTTCTACGAAAGATTGATGTAAAATACTAATTCCAAAGTTGACTTTGTGTAAAGCATGATTATGTGATTTGGTTCAGAATCAGGCCATACACCAAGATATTTAATAGTATCTTCTTTACATGATCGAACACAAGAACAAGTTCTAGATTTGTTCAAGTTCTAAGAAAGTTTGTCTATAACCAAAAATCATAATATAGGTAATAATAACCATATTTAATTATTGCCGAGTTTCTTACCATATTTTTTGTGGTCTCCACCAGGCGAGCTACGTCCAGCCCGTTGTAGCCGTGAAGCTTCTGCTGACTGAGGAAGACTACAACTCTGAGCTCCTCATCGAGTGCAAGGTGGAGGGATCGGACCTGATCAACAACGACGAGCGCGACAAGTTCATGGGCCGGGTCACCTTCCGGGTCAACGTGTCCAAGTAGCCTGGACCAATCCCCGGAGACGCACGATGTCAGTTCCTCTCACTCAAACCCGGCCCCTTCTCATGTTTATCACGTACACCTCGTCCCCTATGTGGCGTCCTGCGAGTTTAAATCAGGGTCGTACTGCGAATGCTCGTCTAGGGTCCGGTTTAAAACTCGTCCTGGATTACAGTGTAGTTCGGTGCATGCAGACCTTCTCTGGCCCTGCGTCAGGGTTGGGAAAGTGTGCGGATGTGTGACGTTATTAAGGTTTTAGGACTTATTTCTCATCAGAACCACCCTTTTATCCAAAAACACCCCACTGGAAATGAAATGCAAAGGCAGAAAAAACAAGTCACATTGATTCTCCTCCGACGCCTCCCCGTAAGAGAGAACCTAGTGTCGTCGTGTAGTAAGTATAGGGACCTGTAAATAGATGCATCAACACATGATGTGCTCCCCTCATAGTACTGTTTAGCCTGCCGTGTGTGTGTGTGTGTGTGATGTGAAGCCTCTATGTACATATTTAATGGATTTTAAACACTTTTTCCTCTGTCATCGCTCTCACTTTGTCTGACTGCTGTAAGAAATCAAGAGTATGAAATTATATAATAGCTGTAATTTAAGATTATTGAGAAATTAAAAAAAAATTAAGGAGGGGGGAGGGGGAGGGAAAACACCAAAAAAAAACATCTATATCAAACCCTGTTTGAAAACCCGTCCACCATCTGAGGGAAGTGATTTTTTTTTTAAACCTCTGCAGAAACTGTTCTTTGTGCAGATGCCTTACGATCTGTATGAGTTTAAAAATCTTGAAATAAAAGTGATTTTAAACAAAGGTTCGTCTTGGCTGTATCGAGTGTTTTCTTCACAGAGCTGCTGAATCGTCCTACTTGTGGAAATTCATAACCGCAAATAATTAACTCCGTGTATTTTTAACTTGAAAATAATTTGAAATGTTAAAATGCAAGTCAAGATGATAAAAGTGGCTTTCTCAATTATATATTTTTTCACTCAATGATAGCAGGATTAATTTACAAATCCTGCTATCATTGAGTGAAAAAATATATAATTGAAAAAAAGCCATTTTGGATTTTTAGGATTCTTTGAATAATAGAAAGTTAAAAAAAGGGTTTTTTTTGCAAGTGTTTTTATAATAGGTCTTTACTGTCACTTGATAAAGTTAATGCGTCCTTGCAGAACAAAAGTATTAATTTCTTATATATTACTGACCTTAAACTTGATCAGTATTGTATAACTGCTCATAATTCATAAATATGAAATTTTAAAATGCAACATGAGATGGCAACCTTTTCAGAATAATCCTGCTACCAATCAGAAAACAGTTTATTTGTCAATATGTACTCTTAAAAGCAATAGAAATGAATGACTGTTTAAATGTTTAATCCTTTACAATTATCATATAGTCTGATGTAGGCTATGGCTATCCTTCACATAATTGGTTATTCATTGAAGTGATTTTCGTCATAAAATACATTATACTGTTTATCACACTAATATTTCTCTGTACCGCTTAAATTCAGACGAATCAGCCACAAATTCGCCAAAACGTAGAATAGTTACAAATTGCCATGAGACAAAAAAATTCTTACTGTCTGTCACCTGTTTAAAAATGATAGTGACAGAAGCACGTTGTAATTCTGCCCTCTGGCGTCTGTCATGCGTATCACATGATTCTGTGAGAGACGGGTTTTCTCAAAACAAAACGGGAATCGGGATTTTATACAGTGCATTGTAAAAGTATTCGTACCCCTTTATTATTTTTTTCACATCAAAGCAAAATCGAAATAGTGAGGTAAAAGGAACTGCCTGTAGAGATCAGAGACGGGACTGTACCAATACACCGATCAGGAGAAGACTACAAAAGCATTCTGCTGCATTGAAGGTTCACAGAAGCGTAGCCGCTAATGGAAGAAGACTGGAACTCTTCCGAGACCAGAACTGAGCAATCTATGGAGAAGGGCCTTGGTCAGAGTGGTGACCAAGAAGCTGATGGTTACTCTGGTTGAGCTCCATGATCATATATGGAGATTGGAGAAATTTACTGAAATAAAGTGGCCAGACTCAAGCCTCTCCTCAGTGAAGATGCATGAAAACCCACTTAAGACCACGTGGTCTCAAAGACCACAAGATCTGTACAATATTTAGATCAAAGGGGTTCAAACAAACAGGCAGAAATGCATGAAATATTCAATGAATATAACTTATAAAAACCACAACAGTGGCATAAGCAAGATGTTACTGCTGGTAACATCATGAGAAAAGTTAGGCTACCTCAACACTTTGTGACCTGACCTGATACTTCTGCCTCTATCTACAAGGTACAAACCTCCAGCATGTGACTGGTGTGTGTCGACGCTTCAGAGAGTTAATGTCTGAATTCTTGTGCCTCTTCATTGGCTTTCAGGCCTCAAATCTGCCCTGCTCTTGATAACAGAAGCATTAACACTCAGGGTTAAGAGCAGAATCGGGGCTTGAGAGAAGAAGTGGCATGATCAAGTGGCTGGAGAGTGTGTTGATAATGAGCTTTTGCCCTGCAGGAACCTGACCTCTGACCTGGAACCACTCTCAGTGGATTGCTATGAGAAAGCTGGTCCTGCTCGGCACAGATGTAGAACCATCATGTGATTCTTTCTTTAAGTTTTGGACCACAGTATGATGTGATAAACATTCATCGCGACTCAGAAAGCTTTACCAGCCATTCGAGAAAAACATCTGAACTAACAGTTGTTTGTTTCGTTAGGAACCATTGGGCCATCTGAACTGATTCCCAAAAGGGTCAGTTAACCCAAAACTTTAAATGATGTCATTAATTACTCACCCTCGTGTCTTTCCAAACCCGTAAGACTTTCGTTCATCTTCGGAACACAAATGAAGATCTTTTTGATAAACTGAGAGCTTTCTGTCCCTCCTTTGACAGTCTAGGCAACTGCCACTTTGATGCTTCAAAAAGTTCATAAAGAGATCGTAAAATTAATCCATATGAATTGAGTGGTTTAGTCCAAAATTTTCTGAAGAGACTTAATCGCTTTAGCAATCCAAAAATATGCAGCTGGTTCCTTTGAGATTTTCCAATGGGTTTTTTGATTTATGTGTTACCACAGGATTTATTTTACACGTAAAAAAAAAAAAAAAAAAAAAAAACATGAAAATCTCAAAGGAATGGGTGGCAAATTAGTCTTCCGGGTTCTGGTGTAATACCTGCATCACTCTATAGAATGGAAGTTTTTGGAGTGGAATGGTGTTTTTGGAGACTTATTTGGAGAAGTTGCCTCCTTGTGCAGTGGGAGTCAGGATCTGTTGACCAGTGGAGGGCAGTAGTGAACTGAACACTCAGTTCTGAACAGCAGAGCCCTATTAGAACATGAAGAGAGCAAAACTGCACCTTAAATTCACCCCTGTGGTGAAAATCAAGCTTTTAGTGTTGTTTATATGTCTATGTGGTGTTTTTGATATGCTTTAAGACAAACCATGTCCAAGTCAACATCATTGCTGAGTATTTTCTCCTTAAAACTGCAGTGAACCAAAGACAGTCTCAAAAATGCGGTTTGAAATCGCTGGTGTTTCTGACGTCACAAACTATCTTGTAACCAATCAGGTCAACGAGTGATCGTCAACGAGTGGATCTCTAAGGTGGTGTGAGTGAGTGGAGGCGGGGCTCATTTGCATATTCATAGAACCAGGTATACTAAATGAGGCAAGGGTGTAGAGTTACATTGAAGCTATTTTAAGGCATGAATAATTTTTTTCAAGAAGAAAACATTTAAATATGTCATTTTGGTGATCAAAGATGAGTTTTAAGGGATACAACTATTGACTATGGCCATGGGAGACTTTAACTCTATAGACTGTCGCGCCTGTCAGCTGGAGTGCCGACGATAGCCACCAGAGGGCACTCCTCCTGTCTCATTGATCTTATAATGAACTGCATTTCCCATCATTCATTGCCTGGTAATGTTCTGCTTCCTTCCACCTGTGTGTGATTATTTTGTAATCAAGTCTGCAACTCCAAGTAGTAGACTTACAGTTTTTCTCAGTCGCTTTGGTGCATTTCTCATAACACTATTTACATTTGCACAACAGTTAATGCAGTTCTCAAAACAAATAGTACAAACTGCAAAACCTAGTTGATAACCTGCAAAAGCGTGTCACTTGCTCAAAATGGATAGCCCATTCCTCAAAAGCAAGTATTTATGTCAATGAAAGTGTCAGTGTCATCAAAATAAAAAGTCCTGACACCATCGTTTATGAACAAGATAGTCAAATGGCTTAGTAGTGTTTTCATTATGACAGTTTACTCTGTAAATGTTTTCCAATGATAAAAGTCAGATCTTGGTGACACTACCTGAAAATGCTCAATACAGCACTAAATACTATTTGCACAGCCATTTGAAAAATACAGTAAAGTTACACATTACTGTATTTATGAGGTAACTGAGTACAAGACACTGAATATATGTATGTTTCACATTTTTACTGCATATGCTCTTTGCAATTCTAATTTGTTCACAGCATTGTGCAAAAGAAAAAATACACCATTATTTACAACAAACATAAACTCCTCATACATAGTACTGTAATCATTCATGCACATCCAGACGTTCCTCTCTGTCTGGTCACATAATTTACAGTAATCTACATCACAGTGAATATCATCTCTTGCTCAATTGCAAATTGTTCAATTTAGGAGACTTTTTCAGGATTTTTTTTTTTTTTTTTTTTTTTTAAATGACAGATTTTGACAGCTAGTTCAACATTTTTGTATGTAATGACTCAAGCAATGAAATGAGGACTATTAGTTTTATATGGAATGACTATTCAGCATTCACAAGTATAGTTAATTTTGACTGACATGACATAAGCAAATGATAATGTTATAAAACAGCAGAGAGTTGTATGAAAGCAATTGATGCATGTCCAAAAGCATTTGCAATTTGTTGGAAGGAATGAGAAACTGCTACTATGATGTGCACAAATGACTAAATGTTGTGGAGGTTGAACTAACTGTTGTGCAAATGTAAATAGTGATGTGAGAAATGCACCAAAGCGACTGAGAAAAACTGTAACACAGACACTTTCATGTCCCAGGGATTGAATTCTTTAAAAGCAGATTCAAATTTATATAGGCCTATACTGAAGGACACATTCAAACTGTATTGGACCATGCATTCATAATTTATTTATGCTACTTTTCAAATAGGCCTACATTTCATGTACACTTTTTATTGTTTACCATTGTTCCAGAAACAGACTTTCAATTAAAATAATAATAATAATATTACATTCCATCTTTCCATGTTCTCCACTTTCCTATCCTGTAAAGGCAAACTGTAAAAATGTGACACTTTCTTGCAGTCAAACATGTCCATAGTCAAAGTAGCTATGTTTCCATCCAAAGTTGCGAATTTAACTTAAGCACAAAATTGGAATATCGCATAAAACATTTGCGAATAAAGCAGCGTTTCCACCCAGCAGTTTTTTTTAATGCGATATCCCAAAATGTGCCTAAAAATAGGTGGATGGAAATGATGATCTACACTTGTGGTTACTCTGTCAGAACACCTGTGTGAAACTGAGGAGATCTTCACATCCACTGAACTCACTGCTGCAGATGCTCAAATCTTATTAAATAACACAAAATTTCAAAGACAGATTGACAATCTGCTCACAGCTCTCGGCTGGAAGCATATGATACAATTTGAATGGCAGCCTAGAAGTGTGTCCAAGAAAGTATTGCTTCAGAGAGTATCTTAAAAAGAATATTAAATGGCAGGATTTAAAGGAGTAGTTCACTTTCAAATGAAAATTAGCCCATGATTTACTCGCCCTCAAGCCATCCTAGGTGTATATGACTTTCTTCTTTCAGACGAATACAATCAGAGTTATATTAAAAAATATCCTGGCTCTTTCAAGTTTTATAATGGCAGTGGATTGCAACCAACAGATTGAAAACGAGCATCTATCCGTCATAAACGAACTTCACACGGCTCCGGGGGGGGGGGGTAATAAAGGCATTCTGAAGCAAAACGATGAGTTTGTGCAAGTAAAATATTAATATTTAACATGTTACAAAGTAAAATTCTAGCTCCCGGCCAAACGCAGTCTCTACTTGTGCCTAATGCACAACTTGTAATGTCGGATGTAGCGTAGTGTGTCATGGCGTAGCGTAAATATCAGCAGTACGTCACATTACTCGCATAAGTTGCGTTTTATACTTAAGTGGAATCCGTATGTTCGTTTGGCCAGAAGCTAGTTATTTTAATTTATAAAGTTTTAATTATTTTTGAGCTTCAATCTGTTGGTTGCAATCCACTGCTTTTATAAAACTTGGAAGAGCCAGGATATTTTTTAATATAACTCTGATTGTATTCGTCTGAGAGAAGAAAGTCATATTCACCTAGGATGGCTTGAGGGCGAGTAAATCATGGGCTAATTTTCAATTTAAAGTGAACTACTCTTTTAATTTGACTGACATGCCAATATTAATTCAGGCATTACAACTCAAATCAATATTGGTTTGTTCAATCTACTAATATACAGACGAAATAAAAAAAGAATGAAACTGTTTATATTGACAGAAAAATAAGCAATCAGGAAGGCATTATTGATTCCTGAGGGCAAATTCTTTATATACCATGTTGGAAAGCACAGTGGGCCCTAAATCCGAATGAGGATTGGATTATTGGGTTTAGGGAAGGCCATGGTTAGTGCTGCCATCACAACTCACCCGCAGTGGATAGGGAGTCTTTCTGGACTGTGAGAGAGGACAGATCACTTTCTATGTGCAGACAGAAGGATAAGTTTGGATTTATCTTCTCGTATCAAGCTGAGCTGCAGGGCAAAGTGTCTGTTTGATGTATAGTATCTCCCTGCCCACTATTACTTACTGAGAGCTTAAATGCCTCCAACAGCATGGCCATTTACAGTTTAAGATCAAATCCGTTTGGTGCCTTCAATGCTAATCTTATTGGTGCTGTCCTCTTTTCTGTTGATTTCAATGTAAAACACGCAAGACCTCCCCATTATAATTATGCAATCCCTTCTAAATTAAATTAGTATCTTGCATGTTATGTAATAGTTGGCTTGGCATGCAGAATGACTGCCTTTGTTTAATGGGACTGTATAAGAAGCAATGAAGCTGATGCTGCGTTCATGCCATGCCGTAACTAATTACAAGATGACAACACGTGACATTCTACTCCGAGATGTTTCTAAAGCAACACTATCAACGGCAAAATGAATCTGCAGTGGTCAGGTGGCAGCGGTCACGGGGAACAAGGCGGAGGTCTCAGAAATGACCAGTTTACAAGTGATCCCTACAAAGATGAACAGGAACGTGGACTCACCTTTATTCTTAGGAAATGTAGATTCCTACATTTCTATATAGTAAAATCATGATGATTGTTCAAGCCATGATGGAACTTCTTTAAGCCCTGAGTTTACAAGTCAGTGAGAAATGTGGCGGAATACCACAATACTTACAGGTATTTAGCAGTGACATTGTCAGATTTTTTTTTATTTACATCAAAATCCTGCACAAAATATAATAGCATTGTAATACACCAATGTATGTAACGATAAAGATAACAGTGGCTTCATAAATTAATTATTATGAAAGACACACCTGAAGAACATTCTTTCTTCATATTCTAAAAGTAGAGTTTAAAAACCCTTGTGTGTTTTTGTGTAGATAATTAAGGTACACCACCATCTTGCTTCGACGAAAATGTCTTGAACGCACCTGACATCTTACGATTTCCTAACTCGTAAATACGAACTTGAACGCAGCAATCTTACAGTAGCCTACAGTGCAGATATGATATCCCCCTAGCTGAGTACTATTTATAAAAGTGTTCACATAATCAAGGACAGATACTTACAGTGGCCTTGGAACAGTTGGGTTCCAAAAGCTAGGAAGGAAAGCATAAAATACAGCCTAGACTTTCAGAATAAAATGTTAGCAGAGCTTGAGTGTGCAAAATGTGTGTGTTATTATTAGTCAGTAGAAAGGTCTAATCACTGAGAAAGGTAATAGCACACCTCAACTGCACGATTTGAGGCATCACTCACAAAGAACAAAGTTCTGACAAGTTAGCACAGCTTAGCACAGCATTAGCATTAGCACAGCTCGCTCCTGATTTAGTTCACAAACAACTAGTCGTTTGCAGCTCAAATGATTTTACCTTTATAAATAACAATAAAGTTAAATATAGTCAATAAAGTGAAAGTTCTCTATAGGCCTAAATAAAATACTTGGAAAATATATAGTAATATAAGACTAAGACTGCCCACGAGACAGTTGTCTTGGCAAAATCACTCATCTTTAACTCATTGTGAGACGTTGGTAATGTAACTCTTCTGGTCACCACAAGGTGGTGATGTATTAGCAGTTAAATGAGCAGGACCCGAATGTAGATGGTTATACAAGTGCACATTATTATTTAATAGAAACTGAAGCTTTATAGATTCATAATCATTTCAAAAGCATTATATTGAGCTTCCTCCAGTTTGTTGAGATGGTTAACACAGAAAACGGAGCATCATGAAACCAACACATTTAGATCAAAGCGTTTAAGGTGCCCTATTGTGACAGGTGATTTCAGCATTAATGAATAAACAGGTGTTCTGTCTTGGTCTTTATGATGAAAGGCACCCGTATTTGATTTGCAAGACTAATTTACAACTCTTTCAGCCAGGTTTTCTTCCTCTTGAATAATAGATCTTTTAATACAAGAGCACCTGAATAATTGACAGGACAGCAATTTGCTTGCTGCATGTTTTTGGTATTAAGCCAATGCAAAGATGTGTTTCACCTTCAAGTTATTTATAGGTGGACAAAATAATTTGAAGGTGTGATCTAGGGCAAAGCTTACGTGTAACAACTAAAGGTGCCTCAAATGTTCTATTGTGTACCTTATTAAACTTTATGCCTAAAGCTCTTATGAAGGACCAATGCTTGTCTTAATAGTTTCCATTCATCTTAATACAATTGAGACATTAATATAATATAACTAATAAAATGTTGAAATTCGCAAGTAAATCAGGGATTTTCAAACAAAACACCTTGGTAATGAAACCGAAGAAAACCAAACATAACTGTTACAGTAGCTCCCCCCTCCTGGAAGGCGCGGCCTCGCGCTGATAAACGAAACAGAGAGAAGGCGGAGCCCGATGGAGCCGAAAGAGTGGATGGATGAAGCGTAGCTGAAGGCACGGAAATCCATGGCACAGGCAGAGCGACGTCAGGCCAGAGGGATGAGGGAGCCCGGTGGAGCCGTTAGGATGACGGTCCCAGGTGGAACAGAGGGAGGGAGGAGCCAAAGTGGAGCCGTCTGGTCGACGAGCCGAGCTGGAGTGACGGGTCTGATCTACACAACAGAGTGGAGTTGGAGGAGAAGTCGAGGGGCTGAAGGGAACCAGTGAAAGCGGGGCTGACGGACTGGCTGATTTTAGAAGAGGTGGGAGAGGGAGGCTGGGTGGGAACTCTGGAGACACAGGAGACTTTGAAGTGGACGGGACCAGCATGGGCGGGAGATTAATAGAAGCATCCTCTTTCAAATCATAAAAAATACAAAGGTCAGCTCCAGCTCAGCCTCAGTGGTGGGAGTGTGGGCAGGGTCTTCGTCCATTCCCTCATACACTGTCAGAAATAGGGGTACAGTAGGAGTCCATTTCTGTCCCCCAAGGTACAATCTACACTAACGTACCCCATAGGGCTTATTATTGGACCTCAAGGTACATATATGTACCTTTTTGAGGGTACAGCCCCAGTGAAAAGCCATTGTACCCCTAAAGGTACAATTATGTACTTTATTTTCTGAGAGTGTACTCCATAAGTAATCCTCGTAATCCCACGGCGGCACATGATGTTGCCGGCTCACACATGTGGTCAGACAAATTGTGAAGCTCAGGCTCCGGGCGATGGCTTGCTCAGTCCTTGTTTCTGACGCTGGCTGGCTGGGCTCTGGGTCCGAAGTAGAGCTGGTGATGTCCTCCGCTGGGCAGATGGTGAACGCTGATCCGATGTTAGCCAGCACCCACTCCACAAACGCGGCTAAACCTCCCCGAGGACCATCCACTGCCAGACGTGCCTTGGACTGGAATAATGAAAAACACACAAGCGAGAGGTCAGGGAAGTTGGTGAGGATCGCCAGGTCTAAAACTTTCCTTGTGTGGTCCTCGAGGCTTTGTTCCTCCTGCCCGAGGCAGAGCAGCTGGACGGCTTGCAAATCCATAGCGAAACAAAAAGAAAAAGTCAGCAGAAAATCTTGTCTAGGTCTGGTTTTCTGTCACATATGGCTGAAGTAAAGCGCACAGAGACGAGGAATCAAACAAGAACAGTCTTTAATAAATCCAAACAGAACAGTCAGGTAATCGAAGGAGAAGAATGTAACATAACCACATTAACATTGATGATATCAGACAAATGAACCTGGGAAACTTAGGGCGAGTAATTAACATGAACAGACACAGGTTGGGTATAATTAATAAACAAGGAAACTAATTATGAACACACACAGGCAAACAGGGAAACCAAAATAGCATGGTAATAAAACTGAACAGAACTGTTACAACTTGCAGATAATATAATATTTATGAAATAAAAAGGCCATTTAAGTCTACTTGAAGAGTGTACACTTTCATGACTGTATTTCTTAACACACTTAAGTACACTTTTAAGAAGTGCATTTTGTAATAATTTCAAATTAAATGTCTTACATTTTAAATAATTGTTTTAACTTTTTGTCAAGCTTTAAATAAATACACTTATCTTTGTGTTGACTAATGTACTAAAACACATGTATAGTACTTTTTATTTTATTAATTTTAGTTAAGTCATTTTAACTGTAGTTTTGTTTGATATAACATTTAAAGTAATATATTTTATGTCCTAAACTGCAATATCCTCATATCAATTGTTTAATTACAAATATATTTAACATTAAAGTATAGTGACATTAAACTAGGTTACCTTTATTGCTTGCCAGTATAAAAAAGCTTGACAAATGACAAATACACACACACACACACACACACACACACAAAAAAAACATGGAAGTATGCAGTTTCATCGGCTGAAATCCGTCCCAACAGCTTAACAGGGAATAAGGCCAACACAGTTTTGAAGATGTATTTGTTATGTACTTTCTCATTATATAGCCTAAATATTACAATTACAAAATTACATAGTGTTGCTTTAACCTCATCAGTTCTACAGTATCCAAGCATTTTAACCTTTTCCCAACCTTAAGCATGAAACCCTCCAAATCTACAACCCTAATCCAAACCCTTAACCCCATCCATCTTCTTAGTCTAAACTCTCACTTCCAATTCAAGTCCCAATGCTATAGAGGAAAACCACATTAGCAGTCCTAAAATGAGCCTAACCCTTTTTCCTATCCGTAAAATCTGGCTGATTCATAGGAATGTTGATCTGGGAACATGTCCAAAATCACAATAAGAATGAGGGTTTTCTGTTTATTTCACATCAAGGATTTCATAAATAAATAAGTGCTCTAAATACGGGCTGTTTACAACATCAAATTGTCACATTTGATGCTGAACTCAAAGCAACTAATAGAGCTCGGGAGGCAAAATAGCATAACAAAGCATACATTTATTAACAGCCCAGCAAGCATTTATAAAGTTCTTAGGCGTAGGCCCCGTCCGTAGCTCGCAATCCGAGGGTAGCGGACCTGCATTTCCTGCCTGAAGACGAAGGCAAGGGCGCAGCCGACCCCCCGGGAGGTGTGGACAGGGACCATCCTGGTGGTGGTGGGGAGGATGGAGGTAACTGATGGCGTCCGCATCTGCGAACTCAGACGTGTGTAAGAACCGATCTTTTATACTGCAAGTACTAGAACACGATTGGTTAGGTGTGAAGGTAGTAAGTGGCGTAACAATTGGCAGAACTTACGCTAAAGATTTCATTTCAGAACAACTCAATGGAATGATAAAAATAAGTCTGTAAATTGAGAAAACACTCTTGTTTTTTCCCCCCAGACGCTGCTGTCAGCCCACCATCCTCCCACACCACTCATTCTCGCCACAGGAAAAAAGGATTTAAGGCCTCCAACTGGCTGGAAACGGTTGCCATGGCAATACTATGACAGCGCCTTAGTCCATCTCATTATTGATGCTATGACCACATCAGAACGAGACTCTTATGGCACAATGGTATCCTGCCAACGCAGAACGTATCGTGGCCTGTGTGCGTTGTGAATGCTCAGTCATGCAAACATGTCGCTTTTACATAATGCTTTAAAAAAACAGCACTAAGATACAAAACACTTTGCCTGTTTTGTATGGTCATCTCTGGGATGTGTCCATTATTCTGACAGCATAGTAGTACATAGTCCTTTTAGGATCCTTTTTGTTTGTTAGTCAGATAATGATACCAACACCACCTCATAAAAACAAAAAAACATGCTGGAATAAAAAGCTCTATAACATGAATATATGACATTCAGGCGTGAAAGGTTTCCAGCGACATGCCTTTTTTTTTTTTTTTTTCAAAAGTGAAAATACTGTGCATCACAACACAGTAACAGGCTAAATAAACATATTTAATATGCATATGAGTGGATTTTGGACCAGTGAATTTCAGAATGCTGCTGAATGGCTGACAAAGTGTCTTCTCATTTGTTTTGAATGGTTAGGACAAAAACTCATTGGAGAGACGAAGGTTATGACATTTAACCAACCGTAACCGTTGGTTAAACCATTGTTAATTTAATGGGTGTAAAACACTTGTGTAATTGTACTTTATTACAGTACTAACGGATTATTTTGGAGGATTTGTATTTTGTTCAAGTGCAGTTTAAATTGAATACTTGTACTTTTTCCAAAGAAAAACACACCTTAAAAACGTTTTTTTTCGACTTGAAAAGTACTTTTTTTGCAGTGGGTTTGACAGTCAGTTAATATCCATAAAGGGTTTTCAGGTGTTATTTTCTGTGATTTAACTCAGCAATAGAGTGCAACAATATGGCTCTGGAAGTAAAAATGCCATTTAAAAAATCCATAAAAACAGATAAAAAAAAAAAGAAGGTATTTATAAACCTTTTAAGAGAGACCTTTTGTGAGCTCTGAGGTTAAGAGATAGTAGCTATATGTCTAACAGCGAAATCGATTGGTCCATTGTAACTGTCCACTACAGTGCAAATGAGAATAAAATAAGTATTTTTTCAGCAATATTGATGTAAATATTTGTATTTTGATGGCCATTATGTAATGCTATAAATCTCAATTAAACAAGTGTTTAAAATTAACATTATAAAATGTTAAACACATTGTAACCTCGTTTAATGATGTTCTTCTTTTCTCTTTTTTTTTTTTGCTAGGTTAAAATTGTACTTTTTTCCTTTAACTCAAGTATGTTTCTGGCTATATACTTGGACTTTTAATTGAGTCAAATTTTCGCTCAGTATCCCTGTCACTCTAGTATAATTTTTGAGAGTGTTTTACACCCCTGATAACAAGAAGCACTGTGGATGTAAAGACAGGCTACTGGTGTTATTTATGCATGCTATGCCCTGTCCTGACACACACCTCTATTGTGGTTGAACAGCATGTTATTAGTCTTCCATTATATGCCACTATCTGAAACAAGATTGCGTCTTGCACGGCTGCACTTTCATTCTGGTGAGAGGATCCGGGACACAAGCGGTACAGTTTGGGAATTCAAACTTGCAAAGTGTTTTAGAGTTGGCAGTTTAATAGCCTGTTGAAAAGACCAGCGTATTATGTGTTTTGGATCCTGGGATTCTTCCTCACTACAGTAGTCAACATTTGAAGTGGATTAAAACCTTTCATCAAAGTTATACATAAATTTTGAACAATACCCGTTCTTGTCTTAGGACAACTTTGATGAACTTTTTTGATCCACTTCAAATGTTGAACACTGTAGTAACACTCAAGGTGTGATCACATTTGATTGGCGAAATGTAGTGGGCAAAATGGTGTAGGGGGCCATATTGGAACACAGCCATAATAAAAATGTTCAAATTACTTCAGACAGCTAATTTACCAATCGTATATTTGAGAACAGGGAATTATAGCGCTTTATACAATACAGATTGTTTCAAATCAGCTTTGAAGTGATGGACAGGGAATTCAGTGATCCAAACAGAATTCAACTCTTCTGTAAAACAGCGAAGTCGTCATCCAGCTAAGTTGAGATCTCATCCAATAGTGTCGGTGAAGTCAATATCACTGAATATTAAGTGAACGAATCAGTCCGAATCATGTATGAATCAGTCCTATCCTTCACATATCATTCAGCCTGATTTGTAAAATGGCAAGCTTTCGTTTTTTGATTAAACAATTCCTTCAACGTGTTTTGAACCCTAGAATATTCCTCTAAGAATGTGACAAGGCCACATGCAGAGCTTGTTCATTTCGCCCAATGGCAAGAGCTGACCTTCTAGCAGAAAGGAGGGAGGAGGTGAACAGAAATCTGTTGGAGGCAGACACAAAAAACATCATTGAGCAGGAGGCCAAGAGAGACAGCCAGAAATAAGCAGGAGAGATTGTGAAGGCGAACAGAAATGAAGTCTATAGAACTAACTTGGAAGAGGAACAAGAAATGTGTCAAACTGCAGTGCTTCTCACTTCACAGCGCCCCAAGCTTTCTCCAGAGAAACTCGTCTGCAGTATGTCGTTTGGAAACTGAATAGTCAATCACACTTTGCACTAAAGAGAAATGAAATAGAAAGGAGAGAATGTAAGATGCGGTTGCATCAGATCATTGGGTTTCTGGCAGGCCTTGATGTTGTTCAAGGTGAGAGATGAGAATGGCAGCAGACGGGGAAATCAGCAGACGTATCTGCCCGCTGACCTTGCTTTCCCATCTGGCCAAAGTTGAGAGCTGAGTTATATTATGCATGGGGCACTTTATGAAAACCTTCCAAGAGTTACAGCCTTCAGCTATTGATCACAGAGAGCATTTAGACTGCGATAAAGACTTCACTGTTGCTGCTTCTCCTTGGTAGGAGATGTTTATTTTCATGCTCTAATTTCAAAACATGAAAAACTTGTCTGCTCTCTACCGTGCGTCAAATGTGTTGGCAGTTAATTTTGAATAATTAAAATAAAAGTTACATGGTTTATTCATTTTGTTCAAAGTGACTTATAAATGAAGGAACAGTTCTGTCATCATTTACTCACTCTCATGTCAATTTATAAACTTTCTGTCCTTGGAAAACAAAATGCATAAATTTGACTTTTTCATTAATTACATAAACTTTCATTTCTCACAAAAGCATCGCTTTAGAACACTTGGTATGTGTATTTATACACTCTAAAGACCAGTTCACACCAAGGACGATAACTTTAAAGCAACACTAAGGAACTTTTACTACAGGTTGGAAGGGGAATTGTCCATTACCGCTGTCGTAAATAATTTCGCCGCCCGCAGCCTACTGTTGCATGCTCGCTCGCTGTTTATCCAGCTCTGGCTTTGGAATGAACGATGTCCACAGACAAGGTAGAGTATGTCGCATTATTTCATGAAAGTATGATGTATTGCGACATCAGAAACGAAGAAAAACAAAATAATTACTATTGTAACGCTTGCTGTAAAGCAAGTCAAATTTGTAGTTTTCTTATCTCTCATTCGAACTACAGAAATCTGGCAAACTTGCATAGTGTGGTTACAGCAGATATAGGGCTGCAAAGCGAATCCAGAAGTGCCTTTCACCCCGTTACGACTTGATGAACCACTGATACAATTTTGGAAACATTATTTTAAGG
This sequence comes from Scardinius erythrophthalmus, assembly GCF_964197995.2. NCBI lineage: Eukaryota > Metazoa > Chordata > Actinopteri > Cypriniformes > Leuciscidae > Scardinius > Scardinius erythrophthalmus. The sequence goes on along the minus strand of NC_138227.1, from coordinate 32,814,571 downwards.
TAAAAAATGTTACTTAGTGTTGCTTTAAAGATAATAATAGCTATAAAAATCGTTCTCAGATATAAAGAATAGCAGAGTTCACACCACAACTATAACGATAACGGCACAGAGAAACGATGTCGTTGAAATCACTTTCAGAACATTTTATCCAACTGATGAACGAAAAAAACATTGACAGCAAAACTAAAGGGCATGCTTATAATAAACAGAACAAGAACTTTTGTTTGTTATAGTTATTTATACTTTATTGTTACTTATTGTTCACCAGGCGTAGTGCAGATCCAGGCGCGACGCAAGTGTTTTTTTGCTAGTTTCAGCCCGACGCAGTTATCATTTTCACGTTTTAATAAAATCTGAGAGCTTTCTGTCTCTATTGACAGCCTACGCAACTGCCACTTTCAAGTCTCAGAAAGGCGCGCTCGTATTGTTGCATTGTGTATATACTGTTTCTCATGCCATTTTCAAAGAGTAGTAGACAGTTAAGGATAGATCCAGACAACGGTGAAACTCAGTTGGTGGATACACTTGAGAAACCTCAGTCTCTGTATCTTCATCTTGTGTAAAAGCTAATCAGTCTAATCTGCTTTCTGATATTGGGCCAGAACTTTACTGCAGTTTCCATTTCATTTAAACAATGCAGGGGTTGGGTGGGCTCCAAGATGCAGAGATATTTGCATTCATTCCTAGACGAGAGAGAGAGAGAGAGAGAAGCAGAGAGAGCGGCTCAAATCTGTTATATAACCCTACACAGGCTCAAGTCATTTAAAACATATGTTTTCAATCAGCTTCGAGATCCAGCGCTGAGCTATGTCTGTTTCTTCACGTGGGAACCCATCAATCAGGCTCTCATAACCCCGGGGCCAGTGTTAAAGTTGATATGAAACAGAAGTTGCGATTGTGACGCATTTCTGAGTGAAACGGCTTCTCGAACAAGAAACAAATGTAGGGCGGGATGGTTGTGGTTTGCTATTGGTGGATCTCATGTGAGTGACAGGTTGCCCCGCCCTCACGCCAGTAAACACATCATCAGAGAAGAGAAGAGATGAGCTGCAAGAGAGAGGGGAAGTTATTTTGATTAAAGATTACGAGGCACATGAATATAAAAATATATAATATATGGATAAATCATTAATGAATACTGCATTAATACTGGAGACTTTAAGATACTGTCTCTAAAGTGTTGCATTCATTGATCATGTTTTTATGTCTGGCAAACTTGAACATTTAGTTTTCTGTGATGTTTTAAACAATGTACTGTGAAATCTGCTCATGTAAAATTATTTAGAGTGATTTATCAGTTCATTTATATTTTGCATGCATTTGCCATCGATTTCCAGCAAAATAATATCCATATATTATGTTGGCATTTTATATGTTGTATTTATGCATTTTTAATATGTCGTTTTAGATACTATAGATAGATAGATAGATAGATAGATAGATATTTTAAATCAGAAGCAAATGGTTTTACACATAGAAGCGACTTCGAATAACTTAAAAAAAAAAAGCATAATTCTAGCACCATATAACCAGTGGATAATCTATAATGTAACGTCAAGACGTTTTAATCTCCAAAGAACCATATGGCAACTCAAGAACTATATACAGGTGTTTTTTAAGAGTACATGAAGAGGCTATTATAGCGCTCATCTCTCTTGATGCTTATGACAGCGTCAGCATCACCTCCATCCATACAGATGCGGCAGGAGATCGAGATCGGAGCCGGCGCGCATGAGAGCGAAAGGGGCGGGGGAATGAGAGAGAGAGAGAGAGAGAGAGAGAGAGAGAGAGAGAGAGAGAGAGAGAGAGAGAGAGAGAGAGAGAGAGAGAGAGAGAGCGCGCACAGGCTGATCTCTATCTATCTCCCACAGACATCTTTCTATGTTGTAACACACAGAGCATAGGACTTGCTGGTCGTTGACGGTGGCACAGCAACCCATAATGCGCGCCGTCTTCTGAAACGTACAGCGGTAGGGTAAACGTCTGTTTTCAATATCTAATAGCGCCTCCGAATGGATGAACGATGGTTTTAACTCTCACGGGTCATGTTTGTTTCAGGCGCGAGGGATGATGGCTTAGTCGCGTGCGGAGCGCCGATGCTGCACGATGAGTGTAGCGCTGCAAGATTTACGAAATAACGTGAGTCGCACTGATGGTTTTTTATATATATTTATATATATATTTTTTTATTTTATTTTTTTTATCTATCACATCACAGCATCTGCAAGCCGTGTCGTTGGGCGAATTGATTCTTTAAATTGATTCTTGGCACGTAAAAAGGCAAATTGTGCACATTTGGAGATGCACCACACCATGGTTATCGCGCGTCTGTATTTTTATGTTTACACTTCGGTTGCGCAATGACTGATGTAACGAAACTCATGACAAATGATGTTCTACTCTTGTATAACGCAACAAACTGTTTATTTTAAACCAACGTTTTGTTGTATTCGTGTTTCCTGGTTTCCACACTCGTTTCCGCGTTTCATTGAGCCCGAAGCAATTTTTTTATGGAAATAAACAGTTGATGTACGTCAAAATGTTCGTGGGGCTGAATTGTGACATCGCTATAGGCTATCGCTGCTCTCTATCACAAACAAACTATTTCTTGTACGCTTGTAGATTCCCTGAAACCATCAACTATTCCCCGAAGACAACACGACACGCCGAACTCGTTGGTTTTCTAGAATAACTCAGATTCCTTTTTACTGTAGAACAGCTTCCCAACTTCAGACGAACCGGTTTTTATCCCTTGACTCTTTGTTTGTTCGAGGTTTCGCTCGTTTGTTTACAGGGAGTGGCTTCGAGAGCATCTTGAGTTGCACAGCGCTTTATAGACTGGCGTACGCTACCATGGCAACTGGGGGGTCGCGCGAGGATAGTTGTACTGGTTGTACTGTAACAGGTAGGACTATGCTATTCTCGCGTGAGCTCTCCTTAGTAGCCTACTACTACGATGCGAAACCTGCGGTTTTATTATTATTATTATTATTTATTTCATTTTAAATTAGAGTCATGTCGTTTGATTTATGTTTGTTAATTAGATATGACAGCCTACAAACAAGACATGGACTATTATGCAACTGTGAGTGATGCTCGTGCAAAACTCTGTAGGACATTGCAAAATGGTCAGATAACCAGAAATGCACAGAACACTTATTATAAAGAATCAATCTGAAAATATTAGGTTGAAGCTCGTAACCACCATAGATATTGAGGGAGACTTGTTTTATTATTATTATTCTGGTCTGCTTGTCAATGTTGAAATTGTTTAGATTGCCAAACAATTCAAAGTAGGCGGGGTTTACAGTTAAGGTGATGATACACAGTGCAACTTTTTGAGCAATGTTGCTGGGCAATCTTGCCAAGTGATTGTGTCTTTGGCACTTTCCCATTGAAAATGAGCAATAAATTTCTATCTGGATAATTTAGATCAGTCGTGGGCCCTGTGTCTCATCCGGTTGCCCGTTGACGGCAACATTGCCCAGCAACATTGCTCAAAAAGTTGCCCTGTGTATCATCACCTTTACAGATGCAGAGCGCCAATTCCAGCACTAAGCGTCAGTTTAACGTCGAACTGAGAGTAAGATGCAAATAGGGAAACATTTAAATATGTCAAATGTTTTACGAAAGAAATGTTAAAAGGCCAACAGTAACATCCACTTTTTTCTCATATATGGCCGTTTTGAATTGAAAATATAGTGATTCATGTAATCGAAACGGTTTTTGACATATTAGGTAGCCTATGCAAATAAAAGCGTGCTAAACATGGTAACGGCCTTGGGTTACCTACACAAACTAATTTAATTTTAAGCTCAGGTAGAAGTAACACAGAAGTCCCCCTGTGTTGAAGTTTTTAATGTTGTTTATCTATGTGGTGTTTTTAATATGCTTTCAAGTCAACATCATTGCTGAGTATTTTCTCCTTAAAACTGCAGTGAACCAAAGACAGTCTCAAAAATGCGGTTTGAAATCGCTGGTGTTTCTGACATCACAAACATATCGTGATCGTCAACAAGTGGATCTCTGAGATGCTGCGAGTGAGTGGAGGCGGGGCTAATTTGCATATTCATAGAACCTTGTAAACTAAATGAGGCAAGGGTGTAAAGTTACATTCAAGCTATTTTAAGGCATGCAGATTTTTATTTTTCACGGAAAGAAACGTTTACATATGTCATTTTGGTCATTTTGGTGATCAAAGATGAGATTTAAGGGGTATAATTATTGAATACAGGGGGACTTTAAGTTAAAAACTGCATTGTGTGTGCTTGCCAGAGAGGTGCTTGTACAGTAATGGTGGTGTTTTAAGTGGTTGTCACACATTGCTATGTGGTTGCTAGGCTGATATGATAGTTGCTATGGTGTTGCCAAGTTGATCCTTACTGGCTCACGTTCTTATCTTATCTTATTTAACCTTTATTTAACCAGGCAAGCCACTTAAGAATGAATTCTTATTTACAACAGCCTGACAGGAGAATAATCTCCCCGGAGGACATACAGACAGACATTGTACAAATACAATAAATCAAACTATAAAACAAAGAAAATGGGATTAGTGAAAGCATTTACAAATAGTAACCGAAAGCTCCCTAATGATATTTTAAAAGCAGAGATTGACTATTTCTCTATTTTCAGTGATTTTGTAACACATTCCAGTCATTTGGTGCAGCAAAGCTGAAAGCAGAACAGCCTTAAACACTTTTCTTTTATCTAAAAATCACAGATATATCCTACAGTGAATATACACTACATTTCAGTAAAACCATTATTTAAAAAAACATCTAAAGGTGTGGGAACCTGGTCCCTCTCATATATTTAAAGTCTACTGGAATTTTATGCTTAATTTATTGTCTGTCTGGTAAAAATCGTACGTCTAATCACAGCACACCCCTCCTAAACAGCCCACATGATTTCAGGTATCACTCATGTCTGTAGCTTAAATAGTGTGGGACTCGCTGAAGTGTTAAAACTAAGAAAAAGGGGTTTTGAAGAACTTAGCAATCACCACTAATAAGTGCAACTAATTTCTGTAAATTGAATGTACCTCGAGCAGATGTGAAGGCACACATTAGGGAGGAGTGTTCAGAGGTCATGATGGAGCTGCTCTAATTAGGCCAGTTCAATAGGCTGTAAATCAATTACTGCTTGCAGAACGAGAGCCATTTCCACAACTTTGTTATCCGGATCTGCAAGATTATTTATTTGTAGACTGATGCATGTCGTACACTGTGTTCCCACATGCTGTACTAATGTTATATAAAAAATGATGAATGACTTCACCACTGTTCCTGTCAAGAAAAGCCACTAGTTCAGTATTACTCCTGAACCAACGCTATCTCACGACCAATTCGTACGAATTCGTACGAATGATAAAAAGTTGGCTAATTCGTACTAATTCGTACGACCTCACTCGTACGAATTTGTACGATTTGTCTAAACCCACGTGATGGGTAGGTTTAGGGGCGGGGTCAGGGGTAGGTCATTCGTATGAATTCATACGAATTGACCAATTCGTAAAATATGTACGATTTTGCAAAAAACGTACTAATTCGTACGAGTCAGGTCGTATGAATTCGTACGAATAAGCCACCTCGTAGAATTTGTACGTTTTCCCGTGAGATCGGGCTCCCTGAACATAGGCATAGGCTATATAGTACAGGCTACTGAATGTACAGCATACCTTTTTGAATGAACCAGTGAATGATGGCCTTGTATATTATTGCGGGCTTTTTGACAAAATGCTTTTATTCCTCTTTTTTAAGTCACTTTGGTTAAGTGTCTGCTAAATGTAAATATCTGTTAAATGCATAAATGAATATTTCAGTTTCAATTAAGTATAAAAATTTAGCAAATAATTTGAAACCGATGCAGTTTGTAGTTTGGTTCACAAAGTTCAGTATATCTGAATGGTATACTGTAGCTAGACCTAGTTTCACTAGTTTCACATAGTTCCATCAGTCCTGGGATTTCACGGGATAGCTCCAACACACTTTCATTGCAGTTTGCCGAATTGGTATGTTTTCGTACAATTTTATTCAATTTCATACAATCTGCTTAGCCTTTTTTCTAAAAATTGTACATTTATGTACTATGGAGCCCCACACATGACATGTGGGAAAAAAATATGCGTATCGTGGTCACGAATTAACAAAACGTTTCCACGACTTAATAATACGTCAGCACGTTTTACTAATTTGTTCCCTTGTTTTAAGTAAATCATGTGCACAATAAATTTGTTCATTACTTTTAAGTAGCCTAATTCCTGTGCGCAATATAGTAATTTGTTCCCTTGTTTAAGTTTCAAAACGAGGGAACAAATTAGTATTGTAAGACCCAAATCGTAAAAAATATACCAATTCACAACCAATTTGACAAAACGTAAAATAGTTACGTTTTCTCATGAGTTTAGGTTTCATAGTTACCTAAAAATGTAAATTTCATTAATCATTTACTCATCCTCATGTTGTTCCAAACCTTCTTCCAAATCTTTCTTCCACTTGCCCATCAAATGAAAGTAAGATATTTTGTTAATAATATAATGTTGTTTTGGACCCCATTGACTTTCATTGTATGAACAAAAAATGCTGAGACATTTTTCAAAATATCTTCTTTTGTGTTCTACAGAAAAAAAGAAAGTCATACAGGGTTTGATTGACATAGAGTGAGTAAAGAATGAGAGAATTTTCATTTTTGGGTGGATTATCCCTTCAAGATGTTTTTGGCAAATATATCAGTTTTTAGGATGCGGAAAGATCCGAGACAGTCTAAAATTATATAATGTTTTATAAGCAAAGTTCAGAAGGAGCATGTTCAGATAATCAGCACGAGAGGAGGCTTACAGAGCCGACTTACCTCTGTTCCACGATAGTTTTTCCAGCATCCCTCCTCCACCCCAACTTCTCACACTCAATTATTCCTATATCCCAGCCAGGGGGAGGGTGTTGGGGGAAGAGAGATCTGGATTCAGGCCAAATTCCAAGCTCGGAGCCCTCTCCTTGGACAGCACGCCAGATACACATATTTAATGCTGCATGTATATCTGATTATATGCAAGTGTGGTTTCGTGAAACAAGAATATGGCAAATTGCATTTCTAAAAGCACTTACCCACCGCTCTCTGACATTCATATTGGATGCTACTACGTCGGAGTGCATGGCATCAAAACTTTTACCAAATTTGCAGTGTACTTCGGATTGAACTCTAGTGTACAAGGCCGCTGATAGCTTACTTCTTTATCTTATCTTCCACTTCCTCTGTGTTTCTGCACTTTGTGCATCATAGAAATAGTACCAGCGTCAGTTTTTTGGTGGTTTTTGCACATTTAAATAGCAACGCTATTGTTTAGTAATTTCCAGAGGCTTGCTGTAAACTTTCGGCCAAGCTTTACCGATGTTTGGTATGGCCAGAGACGCACTGGCTTGTGTCGACAGTTATTGGATTATTTGGTTGTGTCGATAAAGATGTTATAACCAGCATCATCCTGTTTGCATGTTTATGCTTCATTATGCAAACATTTCCATTAACGCTTTCTGAAAATTAACCCATACTTATCTGGAATAGTGTTGTCTTTATCTCAACATGGTACCATTTTAGGCTTAGCACTGCATACTGTGGTATGGTAGTAGTAATAAAATGATTTTTTGAGCAGCAGTTGCCCTTTCAGTCTAATCTAGGAGCGGCTAGTCAAATCCCGATCCAAACCGTAACCATCTTTGGAGAGAACACAGCACTGGCTCCAGATCAGAAAGACAGGGAGACTCCAGGGTGTGGCTTGCTGTGGGAAAGGCTGGTTGTTAAGCTCTCTGGAGGTGGAGTGCACTCTCTAGTCATCCCCTGCATGACCCCTGAAGCACTGCTCAGGGCTCGAGAGCACTGGTACATCCTGCCATTGGGTGTGTGAGAGCAGGGAGATGGCCACACTTTCCTGTCTACGCCAAGACTCCATCTGTACCGGTGTGTGTGTGTGTGTGTGTGTGTGTGTGTGTGTTCAGGGTCCAAGTTAAGGTCAGCAATCCAGCAATCCACCTTCTCATTCACCATCTGATGTTCCTTAGAGAAGATCTTTTTGAACAGTGTTTCCCTTGACTCTGGGACATTTGGTTTTCTCTTATACAAAGTCACAATACTGGACTTCTAGGCTAGAGGTCGACCTCTGTTTTTTTAAATGGCTAATGGCGATGCCTTAATAGCCAAAGGCCAATATATTGGCAATAGATTATATTATTGCCATTATTACTTTCATTCAAGTAAAATAATTAAAAGTGGGGGAAAAATCACATTATGAAATAAATGTTTTCCTCCAAAACACGTGGGCCACAATTATTGGCACCCCTAGAATTTATTATCAGTAAAATATCTCTGAAGTATATTCCCATTAATTGAAATTTTTTAGCACATCAGGGTGACTAGGAACATGAAACTGTCTATGACTTCTTGTTTCACAGGAGTTTAAATATGAGGAAACACAAAGGCCAAATTCCCTTAATCATCCATCACAATGAGGAAAACCAAAGAATATAGTTCCGATGTGCAGCAAAAGATTGTTAAGCTTCAGAAAATAGAAAGTGGCTGTAAAAAAATAGCTACAGCATTGAAAAAAATCCTCATTTTGACCATCAGGGCAATAATTAAGAAGTTCCAATCAACTAAAGATGTTACGAATCTGCCTGGAAGAGGACATGTGTGGAGTGTAAGACCCTCCCCTCCGCTTCCGGCTCATGGGACCTTATTTCGGAAAAATATGTATGGTAGTCAATGGCGAGAGACAATTTATGTTTTTATTCCATCTGAACTGTGCCCTGAATTACACATATGATGTCTGTCAATTTAAAAGATGATTATGAAAGTCAAGAAAGTTGCAGTTTTATGTGAAAATCGCTCAATGAACTACATCTCTCGTCTCGCACTATGTACGTCACAAGATCCGTTGCTCGTATGTGTGCAGTCTGGTACAAAACACTCAGGCATGATGGCGTAACATTACGATTATAACGTAAGACTATAGAAAAAATGACAGACAGACGTTCATTCATTGAGAGAAAAGGTATGACGTCACATGTGCTCCTTTTGGGTTTGTAGTCTGTGTAATTACGTATTTTCACAGTCTTATACCTCAACAGTTTTACATCAAACCGCGACTTTCTTGACTTTAAAATGTATCTTTTAAATGGACAAACATCATATGTATAATTCAGGGCACAATTCAAACAAGATCAAAATATTTGTTGTCTCTCGCCATTGACTACCATACAATATTTTTCCGAAATAAGGTCCCATGGTGGTCCACCGGAAGGGGAGGGACTTAGGGTGCTTTCACACTTGGTTCGATTGCCTGTTCCGAACCCGAGTTCGATTGCTCCCCCCTCCCCCTGCCCCCGATGGACTGTGTTCACATTATATTATTTGTATCTAAACCGCGGTACGCTTGCGTCATCAAGCTGCAGCTGGCGCGTGCTCGTGTTGCTTGGTAACCGCTATGAAAAGGCGTCAAAATGGATAGAATTGCTCGCTTCACGTTTGTTCTTCTTATTTTAACCTTTGGTTTTGTTTTCAAAGAAAAGATACAGAAACACACTTGCGTCTGTCTGCCGCAAAAATATTAAAACCGTTCCAAAGACAGCGGGATGTCCGCCGAAGACAATTTTTGCGGAGGCAAGCAGAAATCATCTCTGCTTGCAGTGCGTCAATCCCGTTTTTCGTCAAGGTAAGCGTATAGACCCTTTTAAAGTTGTTAAACACACACGCACGCAGGCACGCACCACATTATATGGCATCAATAGTGGTTCACTTCCGCGATTTGGTTCGATTGCGTTCATATCAGCAGCGAACCGTACCCGAGTTCACATGAACCGTACCCCAGACCACCTTTTTAAGCGAACTCGAGTACGGTTCGCGGGTGCGCACCCGAGTTCGGAAAACAGCGTTCACATCATCCAAACGAACCGAACTCTGACGTCATTCGAACCCGGGTGCGCACCAAAAGTGCTAGTGTGAAAGCCCCCTTAGGCTCTCTATATCATCCTAATGTACGGTGAATGTTAATTATGAGTGGCCAAAGACTCTCCAAGGATCACAGATGGAGAATTGCAGAGATTAGTTGAGTCTTGGGGTCAAAAAGCCTTAAAAAAATTGCTTGAGGTCTTATCAATATTATATTGCTTATTATTCTTAATGGAAAACACACCAACAAAACAGTACAATGACAAACTTGCTTAAATAGGCTCTTTTACATTTGGCTTTGAAACCAAATCTTCTGCCATCGTCTTGTCAGTCTAGAGTGAGGTGAAATGGGCAAAGTGAGGTGAAATCTGACTCCTGCTGCTGATCTGAGCTGTGCCTCTCCTTCAGCTCATGCTAAATTGAGCAGACGCCTTCAGTTTTTGTCGTAGTGTCTGTTCTCTAACTGAACTAAATAATTTTTATTTCTATAAAAAATCAAAACAACGGCGGGGATGTAACCGGTGTTGCGGCTGAACCTTACAGATTCAGATCTTTTAAAATCTGTTGTTATTTGCTATTATTTGCATGACCTTTAGTAAGTTTTAACTAGCATTCAAAAAAAAAAATATTGAAAATTTGGAAACATTGTTTTTTAATAGTCTAGGTGATGTCGTTTCAGAAGCGGAGCATAGTATTTGATTTTAATAAAATTTCATGAAAACACGTATTAACCTTCATGTTCTTTTAAGATTGACTTTCCAGTTGTTTTGCTTCCCAGAGGCCCTAGTGATGGATGTATGCAGATAATGATAGTAATTGTGCAATTAACCTCTTACGTTCCCTTCGGATTCTTTTAATTTGTTCCTCTGACCTAATCAAAATTCACTTGAGAGACATTACGGAAGCTTTAATCTTGTGTTGTTTCAGAAAGTAGACTTTTCAGAAAAACAACTATTATCAAATGTAGTGATCTTCCATCTGCTTCTGTAGAAAAATGAATTGGGGAAAAAAAAACCTGTCAAAAGTGTTTCTTCAGCTTAAACATCAATCGGTGTGAAAATTCATTGCATTTATTTATGCTTATCTGGCGTCTCTGAGCCTCCAGACATAAGCAATGTAAAAAAAAAAAAAATTCTTAGAGGCCGTTTGAAGTGTGTTATCAAGTTGATATTTTGTTTACAAACAGTTCTCATAAGATTAGGAAACCTCATGAAATATTAACCAGATACTTCAATGTTAATTATGTTTTTTTGAGCTATTAAAACAGAATATGAAGGTTAAGAGAGTAAAAAGACTCCTTATTGATTTCTAGGGACTGTCTGTCCTGCCTGTCATGTCGTTCTTTCATCTTTTCAAACCAGCTACTTCATCATCAGCATTTGTCCTTCAGCTTTGCCCCGTGTTGTCTTTACCCTCTTTGCTCACTTTATACCTTCTCATAACTTTCTTTTTTATTTCTCTGTGTCTCTATTATTCCTCCATGCTGCCATTATTGGCTTGTTTAACATTCTGCCAGCTCTGCACTGCAGTACCTGAAAACTGGCATGAAAATGACAAAGGAGAGAGAGAGCGAGAGAGAGAGAGAGTGAGAGAGAGAGTGAGAGAGAGAGCGAGAGAGAGAGCGAGAAAGAGAGAGAGAGAGAGCGAGAGAGAGAGAGAGAGAGAGAGAGAGAGAGAGAGAGAGAGAGTGAGGGAAGACGAGGTTTGGCTTTGCATGCTGCGATCTCTCTTTGTCAACTGTGAAGAACTCAATTCCTCTTTCTCTTAATCACATCCTCCCGAAGTAAATTTACAGCTTGTCTAGATCGCTTACAGATTGCATATTAGATCTAAACAATATTATTATGATTTGTTCTCTATGTTTTCTATGCTCATTCTTTTACAGACTGCATTTTGTCTTGTTGTGCAGCATAAACTGCTCATTTAAGTTTTGATTTGTTTGACAGCCCTATAATCTAAACAAGATAAATTCACATGAGAATCAAAATCTATAGGACATTAATATTTACTTTAATTAATTCACCTTTTTTCTTTACTTCAGTAAATTCAAATATCAATATTCTGAGATATGTGAAGCACTTTGAGCTGCATGCAATGAAAGGCGCTATATGAATAAAATTGTATTCTTTAAACTTTTACACATTTGTATTATTACTCTCCGAAAGGAAGTATTTTACACATTATTTCCTCTCAAGTAGATTTAACTTGTTGTTTTTATAGTGTTTAGATTTGTACTGGACAACTGTACAAAACTACTTCTTAAGAAAATGTGTTTTGCTGTGTAAGCGTTCTGTGCGCAAACACACCTGCGTGAAAGCTTGGACAACAGGAGGGAAGCTGTTTGAAGTCTGTCAGGGTTGCACAGGAAGACAGGAAGTAAGCAGTTAATAGATGACGATATGCTGTGAAGAACAGCTCTACAGCAGAGTGTGACGTTCGGACGGCTCCCTCCCATGATTCCTGTGGTGCATTACCACTCGAGCTCGGAGGAAAGCTGTATGTGTTTGCGTAATTTGCTTATTATGAGTCCTAAATGTTCCTTTCAAATGTGCGTTGGTCAACAGTTCAAGAACAAGAATCATTGTTTGATGCTCATAGTCTGTGGCAATCTGTTTCAAAGAAAAAGAGCAAACCAATCAAAACTCTTTGCACTCTCTCCACTGTCTTTTCTTTTCCTTCCTTCCTTCTGTTTTTCCTCCGTTCCTCCCTTCTTCCTCTCACAGTCTGCGTGCGGGGAGTGAGGTAACCTTGATGCCCAGATGGGTGACGTCATTCGGGCACCCTGGGGAACATACTCTCTCTCTTTCTCAGAAACACACAAAAACACACACACTGAGTGTGGTTCTTTTCGTTTAATCGATGACATGCTCAAACGGAGGGTGGCATAGCAAACGGAAAAGAAAATGTACATTCTCATAAGCAGATGCCTTTATTACCCTTAATGGCTGCATGCACACTGCTGTTGAACACACTGCTGCTTAAAGGAGAACTCCGGTCAATTTTAACATTGAGCTCATTTTTTTGTACATTTGGAGTGCTGTCAATACAGAGAACAACGACAAAAATCGGTGTTGCCTACACCGAGTTATTCTATTTTTAAAATTTGCACCCTGTTGACTTCAATTGGGCAAGTACTAAACCTGCTTTTAGCCTCTTAACATCCTTGATGTGTCATTACAAGTGCACAGAAAATGTGAGTGATTCCTTCTGAGTGAACACGGTGAATCTGACTGCAGTAGATGTGAAAGAAATGTATAAAAATGATGTTATTTAAGCCAGCGCAAATACCTGTGTTTACATCATGTTTTCGGTTGAAGTCCAGAGTAATCGATTGCCGAGTTCACGCGCATAGGTTTGGTTACCTATGATCACGCGCGTGAACTCGGCAATCGACTTTTTCGAATCGAATTTTTCCATGTGTGAACAGCAAAGATCATATTGAATCCGATATTTTCAGTTCAGATCTGAGCCATTTTCAAATGTGGAAAAACATTTAATATACTTGTGGCATGTTGGAAAATAAAATAAAAATGTACCTCTGATTTAATTTAATATAAAACATCAGATGTAATATACACCATTCTGACTGAAACATCACTCTAGCTGCTGCAGTTTGGACTAGTTGAAGTTTGATGAATAAACCTGCAGTAATGCATTACAGGAATCTAGTCTTGAGGTCATGAATGCATGAATTAGCTTTTTGGAATTTAAGAGATAATGTTATAATTTAGCGATACATCTGAGATGGTAGAATGCTGTTTTACAAATACAATGTGGCTTTCAGATGACAGATTGTTATCGAATAGCACACACACACAGGTTCCTGACTGAAGTGATTATATTCTGTTATTACACTAATTAAGATTTTTGGTACAATAATTAAGACCTCTGGTTTTTTTTTTTTTCTCCATTGGAGAATTGGTAGATTTTGTCAGACCTCAAAGAAATATAGAGCTAAGCATCATCTGAGAAAAGCAACGGTCCTAGTACTGAGCCTTGTGGTACACCATACTGAACTTGTGATTCATCTTTATTTATTATCCGACTATAACAGTCAGATAAAAAAAGTTTTAAACCATGCAAATGCCATTCCACTAATACCAACATAGTTTTTGAGCGATATTGTGGTCAAAAGTATCAAAGGCAACATTAAGGTCCAATTAATACTAAAGTAGATATACAACCATGATCAGATGATAAGAGCAAGTAATTTATACTCTTATCTAACTCTGATGAGAGCAGTCTGGGTGCTGTTATATGGTCTACATCCTGGTCTGGTATTCTCACAGATACAATTTCTCTTTAAAATGAATAATTACCATGTTTATTTCCTTAATAAAAATTCCTAGATTTTTATGAATGATTCACCAGTGCATGGTATTACAAAAATGTTTGTCTGTCTAATAACTTGTTCCGCCTGTGATACAACTGATGTCACCAATCTCGCTAACTTATCGACTCCTCCCTTCAAACAACCGGCCTCCGTTCTATTATAAAACACCCACTATTATGATCTAATAAATTCCTTGCAGATAAAATTAAATCCAGCCCTGCTTTCTTCGACATTTGACATTCCTGTTAGTCCTGTTAAATGAGTTGCAGCTGGCATTTCACTTTGACTTGATTGTCAAAAACAATATTTCATTAAAAAAGCTGCTATCAGCAGGTCTACATACATTGTGCGTATTGGTTTACAGTGGAAGGGGGGCTCGTGTGAAGTGCGCTCAAGTGTCTAACTACTTCAGGGCATGTTGGGCTGCCGGCACAGAACAGAATGGCCTTTTGTACCACAACAGTACGACTCTCTGTCCTTGTACCCTTTAAACGGCCACAATGGAAGCCCCCTCTAACGGTGCAGAAGTGTTAGCACACTCTGAGCGGTCAGCCTGAATGAAGTCCCTATGAATGAGCGGTCAGAGGACTGTGGGAATAGGGGATGGTGGGCTGATTTTGAATGGGAGTTACTGTGGAGCGAATGTGTACATAGGAAAGGAAGGGTTGCGGTTTGTTTTTACGGGGAATGCCTCGAACTCTGTGGATACTCTAAATAGCTTGATGTAAATGTATGTTACTGTATAGACTGCGAGATGGTGGAGTCCATGTTATTTTAGCTGTTATTTCATTTTCCTCACTCTTTTAAAAGAAGAGTTCACCCCAAATTAAAATTCTGTCATAAGTTACTCACCCTTGTGTCATTTCCAAGTCGTATGACTTTATTTCTTCTGCGAAACACTAATGGAGATGTTGAAACCAATGTTTCAGAAATATAGTAGAAATTTAGATTTAAAGTGCATGAGCCATTCATTTTCCAATGTGTTTATGGTGTTATTTTTTACCTTTTAGGAGCTTGATAGCTAATAGTCTCCAATCATTTGGATTGCATAGAAAAGGACAAAATGAACATTCTGCAAAATATGTGACTCTGGATCACAAAACCAGTCATAAGTCGGTATATTTGTGGCAATAGCCAACGATACATTGTATGGGTCAAAATTGACCCAAAACAGGTCAAAATTATAGATTTTTCAATAAAAAAATGCCCCATGTGACCCAGGGCTGTGGTCCAGGGTCACATATATCATTTTGTGTTCAGCTAATTGAACGAAAGAAAGAAAATCAAGACTTTTCGACTTGGGGGATGAATATTTTTGCAAGCAAGATTTGAATTTGAGTTGCCTACATGAGCACCATGGCTCAAATTGTGAATAAATTATTGCAACATTTTCATTTTTTGGCTAAACTATCCCTATTTTTTGGTATTTTAGTGGGTAAACATCATTAGGGATAGTTCACCCAAAAATGAAAATTCTGTCATCATTTACTCACCCTCAAGTTGATTCAAACCTGTATGGATTTCTTTCTTCTGCTGAACACAAAAGAAGTTATTGTGAAGAATGTCAGTAACCAAACAGTTGATGGACCCCATTGACTTCCATAGTATATCTTTTTTTCAAACTATGGAGGTCAATGGGGTCCATCAAATGTTTATTTACCCATGTTCTTCAAAATATCTTTAGTTGTATTCATCGGTTGCTGATTGGATTTTGAGATGTAGGCGTTGCATTAAAATGTGGAGTGGGCTAAATTTGGTATACGTCAGAGAACTGGACTTTTCACCAATTGATAAACATTGAAAAACATTACAAGGTAAAAAAAAAAAAAAGTAAAAAATAGACAAGGATGAATCAGTCACACAAATATCTACAACATGCATTTTCAAAATAGCGAATTTTCACTTCATGCTGACTTCTATCACAAGAGCATTGTGTTCACTCGCAAATTTTTTTTGTTTTCTCGCAAAACTTTTGTTCTTAGGCAGAACTATTGTGTCTCCCGAGAAACTTTGCATTCGCTAGTAAAACATTTACGTTCTGTGGCAAAACTATTGTGTTCCTCGACAACATTACTAAAATATAGTTGTTCCTCCCGTCTCATATTATTTCCATCACAAAAGTTCTGAGAGTGAATGCAAAGTTTCTCGGGGTAACACAAAAAAGAAATTTGACCTCCCATCTTTAATTTTTTAACATCACCTCGTCCCATTAGGGGCTTCAAATTGTTGCCTGGCAGAATACGTTAGTGTTAATGTTGCGAGCAAGATTCAAACGTATGTTTCCCATAGGAGCACCAGGGCTCAATGTGTCAGCATGTGCAACATTAGGCCAAAGCTCCTATTCTGACATCTCTCTCTTTCACTGGGTGTTACATTCATTTATAAGGAACTTTCCTCTATTTTGTCATAATGTGGAATGAAACAAGCAGCCGCCCCAGGCCTTTTTCATAGCACTTTACTTTTCCCACTATCTTCATCCCTTCAGAGAACTCCCCTGTTGATTCTCTCTCATCCCCTTTTTATGTCTCAAACCCCCTCCTACCCTCACAGACCCTCCTGACTGTGATTTTCAAACTCCCCTGCATGTGTTGTTTGTCTGTGCGTTCATTCTCCCCTCCCGCCCCTGTCTGAAAGCGTTCTGCTCGCTGTTTATGGTCTCTCTGTGACGGAGGCCACCACCAGAGAGAGAGAGACGAGAAAAGGAAATGAGAGGGGGAAGGCAGTGTCTTTCATGTGTTTGTGGCGTGTGAGGTACGTTACAGTGCTTGTTCTCGGTTCTGTATGATGCGGCGTGTTGAATGAGGAATTGATTTATTGTTTTGTTTTCCTGCTGTCCGGGGCGCAGCCGTTGCTGACTTAACAGAGCTGGTGAGAATATATGCACAACTAAAGCTATACTACGGGCTGTTTCATTATGTTTATGGCAGTGTTTCTGCCCACTTTTGCACAGACAATTTACACTTAGAACAAATAGCTTATTTGAACTTTGTGTGAATTGCGTTTATGGCCATTTGCACTATATTCAAACAAGATGCTATTTTTTTTTTTAGCTATTTACATTTGGTGCACAGCATGTACATCAATATACGCTTGGTCTAAATAGCATCTGGCTCAATGAGCCAGAAGAAAAACTTAGTTTAAAAGAAAAGTTCTTAGAAATTGTATATCTGTCACAGTTTTCAGTTGTAATGATGCTAAAATGTCAAGTGGTGTAACCAACCAGTAAAAAGTTCTACCTTGCTCTGCACATGACATATATGGTGTATATGCATATCTTTTGATTAAACTAAAACAAGGGAAAAATTATTACAACATGGCCATGATTTAGTAAAACAAGAAATCATATCATATGCACGATTAACTTAAAATGAGGGAACAACTGAGTAAAACGTGCTGCTGTGGGAATTCATTTTTAATTCGTGGCAAAGATATACATATTTTTCGTTGTTTTTCTTTCCTGTGGGGAGGCTTGGGCTAGTGGCTTGAACAACAATCATTTCATCCAAACATTTTCCTCTGATTGTAGCTGTAGTCAATGGTAATGTTTAGGAATGTTTCATAGGAACTTTGTTTGAAGAACCACAAAAGATGTTGATCTGTCTTGCCGAGCAAAAACAGTCACTGTTTGGATACAATAACGTGTCTGAGGATATGTCTAAGAGATAATTAGTGGTTTGCTCAGTCTGCATTAACAGGTGTGTGTGTGTGTGTTGTGGTTGTTTGTGTACATGTGTGAGTTATTGAGTGGGTCTCGCTGTCGGAGTGTGGAGAGAGGTCATGAATTGAAGAAAAGAGGAAAAGGAGATTGCTGAACCCTGTCTTCCGTTTCGTGTCACCACTGAGAGCTCGGGCCAGCAGTCTCTCTCTCTCTCTCTCTCTCTCTCTCTCTCTCTCTCTCTCTCTCTCTCTCTCTCTCTCTCTCTCTCTCTCTCTCTCTCTCTCTCTCTCTCTCTCTCTCTCTCTCGTTTGCTCTCTCACCCTTGTTTTGCCCTCTCACCCACTAGTATTCGCTCTATTAGATTCGTAGCATTTTGTAATTGCGTTACAATAAGGAAGGTGTAATATGTAGCGACTATAAGCCATTGGTAGGTTGACTTCCTGAAAATCTGTAACTCTGTGATTTAAAAAAAATATATATTTCTGTTTTTTAGCGGTCCAGTGGTGTGAGTTTGGGGCGGGACAATCTGTTGATCGGCCAAGGAGTTAAAAGATTTTGTTTATAGTATTTCTTAAGAATTCAAACAGGTAATTTCATACATAGAGCCATATGTAATTGTTTTACATGAGATAATAATAAATGAATCATCACATCTTACAGTTATAGAAAAAGATGAAGCAGAAGCAAACATATCGGCGAGAATATTCCCACTTAAAGATGAAGCACTGTTCTCCTCTGGTCACCCCACACCAGTTGATTTATGACTTTTGACAGAGCATAGCTGAAAATAAATTTATTAGATTGATTAGATTTATCTTTTAAGCTGATTCATTTAGAACAATGTAAAAACAACCAAGTAGAAACACACCAAAAAACACTTAGAAACACATTAACAACCACCTAAAACACAAGTGGTGGAGAGTTTTGCACAGACAGGCATTATCCATATTTTGGGATGGAAAAATCTTTGTGTGTGTGTGTTTGATTGTACTTGGTATCATAAGTGGCACAGAAATCAGGCATATGGATACTTAATGGCATAGTTCACCCAAAATGTTTTATTCTGTCACCCTCACATTATTCCAAACCCATAAGATTTTCATTAATCTTCGAAACACAATACTTTTAATGAGCGGAATGAAGGGAGTATTTATTTACACTCAGTGCAAAACCATGTTGGCAGAGGCTATGCTTATTAACCCTGTTCACCATTATCTGATTGAGACTAAAGTTACAAAAGAAATCTGATAACAGGATCAGTGGCTTGGGGCGTAAAGCGTGACTGACCTGAGTTTGAATCCACCATTTTTTGAACTCATTCTTCTCTCTTTTCCCCTTGCGCATCAGCTAGGTGAGGCGTTCATTTTAAATAATAGTTAACAAGATATTAGAAAAGTGGGAAAAATGCACTTATGATTTTAATAAATATAATCTTATACACTGAATATTATTCCATTTTATAAAATGCTACAATACCTTGAGGTGCAAATAGCCTGAAGAAGCATGAAGAACACAAAAGCAAAAAGGCACTTGATTCGATGATGTCTGTGAGTTAGGGCTGTGCAATTAATCGTAATTCATTTTCGATTTTGATTTTAGCTTCCAACGATTATGAAAACAAGATAATCGAGGTAAAAATTATTTTTGTGCCGTCCAGCTCACCTTCCTTTCCTTTACAGCAGTGCGCTTTCGTTCCTCCCTAAAAGCCTTAGCTTAACATTCAAATCAGCCAAACAAGTGAGTGTTGTAAAATGCAGTCTACTGTTGCTAAACTGCGGGATGTGTTTGATATTAAACAGTGTTAAAAAAGCCCATTAAGCTGCAAAAGAGACACTGTTCTCCGGGCGGCTTTCTCTGTGTGCACTCCGAGTCGGAGTCGAATGCGGAAAAGCAAATGGACTTTGTGTGTAACATTATATTTTAAAGTGACAGCAGCCTAATAAATCTGCTGCAGTCTGTCATTAATGATAATCAAACAACAGATGTACATTATCCCACTTATTACATGGCTGCTTGCCACATAAGCAGTGTTATTTTACATTTGATTATTAAATCTGAATACCACTCTAAAACTTAAAACAAAACGGACGGAAATTCCTATTTTGTTCTGTTGTCCGTTTTGTTTGTAATTGGTTTCTTTGTTCTTATTGTATTGCTGACTGTTTACTTTTTCTTACATTAGTTAACCTAGTATTAGTTATTTTCTAGTATCGATAATTGTGAAAATTTCACTGATATTTAAAATTACTCAAATCATGAAATAAGACTTTGATCATATCGCCGATCAATAATAATGTTAAATAATCGTGAGTACAATATTGACCAAATGTAATGGTGATTATGATTTTTGCCTTAATCGAGCAGCCCTGCTGTGAGTTCACTTCTCTGTAGAGCACTGGCCTAATTACAGATCTGGTGTCATCCAATTTATCAGAGCTTTCCCAGCTGCTCAATATCCACTTTCGGCGAGGCAATGTTTTTCCGTGCGTAAGTGTGTTTTGTTTGTGTAATCCACACCCTGCGAGGAATTCCACTTCCTCAAATGATCAGGCGAGGTCACTTAGGCCCTGACATTTGCTGTTAAGATTTTACAGATTTTGTCTGTGTGTGTGTGTGTGTGTGAGTGTGCGTCACACCTCAAAGCCCTGATTAAACTGGAAAGTGCCACTCACTTCCTCTAAAAAAGTCAGTAGTGTAGTCAGTAGGAGAATATTTTTTGTAGAACTGAGACCATAAGCAAAAAGTTTTTTTAAGCTTAAACCTTACCAAACATTGTTTTTATATATATATATATATATAGGTTAGGTGTTTTCCAGTCATAATAATAAGAAAAGTAATATTTATAGCTGTAATGTAAAATAAATAAATAAAAATAAATAAATAAATACAAATGTCCACATAATTTGTTTTAAGTGTTTACAGTGTAACATTTTAATAGTACTATTTCTTGTTTTGTTTTTATTTTAGTATTTTTTTATATTTTTATTATTATTATTATTATTTTATAGCCATGTTGATATATAATTACAAAATCCTTGCCAAATTGTGTAGCTGTACAAACAATTTTTATACATTTTTTTAATAAGAAAAATCACAATTAGATTCCCTCCCGAATCATGCAGCCCTATTTTTGCATGAACAATATTTGTAGTCATCGTTCGTCTGCGAGTGCACTCATATTTAGCAAGTCAGACAATGTAGATTGTGTGTGTAATTATGTATGTGAATGTGATTATTTGTTCTTGGACCTCACCCACGTCTGCTGGCGACAGAATGTCTGAGCACCTTCATTTGGACGACTGCAGGACCGATGATGGCCTGGCTCTCGGACTTGCGCTGTTTCCCACCCTTTCTGTTCACCCTTGTTCTGTATTCTTCTCACTTGCTTCAAGTAATGCCCATGCTGGCTGTTCAAAGCAGGCTTTGTTACTTCATCTTTCCTTCGGATGGTCTCTGAGGGCTGATTAAAACGTGCGTGGCCCCGTTAGCCTCTTAATAACTGTTCAGAGAGTTTGTTGTATAGCTGGCGGTCCCTCCCTTCAAGGTGGCTTTGGCTTGGCTTGGGTGGGTTTCTTGGGGCAGGAGTGTGAGGGTATTTCTAGCTCTCGGGGGCAGAGGTTGGGCTATGCCAGCCTTCCCCCCACCGAGCTGTTTCCTTTCAAAAACACTCCTCAGGAAACCACTTCAAACAATCACATTCCGCACAGAGAAAGGTCCGCACCACTCCTGGAACTTGGGAAAACCTCTCCCTTCCCCTCGTAAGGCTACTCTTTTTCTCCATCTCACTCTCATGAGTGAGTCTCCATCTCGCCGTAGGTTTCTTGCTGGCCGTCAGCTTACACATATGGGCAATTTTTTTCTCTTAGAATTACATCAACCTTCTTTTTTGCAATTGTTTCTTTAAGTAATATTAAATGTAAATGAGGTCTGTTGTGATTAGGTCATCTCCTGCATCTCGTACAATCAGAACATTTTCTGATTGGCTAACATGCACTGGCCTTGGTTTGCATAAAATATACAGTCTATGGACAAAAGTATTGGGACATGCTTCTTAGTTTTATTGAATTCGGTCGCCACAGGTGTATCAGATCAAGCACCTAGTCATGCGGTCTGCATTCACCAACATTTGTGGGTCGTTCTGAAGAGCTCAGTGAATTCAGACGTGGTACTGTGATAGATTGCCACCTTTCCAATAAGTCAGTTCATAAAATTTCATCCCTGCTAGATATTCCACGCTCAACATTAAGTTTTATTATTGGAAAGCAAAGCGTTTTTGGAACTGAAGCAACTCATTCACAAGAGAAAGACTAGGTAAAGTCACAGAGCGGGGTCACCGAGTGCTGAAGTCACCAACGCTGAAATCTTCCACTGACATTAAAATCGGCACAAAAACTGCATGGCGGGAGCTTCATGGATTGGGTTTCCATGGACGAGCAGCTGCATGCAAGCCTCGCATAACCAAGTGCCATGCCAAGCGTCGGGTGGAGTGTGTAAAGCACGCCACCACTGGACTCCAGAGCAGTGGATACGTGTTCTGTGGAGTGACCAATCACGCTTCTCTGTTTGGCAGTCTGATGGGCGAGAACGTTACCTGCCCAACTGCACTAACTGTAAAGTGTGGTGGAGGAGGGATTATGATGTGGGGCTGTTTTTCAGGGGTTGTGCTTAGGCCTTTTACTTCCAGTGAGGGGGAATTGTAATGCTTCAGCAAAAGGCAATATTAACCAACTGCAGAACCGCAGAACCATACGTCATAGCAGTGTGAGGATGACAGCGCCAGCCTAACAGTCTGATGCCGGAAGTGGGCGGGGTAAAAGCATCTAAGGGGTGGAGATGGGTAGGTTTAGGGGTGAGTTTAGGGGTCAGGGGGTGGAGATGGGTAGGTTTAGGGGTGGGTTTAGGGGTCAGGGGGTGGAGATTGGTAGGTTTAGGGGTAGGTTTAGGGGTCAGGGGGTGGAGATGGGTAGGTTTAGGGGTGAGTTTAGGGGTCAGGGGGTGGAGATGGGTAGGTTTAGGGGTCAGGGGGTGGAGATGGGTAGGTTTAGGGGTCAGGGGGTGGAGATGGGTAGGTTTAGGAGTGGGTTTAGGGGTCAGGGGGTGGAGATGGGTAGGTTTAGGGGTCCGGGGGTGGAGATGGGTAGGTTTAGGGGTGGGTTTAGGGATCAGGGGTGGAGATGGGTAGGTTTAGGGGTCAGGGGGTGGAGATGGGTAGGTTTAGGGGTAGGTTTAGGGGTCCGGGGGTAGAGATGGGTAGGTTTAGGGGTCAGGGGGTGGATATGGGTAGGTTTAGGAGTGGGTTTAGGGGTCAGGGGGTGGAGATGGGTAGGTTTAGGGGTCAGGGGGTGGAGATGGGTAGGTTTAGGGGTCCGGGGGTGGAGATGGGTAGGTTTAGGGGTGGGTTTAGGGATCAGGGGTGGAGATGGGTAGGTTTAGGGGTCAGGGGGTGGAGATGGGTAGGTTTAGGGGTAGGTTTAGGGGTCAGGGGGTGGAGATGGGTAGGTTTAGGGGTGGGTTTAGGGATCAGGGGGTGGAGATGGGTAGGTTTAGGTATGGTATGCGGTTCCGGCATCAGACTGTTATGCTGGCGCTGTTGTCCTCACACTGCTATGACATATGGTTCTGCGGTTCTGCAGTCAGACCTATCTCGCAAAAGGAGGAGCCAACCCCATATTAATGTCTATGTATTTAGAATGTCATTACAGTCCCTGTTGCTGTAATGGTCAGGTGTATCAATACTTTTGACCATAGTGTATTGGGTATTTAATTGTGCATGGTCATATTCCCTTAGAAAGATTTGCCGTCATCTAATGCTCACTGAAATTTAATATTTAAAATAACTAATGAGTGTGTTAATATATTAAGTGGTTAAATCTCAACTCGATTGCTATGTTTTCAAAACTATATTTTCTTCCCTATTGTTATGTATATCCGAGGCAAACGGCTTCTTGAACAAGAACAATAAAGGGTGAGACTTTGGATGGTTGTGGTTGTCAGGATTCAGAGAAGGGAGGACCCAGGCACAGAATGAGCAGGGACTGATATTTATTAAAGACAAACACAGGCAGGAACACAGTCCCAGACAATAGGGCAGGAGAACAGGGTGGTCAGGTGAGACGTAATCAGCACTCGGCACTAGAGCGGCTTACCAGGACAATACTCAAAGAGACAAGACAACAAGAGGAAACAGAAACAAAAACAGACAACTACGACTAGCAAACACAAAATGGACTAAACAACTGAAGCTAGCAAAAGGGGAAAATAAAGTAAATAAAATTAATTCTAGGAATAAGTAACTGGAACTTACAAACAAAAAGAATATTTGTGAGAACCACATACACACAAAACAAACCAGCAAAGACCTGTAGGAAAAAGACACAATATAAAGGGAACAGAACATGAGGATCAGGTGAAAACATTCAAGCAAACGAGGACTAGACAAGGGCTAAACAAGGGGGCGTGGTAACGGGAAACAAGGAGGCGGAACAAGAGCAGCACATGGCAAACACAAACAAAGACAAAGCCATGTGCTGACACACAACACAAACATAGAGACATGAAACAAAGATAACACAGACAAGGCTGCCAGGGCAGAACAATGACAGTGGTTTACTATTGGTGGATCTCATGTGAGTGACAGGTTGCCCCGCCCTCATGCCAGTAAACACATCATAGAAGAGGGAGGGGAAGTTATTTTGATTAAAGATTATGAGGGCACAACAATTTTAACAAAAATATTGATGTCCACGGATAAAT
This sequence comes from Scardinius erythrophthalmus, assembly GCF_964197995.2. Classification (NCBI taxonomy): domain Eukaryota; kingdom Metazoa; phylum Chordata; class Actinopteri; order Cypriniformes; family Leuciscidae; genus Scardinius; species Scardinius erythrophthalmus. The sequence continues at coordinate 32,789,888 of NC_138227.1, read as the reverse complement.
AATTTATAATAATTACTGCATTATTCCATAAAAAATAAGAATTGTCCATTTTGATAACATGATGATTTTAAGATATGATAAACATTAACAGCAGGATTTTCTGTAAAGGTACGTCTGTAATTGGTTGTTTTAATATTATATATTTTGGTCCCACTTTATATTAAGTGGCTTTAAGTACTATGTACTTACAAACTTACATTGAAATTAATAATTTGATACAATGTACTTATTGTGTAACTACATGTTTTTACATTGTACTTACATTTTAAAAATTCCTGCATGTAATTGCAGCTGTAATTAATTTATGTAATTACATTTCTAATTACACAGTTGACCCTTCCCTTACACCTTAAACTGACCCAATCCACCACACCTGTCCCTAACCTTACCCGTATCACACCTCAATAGCAGCAAAAGTGTTTTACAATACAACATGAACACAATAAGTACATTGTACTTATTTTTTGATGTAAGTACATAGTACTTAACACCACTTAATATAAAGTGGGACCTATATTTTTAATAATGCATTTTTTATATTTATTTATATTACACTGTGAAATGTAGTCTTTAGCAGATGCCTACATTTACTTGGATTGTTTATATTATGTAAATTTAAAATGGATTGATTAATTTATTTTTTATTTTTTATATCATTTGTAAATTATTGGTGTATCGTATCAGTCAGAATTTTTATACTGTTTCATCCCTTTGGTATATTTTCACTAAAAGACTGTTTTAGTGATATCTGAGCACATGCAGATTTATTTTACATGTGAAATTCGAACCAGCTTTGATGTCGGATTGAAATATTCAAGGACCTTGAATATAAACTCCAGCCTCTGTTTCATAACACTGGAATATATTTAGATAATATATCATGTTCACCTTTAAAAGTACCATGGCTGATGTAGAGAGACCTTCACTTTTCCTCCATTGCGTCAAGGCTTTAAAAAGGCCTTCGTAAATAACAATTATAGCTTGTTTCATGACCTCCATGTGCATGTACTGTAAGTGTTCTCTATTATTATCTCCATATTACTGTTTATTGTTTGTGTGTCATTGTGTTTCCTTGTCGTGATGCACCAATGGCCTCTCGCTCTTTGAGTCGTGGTGACCCCACAGGATCTCACAGCTGTTCTTGCTAAAGGCTTCTGATTAGAGAGTTCTCTATACAGTCAAACAGCCTGTGAAAGGATATAGAACATATTGATTTAATTAGTGATAGTTCACTTGATGGGCGCCTTGTTGCCATGGCGATGGGATGGGCAGTGAGATCTCCGGCAGTAGAGAGTGTATGATGGCCTTTAAACAGAGCTTTGACCTTTGAGCCATCACCGTATCTTTCACACATATACATACGTGGCAAGGCAGGTTTTGAGTCCCTCAGTGTTTTTTTTTTTTTTGTTTTTTTTTCACCTCTGTTGTTTTGTCTGAATTTGTTAATTTATAAAAAAAATACATAAACTGTACAATTGATAAAAAACAATGACTTTAATACACCACTTGTGCGACGCAGTGTTGTGAGTGTTAACTAAAACTAAAACGTTTTTTTGTTCAATGAAATAATGCTGAAATAGAAGAAAGTATATTCAATTAAAGGTTTAAACTGAAGTACTAACTAAAAACTAAACCGATAAAATAAAGCTAAATATAAACGTTAAAAAAATAATAAAAGTAATAAAAGCACATAACAAAATTCCTTAAAACTAGTGCTGTCAAATCGATTAATCGCGATTAATTGTGATTAAAATCAGCTAACATAAAAGTTTGTGTGTGTGTATATATATATATATATATATATATATATATATACACACATATACTATATATTTAGAAACGTTTATGTCAGATGCGAGTAAAAATTTCATAAATATTTGGGTGGAAAAAAAACAGGATATGATATTATCCAGGTCAGTAAGTCTCTGGTCTCTGATTTTTTTATGACATAAGTCTTCTTCAGGTTGTAGAATGTAATCTTACTATGATAATATACATACTATGTATTTAGCAATTACAATAAATGGGTTATAACTAGGTACTAACACTGAACCTAAACTTTAACCCAACCTGAACCCACATTACAGTACGTTCATGGGTAAGTTCACTGTAAGTACACATAATTTTTTTTTTATTTTTTTTTTTATGGACATAACAACAGCATTGGACAAACCAGATACATTGTTTTTAGTGTTATAGCAAAAACTACTAATTTGCAACACTAATTGAATAAACATTAATTTATTCTAGATGTATGAAAAATGCTACCTTATGCAAGACATGACATTTTTTAACTTTTATTAAAATATGGCTTTTCTGGTAAACTTTTAGGGTTTTTCGTTATAGATATGAGTGTCTTCAAAGAAATATTCAATACAAATATTTAAGAAATATTTACTAAACAGGAGCAGGCTTATTGAGTCATACCAGCTGTTTCTGGAATGAAGACGGTTTGCAGAAGAATAAAAGTGCAGCAAGCTGCCTGATCGTCTGTATGATTAGACGAGTGTGACATGTAACAGATGAAGATGAATATTTGGCAAGATTTTAGCATGTCATTGTCAAAACATGAATTCTGTTAAAGCAACACTAAAGAACTTTTTTTACCTTAAAATAATGTTTCCAAAATCGTTTCAGTGGTTAATCAAGTCATAACGGTGAAAGCCACTTCTGGATTCGCTTTGCAGCTCTATATCTGCTATAACCACACTATGCAAGTTTGCCAGATGGGGTCGCGTTTCTGTAGTTCGAATGAGAGATAAGAAACTAAAAATTTGACTTGCTTTACGGCAAGCGTTACAATAGTAATTATTTAGTTTTTCTTCGTTTCCGACGTCGCAATACATCATACGTTCATAAAATCATGCAACATAAGCCGCGTTTCCACCGCAGGAACTTTCCCCAGGAACTAGGAACTTTGGGCTGGTACTCGATGTGTTTACACCGCAGGAACCAGGGTCTAAATGAAGTTCCGGGTAAATATTTCCCCCTCCGATAGTCCCTGCTCACGAGGTAGTACTTTTTCAAAGTTCAGGAACTTTCAGGGGTGGGACTTGTGCGCTGCACAAGCTGATTGGTTGTGTTCACGCCGCATTTTGGTTGGATGACTCCACGCAGCATTTTCTTTATTTTTAACCTCCCTTTTAAAAAGTGGCTTCATGCAGTAAAGTTGTCTGTCTGCAAATATGGAATTTAATAAAAAAAAAACTGGGGGACTGGCGACGAGTTTCAGGCTTTATTATTTGGGTATTTGTGGAAGAGGAAACTTTCTGCGCGTTCGTCACAGCCATCTCACGGCCAATGTCCGCAATAGCTGATAACATACAATTTTATATTTAACGTTAGCATTACGAGCTCTGAACACGCTTTATCAGTGCTCGTCTCTTTTCTGCCACAGCTTTTAATATTAAGTCATTATATGTTTACACATTGTCATCTATTGCAAGGCAAACCATGTTACAAATTTACTATAACAGGATTGAAATAGCGCATTGAGGTTGGTAACAAACAACTATTTACAAGACTGTCACTATTTATGATTGATAGACGGGGTTCAGGCTTTTTTTAAGAGTATTTGCGCAAAAGGAAATTTTTGCGCGTTCGTCCCAGTCATCTCACAACGTACCTTGTCTAATTTTATACGCACACGAGCTTTCTGAACACGCTTTAGTATCAGTGCTCGTCTATTTTGTTATGTTAATTAGCCTACCTCGTTAGTAAACCAATAACTGCAGCACAGTTTGAATCTCCTTCATACTTATAAATGTGGCGCTCAAAACTGATTACTGTCCGTCGCAGACTGGGAGGAGCAGTTGCGCGCAGTTTACCTTCCCGGTACTTTAGACCGCGGTGTAAACGCAGAAAGCAACCGGTCTGGGGCAAAAAAGGTTCCTGGGAAAAAAGTTCCTGGGACAAATTGTTCCGGGTAATTTCGGTGGAAAAGCGGCTATACTCTACCTTGTCTGTGGACATCGTTCACTCCAAAGCCGGAGCTGGATAAACAGCGAGCGTGTGTGTGTGCGACAGTAGGCTGCGGGCGGCGAAATTATTTACGACAGCGGTAATGGACAATTCCGCTTCCAACCTGTAGGGGGACCAAAGAGGAAAAGTTCTGTAGTGTTGCTTTAATAAATGTGTGTTATGCCACTTTCAAGCCCTCTTGAAAAGTCATAATTATGACATGATGTGCACTCAAGTCGTCGGACGTGTTGAGCAATTTCATATTTCCTGTCTTTTTAACTTATTGTTCAATAACAAGAAGTTTATTCCTGCCAATGCATCAAAAACAAATGCAGATGTTTGGTGTCTGGTTACACATGGTTAGCGTCCCACATTATCCCATATCCTCACAACATCCATCAGTGGTTGAGTCCACAACTGCTGTTTAATGTAACTTCAGTGACTATTTTACAACTTCCCCATATGCGTGTGTTTCACAGTTACCCGTGTAACCGAGGTAGGAGTCTCCTTTTCGGAAGTGAGGTTTATCTGTTCCTCGTTCCCAGCAGCTTTCCCTCTCCCACGGTAGCGACTTGCCCTTTCTGGGTCATGTTAACAAAACATTGGCTTTCCTCCCCCCCATTCTCCAGTAGATGGTTTATTCCATTCATTCCACAGCAGTGGCACCAGTTCACTTCTGCTTTTGCATTGCTGGTGTGTCTTATACTGCGTTGATGAACGGTAAGTCCATCAGTGGTTTTGTCTGGGCTGCTGTATAATGTTGCTTGTTGGAGTCTGTAATGACGTTCTGTATCTGTTATTATATAAGAATATGGCTCTGTTCAAAATGGAATATATACTGTGCATTTGTACTGCATATGCTGCACGTTCTTTGCATGTTTAATGCCACATCCTGCTATCTTCTTCTGATTATTTTGCATTTTGACTGTAATTTTAACTTCTGGCTGTCCGGTCAAATAATGAGTGAATGCTAATATATCCCTGATGTTTAATATCTTAAACCAGCTTAAGCTGTTTGTCAGGTCTTTTCAAAACCCTAAGGCCTGGTTTCACAGACAGGGCTTAGATTAAGCCAGAATTAGGCCTAAGTGCAGTTAGGACATTTAAGTAGCTTCTATAAACATGCCTTAGAAAAAAAAAAAAAAATTACTGCTGTGCATCGTGAGACAAAACAATGGTACTGGCATATTTTAAGATATGTTAGTACAAGTTGCTTTCAGTTAAAACAGCTAAAACATGCATTTTAGTCTGGGAATAGCTTAATCCTTGTCTGTGAAACCAGGGGTAAAAGTTTCAGGTTTAAATTCGGGGCTGTTTACATGACACCGTTTTCAACTAAACACAGAACACCTTTTATGAGTTTTGAACTTTCATTTACTCAACAACAGTGTTTTGGGGGCCTCAAAATGCTAGCTTTTGAAAAAGAATTCAAAGTTTTTAAAAAACAATGGCATTATGCGCATGTGTTTTACCTGTTCAGTCTATAGGCGTGCAGTGTTTCTTCACAGAGTGACATCGGCAACTACTGGCCTGGCAGCAGAATTCAGCGTTTTTAGTCGTTTTCACGGATCTGTGTGAACAAGAGAGCGTTTTGCCAACGTTGCCGTCTGTATGCGAAAAACACGAAGGAAAAACGTTTCCGTTTTTTGGTGCATCATTGCGGTGTAAGACTTTGAATAACAGATTTCCAGCGTGACCCTACTGAACTCCACAGAACGTTGTAGTTCACACACCACCGTCATTGGGAATTGTGTGTGGAATGTGAAGGATTCTGTATACTGAGTTGAAAATCTCCAACACTGATAGCGGTCATTTCTTTTATATGAATGCTAAGAGCAGCAAACAAAGTAGAACAAACTCCTCTCTCACAGTTGTTTACATGCCAGTGATTATCTATCATGCCATCATTTACTGACCCCTGTTCTAGATTATTCATCACAATGTAAATTAGCAGTCAGGTGTATTGCAGTAGGTTCAGTACATTTTGCCAATAAAATGTAAAATATATATAGTTAGTAGTATGCTGTTCCCAACATAGCCTTAGAGACTAAAACACTGAATTTCACATGACTCCACGTCATGAATGTGTCAGTTAGAGTTAAAAGAAGAACTTCAGTACTAGTATGCATGGGTAGTTTTCACACCAAGGTGTCCAACATTGTTTGTCCTTCCTCTAAAGCTATGTCTACGCTAATTTTGGCCTTACGTTCACACTGAGATGGTGTTTTTGGATAAATTTGAAAACTTGTAGTGTAGACTTTGAAAACCAAGGTATTTGAAAAGGATGCCACATGATGTTTATTCATGTGACACATAATTGTACATGTGTTTGCTATGTGCTTTTCACTTCAGTGTTGCTAAAGATAAGTGTTACTTTGTACAATCTTCATATTACATTACTGCAAAAATGTACTGGCAATTACAGTCCTGTGGCAAAACATGAGGGCAGTTGTGTTTCAGACCATACATGGATTGGCAATTGAGTGCGACCTGGACGTACCAGTAAGTAGTGGGATATTCTGTAAATGAAATGATCATGTTAGAATAATAGCAAGCATCTCTGTGAGATTTTATTATGTTTTACGCATGTGCAGTAAAATATTTTTTGAGTTTTGATGAGAAACTTTTGGGAAACTCTTGAAAACACTAGTATGAACTGTTTTCAAATTGATTCAGATTAATGTAGATGTAGCCTAAGAATCTTCCATGTCCATCCACCCAGGAATCATCTCCAGACCTCAGGAGGGAATCTTGTGGATATGACTTCTTAAAACTACATCCATCTTGCAAACCACAGTCATTGCATTGCGAAGTAGTATGGGAACTTATGACAAACAAGTGTGTCAATTGACTGCTTATGAGGAACAAAAAAAAAATGATGGGAAACTATCAAGCCAGTCATTAGCAGTTGTTAAGATGCATGCTTGTGGAGGCTTAGCATGTGTGCATGCATTTGTTTCACATCACCATGTCCATGAGTCAGTGTTTTCGTCTTTGTAATAACATTTACGGTTTCCCGTACAAGCCCATTGAGGAATAGCTTACCGAAACTCCAAATCTGGTTGTGAAGATGCAACATTTATTTAACTCAGACACTAACAGCCAAGATGATTGAGTGTGGCGTTCCAGTTGAACTTTAAAGCATGTTGCAAAGGGCTCCAAATGCTTTCTTGTGTCTTACTTGCTCTGGTGTTTGTGTGTGTGTGTGTGTGTGTGTGTGTGTGTGTGTGTGTGTGTGTGTGTGTGTGTGTGTGTGTGTGTGTGCAAAACCTTCAATACAATCATCTGTCCTTTTAGACGAGGGCTTTTAGCAGATGAAAGTATGTAAAGTGTGTTACATAATGTTGGGTAAGAAATCTTTTTTTCTCTTGTCTGTTCCAATTCTACTGATATACTTAGATAAATGTTTATTTTTATATTGACTCAGTAAAAATGGCATAAAATGTGTTCATTTAATATAAGTTTTGTGTATGTTTCATTTGCAATAAGATTTTCACCCTGATCTTTAGATACCTGAACTGTTATCGGTCACTGAAAAGGAAAGATATCCATGGGAATGAAAAATACAAACCAGTATCACCATTGAGACTGTACAGAGAGCGAAAGGAACATTTTCCTCCTGAGAAAAATACACCAGTCTCGCATTGTTTCTTTTAAAGTTGACACTTATATGTAACAATTGAGAACTCCATTAAGTCTCCAAAGAGCAAACTTTGAGCAATACAGTTTTCCTACGGGTGCATCTCTTTGTTTAATGTCCGTGTTTTAAGTTAACTTAGCTAGACTTTCTGGACAAATTTGTCTTCAGAAGTTATATAAATCTGCCAAACCTCCAGGGACATCTTCAGCTGATAAAGCAATTCATAAAACAAACAAAACGTGTTATTGTAGAAATGCACAAAGGGTCAGGGTTTTGGATTAGTCAGTAGCATTTAATAGAAAACATTTATAGTAATGAAATATATTTTTTATATGTATATGAAAGGTAGTGGTATTGGCCTCAATAAGTCAATGTGTGAGAGAGATTCTCTGGCTGTCTTGTTTAGTCTGCTCTTGTAGAGAAACCTGGGTGGGAGTTTTTGCTCTAGGCCAATGCGTCTGCTGTCTACATGGCTGTCAGTGCCGGCAGTGAGCTATCAAAAGACAGCATAAATAAGGTTACATTTAACTAAGAGTTTCTGTTCTCTGTAGGGTAATGCTTATAACACTGAGACTAACGCAGCAAAGTGCGACCTTTGTGTGTAGATTAGTCACCTCCTCAATTGTGAACAGTGGGAGTTGTGTTTGTGTGTGTGCAAATGTGTGTTTGTTTAAATTCCTGTCCAATGTCCAAGACGGGGGTGAGGAAACAAGGCATACCTCCCAACCCAACATTCATCTCCATTTCACACTATCTTGCAGTCTCTCTTGTCTTCAGACTCAAGGCCTTTAAATTTTGTTCTGTAGATTCTGTTGGAACAAAATTTTGATTTCAAATTGCATCTTTCTCAATTGGCATACACTTAAAAGTAGCTGTGTGAAAAATCTCAACATATAAACCACAAATTTCTTGATGTTCTACCAGTGCCTGGTTGCTTTGGAAGGTCTCGTAAAACTGCGAAAAGGACTATTTTGTCTTGTCTAATAGTTGCCCTGTCTGCTGCTGTTCACATCACATTTGATCTTTTTTTTCATGTTTGCTGTAAATTGACCTTCGTTACTAACCATGGTAATATTTCAAAACATTTATACATTGTCTCTCCCTTTCAGATGTCTAACTACAAGCGTGCAACGTTTGAGGAGGAGGACGGTACAGACATCCCTGCTGATGGAGCCATCTCTCCTGACAGTGTGGAGGTGAGTGTGGGTCAGGGCTCAGTGTCGATGTGTGCATTTTATGTTTACTTTCAGACTTTTTTTTATCCAATGTTACATACAAATACATAATGCAACCATTTAAGCGGTTAGTTTTTACAGAGACGATGGGAAGTATTACTGTCGCACAATTCCCATGAAAAGTAGAAGATCAGAAATGACGCTAAAACACGGTAAAACAGCAGTGAGAGAATAGTGAATTGCTGGGTAGTTGTGATGTTCTCTGTGAAGTTCAGCTGTTTCCTGGCTGACTTGGATGCTTTTACCGCTGACAAATCTAGCTGACAGTCATGTTGTGGTGAATTGCTCGGCTAGCAGGAATGAAACTCTGTAATGAGTTGGTGGGGAAGTTCTTTCTTCTTGGCTGAGATATCCAGGCAAGCCGAAATACATACAGACAATGTAGGAACACCAGGTACATAAAACATAGGAAAATGCACTCCTAACAAACCGTTACAAAACAAACTGTTTTGCGTTCCCCAAATAAACTTTAGTAACAGTTCTTTTAAGAACCATTTTTTTTCTTAGTTTGTCAACATTAAAAACATATATATATAAATATCGTTTGTGCTTTGGAAAGGTTCTATGGATGTTAACGGTTCTTCACTGAACAATCACTGCCAATAAATAACTTTTATTTTTAAGTGTGTAGATCTCATGTATTGTGAAAATTTTGAGAACAGGAAGGGGCCAAGCACCGAACCCTGAGGTACTTCAGTGGTTAGCTGATATTGCTTAGATACTGCTTCCAGTGTGTAAAGGGTAGATTATTTACTGTGAGGAATGTCCAGCAGAATGAAGATTCACTTTTTGTGAATTCACTTTTATCAGACATTTTTGTGCAGTCTCCCTTCAGTCGTTCTCTTTCAGAGATTTAAAACTGATTTTTTTCTTGTTCATGAACATGATTTTTTTCTTGTTCTTTTGCAGTACAAGAATGTGTTTATTTCACACAACTTCCTCACCAGTTAAACAAATCAAACTCATCCAAACTAAACTAAACAAGCAAGGCAGAAATTGTCACATATATTATATCACAGCTAATAAACATGAATGTATTACCACCCACATTTACAGTCAGTACACAAACACAATCAGTATTTCAGTATGTTAAGATTAGCCAATTATATTGAAGTCGTTAATATACAAAGTCATAAACATAAACAAGTCACAAGTAGTCTGGACATACAGTACATGGCTAGGTGATTATTACATTATGACTCATGACTAAATGGGCAAACATCTTGTGGATAAGGACATTTTTCTTTTTTTGTTGTTGTTGTTGTTGTTGTTGTTGTTGTTATAGAAAGGCAAAATAAATCTGAACAATTATCCAGGTATGAATAATGGTCTCAAAACACATAAAACCTTTTAAAATGATCAAATGGTGGACTAATATGTAATTGGAAAGAGATCATGGATAACAGTTTAATAAAAATAAGTATTATTTCTCATGCAGACATTTGCATTGGTGAAAACTTTTAAGTGACGGAAACAGCAGGTCAGATATCCAGGGAATTTACATCAATGAATTATGAGTGACATTTGATATGAATTCAAAGCGATTTATGTGGCCCCTTTCATTTGCTGCTCAGTTTTATCTCAGGCAGGAAATGTGATACCTCTTCTGTTGGCTTTCTGTTCAAGCAATGATACGAAGCAAGTATTTGATATGGTATCCCTCAGGCAACTTGATTTATGTTCTTTGGGTGCTGAATGATGAATGATGAAGAGATGTGCAGTATATTTTGACAGAAATCTGTTCCTAGAGTTTCTACACAAGGAGACTTCATCTTTGGGAATATTTGTATGAGAATATTTTTTATTATAAGGGAAAGAAAGAAAGAATGAGATTAGTATTTGTCAGTGGCCATTTCAGGAGAAAGTGTTTCAACTGCAATGCCACAATTTGTCTTTTTTTATTTTTACATTGAACATTTTATTCTCACAAAAATGTACTGTGGTGTTGAAGTGATGGTATCAGCTGTAATGCTGCTTTCACTATCATGGCACTTAATGACTACCATGACTACCATGTTCAGAAACCATGGTATTTACATAACATAAAATGCCAAAGAAAATTGTACTAACGTGGTACATATCCAAAAAGCACGGTATTACGGAAACTCTATCAAATAAATGCATAAGATTATCCCAAACTTTTTGAGAGTTTGGTATGTTAACCAGCAAAAAATATATAACTTAAAAAGACTCTATGATCAATATTCTACCCTCTTTTAGGTGGGTTTCCGTAAGGGTGGTGTTCAGTTGTTTGGTCCCCTGGGCAGGAGGACTCAGCTGGAGGTGGTTTTGGCCGTTCTGCTTCTCACTTCACTTCTAGCACTATTTGGCTGTGCGATCACACTGGGAGTCCGCTATAACAGAGGTAACACACAAACACACACATGCACACAGTAAAATGTGTGTAATGTACAATAACTTACTGATAAATATAGTGCCATGTAACACTGATTTATATAAAGCAGGCATGCTTTTATGACATCAGTTTAGTATATTTATTTAGTAAATCATTTCCCAGATTTACGCCATCAATTTGACTAGGAACATCCCCTTATAGATACTTGAAGGGGTCATCCCAAAATGAAAAATCTTTCATTATTACATACTCACATTTGTTTCAAACTTTTTTTATATATACTGTATTTATTTTAGAAACATAATTTAATGAGTAATTTCATAATTAAATGAATATCTGTTTTAGTGAATTCCAAAAATGTCATCATCAAAAAATAATTTCCTGTGATTAAAGTCCTGTTCAAATCAAGATGAATGTTCGGTGTGAACATTTGGTGCCATAAACATTTCAAGTAATGAAAGACTGTTAATGCGTCTGTCAAGACATGCACATTTGCATCGCCCCCTATGCCCTCATTCACTATTCCCTACATTACTCCACTAATATAGTGCACTTGAAGGAGTGAATAAAAACGAGTGAGTCAATACAACTGCTCCAGTAGTTAGGAAAGGATTTATGTCATGTCATGGAAAGAAGTTTTTAGAAAAACTAGAAAAAATATTAGTCTGGACCAGCGGTTTGGAAAATGGATGGATGGATGATTCAGCTACGGTCACTCTCACAGTGTATTACGGGTATTCTCTAGCCATTGTGCGTACATCGGTTGTACACTCGTTATTGTGGTGCATTGTGGGATTGAATGAGTGCACTGGATAATGTCCAATATGGTTTCGGACACCACTGCAAATGGCTGCTCCCTCAAATAGGGAATAGGGGGGCGATTTCGGACACATCCTATGACTTCATTGCGACTTGGGCAAATGGTATGGGAAAACCTTTTGTGACAAACATTTGTGTTGGTATGAACAGGTCTTAATATTATTACTATAATAAAATAATTAAAGTATTATCATTCACAATCCAATGAAATGCCAATGGTTAAAATCAATGCCCTCCTTTTAAAATTCAGTTTTATGTCACATTATGGGAGATCAAGCTATTTCTTGTTGTTTCTAACCCCCAGATCCAGCCCGTAGTATCTGTCTAACGGAGGCGTGTGTAACCGTGGCCAGTAAGATCGTGGAAGCTCTGGACCGCTCCGTCGACCCATGTCAGGATTTTTACCAGTACGCCTGTGGAGGATGGGTCCGCAAAAACCCCCTGCCAGATGGCCGCTCCCGCTGGAGCACATTTAACAGCATCTGGGACCAGAACCAGGCTGTGCTCAAACACCTGCTGGGTAAGTGCCGGAAAACACACACACACACACACACACACACACACACACACACACACACACACACACACACACACACACACACACACACACACTTTTTGTAGGATGAGATTTGCTCAGTAAATCTTTGTCTGTGTTCACAAAATGGAATATATTTAGAAAGACATCTTAATGATTTACTTGATTTTCCAAAAGAAAACAGCTGCATTCATGCGTTTCGAAGAGTTTTACACTTCAGTTCTCTGTACTTGGGTTGTTTTTTTATTGTAGATCTGCACAGAAACTTTTATCGATTCCTGCTCTATGACCTGATTTCTTGTTTTCTCTGAGTGCAGCCATCCCTGTCTGATTGTTTGATTAGGGACGATGACTTTCTGCACTCATTCTCTGTTTCTGTAACTTTAAATCCCTCCATATTCACCCTCACATGGATTTACAGTATAGTGCTTGCAAGGCCTTTTATTGGTTATACTTTTTTCAAGAAAATTACAGTTAAAGATTTAAAAACTTCTATTCAAACTGGCAGTGATGATGCCATTGACTTGTACTTGTAGACTATGTAAAATGCAATGCCACCACAAAGCTAGGGTGTTCTGAATGTTTCCCAGGGTGTTACTAGAATGTTCTGAGGGGTTGCTGGGATGTTGCTAGGTGGTTGTCACGGTATTTCTCTGTGGTTGTTAGGCTGTTCTGTAATTGTTGTAATTGGTCATTTGCTTGGGTGTTCTGGGTGATTTCCAGAGTATTGCTGTACACAGCTCTTGTTGATTGGCAGGGTGTTGCTAAGGGGTTGCTATGCTGTTCCTGATAGTTGCCAGGGCATTGCTAAAAGGTTGTTAGGGTATTCTGAGTTATTGTCAGTGCAATGTAAATGGTTTGCTATGTTGTTCTGGGTGGTTGCCATCGTGTTTCAATATGGTGGCTATGGTTTCTGGGTGGTTACTACTCAGTTCTAGATGGTTGCTGGATTGTTGTTAAGTGGTTGCTATACTGTTCTTGATGGTTGCTAGGATATTCTGACTAGTTATCAGGACGCTGCAAGTTGTTTGCTAGGCTGTTCTGGGTGGTTGCCGGAGTGATGCTAGGTCATTTGCTAGGGTGTTTGGGGGCGGTTGCCAAGGTGCTGCTAGGTGGTTGCTTCACAGTTCATGATGACTGCCAGGGTGTTTCTAAATCGTTGCTGGAATATTCTCAGTAGTTGTCTGGTACTGCAGACTGCAAGCTTGTTCTGGGTGGTAGCTATGGTGTTTCAAGATGGTTGCTAGGCTATTGTCAGGTGGTTTGCTCTGGTGTTCTTGGTGGTTGCTAGGTGGTTATTTAAAAGATCAAAAGAGTCTACCCACTGAAGTCCTTCCTTTGATGGAAGTCTGAGGGAATTTTTTCACCCGTTTATTGTCCACCAGGCAAAAAAAAAAAAAAAAACATATGTCTGAAGATTGGCCCACACTAAAAGATTAAAAAGTCTTATCAGTCTTATCCGAAAAAGTCTTATCAGATTTTCAAAATGTGAGAGACCACAAAAATGACGATAAAAATAATGAAACATGAAAATAATAGACTTAACAGTTTTGTTCCTATAGTGTGTGGAGTGCCGCGATGTGACCAAGAGAGCACAACACACACTAACAGATTCCATTCACAAACAACCAGAGTCTTACAAAATCTCTTGCAGTAAAGAAATGGCGATAATAATGTTTGAACTGCTTTTTACAGAAAAATTGTGTAAAAAAAAGAAAAAAAACATTCCACGTGATAATCTACTACAGAGTGTGTGCGCATTTGTCCTCGGGTTCCCTCCACACAACAGGATTTCTGATCATGTTGAATATTTACGATTTGAGATCGGTGCGGCCCCAACATTCTTCTGAGCAGATTCAATCACCCCTAACACACCTCACACCACAGTAAAATCTGATAGGATAATCTGTAGAACAATAAAGATAATCGGCACTTCACCTAGGATTGTTGGACGGGGAGAATTGGGCCCAAAATCAGCACAATTATCTTGTAGTGAGTGGGGAGCCTTTAGAAAAGTAAGAGCACTTCTCCTTAAGCCACGTGACTTTACATTGGCTAAGCATATGTTACATACTGTATTGTACAAACCTAAAACTCTAAGTATGATAAATAGCAGTATTGATGTTTGTCTTAGCAAACAACACTAATTAGTGGAAAATCATCCATATTTTGGAAGTCTCATCAATCTCTCTCTCCCTCTAATTCCCATGATGTATATCTGAATGCAACTTTTCATTTTTCAACAAACTGTTTATTGAACTCTCGGGTTTACTTATTTGCTGCCTTGTGAGCTCTAGAGTTCTGCACAGGAATGCTAATGTAATTTCTTTTGTGTTTAAACGCATTGCTCCATCCCTCTCTCTAATTGTTGGTCTATCAGACTATTTAATAACCTGTTGTAATGCACTGGCTGTGATCAAGCTCTCTCTCTCTCTGTCTAATGAATGCACTCTCACACTGGGGTCCCTGTAGCCGTTTTGCTCTGATGATACTCCATCACATTGACACTGCATGTTGCATCACACCCACAGGCACCCTCTCACCCTTCTGCACATTTAATAACACTCGCCTGTCGCCTTACATGAACATATTTCTGATCTCAAATTACTCTTAGATATGTGATACATCTTTTGTGGTTCTTTGTGGTGTGTGTGATTGGGCCAGTGAACACCTCTGCATGCTGAAGTGAACACAACGCTCCAGTGAACAGTAAATGAAGAGTATTCCCTAATGACCTGCGTCAGAGAACTGGTGCAGCCCCCTGCAGAGAGAGAGAGAGAGAGAGAGAGAGAGAGGGAGAGAGAGGGAGAGAGAGAGGGGGGGGGTAGGAAAACAGAAAAGAAGAAAAGGTTGAGAAGAAGGAGTGGTGGGATAAACTCACACTGGATTTTATGAGTTTGATACTGAGTATGGGCAACAGTATGACATCACACTCCAGGGCTTCCGTATTGCAAAAATGATAAATGATCCTGCCAGGATGTTGCTAATGGGTGTTCAAGGTTGTTACCAGGGCGTTGCTAAGGGGTTGGCAGGGTGTTCTGGGTGATTGTTTGATTGTTGCTAGGTGTTTGCTATGGGGATATGGGTGGTTGCCAGGAAATTGCTAGGTGGTTGCTGTGGTGTTTGATGGAATGTTCTGATTGGTTGCTGGGTTATTGCTAGGTGGTTACTAGGATGTTCTACTGGTGGTTGCCAAGGTGTTGCTAAGTGGTTGTTCTAGGGTGTTCAAGGTTTGTTACCAGAGAATTGCTAGGTGGTTGCCTTGGTGTTCTGGGTTGTTGCTGGGTGTATGCTAGGGTATTCTGGTTGGTAGCAGGTTGTTGTTGGGTGGTTACGGTATTTAGGTGGTTGCCAATGTGTTGGTAAGTAGTTGCTTGGGTCTTCTGGGTTGTTGCCACAGTATTTCTTGGTTGTCACTAGGGTGTTCAAGGTTGGTTACCAGAGCATTGCTAGGTGGTTACCAGGATGTTCTGTGTGGTTTCCAGGGTGTTGCTGGAGGTTTGCTAGGGTTGTATGGATAGTTTCTGGAGCATTGCTTTGTGGTTTGCTAATGTCAAGTCAAGTCACCTTTATTTATATAGTGCTTTTTACAATACAGATTGTTAAGCAGCTTAACAGAGATAACAAGAAAATAATGCAACAAAGTTTGTTTCCAGAAGAAAATAGCATCACAAAAAAAAAAGAAAGAAAAGTTATTAATTTAGTTATTTATAAATATAGCCACTCTGGAGAAAAATGTGATGTCATCGTCCAGCTCAGTTCAGTTTTCATATAATGGTGTCAATGCAGCAGCAGATCAATAATATTGTTGAATATTAAATTAAATGTCCCCAACTAAGCAAGCCAAAAGCAAATTGCGACAAAGGCGAAGAAAGGCGAAAAAGGCGACATTGGCATGGAACCAAAACTCCATCAGGTGACAGAATGGAGAAAAAAACCTTGTGAGAAACCAGGCTCAGTCGGGGGGCCAGTTCTCCTCTGGCCAACGAACGAACGAACAAAAAGTGTATGATTATGATTCAGACAGCATTACAGGTCAGAAGTCAGATTGGTTTGGAACAATCAGAATATTATCCAGTTCCATCTGGTCGAAGATCGGAGTCATCACGCCAGTATGGAGACGGGTTTGTTGACGATCAGTGCCAATGGCTGTCGTGTCGATGACGCCTTCACAGGGGGGAGTCTAGTTGACACAACCTCTGCTGACACTTCAGGGATGCGTTGTGGACGTGTCTAGGCGCAGGTCCACCATCTGATCTGGATACGGTCTGGATCTGGCTAACTACATCATGCGTTGTGGTCGTGTCTATGTGAAGGTCCACCATCTGACCTGGATACGGCCCGGATCCGGCTGATTACAGTTAACCTCGGAATAAACAGAAAGACTAAAATTAGCGTAGATGCCATTCTTTTTATGATGTAACGAGTACATCAGGTGTTATAGGAAGTGTTCCCGGTTCCGGCTGACCTAATCTATGCAGCCTAAAAATAATGCCGGGGACACACTTAACTACTCACTGAAACATCCTAATACTGAACTGAACACACTTACAGACTGTTCCCAACAACTGGAGTAGATTTTAAACACAGACTGAATGCAACTGTCTCTGACTCGGCGCATTTGGGCATGATCAGTCGTAAGTATCAAATTACATTCATAATCGGCCTTACAGTCGTTAAGTGTCCCCCCGGCATAAGGTGTTTTGTAGGGTGTTACTAGGGTGTTAGGGTGTGGTTACTAGGTGACTACTTTCTGGTCCAAGTCATAAAATAAATTATTTTTTGCATTCCAGAGTTTTGGCATAAATTACTTTAGATAAAAATATGATTTGAAATGAAACAATACAATACATATTTTATCATGACGTATTATATTGTAGTTTTTGCAGATATTTATTATGTTGCAATAATATCTGCATATTAAAATATGGACTGGGTTGTGTACTGTGTAATGGGAGAAATGTTTCAACCATGAGGTTTTTTTTACACTGCAGTGATATTTACACAATAGTTGACTAAAATAGAAAGAATGAAAAGTGTAGATGATACACCAAATTGAGTGCTGGAAAGAGAAATTATTTCAACAAAAACAAAAACGGGGAGTTGTGAAGTCAGATTATGTGTTGTAAACGTACGCTTTGCCCTCACATGGAGAAACTCTGAAAAAGACAAATTAGCTCTTTGTGCCAATGCGCCTGGTTGATGGTCACCTATTGCCCAGCGAACACAAACAAACACAAGCAAAATCTGGAAATAGAATGAGATCAGCTCTGAATTCTGCCAGACGAGCAGCGAGACATGCCAAAGCCCATTCCTTTCTCACCGTGTGTCCTCTCTCTAGACTAGACCTGCTGACCGGTAATTGGACTGCCACTGTTCCCATGAGAATTTATTACTTGAATATTCCTGCCTCCTGTTCCTTAATGTAATTGCGCTGTTAGGAGGATAAAATGCTACAGAAAAGAAAAATGAGCAAGAATAGAGGGGAATGTGAAACGAATGTGAAATGTAAGAGGTGGTTTAGGGATTGTTTGCTTGAACAATCATGTTTTAGATTTATTACGCCATCTCTCTTTCGCACAACACAGATGTGTATACAAACACAAAGAGCAGAGTGAATTATTCCTCCTCCAAAGAAGTGTGAGGTGTATTACCATGACAACAACTAAGAGCACCAATCAAAGATCACGATGACAAGCATAATTGTGTGTTCAGGAGTGGGTGGTTTCATGTATGTTTGCGACTCATCATTTGTGTGCCTTTATCTGTTTGTTCACACCTCTGTGTGTTCCTTGTTTGGTTGAGATGTTTAAAAATAAAGAGTATAATTTATGTGCCACTAGAAACACAAAATGAAATTGCAACATTAAATTAGATTACTTTGTGGTCCAGATCTATTTTTTCATACAATTCATTAAAAATGGAATGCACACATACAATTACACATCTTCTATAATGAACATAAGCAGTGACGCAATTTTGTCATAAACGGTTGTCTGCCAAGTCATGTGGTGCAAAAAGCATGCAGAGAACAAGGAAATTATATCATGAGAAGAACCCTGGTATGACAAGGTATATGTCAAGGTCAGTAAGTCTTATAAAATATTAAAATAATTTGACCTTTTTATATGACATGGTAAAGTTTTGATTGTCACTTGGTGATGCTCCCCCAAAACATTGAATTAGCAATGAAAAATATACATAAAAAAACTTTTTCTGAGAATAATGGATAGGATATATTATAGGATATGTTTTTATGGTGTAAAAAAATGTTATTACTTTTTACTTAATGGTTACGCCACATGACATTACGTTTTTTTGAAATGTTTGAAAAACCATTTGAAACCAGCATGAATACAAAAAGTCCATTTGGCAAGTGTTTTATAGTGTTTGGCACGTGTTTAATCTCGGAGGCACATTTAGCTAATGCTGGGAACTGCTCGGCTGCAACTGCAACATGCAGGAAGTGTAAAAAAATTGGACATTACGCTAAACTGTGCCGATCAGTGCAATCAAATACACATGAGGTCCATAAAATTTAATTACCAGAAGTTACTGTACTGTACGTGGAATATTCAGCTCTTACTCCCAGCATTACAATTACAATGGCTATACCTACTTCTGACTCACAGACTTGTATGGTTGACACAGGGTCTTCCGTATCTATCCTGCCCTACAGCACTTATGCATACCACTTAAGTAACGTTGTGCTGTCGCAACCGACAGCCAGGCTTGTAACGTACTCAAAAGCCCAAATTCTGGTGTTTGGATGTTTGTCCGTGGACATTCCTCTTCATGACCAATCAGTTCCTGCTACATTCTTCATTGTGGACAAAGAGACACCACTCATGGGGAGGGACCTACTCTGTACTGCATATGAGGATTGAAAACAATCAAGTCCTGCCTCCTGATGCCCTTCCTGTGCCTGCTTCTCCTGTGCCAGTCTTTCAGTGCACTGTTGCTGAGTCAACTGAGTTGGATGTGCTAAAAACTTTATACACTGCGTAAAGCTGGATGAAACGTCACAACTTTCTTTGTATTGCTTGCAAGCAGTTGGGGTGATGACCATGTTATGCAGAAAAAGTCAGGTAAAATTGGGATGTGTGTTGACCTCAGAGGTCCAAATAAAGCAGTGATTGTGGACTCTTTTCCATTGCCACACATGGATGAACTACTTTCTGCTATAAAAGGTTCTACTGTTTTCTCTACCATCGACCTGACTAACGCTTAATACCAAGTGCCCCTGAGGACAGTCGTGGCCTCACAGCCGTTATTACTCACAACAGACTGGATTGGCCTCAGCACCTGCAGCATATCAGAAAATGAGGTGTTGAAAATTACCTGGACGACATTATCATCCACGTATGTGACATGTCTATGCATGACAAAGCACTTCAAGCAGTCTTACAACGACTAGAAGCTGCTGGCTTGCAGCTCAATAAAGACAAGTGTTGTTTCTGCCAAACCAGCCTGCTGTTCTTAGGTCATAATCTTTTAACGGAGTTTCCTTCCTGATGAATCACATGTACAGGCGATTCAAATTGCTCCTGCTGATTATCTGTCATGTTTGCCCTTACCTGCCTCTCCTGCAGATAATGCGATTGCTCCAGCTCTGAGGACTTTGTTGCTTTTCTGCTGCTAGTAATTCTCTTTCTATTGTTGATGCTGCAAATGCTTCTTGTCCTGTTCTAACCAAACTGTGTACACAGATTTCTCATTGTTGACCTCCTTCACACAAGGGTCTGGACAGTAAATTGTTGTCGTACTATAATCTGCATCTGGAAATGTCTGTTAAGTGCAACTTCATCTTTTGAGGCTCATGGCTGATTGCACCTGCTGCTCTTCGATCTGTGCTGGTCTCAATAGCGCACGAAGGACATCAGGGAGAACCAAACAACGCTTTCGTGACCTCTATTGGTGGTCAGGGATGGATGTTCACGTTCATGATGCTGTCCGTTCCAGCCATGTGTGTCAGCTCAATGACAAAACTGTTAAGCCACATCCTGCTCCTCTCCAGCCGGTGCCGCTGCCATGGCAGAAATTGGCTGTGGATATAGTCGGGCAATTTGACATTGCTGCATCCGACTACAGGTTTGCTATAACATTAATGGATTATTACAGCAAATGGCCTGAGGTCACTTTTACTCACACTGTCACTATGGATTCTGGGGTTTCGTTTCTGTCATCAGTCTTCAGCCGCCATGGAAATCCATTGAGTATAGTTACAGTTAACAGTATTCTCTGCTGCTTTCACTGTTTTTCTGGAAGGAAGGAATATTTGTCACCATCGTTCCTCTCTCTACTACCCACCAGCTAATGGTGCTGTAGAGAGGTTCAACCGTGTGCTCAAACACTCTGTCCAAATGGCCATCCACCAACATCAACCATGGAAACCTGTGGTTACTGACTTGCAGGTGCACCATAACACTCCACATGCTGCAACTGGTACTTTACCCTTTTATCTACTTTATGGCAGGCAAATGCGCACAGGCTGTATATATTTTGCCATCTGCTTCTGTGCACCTGGCAACTGACACGACTGTTCGTCAAAGGGTAACGTGGCTGCAACACAAAATGAAAAAGTAAACTGATACACAGAAAACACAGAAAGTTTTCCAATCTTCTCACATTTGCCAAAAGACTGTTGGTGGGTATATTGGTTCTTAGTGATGGAAAGACATGGAATGCTTCAGATCTCACTGCATTTCCATGCACACCAACATCTCTGGCTAAGAACACAGCTCACTAGACAGACACTCATGCCACTAGACCTAAACGTGATTTTTGGAAGCCTAGTTGGTTAAAGGACCATCTAACTTAACTCTGATGTAATATTCTTTTAAAAAAAGGGGGAAATGTTGTGTTTATAACTGAATTGATGTTGACTACTATTTTGAAAAGTGTATTGTGACATAATGTGTAAGAACTGAAGAATAAGTAAGATTGAAGTTTGCTTCTCCTGTCTCTTGTGCTTCATTGATTTTTAATTCCTGTCAGATACCACAGTCTTCTCTTGTCAGTCTTTGGCATAAAATGCAAGGCATACGGCACCGAACACGGACATTCTTTTCAGATTTGCTGGTGCTCAAAACTATTTTCTAGGAATGTATTTAGTTTATTGCTGTTGCTGTAGCAGCCAACAATAGCACAGCTTAACACTGCATTCATTTTTATTTGTAGTAATCTTCAAAAAGTTTCTGTTTAATTCATTTATTCTCTCTTTTTTTTAACACCGTTTTAACAATGGGTTCCTATAGAGATGAGAACAGGACAGCATACAAACGGAAGTATAATGGCTGCGCACATAATTTACTCGGGAAAAAAAATGGATACATATGGAGCTGGCTGTGTGATGCAAACATCAAGATTACAAATCTTGCAGTATGGTAAAAGGGTTCTGAGGTCACATAAGTATTGTGCAAGGAACTGCACAAAAATAAGTATTTATTAATTGATAATCTGACCCTGTAATCGTAATTTGTGTGAAATGACAAACTGACCCTGTAATTGTAATTTGTGTGAAAAATAATACAAGTTTTTGGTACCAATAATATTAATTTCAACTGGAAACGTCTCAGGTTACGCATGTAACCATGGTTCCCTGAGAATAGCATGAATCTAAACACGATATTGAACTTGACATTGGCAAGCGGCAGGAGGTAGTGGTAGCAAGGGAGGCTCCTAGAGAGCCTAACAATCCAGTATACTACCCTACCATCTAGCCAAGCTCTAGGAACGGAGGACTAAGACAATTCTTTAAATCGAGAGGAGACCTAGCTTCGTTCCACGCTCAGGACAGCTTACAAGGAGAATCACAGACAGCCAACAACTTGCTATTGCTATCCTAGCGAAGGCCTTGAACATATGACTCACTAACGAGAGGAGGCCTGACAATGCTTGCTGTAGCCAAGGAGGCTGATAGAGAGCCTAACAACTCAGCAGACTCAAGGGAGCAGAAGCCTCAAACAAATAACTCTCTACAGCGAGAGGAGGCCTGTCAACTCTCACGATAGCCAAGGAAGCTCACAGAGAGCCTAGCTACTAAGCAAAACATAGCCGAGCTCTAGGAGAGGAGGCCTCAGCATAATGAATCTCTAAATTGAGAGGAGAACTAACAACGCCCCACACTCAGGATATCTGGTCAGTAGGCTCACAGAGAGCCTGCAACTCGCTATTGCTATCCCAGCGGAGTTCTGGAGAGCGGAGGCCTCAAAAAGACAACTCTCTTTGGTGAAAGGAAGCCTAACAATGCTCACAATAGCCAAGGAGGCTCACAGAGAGCCTAGCAACTTAGCAAACATAGCTGCCGACCTCTAGGAGTGGAGGCCACAACAAGACAACTCTCTAATTTGAGAGGTAGCCTAACAACGCCCCATGCTCAGGACATCTTGCAAGGAGGCTTACAGAGAGCTTGCAACTCGCAATTACTATCCTGGCGGAGCTCTTACAGAGTGAAAGCGCAGTAGCCAGGGATGCTCACAGAGAGCCTAACAACTTAGCAAACAGCCTGTCCTTCAGCAGGTCGGCCTGGTAGGCTTGCAGCACTGCCACAGTGTGTAGCATCGCACCAGCCTGACCTGCTGTCACATATGCTCTGCCATTAAGATGCGATTAAGAACACACAACAGTTTCGTGGGCAGAGTACGGAGCCTTCAATGTGGATGCCTCGCACACTGAGAGATAGCTAGCCTGCATCTCTTCAATCGGAGGCATGGGCGCATTCCCATACAACTCTCAACATCAGCTTAATTCACCTGAGTGTTGAAGCGTACATCGAGGAAGCGCTCATCGACGTGGCTACAAGGGAGCTTGCACGCGTTTCCATGGCAGATCTAATCTTGCTGTGGAATGGGACATAACTTCCAGTAACTTGTCATATGTAGGGCTGGCAGGCTGAGAGCGCTCTGAAGCATCATCAATCTCATCAGCCTTGTCCTGCTCGTCATGGCTTGAAGCAGGGCTGTAGTACTCGAGTCCGGTCTTGGACTCGAGTCCGGACTCGAGACCGCTTTTCTATGGTCTCGGACTTGTCTCGGACTCGCTGGTATTCGGACTCGGATTTGTCTCGGTCTCGGCCACTGGTCTTGCCAAATATGGCTTTTGGTCTCGACCGAGTCCAGGTGTCTTTATTATGTTCCCAGTATTCACAAATACGTCGCCGCGATATTAAAACAAAATATTATTGGAGGGAAAGTGAAACACTGGCCACCTAATAACTATGGGCATTTCGGCTCTTTTATACGAGCTGGCTCGTTTCACTCAGCTCACTGAAAAGAGCCGGCTCTTTTGACTCACAAACGGCTCTATAAAAAATAAATTTTTAAATAAACTCGCTGAAAGTCCACCGCTAGTGCAACGTGAATATTCACATTTTTAATTGTCCATAACACCCCGAGAACTAGCCTGCTTGCCTTGCACATCTAATTAATGGGCAAAGTTTTCCGACTTTTTTCTTACCTTTCTTCCTTTGCCTATTCCACGAGTGGTAGGCTAAAATATTATTTTTCGTCACTTCATCCACCCGATCCGCGGTTTAACCGCATCTCTTGTGTGTGTGTGTGTGTTTGTGTGTGTGTGTGTGTGTGTGTGAGTTGGCTCGGCCTTCCCTCATGCAGTTTAATTGGTTGACATCGCGTGTATGATTGACAGGAACAGAATGTAAGGCTGATCAGACAGTTGAAACGAATGTGTGTGCTCCTTTAGGCCTAGGCTAGATAATTTTTTTTTTTTTAATTAGTCAATTATTTTAAATAAAATTAAAATTATTCATTATTTCATTATTACATAATGATTTAATTTATATATAGGCTAGCCTATATTTTTTTAGCAGACTTTTTTTTTTTCCTGTCCTGGACTCGGTCTTGACTCGGACTCGAACCTTTATGGACTCGGTCTTGACTCGGACTCGAACCTCTTTGGACTCGGTCTTGACTTGGACTCGACTAGTCCTGGTCTTGGACTTGTCATGGACTCGACAAAGGTGGTCTTGACTACAGCCCTAGCTTGAAGCCAGGAGCGTGCTCGCTGCCGGATTGAATGGCGTGAGACAACACATCATCATCATCACGGCAGCTCACTCTCGTCAGCCGCAGATGAATGATAAATATTCATACCTTTCTCAAATTCATCTGCAAGCTCCATCTGCGAGCTCCACAACCTCATTTTCCTACTCGTCTCAGTTGCAGCAGGTCCTGAACCGTAAAGCCTGTCCTGATTCCCTCAAGATAAAGGAAAGACGAGAGCGAAGTTTCTTCATAGAAAGGCGCTCACAGTGCATGCAAACAGCCCCCCAAGGACTAAGTATGCATGCTTCTCGCCCATGCAATGACGCACATTTCATGTGTGTCATTGTGTGTCACGCTGACATGGATGCACACACTGCCTGAAAGACTTTGCACCAGTTGCCATAATCGCCTTGTTTAGACACACGTTCAAACAAACAGGTATCCTGAAGACAAGAAAGAGAATGACATTTCACAGGTGCCCTTTTATCTCACGGTCGCACTGGTGATGACATCATAGGCTTTCGTCTGCCAATGTCAAGTTCACTGTCGTGTTTAGCTTCATGCTTCAGACACAGATAATGCCGGAGGCATTCCACCCATAGCGACCCCTAGGGGACAAAGCGTGAGTTGCTTTTCTAAAGGGAACTGCAGTTAATTGTATGTATAGGTACGCTTTTGGAGTTTTGCCAAGCACTGCCAATCACCTGTCCCAGATTTATCCTCTTTATTTTTCCATTTCTCATGTGAATAAAGTAAGCATGACAGTGGCAGTGCTTTCCCCCTCTGCATGTCTTCCCGCTGGCAGCTGCGGCACACAGTGTTTTGACTGCGACTGATGGCAGAGGTTATTGAGGATGAAAACCACCCTGGTTGTTTGGCTCACCAGTGCCATCTGAATTTCGTCACGTTTTGTCGTGCGAGGGCAGTTGTCATGGATGTGTCATTAAAAAGATGGATGAAGGGACCCTTTTTGCAGTTCTTCCAGTTCTGACTCAGTTTACCTCAACTGCATTGCTTCTGCTTACTTACCATCATTACATGCAACATGACGGGAGCCAATCAGAGGGCACCGTCTTGTCAGCTTGTCAGGCAGCTGGAGAAACTCAGATGGCTGTTTCATGACCCTGTGCAGTGACCCACGCACAACTTGTTCTCCCTGCTGTCATGTTTGTTTACCCTAGTGATGGAGCGCTCCAAGCTTCCCCCTTATCTATGTGACATTCCTGTCTCTTGTCCTTCATGTCCTTTTATTTCTGTGGGGGACTTCTAAAATATTAGAAGCTGTATTATAAATATAGCTATATATAAATATTAGAATATTAGAAGCTCTAGAATATTTCCCCTAAAAATGAAAATGGTCATGTTTTAGTCACACTTTTAGTCACCCAATGTTGTTCCAAACACAAAAGTAATTTTGAAGAATAATTTGATGAAAGCATAACATCGAAAAAGTAAAAAAATTAAATAAAAATGAAACCTATAACTATACCTTGGCCTATACCTCATATTTTGTTTTAAGTTAAAGAGTAGCTTAAAAAAAATTCTTTTGTATTGTAAGAAAGAAATTTGGATATAACGTTTGGAATAACATGAGGGTGAGTAAATGATGACCGTTTTCATCTTTTTGTGATGCAATTTTTTTAACTCAAATGCAATTTCTTATTATTTCTTGTCCCTGTAGAAAATGGCACCTTTAATTCAAGCAGTGAGGCAGAGAGAAAGACACAGTCCTACTATCTTTCCTGTCTCAATGAACAACGTATAGAAGAGCTCGGAGCCCAACCACTCATCGACTTGATTGCAAAGGTAAGTGTTTCTGTGGCGCCTGCTCTGGTGTGAAGGGTAAACAGTGCAAACATGAATTGGGAACCCGTTCCATTTCAAGGTTTCTTTAAAGTAAAGCTAATGCAAATGTTTATATCTGATTTTTAATTGTTTACTATACAAAATCATGGTAACATGATCCTTTAAACTGTAAAACCAACTGATAAAATAGAGGATAACTTTATTTGCAGAGATGCAGAAATCAGGATGATGATTTTATGGTTACACTATTCTAATAAGGCATACATAATGCAATTTGCATATTTACTACAGTAAAACACAGGGGTGAGAAGGCACAAAGGTATCCTCGTGAAGAAAAAGAAAATGAATTTTAAAATCAATGAAAATAAAATAAAAGCCATTTGATTTTTTGTGTTTAGAAAAATGCTTATAACAACACAGTAAAAGTTGGTGTCAGCTATTTATTTGTAGTCATTTTTATGTATATTAATTAGGAACACAAAAATACCAATTTTGTAGAATGACCTTTGATTTTGATTTTGGATTAATTTGCTGTGTGTTAGCCTTTATTTGAACTGAGCAAGATAACTTGTCTCAAATGGCTACGATACTATCAATTCCTCTTGGTTTAAAATCAGCGAGCCTTGAAATTATGTAGACATCCTTCAGTGAAAGATGTTTTCATTCACTTCTATCTCTCTGAATCAGCCAATTTGAAGAAGAAAGCTCTGAAACTAACTCTCAGCACAGACCTGAAAGATTAATCCGTGTAACATACACAAAGCAGTGATGTCAAACAGCACTTCATCTACTTAATTTACACCCCTCCCCACACACCTGCCTTCTGGAAGGTTTAAAAGAGATACGGCTGGGAAGATGGAAGACGAAAAATTTACACTTGCTCTGATGAGCTGCCTTTTGAACACACTTTTACAAATGCTACCCTTCTTGTATGTCCTCCTCTCAATCTGTCACTCTTTTTGTCATCCTGTGTCTTTGGGATCACAGTGATAGAGCGTATAGTGTTGAAGAGAGCTGAGAAAAGTTTTATTCTCAGAGGTGAGAAATTTAATTGGCTTTGATATTAGGTGTCAGCCCGAATCATGCACTTCCAAGTTTTTGTCTTATTTCACTCTTCCAGAGCAGAATACCTTTGATCTTAACATTTTAAAATCAACATGAAATAGCAGTTGCATCTTATTTTGCTTCTGTAATGTGATGTATTTCAACTAGAAAATGAATGTGAGTTGGAACTTGGGCTTTACACATCATAATGAAAAAAGAGATCTGAATGTAAATTTGCAGTCAATTGTAGAGATAATTCATCAGTCCTCGTTGTTATGTATGAAATCAGTTGTTTATTGCATTATTTTTTCAGCTAATAAAATATGGATCATAATGCAACCGCCCACGTTGCGAACTTTGTGCCAGCCGCCATCACCGTCTCAAAGGGCGATAACAGAGCCTGCCGCGATGCCAGAGCCAATGCCTGAGCCATATATCACTCTGGAGCCCGAGCCGAACATGTCTGACCAGATGCGTGAGCTGGCAACATTGTCCGTCACCTAGGGAATACTGGTGGAATATGAGGGGATGGTGTGGAGCCCTGTCCCGTCAGCAAAGATGGATGTGGATGCGGATGCGGTGAATTCTGAGCCCCTGATTGATTTGGAGGAGAGCACAATTGTTAGCACTGTTCTGCCATCTTGAATCGATCCTGTTTTATCACTCAGAACTGAGTTATTGATGTCTTTGATGTCTCCTCCCTGCCTCCTGCTCCCACCTCCTCAGCCTGTTCCTGAGATGTCTGTCTGTTCTGCTTCGGCCAAGTAGGCCGTTCTTAGACTGTGTCCAGTATAGGCAAGAAAGACTGTTTATTAAACTCCTGTCTACACTGCCCAGTCCTTCTGCTCTGTCTTCATTGCCTCTCATCGGTCCTTTGTCTCCACCTATGCTGTCTGCTCAGTGCATCATGGTCTTGCCTTGGACTGATAGTTTGTCAGTTTAACCCCGGACTGTCGACCTGTTTTCTCCGCCTAGAACCTCCAAGCCCATCACTCCACCTCGGCTCGTCGACCTGTCGGCTCCACAATGGCTCCTCGCCCCCTTTGGCTCCATCTGGGACCATCGTCCCTCCGGCTCCACCTCAGTCCTCGGGCACACCAGCTCTGCCTCAGTATGCCGGCACCCTGGCTTTGCCTTGGCCGTTTGCCCCCACAGCTCTGCCTTGGTTTTCAGGACCTTCTGTGTTGCCCTCAGCCTCATCTTAGTCAGTTGTCCCCCTGGTTCTGCCTGCCAAGCCTCCACCATGGCTCATCTCTCCCTCAACTCCGCTGTGGGCTTACGTCTTAGGATTCCTGCTGGGGGTTCCGCCCTGGCTCCTCTTACTGCTAACTCCACCCTGGCTTCTGCTGCCGTTGGTAACCCGAAGGTTGTGGGTTTGATTCTCAATACCAGCAGGAATCGCTCCCTTGGCACCACAGTGTGTCCATGGTTTGCACTGTGTGTTCACTACTCACTACTCCTAATGTGTGTGCACTAACTTGGATGGGTTAAATGCAGTGGACAAAATCCAAGTATGGGTTACCATACTTGACCTTCACATCACTTTCACTCTCACTGCTCAGCTTCCCCCACCTAAGACCCTTCCAGCACTCCTCTGTTAGACTATTTGTAATTTTTATAGTTAATAGTTAATGACGCAAGGCCGCACCTTCTTGGTTGGGGGATATATTACGGATGTTCTGTGTTAGTTTCTGTTTTTGGGTGGGTTGGATACGTGTTCTAGCTCTGTTTCCTGTGTTTAAGTTTGTTGATTTGATCATCAGTTACAGCTGTTCATATCGTTGATTAGTTTGCCTTTTATATTTAAGCCCTGAATTTTATTCAGTTAGTTTGTCTGTTCTCCTCTGATTTACCGGTTGTTTTGTTCCAGTTTATATAGTCTAATTACTCTGAATATTTTGTTTCTTTGAGTTTTGTTTAATAAATCTACTGCCACATTTGGATCCGTTGCTGACATTAACATTAAAATATGTGAATTGTAATGCAATTTTGGAATTGTTGTGTTTTCTTCACATTCTTTACATTTCTCAATATGAAACATTAATGAAATATGTTAGATAATAAATAGATAAAACAGATAATTTCTTGCCCCCACATTTACAATTTCTGGGAATTTTTTTCTTGGTTAAATTCATACATTTAGCGAACACATTTATCAAAAAAAAAAAAAGAAAAAGAAAAAAGAGGATGAATATAGTAAAAGATAGTAAATAGGGTCACTTTTGATTTCTACAGTAGGACCACCTCAGTCTTTTTGCTACAAACTGATGTTTTTCCTTTTCTTTGTGTTTGTGTGTGTGTGTAGATAGGAGGCTGGAACATCACAGAGTCCTGGGATAAAGATAATTTTCTGGACGTTTTAAAGATAGTTTCTGGACCTTACAGAGCTCAGCCCTTCTTCACTGTTGGTGTCAGCGTGGACCCTAAAAACTCTAACAGTAATGTCATTCAGGTACACTGACTCAGTTATCAGGTTTTAATGAACATCTGCTGTTTGAAAGTTTTTGTTCCATGTTTGTTTTATTGTATTTGCTATATTTATCACACCTGTGGTGTTTGCTCACCTGTGTAAACTTTCTCCAGGCTGACCAATCAGGACTCTTCCTCCCATCCCGAGATTATTACCTCAATAAAACAAACGAGAAGGTATCATGGAGAAGAACTTAAAGTATCAATATTTAAAGACATTTTGTAATATTTAAAGTAGCTTTTAGTCCATGTCTAATAGCCTGCCACTGATCTGGGTTTAGGTGTTGAAGGCTTATCTGGATTACATGATAGAGTTGGGATTGTTGTTGGGAGGAGACAAGAATTCCACTCGGGGTCAGATGCAGCAAATTTTGGACTTCGAAACAGCGCTGGCTGACATCACGGTTCCTCAGGACGAACGGCGAGACGAGGAAAAGATCTACCACAAGATAACGATAGCTGAACTCCAGGTGCGTGTGCAGGTTCACAAGGGTTTAGTTAGACAAAAGTTATGAGGGTTGGTGTAGTATTGTGGTAAACAGGTGAAAGTGTGTTGAGCAAGCTATGAAATTCTGAGCTGAAAATTTGGGATTATTAGTTGATCATTAGTATCATTAATGAGTGTGTTTCAGACATTGCTTATTAAAAGTGTTTGTTTGAGATACAAGAAGAGAGAGTTCATGAATAATGCACAATGCATGGAGTCAGGTTTGCCATTGTGTGTCTGTGTAAATTTGCAAATCTATCTATCTATCTATCTATCTATCTATCTATCTATCTATCTATCTATCTATCTATCTATCTATCTATCTATCTATCTATCTATCTATCTATCTATCTATCTATCTATCTATCTATCTATCTATCTATCTATCTATCTATCTATCTATCTATCTCTGGCTCAACAGAACACCATATCTTTTATCCGCTGTGCATAAATATTCATTCCTTTTTGTGTCTTCTGGCTTTTTTCCTCCCCATCATTTAATTATTACGATTTTTTTTCTTTGAGCACCTGCGTTGAAACTTTTGTTTTATGAAGGCTCCTGTGATTTCCGTGGAAACAGTTGCTGAGCAACTGTACAGTGAAGTAGTGAGGTGGAGGGGTGAGCATGACGGTTGATCGCTTACTGATTACAGTATGTCTTCTGTCAGTATAAAGGGAATAAGTCCACTCTTTTCAAAAAGGTTTTTTTATTGTTGTTGTTAATATTATTTAATGCTTATGGTTATTCTACTAACCCTAACCCATTCTAAAATAAGAATTGTATATAGTTGTTTCACAATTGATATCTAGTTGGTTATATACATGTGTAGTGCTTGTTTGTATCTCCGTTTATAGAATATTTTCCTTCTTACGCAATTTGTAAGAAAACCATCTCAAGCAAGAGTGTGCAAAATTACCAGCAGTTCTTTAGCCTTAAAACTGAAGACAAATAAATTATATATTCATGTCACTATTCTCTTGAATGTGATGAGCAAACGTCTCTGGCAGCCGTGGAGCTCAGATGTGTTGTGACACCTGGGAGGATTCTTATGATTGACTTAACATGCTGGGCTCTTTTTTAAGGAAAGAAAGCAATATAACATAAAATGTGTAATATTTAGGTTCTGCATTTTGTGAAGGTGACACAAATTTATAAAAGTGCTCTTTACTTGCTCTCGCAAAAAAAAGAAAAAAAAAAGAAAAACACAGTGAAATTAACATAACTTGACAGTTATGTCTGAGTTTGAGTTTAGTTTGAGTTGTTTATTGGTCCTGTGTTGGTCTTGCTTCGTTTCCTGGGGCACGTTCAAGTTCAAAACATTGCGCAACGTTTTGTCGGGGCTGAACGCAGCCCTGTTCCGTTTCCATTGTTGGCTTTTGTTTCCATGGTTATTTATTGTTTGATTAATGCACCACACCTGTTTCTCGTTTCTCTCATTGGTTCGAGTTAGTATATATAGAGCCTGTTTTCAGTTAGTCTTTGTTCCGTCTGTGTTGCATTATTGTTGGTTGTTCTGTTCATGTTTCTGATGTCTGAGCACATAATGGATTTTTCATAAATGGATTTTATCCATCATTTACTGATTAACTGGTGCTTTACTAGGAACTAGATGGTATTAAGATGTATCTGCGATCAGTTCCAATCAGATCAGAAGGTTCTATGCAGTTTGTTGAAATGATAAAGAACAGAATGAATCATTTAGGAAGTGAAATTAAATACTTATGTTAATTTAACTGCATGAACCATGTTTAATTAATCTTATATTTTAACATTTTAAGTGTGACAGCCCTTGTTTTAACAGAAAAAAAATACATACTTTTTTAAAGGCATTTCTGAATTTAATTGTATTTTATCTCATAAGACAAAGCTTGCAACAGTCACTTCATATTTTGCATGTAAAAGAAAAACAACAACACTTTTTAAGGGCATTTCTGAATGTAATTGTATTTTACCTCATTAGACAAAGCTTGCAACTGTCACTTCATATTTTGCATGTTTTTATGCAGAGCAACCTCAAGGGTTCACTTGGTTTTGAGTTTATTAAAAAAACAACACAGCTTCTCAAACCATACGAGACGGAAAATAGTCCATTTTAGTCACCTCATTTGTTTTCATCTGCCAGAAATCCACACTAGAGATGAAGGCTATGTGGGGAATGAGGGTAGATGGGGGCTTTCAGCTGTGTGTTTACGATGGAGGTCTTTGTTATATTACACCCAAGGGCAGAGCGGCTAGAACTGCATCTAGGTTTCAGGAATGCAAACATGCAGGTTATTGACTCTAGCCTGCTGATTATTTGAGGATTTTGTGTGAGAGCGAATCCGAACACGCATTCTGTGTCCTTTTCATGGCTGAAAGAGAAATCATTAAGGGAAAACATTGAGACGAGCAAAGCTTTCACAGCCAAGGTTATGGAAAAATGGAAATTGGTTATAATTAAATGTAACTCTCCATGTTTTAGTGGCCTACAAAATGTTTAATTAAAGTGCATCACCACTTAATGATGGCTATGTTATGTTGAGATATGAACAGCTGAATAATATTCAGTAACCCCTATTACTGAAGCTTTAACTGTAGAGTAAAATATTTGTGAGTGACAAAACAAAGTCAGATTGTGTATATAATATCACCTAGTGAGATATAAAGATGCTATTGCCAGATATGAAGTGACAATTACAGGAAAAAAAGTTGTCATTGTAAGATATAGTCACACTGCAAAATATTAAATCACATTATGAGACAAAGTCATAGATGTGAGATATAAAGTGACAATCATGAGAAATTCGCAATTGCAAGATATAGTCACATTGTGTGATAAAATCACAATTGTAAGATTGTTAAAGTGACACTGCAAGATATAAACTCAGTCTGTGAGAAATAGTCACATTGTGAATTATATAGCCGCATTTCCAAAAAAAAATCGCAATTGTTAGATATGAAGTGACAATTATGTGAAATACAATTGCTATAGAAAGATAAAGACAGTCACATTGTGAAATTTAAAGTCCAAGTTATGATATTTAAATTCACATTGTGAGTTATAAAGCTGCATTTTCAATAAAGAGTCACATTGCGAAATTTAAAGTCACAATTGTGACATTAAGGGCCCTATTTTAACGGTCTGAAACGCAAGTGTCAAGCGCAAAACGCAAGTAACTTTGTGGGCGGGTCTTGGCGCTGTTGCTATTATACCGGCGGGATAAATGACTCTTGCGCCCGACGCAAATCTAAAATGGGTTGGTCTGAAGTAGCTTCATTACTCATAGGTGTGGTTTGGGCGTAACGTGAAATAAACCAATCATAACGTCATCTATCTATCTATCTATCTATCTATCTATCTATCTATCTATCTATCTATCTATCTATCTATCTATCTATCTATCTATCTATCTATCTATCTATCTATCTATCGTAATAATGTATGATTTGCAAAAATGAAAACTGCTGCTTCTGTGTAGATGAGAGAATCAAAGTGTATGTGCGTTGTGCACACTCTACATTGATTATGGCCAAGCATGCGCCCTTAAAATAGCATATGAATAACATGCGCAACGCACCACTGACTTTAAACTAGTTTTTTTCGGTCAGTGGCGGAATTGTTTTCTAAACCTGCAAAATAGCCTGAGGGAACGTTTGCGCCGGAACACGCCTCCTCTTTTCGCTGAACCGCCCCGGGGAGTGCAAGTTCATTCCCTAATTTACCGGCTTGCGTCTGTGGAGGGAAAAGTCTGCTGTGCGCTTGGTGCAAAATAGGAATGATACATGCGTTGTGTACAAAGTCAATTGTGCTGGGTGCAAGATAGGGCCCAAGTCACAGTTATGAGAAATAAAGTCACAATCGCAACATATAAACTCACATTAATATATAAAGTCATATTGCGAGATATAAAGTAATATTGCGACATTTAAATTTGTAATTATGAAATATAAAGTTACAATTATTATATATTTTTTTAATTCTCAAGAGAGAAAAGTTCCATAATTGTGCTGCATTTCGTAACTGAAAACTTTTGCTGTCGTGTAACATAGCTCCACACCAATAGGTGTCAGTGGTGGTCAAAGGGCCGTTTTTGCTTTTTTTCGTAATTGTTCTTAACGTGATTTTACACTCTAACATTGCATTAGACAGAAATGAATGAGGAATTAATTCACTGATGACGTTATTTGTTTCGGTCATAGGTGTTGGCTCCGGCAGTTGAATGGTTGGATTATCTGAACTCGGTCCTTTCTCCACTAGAGTTAAACGACACAGAGCCGGTGGTGGTCTACGCCAAGGAATACATGCAACAAGTTTCGGAGCTCATCAACAAGACCGACCGCAAGTACGGCTTTCTCTACGGTTTCAACTATAGAGTTCAGGAAGAGGACGCCCCCTCTGAGAGCATCTGTTTAGATTGTGTATCAGAACATTCAGTACTAATAACAGTCTCTCTCGCTCTCTCTCACTCCTCTGCCTCTCTGTCTAAGAATATTAATGCATTTATTCCTTCTTAGATCTTCTGTAACACTGTCTCTCTCTCTCTACCTGTATAAATAAATTAATACACATGCAGGAATGGTCCTTTTTTTAGATATTATGATGCACTCTTTCTCTTTCTTCTCCAGTCTTCTGAATAATTACATGATCTGGAATCTGGTGCAGAAAGGAGCGTCCAGTCTCGACCAGAGGTTTGACAACGCTCAGGATAAGCTCCTGGAGAGCCTCTATGGCACTAAGAAGGTGTGTGTAGTTGGGGTGTGTATGGATGAATTAAAGAAATAGTTCGCGCAAAAGTGTTAATTTGGTTGTCGGTTATTTACTCGCTTTCATGTTGTTCCAATCCCAAATGACATGTTTCATGGAATACAAAAATGTGCTTTCTTCTCCATGTAATGGAAGTGAATGGGGACTGGGATTATCAAGCATGGGAAATGACAAAAAAAATATATATATATATATATTACAGATCTTATGAAGTCATATGATAAGCTTTATGTGAAGAACAGATGACTCATTTGACAACAAATTTGAGTCATTATTGAAAATATTTGAATTTGCCCATATTCAAATTTGATGAGTCAAACATTCAGTGTGTTCTTCATGCTTAGCAATCATATGGATTCAGAAGACTTGAAATATGTTACCTAGTGTCATATGGACTACTTTTATAATACATTTATTGTATTTTAAGAGCTCAACAGCCCCACTCCCCATTCACTTTCATTGTATGGATTAAAAAAACGTAACACTATGCAATAAGGTTTCATTAGTTAACATTAGTAAACAAATGTAGTTAACATTAACAAAGAATGAGCAATACTTCTGCATTTATTAATCTAGGTCTAGGATAATGTCAGTTTTAACATTTACTTATACATTATTATAATCAAAAGTTGTATTTGTTAAAGGCACACTATGCAAGATTTACTTTAAAGGTCCCATGACATGAAATTTCCACTTTCTGAGGTTTTTTAACATTAATATAAGTTCCCCTAGCCTGTATATGGTCCCAATGTTTCTAGAAATGTAATCGGTGTAAATTGAGCTTTTGCTATTTTTCTCTGCCTTTGAGAAAATGGAAGCTCATACGCGCTGATCTTAAATCTCCTCCTTATGACGTTATAAGGAGAAATGTTTCCTCCCCTTTCTCTGCTTTGCCCGCCCAGAGAATATTTCTCGCCCATGAGAAAATGAGCTAGGAAGTAGAACGCGCGCGCGCGCGATTTTAGTTTGTCCACGAGAGATATCATGGCTTTTGAACGAGCAAAGCATAATAATTGCTCAATAATTGGATGTACAAATGAACACCGAAGGGTACACACAGCTACACACAGCTACACACCTCGGACAAGTAAGTCAACAAATTATATATAAGTGTGTTGCTTTACTGTTTATGGTTACCTAGCTTGTTACACGTAGAATGTGGCTGTCACATTAGCTATGCAGTTACTTGCGCTAATGTAAAGTTAGACAGCATCAAGTTACACACACTGTAACGCGAGTGTTGTACACTTCTTTGTTATTTGGATAACCGTTTTCCTGTTGGTTATATGGCGCGCGCGATATCCGCATTTCAAGATCGCAGAGTTTGATGTAATTGTAATAAGATAAATACAGACGTTACAGATCTCTCATGAAAAGACAACAGTAGGTTCGCATCATCTACATGATAATAACTGTAAACCATCCGAATAAAGTACCGTATCCAGACATAATATTTTAAACTAACCATTCAGAAATGTCCTGCTGGAGCCGCTGAGTTGCAACTTCTTCATCCGTTGCTTCTCCATCTGGATCAGATTCTGGGTCAAACTAAAATGCTTGAATGACTGCGTGTCTTCTGCCATTGCAATAGGCTATCCAACATAAACAAACAGGCATGGTACCGTTGCTGCAAGATGGTCATAGGCCACACCCACCCTCCACCTTGTGCCGCCTTTCTCCTCCTCATTAGTATTTAAAGCTACAGACACCGAAACGGCCCGTCTGAAGGAAGCTCATTCTGGGACTGGCTTGTAGTGGCTATAATTCTGCACCGAGGCTGAATTTTTGGAAAGAGATTTCAGATACAGTACTAAGGCCTATATTAAAGCCTACAAAAAGTAGCATGTCATGGGACCTTTAATATAACAGCTTCAAAATCATTTAGATGGTAAACGAACTCGTAGTTGGGCGAATCATCCCGATAGCAAAGCGGGCAAAACCAGCAATGCAGGTTTGAGAGGTGGCGCCCCGACAAATCTCGCGAGAATCACGACTTGCTTTACGGCACGACGTCGCATACATCAACAACATATGAAGCAAACGAAGAAAACGAAGAAAATGCGGTCGGAAGAGTGCAGAGACGGCTCTGCGTGAGTGGAAACTGCATAGTGTGCCTTTAACGTTAGTTAATGCACTTTGAAATAACATGAACAAACAACGAACAAGTGTATTTTTATTAACTAACATTAACTAAGATTAATAAATATTGTAAAAATTGTATTGCTCACTGTTAGTTCATTAACAAATGAAGCCTTATTGTAAAGTGTTTCCAAAAACTGTACTTTTTATGGAAATAATATACTTTAAAAGAATATTCTTAAGTGTGAACTGAATGTAATGTTTTATAACATGTAATTGCATGTTATTTAAATTAGGACTTTATTTGTACATCTTTATTTATATTTGTTTTTTTCATTTTTTTCTATTGCTTTTGAAATATGCTATAAAAAAAACAGCTAAATTGTATGCGTTTTGGCCATTCATTTGCATGACAACGCCCAATTTTTTGAAAACGGTTTTCGAATTGCAAGGTTTTGAAAACGATACCTTTCTCCATGTAAACAACAAAAACGTAAATCTGTGAAAATGGTGGCATTTTACGTGTTCAATCTATAGGTGTGGGGTTTCTCTTTACAAAAGTGACATTGCCAACTACTGGCCTGGCAGCAGAATACAGCATTTGGTCACACTTTATTTTAAAGTGTTCGTGTTACAGTGTAATTATATATTTGAGTACTGAGTAATAATAATTAACCGAGTAGGGTGTTGTTTGGGGTTAGTTGCATGTAATTATGCACAATTTATAGTAATTCCTACAGTAACTACATGTAATGTGTAACAAGGACACTGTAAAGTGTTACCCAGCGTTTTTAGTCGTATATGTGCACGATGATCGCTTTGACAACGTTTTCATCTGTTTTAGTACATTGTGGTCATGTAAACATACTCTAAGTTCTTATTGATTGTCTTATTGATACGGTATTGTCGTGTCTACACTCTGTTTCGTTGCATTCTTTGTACCTGTGGATTAACTGTGTTTGTTTTATTTAATGAATACTTTCATCTAAATATTATCATCATCTGGATTAAAACGTGACAATTATTAGAAATTGCACTTTTAAAAAATGTGATAAGAAACATTGTCATGAAAGTGTGCTCTCTTTTTCATTGCTATTATATTATCTGTAACTACTACAGTTATTAAAATATTAAGATTTTAAGTACACCACAAGTGCACATTTAATACAATTAAGCACATTTCTATTTCATAATGAGAAAAAAATCTGAATTTCATAACCATGTGAATTGTTCCTTTAAAGAGAGAGTCATTTTCTTGAGATTTGTGTATGCGATCAGTATGATTGAAGAAAGATTATATAGTGATGCGTTGTTGTTTAGTTGGAGCATGTTTTATATTGACACAATGACATCGAAAATCTGGTCCCCATTTTGTGATTTTATGACTGCTTGTTTCATGTGTGTAATTTGTCAATATGTCTGTTTTTTGTTCAGTCCTGTACCCCACGCTGGCAGACGTGTATTGGGAACACAGATGACACTCTTGGTTTTGCACTGGGTGCTCTTTTCGTCAAAGCCACCTTCGACAAACAGAGCAAAGAAATAGTGAGTTACTCAAAGCCATTTGTCATTGTAAGACTAAAACCTACTGTATACGTATTTGACAATGGAAGTTTATGTCCTCATGTTTAATTTAGAATCTCATTGGTGATGCATGTTTGCCATCATGTGGCAGCAATGTGAATTATACAGTTCACAACCTCATCTTTTCTGTCAAAATGCAGGCGGAGGGAATGATCAATGAAATCCGCTCAGCTTTCAAAAACGCGCTAGATGATTTGAACTGGATGGATGAACAAACCCGACAAGCTGCCAAGGACAAGGTGAGAGAGAATGAGAATGACAGAGACAGCAGCATGACTGCATAACTGAAACTTGTGGATTTGTCTGGGATTCAGGGCGGCAAAAACAGCTTAACTGTAAACATTTTGCATTGCTTGTCAAGAAATCAGGATAAAGTGTGTTTTCTGGCTCTAGGCGGATGCCATCTACGACATGATCGGATTTCCAGACTTCATTCTGGACTCCAAAGAGCTTGATGATGTTTATGATGGGGTGAGTCAGCAAACAACTTTTGTTTACATTTTTAGAATCCTAAAACTTTATTTCCGGGTTTAAATGATTTTCAAAGCTTCTCAGATTTAGCAGTGCAGTTGTGCTTCAATGTAAATATATAGCGGTTCATATTGATCGAATGATCCTTAAATTATTTAAAAATTAAAAATAATTTGTATTTTACATTAAATTAGTAAATGTGGATAAATAATAAGTTTAATTTAATTTAATCTATTGCACTACCATTCAAAAGCTTTAAGTATGCAAAGGAATGATTCGAGTGGCATCTTCTGTTCCTGTTTTAGATAAAAAGCCAAGTCTAACTCGTTCATTGTAGCGGCCAAAGCCGTTTCAAACAACTGGTATTCATCCATAGCCATCTTGCAATGTTTACTAATGACTTCGCCTCTGGCCCGCCTATATCAGATAACCCGATGTGATTGGTGCAGCTCAGATCGAGGGGCATATTTAATGAGCATCATTACTCGACACCAGAGTAACTTGCTGAGCAAATTCAACTTGTGCTCTTGCGAGAACTCTGGATTACCAGGGTAGGGCTGTAACGATATGCGATATGAAACCGAAATTGCGACACTCAGATCCACGAACCTGTGTCACGGTGTGAGAAGGCAGAATCGCGACACATCCCTTCCAACTCCCAGAGTTATCCTTCCCATCCAGATCCAAAGCTACCTACCACATCTTTAAATTACTATTAGTATTATTTGAAGTTAACATTATACCACAGAACTAGTTGAGGATAAATTCTTTAAAATTGGGCAATTCCAG
Source organism: Scardinius erythrophthalmus (assembly GCF_964197995.2). NCBI lineage: Eukaryota > Metazoa > Chordata > Actinopteri > Cypriniformes > Leuciscidae > Scardinius > Scardinius erythrophthalmus. The sequence goes on along the minus strand of NC_138227.1, from coordinate 32,749,864 downwards.
TGTAATGGACGTGACATTTGCAGTCAAAATTTTAAATATAAATTCTCAGAAAAAGCATTTAATACCAATATATTGAAACGTCTGTTTATATATCCATACTCCCAGTCCCAAGGAGTCCAGACATTAGAAAAATATCAGTCTACACATGCATTTTATATTTAATATGAGGGAAATACACATGCATTACGGACGTGACACAAAAAATCTTTAACTTTTAGGTGGCAAAATATTTTTTAGTAATTCTGTGAATTAAACTGTGCAAACCAAAAGTAATACTACCCACCGGATGAAGAAGGGTCGGCTCTCCACAGAGCATAAAATATTAATTTTATTTTATTTTTCGTGTTCGCATTTATGAGAAAAAAAAAAAAACAATGTTACGGACAGTTCTCCGTTCCAGACATGACCGCTCTGAAAGCGGCACTAAAAGACTGCTTTAAAACTTCCACAGAGACCTCAAACAAAACAGCTGCCTTTCTTTAAAGTGAATTTCGTTTTGTATTAGTTGTATCTTAATTTTCATCAATGTTTCATTAACCAATTGCCTGGATTTAATAAATAAGTAAATATAGCAGACAATAGATAATCACGAGTCAGAGGGGCCGGTGTGTGAACTGGAGCTCGTTTCATAAATGAACCAAAACTCAGCGTATAAGGTAGCCTACTTGCCTCACAGACCTGAGAAAAATATAGAAAGCTTGAAATGTCTACTTTTAAACAGAACAATTCAAAACGAAAGAAAACAGACTGCTCTCTGCTTATGTAATCCGTATGAAATGTGCATTTCTCTCAGGCGCGTTCACTACTGCAAAGATCGCGAGTCAAGCATCATCAACTTCATCTTTGCAGCCAACACTGACACAGAAAACACTTGTTTATTAATAAACAATTAAAATGTCTCCTTGCTATATTTGACATATTCATAATCATTACTGTTGTCGGTTCTTTGTGACAGCTTTTAGGTGCTTTATTGGCAGCGCCACCCACATGTTACATGAACGTGTCACCACCGCATCAGCACCGAAAACATGGAGATTTTTTTCAAATCAAAAATCGTGATACCGAATCGTGGGTTTGGTCTGTTACAGCCCTAGTAAGATGAGAAAGCAGAGTTTAAGTCGTTTGTCATGGTTGTAAAAAATAATGACTATCTGAACATCTTTGCCAAGCGCAAACCAGTACAGAAGTAATCAATAAATTATCGGGGAGTGTCATGCCTTTTTTCACAATCATTTTGGTAGGGTCATATAAAAATGTATTGCTGGCGAAGGGAGGGTCAAGTCTATTTTGACTATAGATCTCAAAACTCCTCCGGTAGCCCCTTAAATTAAAAACGAACAGTCCCTTATATTATATTATATTATATTATATTATATTATATTATATTATATTATATTATATTATATTATATTATATTATATTATATTATATTATATTATATTATATTGTGTTTTTTCCTGTAGTATGAGGTTACAGAAGACAACTTCTTCCAGAATATGATCAACTTTTATAACTTCTCAGCACGAGTAATGGCAGACCAGCTCCGCAAGCCACCAAACAGAGATCAGTGAGTTTAACAGTGTGTGATAAGAGAGAAGAGAGGCTCCCTGTAAGACGGTGGCTGATTTGTGATTTCGCTATCTTTGCATCTGTAGATGGAGTATGACTCCACCCACGGTGAACGCTTACTACATGCCAACCAAGAATGGCATCGTCTTCCCCGCTGGCATCTTACAGGCCCCGTTCTACGCCCACGATCACCCCAAGTGAGCAGACATGGCTGAAATAGTTAGCATGTTGCTAAAAAAAAACCTATGTTATAATAACTATGAGTTTATAACTAATAGAGTTTATAATAACTATGTTTTGGTGTGTTTCACAGAGCTTTAAACTTTGGTGGTATTGGAGTGGTCATGGGACATGAGTTAACGCATGCATTTGATGATCAAGGTTAGTACACTAGGGATCATATCATATTTTTGATATATCATAGATATATCATCATTTATATTTTATATTTTCTTTCCCTGATGGCCAAAAATATTATTAGAAAAGATTTAAAAACAAAAATCCATTTACATTCTCAATGTTCTCTCTGGCCCTTAGAATTAAACTGATTGTGATTGTCCTTTTTGAAAAAGAAGTACACTTTAGCATACTTTAAAAAAGGAGTATTTATTATGAAAATGATATACTTTAAAAGAATATACTTAAGTCTGAACTGAATGTAATGATGTTGGACACTTAGTTGCATGTTAATATCAATTTAATTAAATTTGTACTAAATGCAATTAGCTGACCTTTCGAGTGCTTTTTGACCCACTTAAATAGGACTTATAGACTAGTGACAAATGGTCAAAAAGTGCTTTAGTTTTTGAGATACCCCTACCGGAGGTAGAACTAAACCCAACAATGTTTTTCCTCATCTCTAAGGTCTCCCATATATGAAATGGATTCTTGGCTCAAAATATTTTATTGCTAAGATTGTTAAATTAACAGATTAACACACCCCAAAACCAAAAAAGGACTAAAATATAGCCTGTCCGTATGGGAGTTAAGGCATATAAACTACTGCAGATCAATCACACAAGCTCTGAGAGCTTTGAAACTTGGCATGTTTGTAGTCAGGAAGTTGCTTTACCTACTAGAAAAGACTAGATGTGAATATGTTGATGTATGGAATAATTAGAGAAATATAAACACATACCTAAAATAAGCGGACATGCACAAATTGAATATCTATGCAGAATGTTTTCATTTACTTTGTGGTTGCTTTGCCAGGGATTATCATAGAAACACATGTGATGACTTGTTGGAAAGATGGGGTTGTGCTGAATCCAGCAATACTCTGGTAGCTCTATGTAGCTTTGTCAGCACCTACATCGCCAGTACTGGGCCAAAGAGAATTTCTTCAGGGAACACTGTCATCTTGGCAGGTGACTTTGAAAATGCTCAGGAGGTTGAGAGGGTTAGCAAGTCAGGCATTGACTGCTAGATCTTTACAATGACCAGGAGGAGGCTGACACGAGGCTGATGTTACATGCAATACATCTTGCACAGTCACATTCTCTTCTAATTGTCAAATGTGATGATACAGATGTACTAGTTTTGCTTCTGTACTATTCAAGCAAAGGGATGTTTGGATCCTCAGCAGTGTTTATGCACTCTGGACATGGCCTTAAGGAATTATCTGTTTGATAATTTTTGACCACTGATAATGGGCTTTGGACTAAATTATGTCAGTGTTCCATTTTCTCTCATTTTAGACACCTCATACATTGAGTGACAGAACACCCTGATTTGTTGTGCTATATTTACATATTTGGTATCGCTGGATTCAGCACAACCACATCTTTCCAACAAGTCATCATATGTGTTTCTATGATAATCCCTGGCAAAGCAACCACAAAGTAAATGAAAACATTCTGCATAAATATTAAATTTTTGCATGTCCGCTTATTTTAGGTTTGTGTTTATATGTCTCTATTTACATACATCAAGATATTCACATCCTGTCTTTTCTAGTAGGTAATGCAACTTCCTGACTACAAACATGCCAAGTTTCAAAGGCTTGTGTGATTGATCTGCTTTAGTTTATATGCCTTAACTCCCATACGGACAGGCTATATTTTAGTCCTTTTTTGGTTTTGGGGCGTATAACAATATCTGTTAATTTAACAATATTAGCAGTAAAATATTTTGAGCCAAGAATCCATTTCATTTATGGGAGACCTTAGAGATGAGGAAAAACATTGCTGGGTTTAGTTCTATCTCCGGTAGGGGTATCTCAAAAATTCGGGGGCATTGTCACTAGCCTATTAAGTTAATCTTTATAAGTAATTTCATAATTACTTCTATTGTCTTTGAAATGTAGTTAAATATACAGTATATACTGACAAGCATTTATGGTAAATTAAAATATACTTGTCATTTCTATTGAAACTTGTCTTAAAATTTAAATACATTAACTTTAAATGTTAAATTGAATAACACATCAGTTAAAATTGTAATTAAGTATTTTACATGTGCTTTAGTATGTTAGTCAACACATCAAAATTAGTGCACTTTAAAGCATGACAAAAGATTATTAAAACAATGATTTAAACTGCATTTTACAGTAAAACTTTTAATTTGACGTTATTACTAAGTGGACTTTTTTAAAAATGTACTTAAGCGTGTAAAGAAACATTCATGAAAATGTATTCTCTTTAAGTACACTTAAGTGACCTCTTATTTCATCAATACTTTTAATACATTAAAGTGCACTTTTTCCAGCAGGTTTAACAGCTTCTTTGCAATGTCTGCCTTAAGTTTTGTCAGGTTAACGAAACAAATCCATGCATGTTTACAGAACGTTTTGGTGGCTTAATTTCAATAAAGGCCTTTTTGAGCTCTTAAAGTTGCGATACATGTTTTATAGTGCATCAATAAAATACAATATTTCATTATATAACCGTTTAATTGTATTACACAGGCAGAGAGTATGACAAAGATGGAAACCTTCGACCGTGGTGGCAGAACTCCTCGGTGGAGGCGTTTAAGAACCGCACCGAGTGTATGGTCGATCAGTACACTCAGTACACCATCAATGGAGAGCACATTAATGGAAAACAGACACTGGGAGAAAACATAGCAGACAACGGTGGTCTGAAAGCTGCCTATCACGTAGGTTACATTCAGTTTTGGGTATAGTGCATTACTACAGTAAGTCATTAATTACTGTCATTTAATTACAGTAAAGTAAGGCACTACTCTTATTTTTCTGTAATTTTATTACAGATTTCATTTTTCATCAATTTAACGTAATCTAATGTTAAAAAGTATGTTTTTAATGCAACCCTCACCCTTTAAATGCTTTGTCAGTTCAAGAATAATTTATGCAGTTTTGTATGATTTATTTGAAAGAATTAAAAAGCATTTCCATGTCTATCCTTGTATCGTTCAGTTGGTCGAGGTTGATATGGGATTTAGAATAAATAGTAATAAGTAATGCAATGCTTTTAGGAAAGTAACCCAATTGCACTGTTGAAGTGTAACTTACCTGATACTGGTTAAATTTCTTTCTTTTTGTAATCTTTTAGCTTAGTTGTCATTTAATAAATGTGCATATACAACATGGGGTGTAGGCTACATTTTTGTAAATAAAGCAGACATTAAGGCTGTGTTCTAATCAGCCCTGCAAAACTCTCTTTCCTAAATACCCAGTGTTTGTATGGGCACTCACGTAATTTATTTATAACCATTTAATAATTTAAACGACAGGCCTAAGAATTTACAGTATGCTCTGTCCACATTAAGAGTGGATGGTCATTTAGAGCCTTTTAAAGCCATTAAAGAAGTACATTTTATAATAACATCCCATGGAAATGTTTATGTTTGAAGATTTTGTGGTCCCCGAGGCTCCCCCTTCTGGTGATGGATAGAAATCACTAGACATTTATTTTCCCCAAGCTAATGCAAATGTTACAGTTAAATTGAACAAAGACAAATGTTTGATTTTGAGATCTTTGTTTGGACAGGCGTACAGGTCATGGGTGAAGAAGAACGGTGAAGAGAAAAGACTCCCCGCTGTCAATCTGACAAACGACCAGCTCTTCTTCTTAGGTTTTGCACAGGTATGAAAAGACACACAAAAAGAGAAGCAAGTATGCAAAAATAATAACAAGTATGACGTGAAACACCTGTTCACCCAACTACTGTTTACCTGGTAAACATGCTGTGCCTCACCAATACAAGCCAAATATTAAATTTATTTTACATGTCAGGCACTAAATGATGTGGTGGCAGTATAAGTTATGAATTTGCTGAATAAAATAACACTTTTTTTATATTTTTAAATAATAAAGTAACACTTTAAAGTCAATGCTTCAAGATCTAACAACTTTTTTTTATTGTTTCTTAATAATATATTTAAATTTTAAAATATAAATTATAAAATTAACAAGCGTATTATTATAGTATATATAAACCAAAATTAATAAACTACCAGTGATTTGAATTTTAATCTTCTTACAGCACACCTTGATCTTGGTAAATGTTGTAATAAGTAATATTATAGAATAATATGGAATATATAATAAATGATTTCTGTAATTTCATAAATAAATATATTTAGTTAATATATTAACATTATCTAACTTATAATGTTAATATATTATTATAATATAATATATATATAATATAATAATTTCTAAATCTAATGTTAATATGTAATATTAAAGAAATATATATATGTATACACACATACACACACATATATATATATATATATATAACATAACATGTAATATATTATATAATATAAATAATGATATTAATATGTTAAGATTAATATAACTTATATATGTTAATACTGTATATTACTAAATGTAGAAAATAATGTTAATATTAAATAGTAATTCTAAGTTTATCTTAATTAAATTAATTCTGGTTAGCCTTCAGATAAATGTATGATGTTATATATTATAATGGTAACACTTTACAGTAAGGTTTCATTTGTTACCATTAGTTAACTACATTGGTTACCATGAACTAACAATGAAAGATACTTCTAAAACATTAAGTAATCTTAGATAATGTTAATATCAACATTGATAATACATTATTCAATTCAAAAGTTGTATTTTCTAACAATTTCTAATTCTAAAAATTCTGTTAGTATTATTAAATGGACCTGAGCTGACATGAACTAATGAACAGTTTTATTTTTTATTAACTATAACATGAACAAAGATTATTAAAAACTCTAGCAAATGTCTTCCTCATTGTTAGTTAGGTAATGCGTTATATAATGGGACCTGTATTAATATTTGCTGTAAATCATAAAAAACCTTAAGTGTTACCGAATGTGACCCTGGACCACAAATTTATTTATTTTTTTAAATTGAGACCTATACATCATCTGAAAGCTAAATTAATAAGCTTTCCATTGACGTATGGTTTGTTAGGATAGGACAATATTTGACCAAAATTTGACAAAAATTATTGTGAAAACATGTGGTCTCAGAAACGTATTCCTTTGGCTCTTCTTCTCAGGTCTGGTGCTCTGTCCGAACGCCAGAAAGCGCTCACGAGGGCCTGATGACAGACCCTCACAGCCCACCCAAATACCGCGTCATCGGCACCCTGTCCAACTCGCCCGACTTCGCAGAGCACTTCCAGTGTCCGCTTGGCTCTCCCATGAACTCAGGCCACCGCTGTGAGGTGTGGTAGGACTGGCACCCACAAAACACCAGCTTGCTTACACAGACCAGCCTGGCCAAACAAAACACGCTGAACGGACAGTTTGGGCTCTTTCTCAAGCACTGTTTTTTAATTTATGTGCTAAAGTTATTTGAGGAGTTGGGCCGAATGCAGGAGGATGAGGCGAGCGCCTGCCAACATTGATGTTCTCCAGTGTTCGAATCGACCGATATCAAATTTTCCTCTGCCGCCACATCAGCCCACGTGGGCTCGCTTTATTTATTTGTTTGCTGAACTCGATGGACATTAATGGGCCCCGTCCAACGCTTACATGTGTGATTCTGCGCTTCATACCCTGATTGCTTGTCTTCAGATTTGGAAGATATGACCACTGTGACGCCACTGGGAATATGTGTCTCCGTGACCTCACAGGAAACGTTTGGCTCCATCTGTGATGACTTCACAGGGAGATTCACGTTCTCATGGTGACCTCACAGGAAGTGATGAACGACATCTGTGGAACGACATCCCCATCCCCCCCCCCCCCCCCACAGGAAAGGAAGGAAGCATATTTCCCAATTGTGATTTCGTAGAAACGCTATCTAATGACAGGGAGAGCCACTGTTTGTTCATCCCACCTGTGTATCATGTTTAGATCTTGACAAAGTTGAAATGAAATGTTCATTTTAAACTGCTCTTTGCCAAAGAACAATTTTAGTTTTGTTCCTTGTGTAAGCGAAAGTGGAAATTTGCACTGCTTCGACCTTCAGTAATTCAATTCCAGTGTAAATCCAGTGTGTTTGCCTAAAGTCATTTACTTGTATGTGAACGCTGTGTTTCCGTGTCAGTGTGTCTGTGAAGGGACGTCTCCACGTTGTTTGAACTTTGTCAAGTCTGCTGAAATATTCACGTTACGTTCTCAAAACCACTAAAAGGGTGAATCTCACAAATGTTTGAGTCATATTTCACCCCAAAATCAATAGATTATTAGGATTATTTGCATTAAAAATGTCTATTTTTAGAACTGTTTCGAATTTTTCATGACAATCTAACACATTATTCCTCAAATTCCCTACAGTTCATTAGATTATACTCTGTAAATACTCTGTAGCAGTTTGATTTGATTTTATGTAAAGGCCCATTAGGGACGAACATTGAGAATTAGCTTTGGCTAAAATGTTGTAGTATGTAACATGAGTTTATGTAACATACTTGTCCCTATTCAAATAAACTTAAATAAAAAAAAATAATAAAATAAATAATGTTCCAGTAAACAAATACTGTAATACAATAACTTTTTTGAAATCAACATAAATTAGAGGTTGTACAACAAATACCACCAAAATAAGAAAATTATAAATTAAATTATAATAAATTAAATTATGTGTACACTAACGTTTAAAAGTTTGGGGTAAGTGAGAGAAATGAATACATTTATTTTGCAAGGATACATTAAATCAGAAGTGACAGTCAAGACTTTTACATTGTTACAAAAACATTCTATTTCAAATAGATGATCTTCTTTTGACCTTTCTATTCATCAGAGAATCCTGAAAAAAACTGTATCAAGGTTTCCACAAGAATATTAAGTGGCACAACTATTTTCAGCATTGATAATAATAAGAAATCAGTGCATTAGAATGATTTATGAAGGATAATGATGCTGAAAATTCAGCTTTGACATCACAGAAATAAATTAAATCTTCAAATATATTCAATAAGAAAACAGTAAATTGTAATAATATTTCACAATACCACTGATTTTACTGTATTTTTGATTAAACTAAAGCAGTCTTGGTGAGCATTTATTTCAAAAACAAAACAAAAATTCTTACCCCAATTTTATTATGGTGATAATGACATTGTTATAATAATATAATAATTATAATAATGAGATTTGTGGGATAAACGTTTGAAAAATAATGTCACAATGCAAGAAATCTTAATTACAGGCTTCATTTTCAATCAAGTTTAGTTGAAATATGACATTTTCTTGACATATTTCTTGAGATTCACCCATTTGCTAAACTTTCCAGCATGCCTAAAGTGTTTCAGAGAGTTGCATCAGACATCATTGTATGTGTAGAGTGATTAAATTACTCATTTCAGATTGGATTGCTGTGTCCAATCCCATCTCCTGAGTTTTCAGTTGCTGTAAATTGACCCTGCGAGGACATTTTAATCTGAATGTTTGTTCTGTTGAAGTGTTGATTGGCCAGTTTTTCTTTTGAGCCTGGCTTTTGCTTTCCTGAAGCAGGCCAGTTGTGTCATTTGATGTATTTTGAATGCTGCTGACTTCACCTTTTGTTTATTTTAAACCACAGTTGAATTGCACCATTTTAAAAGCTGTGAGTGTGTTTGGCATCTTATTCCGACAGCTGGCATATAAACATCCACATTTCAACTCTATTTTCTACATAGCCAGAGGCTGAAAGCGCTACAGTTATTAGCTACGCTGAGATGAGGTTAACCGATGAATGTTACTGCCATTAAATTAGAAAATTCTAACTGTTAACAAGCACTGTAGATTATTGTGACACGCTCATTTGGTAAAGCTATTTAAGGTATTAACCCAAAAATGAAAATTCTGAATGCTTCACTGTATGCTTTCTCTGAATGGAAAACAGCATGAACATTGTTCTAAATATCTCCTTTTTTGTTCCATTGAAGGGACTGAGGCAAATGATGGCAGAATTTTCATTTTTGGGTGAATTATTCCTTGAACAGTTTAGTCAGTCTTTCTTCATGTTGTCTATCAACACTCTTGGAAGTTTTAGTGCTTTGTTTTAAGTTTGATTGAATTATGTTACTGAACGCTTCCAGACTTCCGCTTTGTATAACACCATGAATATTTTTCAATTCATGGGCTCCATGAGGATTATGGGGCAGATGTCAGTCTTATGTTTTGCCATGGAGAGGCATTTGGTTTTGGCCTTAATTATTTACTGTAGACCTATGGAATACGATGTACATAGATAGACTTAAATATATTCCAATTTATGTTGAAAAAAATGGAAACTTGAAATGTTTCAAAGCCTTTAATAGCCAGTAAATGCCATTTAAGTGTGTTATAAGCCTGCTTTATTTGCCATTTCAGTCTCAAATACCAAAATGCCAATCGAGAATTTCCTTTTGAAAACTGAAAGACTGATTATCTTAATGTTTTTGCTGGATGAAAGCCATTTATTGAGCTTTGGCTTGAGTGTAATTGGAGGTATCTATCACATTCTGACACTCACACTTCACTTTCAGTGTTTCAAAGAAGTTCAACTTATAGACATGATAGATGCGAATCGTTATTTTCCAGAATGTCATTAAATGTGCCACATACCACATTCCGTTCAAAATTATGGGATGATACAGGGTGATATTATCCGCCCACTCACCGTTAAAATACTGACATTGTCAATCATCTTCAAGAAGATGCCTTATTTAATTTATAGAGTGTACATTCACCATTTAATCAACTGTAGTTTGTTGTCATGTCTCTTGTGTAAGACTGGCATTGATATTTGAGAGGTTACACTGTCTAATAGTTGTGTTTTTATTTTCTTTCTTTTTTTTAATCAGACAACATTCCCTGAAATATTAGTTGAGAGGGGGATATGCTCTGCCCAGTGTGTAGTGCTACATTCAACCTAGAGAACTGTCAATGAACATGAAATAAAGGATATCTATATTATAAAAAAAGGCTAAATTTTCACTTGGTTTTTCAAACTATTTACTGTTACTTATGAAATATTTTTGGTGTAATTTATGTAGGTAATGTAGTAATAATATTGTTTTTATAATATTTATGTTTTAATGTTTTAATGTTTCTGTCACATTTCCCCTGTCACGGTACCCCTGTGTGCCAAACAATCAGTTACCATAGTTACCAATAACCCGCACCTGATCCTCATTACTTCACTCCTTTATAAGCACACACACGCATTCAGTCAGTGTTTGGCTTATAAGGATACAGAGTTCTTAGCTGCTCTACTCACCTGTGGATCTCGTAAGAATTACCTTTGTGTTCCAGTGATCTCCAGCAGAGGCCGCTGTCCCAGTCAGTTCCAAGCTTCCTTTTCTCGGCCAAGGTGGGCGTACCAAGCCCCCTCTTTTCGGCCAAGGAGGCCACTCCAAACTCCCTCGGCTCAGGTGGCCATACCAAGCTTCATCAAGTCAAGTCAAGTCAAGTTTATTTATATAGCGCTTTTCACAACACAGGTTGTATCAAAGCAGCTTCACAGTAATAAATTAGAACAATACATCAATGTTTGTTTCTAGTGGAACGTCTACGTTCGGTAATGCTGATCAATAGTATCGTTGATTGATTAATTCAATTAAATATCCCCAAATATCCCCATCTCGGCACAAAGGTCGTCCCATGCTCCCTCGCCTCAGCCAAGGTTGTCATTTATTTCCACCTCAATCCGACCAGAGGGAACATCTTTGAATGTCACCAGTCCCCAGTTCATGCTCTACTGGCTCATCCCTGGCTCCCTGCCCTGCCGGACACTTCCTTCTCAATCGACATTCTAGAGATCCTCAGTCATTCAGCCGGCATTCCTGAGACCTTTTTCTCAGCTGGTCCTCCACATATCAACCACTCAACTGGTCCACAAGAGGTCATTCCCACTGTCAGCCTTCCAGAATCCCTCCTCACAGCCGGTCTTCCTAAGTCTCTGCTTGCATCTGGCCCTACAGACGCTCTCAGCTCTGCCGGCACTCCAGACGCTCCCAGCTCTGCCGGCTATCCAGACGTTGCCAGATCTCAAGAGGCATCCCATTCTGCCAGCTCTGCCGGTTAGCCAGACGTTGCCAGATCTCAAGAGGCATCCCATTCTGCCAGCTCTGCCGGTTAGCCAGACGTTCTCAGCTCTCCAGAGGCTCCCAGCTCTGACCGGTTAGACAGACATTGCCAGTTCTCCAGAGGCGTCCCACTGTGTCGGCTATCCAGATGCTAGAGGCCCCGTACTTAGATGGCTCTGCCCGGGACTCCAGCCCTGCCGGCTCCGCCCTGAATCCCTGCACTGTCGGCTCAGTCCTGGCTCCAAACTCCTCTGATTACACTTTGGGTCCCCATTTGCCCATGAGAGACAGCACCCTCCGGGGCTATAAAGAATTTGTAGGTGTCAGGAGCCACCTCCAGAGAAAGGGGGAGTAATGTCAAGTTTCCCCTGTCAATCAGTTACCATAGTTACCGATCACCCACACTCGATGCTCATCATTGCACTCGTAAGCTCTCACACTTTCAGTCAATGTCTGACCTACAACAAGGATACAGATGCCTTCCTGGTCTAAGACTCTAGACTCTCTCATAAGACCTGCCTTTGTGTGCCAGCGATCTCAATTGCTATCTCAGCGAACTCCATCGTAATCTCCAGTGTTCTCCAGATTGTGGTGATACTTACCTCCTTTGTTTATCGTGTGTGTTTGCTCTCTTCTCGTCTTATCATCTCTGGGTGTGTGATTCCATCTTCAACCTGTGATAAAGACGAAAGGCAAGTTAATTCCCATACTTCACTGTTTGAACTGTTATCCAGTTATACACTCGCCTGCCTGTTTATACTGCTGTTGTCAATAAATACCTGCATTTGGGTTTTCGCATCTCTTCTCCTGCTTTGAGTCTGGTTACCCTGACAATTTAATTTACAGAAATATTTAAGGAACATGCAACATTATGTGGCCCAGGCCCAGGCTCATTAGGCCCAGCTGACAGATTACTGTAACCTGTAAAACAGGATAAAATGATAAGAACGGGAGAGTCGCATCTGCTCTTTTACAGCTCCTCTGCAGATATATTTAACGCACAAGTCAATTTTAGCACAACAGTTGCTTTTAAAGCATTACATCACTGTACATTACATACGTCTCATTACATCACTGTCACCAACATCAAAATAAATCACTTTTTGTCACTCTTTTCACTCAGCTCATTTCTTACCTTTACCTTCTTTAGTTAAAGGTATCAGTGATTTCAGGCCCAAACATAAATGATCACATTCATCTAATCTTTCCTAACGATCCGCTAGCTGCCCGCCCCATAAGCATGCCGTCAAAAAAACGCGTCTCTGTAGGCAGCCTAGGCTCTGAGATCTGCACACAAAAACAGTTGGTTTCACCAACCACTCAAAACCAAAATAAATAGTGTTCCAACCAAACACCGACAGGGGTGGGTGTTGTGAGGATTTCGCGTGCAGCCGTCATAGGCAGCCGTGCACGAGCGCAAAACCTCACAACACCCCCCCCCCCCCGTCGGTGATTGGTTGGAACACTATTTGTTTTGGTTTTGAGTGTTTGGCTAAACCATTTGTTTTTGTGTGCAGATCTCAGAGCCTAGGCTGCCTACAGAGACGCGTTTTTTTGACGGCATGCTTATGGGGCGGGCAGCTAGTGGATCGTTAGGAAAGATTAGATGAATGTGAACATTTATGTTTGGGCCTGAAATCGCTGATACCTTTAACATTTAACTTATGTATATATATATCTATATCATATTTTAAAAACAGTACTACCAATTTTCATTAATACAATGATATTAAGTATGAATTTACTTCATATGAACTCTGAAAGTGTGTATTCCAAAAGGCACTTGCTCCTTAAAACCATTGTGCAACACAATTCACTATTTTACCTCCATAGGAATGGATTATTGATGGATACACAGAGATTGTGGCTTTCTATGCTTCTCTCAGTGCTTGGTCACGTGACTGGCAAGCGCGCCAAATGCGATCACAGAGTGAGCTTCAAAGATACACTTAACGCTACCTATTAACTCATTAACGTGAGTAAACAAACTTATTATGACTCAGAAACTATCAATACAAAACTTTTGTTAAGATATAATGACCACTGGAGCATACTTATCTTATTTTCCTCATGTTATATAGTGAGCATACATCAAGACAAACAAAACGTCATCAACTCAAGCACATTTAACACTTTACATTCATCCAACCATGGTAATAATGCGATCACTGTCCTATCGTTAAAGTTTTCTCTTTTGAATGTCCATATTTTTACCTGTAAAGCAGGATAAAATTATAAGAACGGGAGAGTCGTGTCTGCTCTTTTACAGCTCCTCTGAGTCTGCAGATATGAGGGAACATGCGACTCTCGTTCGCGACTCTCCAACTAAAGTATCAAAATAAGAGTCCTTTATTTATCTCCAAATAAATGTAAATATAAATTTGTTAATTAGCATTTCAACACAACATAAGAAAATAATGCAATAATTTTACTCATAACAATATACATATTCAGAAAAAAAATGTTGTGTATATACTTTGTGTGTATCACATATGAATTATATAAGAATGATGATTTGTTCATGTTTTAACTGTATAAATGTCCCATACTTTAAAAACAGAAATATTTTAAAAACCAAATGTATACTAATTAAATTAAATTCTCAAGCTGAACTAAGTAAAGCAAGGAGAGTAATTTAGTTTTGACCTGACCTTTAGTTTTGATGTCCGTAGATTGTATATTGAAGGTTTTGCTCTAATTAATCTGAACATCAAAAATTGTGAGATTTATTCCATCTGAACAGTTTTGCCTTGCCCTTCTTACTGGAGTTCTAGAATCTCACTTTTACCATGAAAGAATAATGGAAATGAATTGATTCTTCAGATAACTGACATTGCTTTGTGTAATAATAATTGTGTTCATCAGAGCTCCTTTCTTCTATTTAGCTGGATTTTGCTCCTTTGTGCCTGTAGTGTTTTCTTGTGTATTCACTGATAAGTGGAAGATATCAAGATACACATTACAAAATATAGTCATAATATTAAATTCCAAATGTTTTCTCATTAAATAAACTTCCTCTTTCATCATTTTAGGTTAACATATATTTATAATATTAAAGGAATATAATTAATTTTGCAGTTTTAAAAATGTGAAGCATGAAATATGTTTATTTGCATTGAAGCCTAAAACTGCAACTAAAGCTAAGGTAAAGCTAATGTGTTGTCGCTCTGACAAGACTGACACACTGATACTGTATATAAGTCATTTATGACTGTTTGGTTTCAATGTGTGTCTGTGCGCCCATATTTGCAAGTATGTGTGTGTAGCTAAAGTTCAGAGAAACTCCTCCTTAACAGTAAACATGACCAGACTCTACCCCACCTTTTCCTCTTTACTTGCACTCTATTCGTCTTTTCCACTCTATTCGTCCTTTCAAAACATTGGGAGATTTTCCCTCGCCTTGGAAAGCATCACTTAAAATCTTTTGGGAAAGGTTTTAAAGATAATGTCAACACCTTTGAGCTGAGGAGAACTGGAGGAGAAACAAATGCAGAGAGGAGGAGAGAGCGATTCAGGAAGGAAACTACAGGTGAGTTGCAAGAGAGCCGAGATGAAAAATGACCCAAAAAACTCTGACATTGCTGACGGGAAGTTGGAACAAATATTTGCTTCATTAGGCATTTATTTGCGTGATTTGTTTATTAATAGCTGGTCACACTTTATATAAGGTTTATTTAATTACTATGTACTTACATAAAAAAATGATGTTAGGTACATTGTACTTATTGTATCTTACGTGTTGTATTGCAAATCACTTTTGCTGCTATTGAGGTCATATATGGGTTTGGTGGGACAGATTTGGTGGTATGGGTAGGTTTAAGAGTAGGGAAGGGTCAACAATGTAATTACAGAAATTAATTACAGCTGTAATTACAGGCAGGTATTATTATTTTTTTTTATATAAGTAAAATGTTTACATGTATGTACACAATAAGTGATCAATTTAAATTATAATACTGATGCAATGAGGTCCAGACAGACAAGCAATGATTGTCAAAGATCAAATTTGAATAAGGAATATCAAATATATCAAGTCAAGTCAAGTCAAGTCATCTTCATTTATATAGCGCTTTTAACAATGTAGATTGTTTCAAAGCAGCTTTACAGAGATAAACGTATAATTTATGGTAACAGAGATTGTTTTGGCTTTATAGCGGTTCTTTAGTAAAGTTATTTTCCAGCTAAGGTTAGTTATGATTGATTCGCTTCCGTCGCAACAATCATTTGATATTAAATTAGGGGCCGCTAAGACGACACCATTCTCTCTACATAGACTTTTTAAACGCGAACCAGTGAGAAACGCTGACGGCAGTCACATGCGCATTAAGAATTGGTTCTATAGTTATGTGCGTTTGAATATATGTACGCAGGTTTGTAATTCCATACAAACCAAGCCTAAACAAAGTACTGGTGTTTCCTTATAATTTTTGATACAGAATTTTATTTTATTTTGTCACTTCGGGGTAGATACGCGAATTGAGTTTCCCCGACAACGCTTTATCTGTAGAGTGGTAAAGGGATCCTCCATAGGGAGAGACTAGTTGGCACTTCAGCACTGCGTTGTCATCGGGTCCAGGCGAAGGTCCTTCATCAGATCTGGATACGGCCTGGATCTGGCAGGATACGGCCTGGATCTGGCAGGCTGCGGGAAAACCTCGGGATAAACAAAGACACTAAAATTAGCGTAGATGCCATTCTCCTTATGATGTAACGAGTAGGATTTATGGGAAGTGTTCCCGGTTCCAGCTGACCTAATCTATGCAGCCTAATATTGAATTATAGAAGTCTATAATGTATTATGTGAATGCTAGGTCAAAGAGATGTGTTTTTAGTCTAGCTTTGAACTGACAGAGTGTGTCTGCTTTCCCGGACAATGGTAGGAAGGCTGTTCCAAAGTTTTGGTGCTAAATAGTATTGCAAGTAAAAATGTAAAACAAATAAATTAAGTAAATATGAAAATCGTACTATAGCAAATTGGTTTAAATATATATAAGATCTATATTCAATAGTTTATAATAAAATCCAGAGTATCTAACAGATTAAAATTTTGAAGATCAGAGTATAGAGAAAGAAACACACAAAAGTAGTGAGATATTTGCAGAATGAAATGGGTAGAGGAGAAGAAGCAGAAGTGAAGAGCAAAATAAGAGCAACCAATATATATACAGGAAACTTACATCCTCTTAAACTTATGTTTTGGTCTGATAAAAAAAAAGGATGTATCCATTATGACATAGCTGTAGTAACAGTTAGGTTGGTGTGACCAGTCAGATGTCAAAGATAGATAAAACATTTACAGTACATTTACATTTACATCTAGTCATTTAGCAGATGCTTTTATTCAACGCGACTTACAAATGAGGAGAGGAATAGAAGCAATCAAGTCTACAGCGGGGCAGCAAAATGCAAGTACTGTGACTAGTCCCAGTTAGTATTGCATGTACACGTAGCAAGTTTTATTTTAAATGTATAAATATATGTGTAATAGTAAGTGTTTGTATTAATGTGTCAAGTTTTAATGAAAAAGATGCATCTTCAGCTGTGTAAGGGTGGATTTCCTGCAGGGGTTCAGGCTGAAAGACTGCCGAATGACTCAAGAAACATTGTCAGCAAGATGGTAGAAAAATAGGGTTATGGTTACACTTAAAATAGTTACAATATAGATGTATGAGATGATGATAACTTACAGGTATACCATTAATCTTACCCAGCATGTAAAATGTTACCAGAGAGAGAGAGAGAGAGATGAAAAATGAAAGATGAATGAGGAGGTAAAGAGAGAGAGCCCCAAGAAAGGGACCCAGAGAATAAGAGAGCCAGAGCACCAAAAAGAAACAGAGCAAGAGTTACAATCTTCTTTTATCCTTTCCCTGACCATGTGACTTTTACCCAGACGTGAGACGTTCAAACTGACCAATCACATAATCCCAACTTCCCCCATTGTACTAAAGGTGTGACAATTCATAGACCCCCAAAGTACACACATCTTGGCCAACAGGCCTTGATCACTATCAGACCCAGCATGTAACCCCTCTGTGCCTTTGGGAACTCCAAATGGTCCTTGTGGTAGAAAAAGGGGGTGGAAAACAGTAAAGCAAATGGCTTTGTTCGTTCCAAATATCTTGGATTATTTTCAATCCTACAGCTGTTTCTTGAAAATTCAGTTGAGATAGGCAGGTCATTCACCAGCTTGGAACAATCCAGGTAAAGGTCAGAGAAAAAATGTAAGATAAAAATAGATAAAGGGCCCTATTTTAACGATCTGAAACGCAAGGATCAAGCGCGAAACGCAAATAACTTTGTGGGCGGGTCTTGGGCGCTGTTGCTATTATACTGGCGGGATAAATTACTCTTGTGCCCGACGCAAATCTAAAATGGGTTGGTCTGAAGTAGCTTCATTATTCATAGGTGTGGTTTGGGCGTAACGTGAAATAAACCAATCAGAGCGACAACTCACATTCCCTCTAAGAGCAGGCGCGCTTGTTCCATGGCGGATTGCTATTATAACGGCGGATTTGCCAGGCGCACGCTAGGAGCGGTTCACAGCCGAGGAGACCGACGTTCTCGTCAGGGCCGTAAAACACAGAGAAGTGACATTGTATGGGGATGGGAGAAACCCACCCAAATTAGCTTCGGTTAAACAGGCGTATAGAAATTTGGGTAAATGTGTAAACTAGATTTATTCACATCTTCATGGACACAACGGTGTCACAACAGTTTTCTAAACCTGCAAAATAGCACTAGGGAACGTTTGCGCCGGAACACGCCTCCTCTTTGCGCTGAACCACCCCGGGAGCGCAAATGCATTTCCTAGTTTACCGACGTGCGTCTGTGGAAGGAAAAGTCTGCTGTGCGCGGGTGCAAAATAGGAATGATACATGCATCGGTGTACAAAGTCAATTGCGCTGGGTGCAAGATAGGGCCCATAGGATGTGTTGTTTTGACACCTTTAGGCCTTTAAGAGAATATTTCAGATCTTACTTTATCTAATGTCTGCAGAGATGGAAATATTTTGATACAAAGGTACATCACTTAAACAATTATGATGGAAAACACGCCCACTAAATCTTACAGCACAGAAGAGACAACAAAGATCTTATATTTGTATATAATCAAACATAGAGCATATAGGAGAAAATATATTAATGTTTAAAGAAATCGTCTCGGGTTACTTGACTGTAACCCTGTTTCCTGAAGAAGCGGGAACAAGATGCTGCGTCGTACGCTATGGAAAACATCTCTGTTTGACTGGTTGTGAAGCATGTGTGGCAAACTACACCTAGAACTTTAAATAACCTCTGATGATAATATCATTGGAATGCTTGTGAGAGACTATAAAGAGACGTGAAACGTGCGCCTTCAGGTATCACTTTATCTGAAGAGACATCTGGATACACTCCCCTAGCCCCTCAAGGACTATGGCTACGAAGTCCCACAAAGGGATCTTCGCTCTAAACGGAGGCCTGAACCACCTCGCTCCACAGATGAATCCGGCGATCAGAGGGTGCTTCCCGACTGGAGCCTCGTAAAGGCTGTAAATAGCTGTGAGGGACAGGAACTTGTCCTGAGCCCAAAGCAGAACCTGCTGCGCTAACCTGTTCAGATGGTGTGAACTCAGTCCGCCTTGGCTATTTATATAGGTGACTACCATATTGATGTCCATCTACACTAGGACATGGTAGACCTTTAACTACTGGAGGAAGTACTTCAGGGTCAAAAATACAGCCATCAGTTCAAGGCAATTGTTGTTGTGCCAGATGATGACCTCTCCAGAGCCCTTGGGCTGGACGGCCATCTAAGACCACACCCCAGCCCATGCAGGAAGTGTCTGTTGTTAGTATCCTGCGACGACAACACACGCTTAGAGTAGGACCCAAGGTGAGGAACTAGGGTCTAAGCCACATAGAAAGGCCCACAGCACCCCTAACCCTTACCATAAACATGGGTTTTAGAAAGGGCGCCATGCACTCGGTGCATGCCCTTACTCTTATTTGATGATATCCCCTGGCTCTGAGCCACAACTGAAATGGTCTCATGTTCAGAAGCCCCAAAGGTATCGCCGTGGACAAAGCTGCCATAAGACCTAGAACTGTTTGAAAGTAATTTCCGGACCTAGCCTAATATCACTCAGGGTGTTTAAGATGTGAAAAGTGCTGGAGACAGCTGTGCCCGCATGGTGACCCATATAACCCCTTTTAGTAGTTTCCAAACAAAACTCATGCAGATCATCCTCGGAGATGGGCCGTGAAAAAGGCTGTGTCCGAAATCATAGTGGCCGTTATCGAGTGCACTCATTTAATCTCACAATGCACCGCAGTTACGAATGTACACAAGATGTATGGTAATCTAATAAATGAAAATGTTTATACTGCAGTGCCAAATCGTTATGCTGGCTTGGCAAAGGAAACATGCTGTTACTTTTTCTAAATTCATAAACTGACACCAACATTTTAAACTGCAGCTTAAGCTTCATCCACTAAACTTGGCACAGACCTACAGACTGTTTGGATTACACAGATTTTCCCATAGTGGACAATCTAATACCCCCAAAATCCCATATACCTGCACTTCCATTGTAAATTTCAGATGGTTTCTAACGAATCTAACTTAAGTTTTTTAGAGTTTTTTTTTTAAACCCCTTACTTATCTTGACATCTGTCCATTACACACTGATATAACAAAATTCAAAGGATCAGACAAGGATTTTGAAGACAATATTTAAAGTAACCAAATGATTATGTATAATATTTTTAAGTTGCAAAGAGTGTGATGAAAAAAATGTATATGACCCTTTCTCCATTTTGACCTAAACTACGGTTTGAAGCTGTACAGTGGGATAATTCTTTGTACAGTAGGTCACTATGTCTCACTGTGTGGTTCGAATCCCACAGATCGGTGTGAAGTCACACTCCTCTGGAACATTCACACATATCTGGTATTTTGGTAGATTATCACTGTAAATGAGGACGCACTTTTATTTAGTAATTATTATTGTTACTCGCACTGCTTCCAAATCTTGAGAGAGAAAAAAATACAATGGTGTCCGAAAATCGATTTATGATATTCGAAAACTGGTTAAATCTGGTATTATGTTGTTGTTTTTTTTGTTTTGTTTTTTTTAAGATTCTAAAGTGCTTCAAAAAATATGTAAATATGTGACATTGATTAAATATGCAAGAATGATTATGTGAACCCTTTGCATGGAAGATCAGATTTTCCATTGAAGCACAAGATAAATGTTTGGAAATTTCACAAATTATGCTGGATTGTATCACTGTTAGTATTATTTATATACTTGATATTAGTTTAACCCTCTGGTGATTTTTTTGTTTCAATGAAATGATTGTACTATATTTTAGTACAAATATTAAAAATATTGTATTTTATATGGTACTAAATTATATTTATGCAGAAGTTAGACATTTCTTCACTTTTTGGTCCTGAAAATGCCATTTCCAATTTAAACTGTCATAATTGAACGCTTTAGAGCACAGACTTAAGTTTGATTATTGTTGAAGTGAAAAAAAAAAGTGGAAAAAAGTGGGGAAAAAAAAACTAAACTTACAAAAGTTACAACATTTAAAATTGATTTACTGGTATAAAAAAAAATGCACAAAAATACAATTTTCAACTTTTATATGAAATATATATTTTCCAAGACACGTTTTACTCTAAAACTGTGAGAAAATCAAATTCTAAACCAGCTGTGTTCCGAATTTGAAGTTGATATCTCAAAAAAGTTGTTTTCAGCTAGAATTTGTTTGTGCACAGTACCAAAAGTTTCCCATTCATTTCCAATGTGGTCATTTTTGACCTTGAACAATACAAGTGTGACGTCTTTTTCAGGACCATTTAACCTTTTTGAATTTTCTCAGCGCCAGAGGGTTAAGTTCATTTTGTTATATGCTTGTAATTTTATTGTTACTATTATGTTAAAATTACTATTAAGTTTTGAACTTTTTTTAGGAGGGCCAACTGTCTGAAATAACACTTTAAACTTTAAAGGATGATGACCCAAATGTGCTCCTCAGACTGCTTAATTGGCAGAAGTGTTTCCCTCACTAACATCCTCTTTCACTGTTCTGTAGTACATCTGTTTCAGAGATCAGACTCAACACAAGGGTGGTGTAATGGCAAAAAAAAGTCTCATAGACATAGAGTGTTTAATGCCTCATGGTTTGATATTTTGTTAAAATGCAATAACATTCATTAATTTTCCCAGTTATATAAAATATATTTGTGGTTGAAGGAAATTGTTTGTGTTTGTACTGTTGTTCTGTGTAAGGTGCTCTGCAGGGACTCAGTGCTCTTTAGGGAGGTTTTCTCAGTACATTGTGCACATCTTTAAATAGGTCATTTTATAAACAGTGTTTCATCTTCTGAATTCATTAATTAGTTATCTCACTTTACCTACATAATGGTGTTAAGTTTTGAGAACTATTTGATCATCATATTCTGTTTGAGGTCTGAAAGAGCATTTTAACAACTAAAAAATATCCTGAAATAGCACAAGTTGATGCTTACATTCTTTACAGTATCATTCGTTTGGAATGACTACAATTTTTTTTTTTTTTTTTTAATGTCTTTGAAAGAAGTCTAATGCCAATCAAGGCTGCATTTATTTGATCAAAAACACAGTTAAAATAGAAAAAGTGTGAAACATTGTAATAATCAATATTCAAATAACTGTTTTCTATTTTAAAATATTATTTATTCCATGGAAAAGCTGAATTTTCAGCATCATTACTCCAGTCTTCAGTGTCACATGATCCTTCAGAAATCATTTACTACTGGAACATATCATTATCAATGCTGATTTTAAAAAAAATATATTTTCGTGGAAACATTCTATTCAAAAGTTTGGGGTAAGATTTACTTATATTCAGCAAGGATGCATTAAATTGATCAAAAGTGGCAGTCAAGATATAAAAAAATAAAAATAAATTCAAATAGGCTAAATGCTGTCCTTTCTATTCATCAGAGAATCCTGAAAATAAATATGTGATCAGTTTCCTCAAAAATTTTAATTATTTCAAACTTTTGACCGGTAGTTGAACATGCCATATTGTGTATTTTTGTTATATTCCTTATTGCCAAATAATCACTGAATCATTGCATCATGTTTTAAAGGGGGACAGAACTTTTTCAGATTGGTGGACAGACAACACAGAGGTAAACTGGCTCTTTTGAGATAATGATGAAAAGGAAGAAGAATTTAGTGGAGGACAGAGCCACACTTATCACCCTCTCGGACCACCCCAAACAAACCTACGGGAGCGTGGAGGTACTAGAATTGTCTTTTATCTTGAGTTGGAAAAAAAGTGCAGGTTGTTTACAAAATTCATCAGCGGTCACAAAGAGAGGAAGCTAATTACAAGTTAACAATGTAACACAAACATGCCAGATTTCCTTGCATCCCTCCGCCACTCCACCCTAATATCCCTGATAACACATATATGAGGCTTTTCTGAGGAATTTTCTTGTTAAGATCATTCTCTGAGGTTTGTACGCATGGATATATCAATTCTTCATATTGATACTGATTGTGGAGAGTGTTCATGTTTTTCACAGACATGTGTGGCACCTCAGGATAACAAGAATGTATTCAGTGACGGGGTCACCCGAATTGGTGAGTACTATGGGGGAGAACATAAAGGAAAATACTGTCTTCTGTGTCTATAAAGGTAAATGATATTTGCTTGAAACTTCATTTTGAAATCTCATTTTGACAACGGATTTGCCAAAAAAATTCTTTTAGAGATTTTTTTTGTCCACTTTCTCTACCCAATATTTCCTATGTTACCTGTATGAGATTCATCTGTATAATGCCAAGCTATGAATGTTTGATAAATTGTTATTTTGGAAAACGTTCACCTCTTAAAGCATTTCGAATTTTTATTAATTTGATGAATATACATTTTTTTTTTATTTGATGACAGATTTTGTCTTGGTTTGGGAGGAATCTGTGAACCCCTTGAAGTCGGCAGAACTGGATGAACTCTCGTCTGGTTCCTCGCGTGATACACACAGGAAATGGAGGACAGAATTTCTTTCCAGACTCCGGGCTGCCGGCCTTCATCAGGAGACGGTATACAGTATGACAATGTTTACATGCACATCAAACTCAGCTTAAGATCTAAATTTGGGTTGCAGCCATATTCAGAATGCGAGGTTTTATATATATATGTATGTACTGTATGTATGTATGTATGTATGTATGTATGTATGCGTGTATAAAGCTTTGTGAAAAAGAAGTACACTTTAGCATACTTTTAAAAAGAAATAAAATACTTTAGCACAAAATAAATGTTTTTGGACACTGAACTGCATGTTATTTACAATAAACTGATAGTATATTATAGTTTAAATATCTATATTAAATGCAATTAGTTGAACAGCATTTTTAGTAAGAATTATATACATATTTTATGTCATTTCATAATGATTTCTATTTCTATGTTTTTGAAATATAGTATATAAAGTGTACTGCTGAATGTACTGACAAGCATTTGTGGTAAAGTAAAATAGGCTTTAATGTAATTTCTATTGAAACTTGTATGTCATGTATTAAATATATTTGTAGTTACACATCTCAAAAGATGAAATATCAATTTAGTACATTTAAAATATATGAACTTTAAATGTAAAATGTTTAAGGTGTCCTTGTAACAGTGTAACTATACATTCAAGAACTGAGTAATATTGATTAACTACTAGCCCTTGAGTCTGCTCCTGTTTCGGCTCCAGCCCCTGAGCTCAGCCCAGGGTCCACTCCAGAGTCAGCTCCAGACCCGGACTCCGCTCCTGTGTCAGATCCAGACCCGGAGTCCACTTCAGTGTAAGTTCCAGCCCCTGAGTCCGCTCTAGTGTCGGCTCCAGCCCCTGAGTCCGCTCTAGTGTCGGCTCCAGCCCCTGAGTCCGCTTCAGTGTAAGCTCCAGCCCCTGAGTCCGCTCCAGTGTCGGCTCCAGCCCCTGAGTCCGCTCCAGTGTCGGCTCCAGACACTGAGTCTGCTCCAGTGTCGGCTCCAGAACCTGAGTCTGCTCCAGTGTCGGCTCCAGCCCCTGAGTCTGCTCCAGTGTCGGATCCAGCCCCTAAGTCTGCTCCAGTGTCGGCTCCAGCCCCTGAGTCCGCTCCAGAGTCTGCTTCAGCCCCTGAGTCTGCTTCAGTGTCAGCTCTAGACCCTGAGTCCGCTCCAGTGTCGGCTCCAGAACCTGAGTCTGCTCCAGTGTCGGCTCAAGCCCCTGAGTCCGCTCCTGTTTCGGCTCCAGCCCCTGAGCTCAGCCCAGGGTCCACTCCAGAGTCAGCTCCAGACCCGGACTCCGCTCCTGTGTCAGATCCAGACCCGGAGTCCGCTTCAGTGTAAGTTCCAGCCCCTGAGTCCGCTCTAGTGTCGGCTCCAGCCCCTGAGTCCGCTCTAGTGTCGGCTCCAGCCCCTGAGTCCGCTTCAGTGTAAGCTCCAGCCCCTGAGTCCGCTCCAGTGTCGGCTCCAGCCCCTGAGTCCGCTCCAGTGTCGGCTCCAGACACTGAGTCTGCTCCAGTGTCGGCTCCAGCCCCTGAGTCTGCTCCTGTGTCGGCTCCAGACACTGAGTCTGCTCCAGTGTCGGCTCCAGCCCCTGAGTCCGCTCCAGTGTCGGCTCCAGCCCCTGAGTCCGCTCCAGTGTCGGCTCCAGACACTGAGTCTGCTCCAGTGTCGGCTCCAGCCCCTGAGTCCGCTCCAGAGTCTGCTTCAGCCCCTGAGTCTGCTTCAGTGTCAGCTCTAGACCCTGAGTCCGCTCCAGTGTCGGCTCCAGAACCTGAGTCCGCTCCAGAGTCTGCTTCAGCCCCTGAGTCTGCTTCAGTGTCAGCTCTAGACCCTGAGTCCGCTCCAGTGTCGGCTCCAGAACCTGAGTCTGCTCCAGTGTCGGCTCAAGCCCCTGAGTCCGCTCCAGTGTCGGCTCCAGAACCTGAGTCTGCTCCAGTGTCGGCTCAAGCCCCTGAGTCCGCTCCAGACCCTGAGTCTGCTCCAGTGTCTGCTTCAGCCCCTGAGTCTGCTCCAGAGTCTGCTCCAGCCCCTGAGTCTGCTCCTGTGTCAGCTCCAGACCCTGAATCCGCTCCAGTGTCGGCTCCAGCCCCTGAGTCCGCTCCAGACCCTGAGTCTGCTCCAGTGTCGGCTCCAGCCCCTAAGTCTGCTCCAGTGTCGGCTCCAGCCCCTAAGTCTGCTCCAGTGTCGGCTCCAGCCCCTGAGTCCGCTCCAGAGTCTGCTTCAGCCCCTGAGTCTGCTTCAGTGTCAGCTCCAGACCCTGAGTCTGCTCCAGTGTCAGCTCCAGACCCTGAGTCTGCTCCAGTGTTGGCTCCAGCCCCTGATCTCAGCCCCTGAGTCCGCTCCAGACCCTGAGTCCACTTCAGATTCCACTCCAGCCACAGAGTCCACTCCAGCCTGAGTCCGCTCCTGTGTCGGCTCCAGCCCATGAGTCTGCTCCAGTGTCGGCTCCAGACACTGAGTCTGCTCCAGTGTCGGCTCCAGAACCTGAGTCTGCTCCAGTGTCGGCTCCAGCCCCTGAGTCTGCTCCAGTGTCGGATCCAGCCCCTAAGTCTGCTCCAGTGTCGGCTCCAGCCCCTGAGTCCGCTCCAGAGTCTGCTTCAGCCCCTGAGTCTGCTTCAGTGTCAGCTCTAGACCCTGAGTCCGCTCCAGTGTCGGCTCCAGAACCTGAGTCTGCTCCAGTGTCGGCTCAAGCCCCTGAGTCCGCTCCTGTTTCGGCTCCAGCCCCTGAGCTCAGCCCAGGGTCCACTCCAGAGTCAGCTCCAGACCCGGACTCCGCTCCTGTGTCAGATCCAGACCCGGAGTCCGCTTCAGTGTAAGTTCCAGCCCCTGAGTCCGCTCTAGTGTCGGCTCCAGCCCCTGAGTCCGCTCTAGTGTCGGCTCCAGCCCCTGAGTCCGCTTCAGTGTAAGCTCCAGCCCCTGAGTCCGCTCCAGTGTCGGCTCCAGCCCCTGAGTCCGCTCCAGTGTCGGCTCCAGACACTGAGTCTGCTCCAGTGTCGGCTCCAGCCCCTGAGTCTGCTCCTGTGTCGGCTCCAGACACTGAGTCTGCTCCAGTGTCGGCTCCAGCCCCTGAGTCCGCTCCAGTGTCGGCTCCAGCCCCTGAGTCCGCTCCAGTGTCGGCTCCAGACACTGAGTCTGCTCCAGTGTCGGCTCCAGCCCCTGAGTCCGCTCCAGAGTCTGCTTCAGCCCCTGAGTCTGCTTCAGTGTCAGCTCTAGACCCTGAGTCCGCTCCAGTGTCGGCTCCAGAACCTGAGTCCGCTCCAGAGTCTGCTTCAGCCCCTGAGTCTGCTTCAGTGTCAGCTCTAGACCCTGAGTCCGCTCCAGTGTCGGCTCCAGAACCTGAGTCTGCTCCAGTGTCGGCTCAAGCCCCTGAGTCCGCTCCAGTGTCGGCTCCAGAACCTGAGTCTGCTCCAGTGTCGGCTCAAGCCCCTGAGTCCGCTCCAGACCCTGAGTCTGCTCCAGTGTCTGCTTCAGCCCCTGAGTCTGCTCCAGAGTCTGCTCCAGCCCCTGAGTCTGCTCCTGTGTCAGCTCCAGACCCTGAATCCGCTCCAGTGTCGGCTCCAGCCCCTGAGTCCGCTCCAGACCCTGAGTCTGCTCCAGTGTCGGCTCCAGCCCCTAAGTCTGCTCCAGTGTGGGCTCCAGCCCCTAAGTCTGCTCCAGTGTCGGCTCCAGCCCCTGAGTCCGCTCCAGAGTCTGCTTCAGCCCCTGAGTCTGCTTCAGTGTCAGCTCCAGACCCTGAGTCTGCTCCAGTGTCAGCTCCAGACCCTGAGTCTGCTCCAGTGTTGGCTCCAGCCCCTGATCTCAGCCCCTGAGTCCGCTCCAGACCCTGAGTCCACTTCAGATTCCACTCCAGCCACAGAGTCCACTCCAGCCTGAGTCCGCTCCTGTGTCGGCTCCAGCCCATGAGTCTGCTCCTGTGTCTGCTCCAGACCCTGAGTCTGCTCCAGTGTTGGCTCCAGCCCCTGATCTCAGCCCAGAGTACGCTCCAGAGTATGCTTCAGCCCCTGAGTCCGCTCCAGACCCTGAGTCCACTCCAGCCCGAGTCCGCTCCTGTGTCGTCTCCAGCCCATGAGTCTACTCCTGTGTCGGCTCCAGACCCTGAGTCCGCTCCTGTGTCGGCTCCAGCCCCTCAGTCTGCTCCTGTGTCGGCTCCAGCCCCTGAGTCTGCTCCTGTGTCAGCTCCAGCCCCTGATCTCAGCCCACAGTCCACTCCAGAGTCGATTCCAGCCACAGAGTCCGCTCCAGCCCCTGAATCTCGTTTTTTCAACTAACCAGCCCCTACCATCACATTGACCATTTCCCAACTCCTAGCTTAGGTTCAGTAACACAACATTTTTTGTCCAAATTTTTCAAACCAATGAATCAATCCACAAGCCAAAGGATCACAATTCGCAAATCCTGGCCTGGCATTGCATTCCTACAAAGAATTTCCTTTTTTCAGACTAATAACTTTTCCTCTATGCTTCCCTTACTTAAAATCTTGTCACCATCCCCTACTGGTCACATACCTCAGTTAATGGGCATAACTACTTACGCCTACGCTATTTTTATAAGTCACGAAACCATTATCCTACTTAAGCTCTTGGACACCCATCCAGGTACTTTCTGTGCCAACCCACGTCAGATCACTATTTTGTCTGACAGATAATGGGTTAGGGTTTGGTTAAGGGTTAGTTGCAGGTAATTATGCATATTTTATAGTTATTACTGTGGTGACGTCATGTAACATTTAACAAGGACACTGTAAAAGAATGTGTTGTTATTGTTTTCTCATAATGTAAATGTGATGTCGAGAATCCAAAGCTGAGATTCAGCAGTCTTGGAACACTGAAAAACACTGATATATTTCCTACATGTTGAACTGAATATAAACACATTAGAAAAGTACACTTTCTAAAGTAATGTCTTTCTCCTACTATGAATGTGTCTCAGAAAGAGGTCGTGCAGGGAAAAACAAAGACTACTTATGTCCTTCTGAGCGCACCCTGGAATGTTCTGTGTTATTATGCAGAGGAGATCAGCCTTCGAGTGCCATTACAGGTAAAGCATACCTGATCTTTTATATCACAAAGTAAATTATACATATACTCACTATATCTTAACTGTTCTTCTCTTTTGGGTGATTTCAGGTTGTGACGATTCCAATATCAAACTGGTCTGAGAACATCCTAGAAAAACTGCACATCCCAAACATAATGGCACAAGATGTGCCCAACCTTCCACCGGACTACTATACCTGCCAGTTCCGCAGCAATAAACTAGAGAGGTACCGATCCATACTGATCCAAAAAGGGACAAAATATTACTCTTTGGGGTTCATTTTTTTTGTGCAAAATCCCAAAATTCGAAGAAGAAAAAACATGGATAGAAACATGGATAAAATCGTCACTTCCTGTGAAATGGGTGCAAAGTATCAGTAATACAATGATAAAAAGTTGCTGGAACTGGGGAAGCCTGTGACTTTTTTCCCTACATAACACAGTAAATAAGATTTTATGTGCATCTTGCAGTTTCCATTTAGTGAATATTTAAGTAATATTCCAGCATTTGCATAAAAATAAATGGATGGAAACAAAATATGCACCTCACACCATTTAAAAAGTTGGTGGTTTGTGATGGAAGGAAGTGAGTTCAAAAATAGTGAACTGTAAACATGTATTCAAACCCTGTGTGCAAAGAGGATCTGAGCCTGTCATGTAACATGCAGTTCATACACTTTAGTGTTTGCATAGAGTCAGCACCTCCTTAAATACAAACACATCACACACTCCCAATACACACTTATGCAAAGTTCTTGCTGTGTCAAATAGACTGTATGACCCATATATTTACTCACACACTTACAATCAACTTTTTGTTCCATAATATAATATAATATAATATAATATAATATAATATAATATAATATAATATAATATAATATAATATAATATAATGTAATGTAATGTAATGTAATATAATAATACATTTTTAAAATTAGGATGATCTAAACAAAGATTGATATAATATAATTTACAGTATTACCGTGTTTAGTGAGTGATTTAATGCCTCAGTTGAAGTGTCATTATTGGCACAAGTTTCTTTCTTTTTTTCTTTTTTTTTTTTTTAGTTTACTTGTTCACCAAGAAGAGAACAGTCTCAGAGAAGAGCTTACACATGAGACGACGTGATGTCTCATGAAAATATCACTTGTGAACTGTATATCTTTATCGTGCATCATTTGAAATCAAGCTTTTGCATATATTCACACTGTTTGGAAAAGTGTGTGTTTACTTTATCTTGCACTAATCTTTAATGCTGCTTTTAGGTTTCTTGGACATGAAAACAAGGACACTTTTTTCAAGACCACACAGAGGCACCAGATAGTGAGTTTTGAGAGCTTGTTCTTGAAAATGAAAAGTGCACTAAGGATTTTGTTTGTTTGTTTGTTTGGCTAATTCATGTGACACACATTGGGCTTTATACTGACATATGTTGCTGTGCACTGCATTGTGTGAAACATTTTCGGTTTCCAAAGTCATTGTTGAAACAACATAATTGGAGGGAAAATTGTATCCCATGATTTATTTATTTCACAAATTAGTAGTATTCTGATTATTTAAATTTAAAATGGATGCCGCCATGAGGGAATACCACCCTTTAGAATATAAAAGCACTGACATGATATTAAAAGTACAGTATGGGTTAGTACATTTTCTTACATGTAGAAAATAAATGTAAAATAATTAAATAAATACTTAATGCACTTTTACTTACCCTCATGTTTCTCATACAGAAACCGATCTACTAGTTTTCTGTAATTTCTCTGTCCTTTTTTCTGAAGCTATATGAGATATTAGCCAGGACTCCATATGGAGTGTTGAAGAGAGGGGAGGTTGGAGTCGGCAGGCTGGTTAGTGAGAATGTTCTCACTGCTGCTTTTCCTTTACATGAGGTACTGTAAGAGTATCCTACATTATACTGTATCTGAACATTACCTTAACAAACACACTTCTTTTCTGCATATTTCTCTTTTTGTTTACATATGCATGCAGTGATGCGTAAAGTCGACATAAATTCAAATTTGACTTCAGTTACATTCTTAAGGCATTTTTCCTTTCAAAAGCTACACTGAATGCTGATAACTATGGGGAACGTTTTTGTGCGTGTCCAGCTGTGAATATATGTGTGCAAATGTTTTGAACTTTTATTGCCTCGGAGAGTGACTTCATTGGAATGTGCGCACATCAGAGACTATAATTAGATATGCCACAGGTGTATCTGCCAGGTATTTTGCTTGGCAGTTCTCTTTTCATCTTCACTCTCTCAAAAGAAAAAAAAAGAGATAAAAATGAAAAGAGTGATCTACAAAACAAACGGTGTGTGTCTCCGTGTTTACGCCCTATGGCTGAATCGGACACACACCAATACTGTTTTGTATGTTTGGGGGAAGAGCATGCTGCCCTTGCGTTAGAGTAAGGCTAGTGTGAGCATTGTGAGTTATTTACAGTTAAAATGCTATGCACTCGTCTCGCTTATTTCCAAGGGCTAGCACCCACCACTCCATCGTGGGGCTTGCGAATGGATCTGGCTAAGGAGCAAGAGACGGGACCGTCCCTATCACTCGCTCTCTCTCTGGATCCACATGTCCTCTCGCATGATCCCGATGCGTGCCCCAGCGCCTCTTCGGCTCGTGCAAAGGACGACGAATCGCTAGGGTCCGCTTTGGATTTCGAGTTAGCAACCTCCGAGCGTTCCTCACGTGATGATAAACCAGTTTAGGAACTACTTGAGGTGGTAACTCGTGCGTTGGCCTGATTACAGCTAGACTGCCCACGCGAACAGGAGACCCCCAAATTATCTAAACTGGAAGACAGGTTTCTGTCTGGTGGCCAGGGGGAGGGACGACAACAACAGAATCTCCCCTTCTTTGAAGACCTCCATGAAGAGTTAAATGGTTCATGGGGGAAACCTTATTCTTCCCATGTCAAATGTTCCTGCTTGATGCCCCCATTTCAACTTCCGGCCTGTTTGGCGGCTCGGTGAAAACAGTTGGGACGGGGCGCTTAAATCTACCCGCCTCTTCCCGATACCCCCACGAAACCTCTGTATCATGCCGCCACCTCTGGTGTTATAGGGGACAGCCGTTTCCAGTGAAGTTTTGGTTGTTCCGTTGCTTACTGTTATCACCCAGGACACAGAACGTCCAATATCCCCAAAATTTGTACCCATTTTGTTGATGGCTATATTTCTGGCCTTGAAATACTTCCTCCAGCAGCTGAGAAGCTGCCATGTCCTAGTGCGGATGGACAACACAACGGCAGATCTCTTACAATCACCAGGGGCAGTCTGCGCTCGCAGAAAATACCAACAGGGGAATGGAAACTCCACCCCGA
Source organism: Scardinius erythrophthalmus (assembly GCF_964197995.2). Lineage (NCBI taxonomy): Eukaryota > Metazoa > Chordata > Actinopteri > Cypriniformes > Leuciscidae > Scardinius > Scardinius erythrophthalmus. The sequence continues at coordinate 32,717,493 of NC_138227.1, read as the reverse complement.
GGTAGTGAAACAAATTTGGTCAAAATTTTACGAAACAGAGGTAGACCTCTTCACCTCCCAACAGACAGCGCAATGTCCCCTCTACTTCTCTCCTAGTCACCCAGTCCTTCTATGTGATGCGATGGCACATAAATGGCCCAGAATGCGCCTGTATGCGTTTCATCCAGTTGCTCTGCTACTAGAAGTTCTAGCCAGAGTTTGCCAACAAGGGTCTTGTCTCTTATTGATAGCGCCGTGTTGGCCGAACAGAATATGGTTCTCGGAGATAATATCTCTTCTCGACGGCTTGCTCTGGGCGATGCCGGAGAGAAGGGACCTTCTGTCTCAAGCTCAGGGGACAATATTTCATCCCTGGCCCGAGCTATGGCCCCTGAAGGCTACCAACTGAGAGACACTGGGCTTTCACCTGAAGTTATAGAGACCATTCTCAGTGCTAGGGCTCCTTCCACTAGGAAAAATTAAGTCAATAAATGGGGTGTCTTTGAAAGGTGGTGCACTGCACGTAATGCAGATCCAGTTAACTGCCAGATTGGTTCAGTTCTGGAATTCCTGCAGGATAAATTATTATGAGGCACATGCCACACCACTCTCAGGGTTTATGTGGCCACTTTATCAGCTTGCCCTACCTTGATTGATGGGGTGCCACTTGGGAAACATCCTCTGCTCTCCCGCTTCGTTTGTGAAACCAGGCGCCTGAGGCCTCCCGTTAGAACCAAGATCCATTCATGGGACTTAGCTATAGTCCTGGAGGGTTTGGTTGAGACTCCCCTTGAACCCCCTTTTAAGATGTTTTTTTCCTTATGGATATCACTTCTTTTAAAAGAATTTTAAAAGGATTTGCAGGCTCTGTCAGTCTCGCCATCCTGCCCCAGGACTTTGCCCCAGGAATGGTGAAAGTGACCGTATGTACCGCATGTACTTGCATCCGCATCCTGACTACTTGCCTAAGGTCCCTTTCTCGACCGTACATACGGTCACTTTCGAGGCCTTCTGCCCTCCGCCGTTCACAACGCCGGATCAGGAGAGACTTCACAGACTGTGTCCAGTCCGTGCTCTCCAGACCTACATAGAACAACTATTTGTTTGTCAAAGGGGCCGTAACAGGGGGGCGGCTTCCGCAAAACAGACAATTTCACATTGGGCGAGGGATGTTATTGCCCTTGCCTATGAGGCGTGCGGTCAAGCTTTCTCTTGGCACACTTTCATAAGATTTTCAAGTTTGGATGTTCAGCTGGTCATGCACAAAATCGTTCCCCATAGCATTTTAATCAAGCGCAGCATCTCGGTCCTGCTTTTTCAGGGAACAGGGTTACAATCAAGTAACCCGGAATGTTTTGGACCATTGCACAAAACATTTTTTTATCTTCATAATCTTTCCTCAAAAGCAAACAACTTGCTCTACGTATAATAACTTTCCTTTTTTTGTCTGACACCAAGCAACGTCTTATTTTTTAACCCCTCCGTGACAATCATGAAGATGTATTATTATTATTATTATTTTGCCATATAATTCCCACTTTTCACAATCCATTTAATGGAAAGATGTCAGATTACGAAAGAACTGGCAATGATTTGTGTTCTCATTAGGGTCCATTTGAGATCCCGAGGACTCCAGTAGATCCACAGTCTCTCAACATGAGACAGATTCTGCATCACTACTGGGCTCGCTGGGCTTGCTGGAGAAAGTACCAACCTCTGGATCACATTCGCGAATACTTTGGCGAGAAGATAGCGCTCTACTTTGCATGGTTGGGTATGACTGAACTAACTATCTATCTATCTATCTATCTATCTATCTATCTATCTATCTGTCTGTCTGTCTGTCTGTCTGTCTGTCTGTCTGTCAGTCTATCTATCTATCTATCTATCTATCTATCTATCTATCTATCTATCTATCTATCTATCTATCTATCTATCTATCTATCTATCTATCTATCTATCTATCTATCTATCTATCTATCTATCTATCTATCTATCTATCTGTAACGTGCCATGTGTCTGCGTTTATCTATGTTGTCATAAGGACTCTTATTTTGAAGTTATTTTCTGTGCCCATTGTCCCTATGTTCTCTTCCTGTGTTTAGTTAATGTTTGCCTTGTTTGTTTCCGTATTTACCCTGATTAGTTTCCATAGTAACCATAGTAAGTCATCTACAACTGTTCAGTATTAGCCCTTGTATTACCTTACTGTGTCTCAATGAATTTGCAGAATTATACTACGGTCTAAAAATATGTACTCTTTTTGTGAAGAAAGAGTAGATACCTTTGAGTGTGTAGCAAAAAGTAGACAAGCTTTGGGACATACTATCATGTCATACAATTGAGTCTTTAACGGTTGCTCTCTGTCGCATCCTGTCACAGTAAACTGGACTGTCAATCATCTTGTCAAAGTTAAAATCCTCCATATTTAATTTAATTTAATTTCCTGAAATGATGCAGAAGCACGCTGATCTGCAGGCACGGGTCTTTCATGCGGAAACTCTCCTCATATTAATGCATTTAAAAGTTAATGGCCACACGGATCTTTATAAAAGTCCACATTGTTATTGCAGAGGAATTATAACAAGGATAACATTAAATAAGAATTTTTTTATCAGGTTAAACTTTGATTTGTCCCTCAAACCTTTATCTAAACCTCTCATCCGTCGGTCGCACATATCTGCCATGTTTTGTAGTTTTTTAACACTTTTTACTCGTGTTTGTAGTTCCTCCTCCAAAGCGCAATGGGTTGTGGGCAATATGAGCCTTTAGAGTGTGCACTGATCCACACTTCGAAAATAGTAGATCACTTCTGGCATACTCTTTTCAACATACTATGTTTTGGGACACACTTATTTTTGTTCACTGCTCCTTGCTCCCTGAGCACGGCGTATAAGTCGAAGTAGACTTCGCTGACAATAATCGCTCATTTGGTACGCCCTGCAAAGTCATCAAAGAAAGGCAACGACAGGGTTATATGCAAATATGCAAATCTAACATTCATCGCCATAACCATTCATAAATACTCTAGTTTGTATAATAATAAGAATATTTATGAATACTCAAACTCCTCGCAAAGCCATTTAAAAACTCTTTCACCGCTCTGCTCTATGATAGTTCAGACTGGTGACGTGGTGCGCAATGACAGTTGGATGATTTAAGCTCTTCACTTCCTGGGAAATGATGTATCACTTTCACCAGCCACTGTTGTTGTGCGGATGAGCGGGACGGAGCACGTTATGGGTTTTCTGTTAGAATGGTGTCTTGTAAGCGGCCCCTAAGTTAATAACTAATGATCTTTGCAACAGAAGTGAATCAATCAAAACTAAACTTAGCTGGACAATAACTGTATTCTCTAGAGCTGCTGTAAAGCCAAAACAATCTCTGTTACTTTAATGTCCTATTATCACTGTAAAGCTGCTTTGAAACAATCTATATTGTTAAAAGCGCTATATAAATGAAGGTGTCTTGACTTGACTTGACTTGATGTATCGATGTTCCCTTATTCCCTACACCGTTCTCAGTACCCCTCAAACTGAACATGTTTGCTCCCTTCGGGTTGTAATCTCACTTAAGATGGCGGAATACCCTGTGAAGTCCACTTCGCAGTCCACTTACGGTCGAATGGAACGCACCTATAGGGACGACGGGCAGAGAGAATAACTCCAAATTAAGAGTCCATATGCATCCTCTGAATTGGGACAAAGCTTATGACTAACTTTCCGTCCTTATTTCTCATCTGTAGGTTTCTACACAGGCTGGTTATTACCAGCAGCAGTAGTGGGTTTTATTATATTTCTGTTTGGTATCTGGCTGATGGTCACCGATGTGCCTGCGTAAGTATTATCACAGACTTAACAACTGCATAACGTTGATGACCAAGCACTCATCCTGACCCTTGACCCCTGTGGTCTGTGCTGATATCTTTTCCGCAGACAAGAGCTGTGCTCCAGTCGAGACACCTTTGTAATGTGTCCATTATGCAACATCTGCAGCTACTGGAACCTCTCCAGCATCTGCTATACTTATAAGGTGACATTTCTACAAGGTCACCTACTTTTTAAATCGTTTATGGCATTTTCACGTTCTCTGTGAACTAGCTTTCACATTTTGTACTCAAAATACTTGTTCATAAATTTGCGATAGGCAGGCTTACTATTTGACAATGGAGGAACTGTGTTCTTCAGTATATTCATGTCTCTGTGGGCCGTCACCTTCCTGGAGTACTGGAAGCGCACAAGCTCCATACTCTCCCACCGATGGGACTGTTCCGAATTTGAAGATATAGAGGTGATTAATTTGGTTACACAGTGTCTAACGTTTAATATGGACTAGTCTTCAGGCTAGAGCAATGCAACTAATATTTTGGCTAATAGAATAACAACAATTTAATGCTTTGTCTCCATTGCTTTCCATAATATTTCTATTCTGACATTAGGAGAGGCCAAGACCAGAATTTACAGCATTGGCACCCATGACGGTTCGTAATCCTGTGACTGGGACTGAGGAGCCCTATTTTCCAGAGACTCAACGACTGAGTCGTACTCTAACCGGCAACATGGTCATCGTTCTAATGGTTAGTCAATGGGTTTTCATCTCACATCTGTTGAGAAATCTTGCCAACACAATTTTAAAATCTTTGTCATCATGGTTGAATTTTCTTATTTATGCTTGCAGATTTCCATGGTTTTGATATTCCTACTTGGCATCATCCTGTATCGGTCCATCCTAAGCATCATTATCTACAGATCTCATAATTCCTTCTTCATTTTTTCAGTAAGGTTCTTTCTATTCCTTTTGATACCTAAACCATATTATTTTCACAGTGATTAAAGACTGTCTAGTGATTTTTGCTGATACAGATTTTAAAATCTCTTTGATCAGATACATTTGCATATACATTTACATTAGCAAGCCCTTGTGAAAAAGAAGTACACTCTGTTTTTAGTACATTGTAGTTGTGTAAACGTACCCTAAATGAGTGTATTACAGTAACAAGGGGCAGTTGGACGAAATAGGTTGCTATAGTAACCACCAGGCACACTCTAGGAAAATAGAGCCAATTTTTTGAGAATTCCAGGCAGAGAACAATTTGTAATTGTGCTGTGCCGAACCAAGCTCAAGTGGAAATATAACTGGAACCATTCCTTACCATTTTTTGATCTGTTCGTCCCGATGGGGGAAAAAGTGGCTTAGGTCAACTGGAAGAAATAAACTCAGGAACCAGGAATATAGAACTAAGGGTATGTTTACAAGACAACGATGTATTAAAAACGGTAAAGTTTTTTCTTTGCCTTTTTCGCGTACAGACGACAACGTTGTCAAACGATCCCAGTGCACACGGATCTTTGAAAACGATTGTGGCATTCTTCATGCCAGGCCAGGAGTTGGCAATGTCACTATGCGCCTATAGACTGAACACGTAATTCACATGAGCATGACGTCACTGTTTTCACAAATTCACGTTTTTGTAGTTTATATGGAGACGATAACAGTATCATTTTCAAAAACTTCCACTTTGAAACCTGTTATTAAAAGCTTGCATTTTCAGACCCTCAAAACGCAAAAAAACTTTTCTGTTTTTAGTTAAAAACGATGTCTTGTAAACAACCAAAATGAGAGCACCAAAACAGAACATAACCCTGACAAATAACCAAGAAAAAAAATTTTTTTAATACTGGACACTTAGAACGTTCAGAGAAATAACATTTTCATAACTTAATGGGAACGTTTGCAAAACATATTTTTGTTTGCTGGGTTGTCACTGGCCAACCAATAAAACTAGCTTGGACTTGCAAGAATCCAGCTACAATGAGTCAAAAGCAAATGCCTTGCGCTAATATTTACACCAATGCAAACCAACCATTGCTTAAAGGGTTAGTTCACCCAAAAATGAAAATTCTGTCAGTAATTACTCACCCTCATGTTGTTCCAACCGCGTAAGACCTTCGTTCATCTTCGGAACACAAATTAAGATATTTTTGATGAAATCTGAGCCATGTCTCACTCCTCCATAGGCTGCTATGTGACCGAAACTTGCTGGCCCAGAAAAGTCATTAAAGAGATCGTTAATATAGTCCAAGTGACTCCAGTAGCTCAATCTTAAGTAGGCTATATCAAACGACGAGAATACTTTTTGTGCGCAAAAACAAACAAAAATAACGACTTTATTCCACTTTTCATTTCCTTCTCTCTGGGCCTCGTAGTGTTTTTGCGCTGCGCGTCTGTGTTGCACGTCATCACGCATCACACACATGACCGGCGTCGGCCAATAGTGAGCCTACGTGGTGACGTGCAACACAGACGCGCTGCGCAAAAAGACTACGCGAACCAACTAGAGGCCCAGAGAGAAGGAAATGAAAAGTGGAATAAAGTCGTTATTTTTGTTTGTTTTTGCGCACAAAAAGTATTCTCGTCGCTTGATATAGCCTACTTAAGATTGAGCTACTGGAGTCACTTGGACTATATTAACGATCTCTTTAATAACTTTTCTGGGCCAGCAAGTTTCGGTCACATAGCAGCCTATGGAGGAGTGAGACATGGCTCAGATTTCATCAAAAATATCTTAATTTGTGTTCCGAAGATGAACGAAGGTCTTACGCAGTTGGAACAACATGAGGGTGAGTACTGACAGAATTTTCATTTTTGGGTGAACTAACCCTTTAATCACATATTGCAGCACAATTTTAACATTAGGCTATGCTTTGCTTACTCTAAGAGATGTTTTTCACCCCTGTAGGCTGGAAGGATAGCTAGCCTTACTGGTTCAATGCTAAATTTGCTGGTTATTCTATTGTTGTCGCGGCTCTATACTTGCCTGGCCCAAATTCTGACACGATGGGGTAAGCTATTTCATATCTACACATACTATTTTGGTATTTCTTTTGGTATGCCAAACAAAGTATCATCCTCTTCCTTCTAGAAATGCACCGCACCCAGACCAAATACGAGGACGCGTTCATCCTCAAGGTTTTCATCTTCCAGTTTGTCAACTTCTACTCATCTCCTGTTTACATTGCGTTTTTCAAGGGAAGGTGGGTATGCAGTTAGAATGCATGAATGTGTATGAAGATTCAATATTCGACTAATGTTTGATCTGTTCTACAGGTTTGTTGGATACCCTGGAAATTATGACACACTCCTAGGAATCCGAAATGAGGATGTGAGTGTTTACACTGTTGGAAAGTGTCACATAGTCCTCCTTTGTTTGTTTAAAACTAATAAAATGAACACTGCCAGCCACAATACACAATTCTGAATTCAATTCTGAATTGTGGAAAAATCCGGAATATGAATATCTCATTAATACATGTGTGTAACTTGTTTGTGTGCTTCTTGTGTGTAGTGTGGCTCCTCTGGATGTCTCATTGAACTTGCTCAAGAGCTGTTAGTCATCATGGTAGGCAAACAGGTCATCAGCAACATCCAGGAATTTGTCTTGCCGTAGGTCTTTTATGCATCCAGTGCATCTTCGTTTTGTTTGCTCTTTATAGTGTATTTTATTATAGGCCTAAGTTTTCTCCTTCTCTTTCCAACAGTAAATTCAAGACCTGGTGGCACAGGAGGAAGCTGAAGCCAGCTCCCAGTAAGGAGGTGATAGATGAACCCGACACCAGTCCAGAGATCAGTCCATGGGAATCTAACTATCAGCTGCTAGTGTGTGAAGGGCTGTTCGATGAGTATCTAGAAATGGGTGAGACCTTTTAATGTAATTTAAAAGATTTAACATATTTTAAAATGTAATTTATTCCTGTGATCAAAGCTGAGTATTCAGCATCATTACTCCAGTCTTCAGTGTCACATGATCCTTCAGAAATCATTCTAATATGATGATTTAGTGCTTAAGAAACATTATATCTGTTTATCAGTTCAAATCTCTATAAAAACTGGTTGTCCAGTGAATGGAAGTATCCTGATTTTAAAGATTTTAAAGACATTCTATTAGGGTCACAGACGATATCCAGTCAATGAATTATTGTTCTTGACAGTTCAGCTATAATGTGAACAGAAATAATCCCCTGTCGGATTAATAAATTCACTTCCAATAACCGCTTTAGACTGGTTTGTGCAATGTAAATCTTGTTCATTTTATTCACTTTAATATCTCGGTGTATAGTTGAGAATCATGATTTGTATTACCTTTTGTTATAGCGTCTACTATCTAATTATAATGAAATGTATTATGAGAATGATTTAGAGAAGAGATGTTTAATTATTTATTTATTTTTTATTTTAAAGTGCCCCAATTATGCTATTTTAAAGGTTCGTAATTTTATTTTGGAAGTCTCCTGCAATAGGTTTACATGCATCACAGGTCAAAAAACACTTTTTCTCATAAAATACATTGTAGCATCAGCTCTTTTCTCACAGTGTCTGAAACGGTCCGATCAAGGATTCAGTCACTTTAAATCGCTCCCTTCTGAGAGCCTACTCTGCTCTGATTGGTCAGATGACCCCGTCTGTTGTGACTGGTCTACTCTGCTCTGATTGGTCAGATGACCCCGTCTGTTGTGACTGGTCTACTCTGCTCTGATTGGTCAGATGACCCAGTCTGTTGTGATTGGTCTACTCTTCTCTGATAGGTCAGATGACCCAGTCTGTTGTGATTGGTCTACTCTTCTCTGATAGGTCAGATGACCCAGTCTGTTGTGATTGGTCTACTCTTCTCTGATAGGTCAGATGACCCAGTCTGTTGTGATTGGTCTACTCTTCTCTGATAGGTCAGATGACCCAGTCTGTTGTGATTGGTCTACTCTGCTCTGATAGGTCAGATGACCCAGTCTTTTGTGATTGGTCTACTCTGCTCTGATAGGTCAGATTACCCAGTCTGTTGTGATTGGTCTACTCTGCTCTGATAGGTCAGATGACCCAGTCTGTTATGATTGGTCTGCTCTGCTCTGATTGGTCAGATGACCCAGTCTGTTGTGATTGGTCTACTCTGCTCTGATTGGTCAGATGACCCAGTCTGCTGTGATTGGTCTACTCAGCTCTGATTGGTCAGATGACCCAGTCTGTTGTGATTGGTCTACTCTTCTCTGATAGGTCAGATGACCCAGTCTGTTGTGATTGGTCTACTCTGCTCTGATTGGTCAGATGACCCAGTCTGCTGTGATTGGTCTACTCAGCTCTGATTGGTCAGATGACCCAGTCTGTTGTGATTGGTCTACTCTGCTCTGATAGGTCAGATGACCCAGTCTGTTGTGATTGGTCTACTCTGCTCTGATAGGTCAGATGACCCAGTCTGTTGTGATTGGTCTACTCTGCTCTGATTGGTCAGATGACCCCGTCTGTTGTGACTGGTCTACTCTGCTCTGATTGGTCAGATGACCCCGTCTGTTGTGACTGGTCTACTCTGCTCTGATTGGTCAGATGACCCAGTCTGTTGTGATTGGTCTACTCTTCTCTGATAGGTCAGATTACCCAGTCTGTTGTGATTGGTATACTCTTCTCTGATAGGTCAGATTACCCAGTCTGTTGTGATTGGTCTACTCTGCTCTGATAGGTCAGATTACCCAGTCTGTTGTGATTGGTCTACTCTGCTCTGATAGGTCAGATGACCCAATCTGTTTTGATTGGTCTACTCTTCTCTGGTAGGTCAGATGACCCAGTCTGTTGTGATTGGTCTACTCTGCTCTGATTGGTCAGATGACCCAGTCTGCTGTGATTGGTCTACTCAGCTCTGATTGGTCAGATGACCCAGTCTGTTGTGATTGGTCTACTCTTCTCTGATAGGTCAGATGACCCAGTCTGTTGTGATTGGTCTACTCTGCTCTGATTGGTCAGATGACCCAGTCTGCTGTGATTGGTCTACTCAGCTCTGATTGGTCAGATGACCCAGTCTGTTGTGATTGGTCTACTCTTCTCTGATAGGTCAGATGACCCAGTCTGTTGTGATTGGTCTACTCTGCTCTGATTGGTCAGATGACCCAGTCTGTTATGATTGGTCTGCTCTGCTCTGATTGGTCAGATGACCCAGTCTGTTGTTATTGGTCTACTCTGCTCTGATAGGTCAGATGACCCAGTCTGTTGTGATTGGTCTACTCTGCTCTGATAGGTCAGATGACCCAGTCTGTTGTGATTGGTCTACTCTGCTCTGATAGGTCAGATGACCCCGTCTGTTGTGATTGGTCTACTCTACTCTGATTGGTCAGATGACCCAGTCTGCTGTGATTGGTCTACTCAGCTCTGATTGGTCAGATGACCCAGTCTGTTGTGATTGGTCTACTCTTCTCTGATAGGTCAGATGACCCAGTCTGTTGTGATTGGTCTACTCTGCTCTGATTGTGATTGGTCTACTCTTCTCTGATAGGTCAGATGACCCAGTCTGTTATGATTGGTCTGCTCTGCTCTGATTGGTCAGATGACCCAGTCTGTTGTGATTGGTCTACTCTTCTCTGATTGGTCAGATGACCCAGTCTGTTGTGATTGGTCTACTCTTCTCTGATTGGTCAGATGACCCAGTCTGTTGTGATTGGTCTACTCTGCTCTGATTGGTCAGATGACCCAGTCTGCTGTGATTGGTCTACTCAGCTCTGATTGGTCAGATGACCCAGTCTGTTGTGATTGGTCTACTCTTCTCTGATAGGTCAGATGACCCAGTCTGTTGTGATTGGTCTACTCTGCTCTGATTGGTCAGATGACCCAGTCTGTTATGATTGGTCTGCTCTGCTCTGATTGGTCAGATGACCCAGTCTGTTGTGATTGGTCTACTCTTCTCTGATTGGTCAGATGACCCAGTCTGTTGTGATTGGTCTACTCTGCTCTGATAGGTCAGATGACCCAGTCTGTTGTGATTGGTCTACTCTGCTCTGATAGGTCAGATGACCCAGTCTGTTGTGATTGGTCTACTCTGCTCTGATTGGTCAGATGACCCAGTCTGCTGTGATTGGTCTACTCAGCTCTGATTGGTCAGATGACCCAGTCTGTTGTGATTGGTCTACTCTTCTCTGATAGGTCAGATGACCCAGTCTGTTGTGATTGGTCTACTCTGCTCTGATTGTGATTGGTCTACTCTTCTCTGATAGGTCAGATGACCCAGACTGTTATGATTGGTCTGCTCTGCTCTGATTGGTCAGATGACCCAGTCTGTTGTGATTGGTCTACTCTTCTCTGATTGGTCAGATGACCCAGTCTGTTGTGATTGGTCTACTCTTCTCTGATTGGTCAGATGACCCAGTCTGTTGTGATTGGTCTACTCTGCTCTGATAGGTCAGATGACCCAGTCTGTTGTGATTGGTCTACTCTTCTCTGATTGGTCAGATGACCCAGTCTGTTGTGATTGGTCAACCGCTTACAGCATGTGTCAGAAATGAAACGGTGTATCTGAACGGATATCTGAATATCAGCTCCAGAAGCTTCCTCAGCACTTGATACACAGTGATACAAACAGTAACGATGGTGTCAATTTTACCTTATCAATTCGAGCCAATTCAAGTCCTCATTCTTTTGAATTGTTGCAAAGTGGATTAGCTTTCACAGTGCAGAAAACATTCAACAACATGTCAACAACACAAACCAAGCTCTTCCAGTTTCAGCTAACTACAGTGTTTGAGGGTCAATGTACAGTACACGTTGTTTGCAAGCAGCCAATGAAGACCAATGAAGGCGAGTATTATGCAAATTAGTTTCAAAACCAATGTAGGTTTGAGCAGGAAGTGAGACTGGAATTACTGATGAATCCTTTCAGGCAGTTTAGAATTGGCTCTAGTTATTTTCTTAGAAAATAACTTAATTTATTGTACTCTTTGAAACTTTGCAGGCCTTTTACACTTATAAACAGCTAGGCCTATATTACACATTACAATGAAAGGTAATATCCGACAAAAGCATAATAGGGGTACTTTAAAATAAATTATTTGTGACACAGTATATTACCATCATAACAAAAACTACAATTTGAATAGCTTTCAAATTGGAGGCAACTGCAGTTTAGCACAGATGAAACACTGATTTTGGAATTCTTTATCTTGTCAGTTCTGCAGTTTGGCTTCATTACCATCTTTGTAGCAGCCTGTCCTTTGGCTCCATTGTTTGCCTTGATAAATAACTGGGTGGAGGTGCGTCTCGATGCCCAGAAGTTTGTGTGTGTGTACCGCAGGCCCGTTGTGGAAAGAGCACAAGACATTGGCATCTGGCTGACCATCCTAAAGTTCATCTCCTACCTGGCTGTCATCAGTAATGTAAGGGGCTTCTTAATTTATATTGATTATTTGGGGCCAAGCACCAATCTGTATGTGTCTTTTTATCCTGCATCTTTATCTGGATGGGAGACTAGAACCATGAAAAGTTGTAAAGGTTGGCACAGTGATTAGAGTGTCTTTTCATCCCTCTAGTGCCAGTATATATTTTCATGTCACCCCCCTTTTGATCATAAATCTAAGATTAAATGGTTGTAATTCATGAATGGTTTAAGATTTGTCTCTTTTTAAAGATACTCAGCAGATTATTACAGAGGTGAACGCGTTTTAAAAGATTAAAGTGTAAAAAAGTTGCAGGTAACTGTAAAGCAAATGGACTGAACCACAAATTGAGCCCACTAAATGGTTTACCATTTTCATGGTAACTCAATGTCCAATTTCCAAAGGATGAATTTTGAGTGTTTAAGCTTTCGATACCTAATTTTTGATGATTACTAAAATATGTGATAGGGAAAAAAGGCCACAACAAAAGCATGCCAAGTGTCCTGCTACTGGAACACTGACAATTAACATAAATCATCTTGAAATTTAGTTTAGATTATCTTGAGTCTATATACAGGTTAAAACTTATAATATGTCCAACACAATCGAATGGCGAATTGGTGGCTAATTTGAATGATTCCTTACGATCTCATTTGTACATTTTCATATGAGCTGCCTATGCCCCAGTGATGGTAATGTTTAGTGGCTTCATTTTTAATTTTTTCTAAAAATCTTACTTTTTTTTCCGTACATTAAACAAATTACAAAATGATACAAAATCGCCAGCTATGTTTTCCTGTGAGATCGGGTTGATATTGCATTCTCCTGCAACTTATCAACAAATGTGATCATGATTATGCTATTCAGAAAATGTGATGCATGATTTTGCTGAAATATAATGAAATATTGGTAGGCTCTATATATATAAAAAAAACACATCTATCATGTCATTATGTGTGGCGAGTTGGCTCACGTGATTTTTAAGGGAACATAGTTCCTTGGTTTTCATGGTGCACTGTGGGATTTCAGTGCACTTGTAGGATTTTGCGATTGATACAGCCCTAAAAATGGCACACTCCCTGATCAGTGCCCTGACTACTGAACTAGGGACCTGATTGAGACACAGCCCATGTATCCTTGGGACATTCCCTCGATCAAGCTTACAGTGTGTCTGCCATTATTGTATGCGTGACTCTGCTTTCATTGTTAGTCGATCAACACTGAATTGTGAGTTCATTTACAGCTTTTGATGTCCAAAAATCTCAGTCCAAAATCATGTTAATTAGACAGGCTGTGTGTCCTGTTTAGGCGTGTTTGACGTCCTGTTCTTTTGCCAGGCTTTCCTGATTGCCTTCACATCTGATTTCTTGCCGCGACTCTTTTACCGCTACACTGCGGGCAGCATGAGCGGATACATCAACTTCACCCTCGCTGTTGCCCCTGTGGACTTCACCCAAAGCCAAACATCCTGCAGGTGAAGACCAAACTGTTGATATACGATTATATACTGTTCAATAGTATGGGATTGGTATGTTTGGATTGGGATACATTTAGGTACTGTATATGCTCACCAAGGCTGCATTTATTTGATCAAAAATGTAATTTTATTCATGTGACGTCAAAGCTGAATTTTCAGCATCATTACTCCAGTCTTCAGTGTCACATGATCCTTCAGAAATCACTCTAAAATGCAGATTTAATGATCAAGAAACTTTCTAATAATCAATGTGTATCAATTGTATGTTTTCATGTTGTTCATTGTAAGGTTAGGATGATAAAGAGGCTGAATAAGAATACACTCGTTTACATTTTTGCCATGACCTTGTTAACCTTGTATATCATTTCTATTAGGTTGTTTGCAGTATTTAAATCAGGTATTCTATTTATATTTTAATACATAAGCCATTATGAGTGTTAATCAAGATTTTTTTTTATTTTTATTTTTTTTTAGATATCGAGGTCTCAGGGATGAGAAAGGACGGCACACACAAGAGTACTTTCATCTGCTGGCCATACGACTGAGTTTCGTCATTATATTCGAGGTGCACAGTCTAGCACTAGTTTGACCAAATACAATTTTGTAAACTTTGCACATACATTTGTTCTGATAATTATGGAAGCCACTGTGTTTCTGCCACTGAATACAAAAATTTAAAAAGGCAATTGTGAAAAAGGTCATTTTTAAAGTGTAAACACATGAATCGGATATGGTCGCAATTGAAAGAACGTGTAAACGGACAGTCGAAAAATCAGATATAGGCAACACATCAGAATTGGGCATCAAGACCTGCAGTGTAAATGAGCCCTATGGGACAAAGTGTACGCGCATTATGCACCCGCCCATAGGCTTTTATAACTAATGCGCCCTTTAAATAACAGGTTTCATTGACTTTAGACCAGGTTTCAGTTGGTCAATGGCGCTGTCTATTTCAGTTACCAGCACGACCATGGACGAACAAATGGGCGCAAATGCATTTGCTATTTAAACAACGTGGCACAGAATGTGAAAATGATAACTGCGTCGGGCTGAAACTAAAAAAAAAAACACTTAGGCTGCATTTCGCCGGATGTTTGATAGGGCCCTATATCTCGCAATTCTTACTTTTTTAACACAATTGCGAGTTTATATCTCACAATTCTGACTTTTTCCTGCAATTGCGAGTTTATATCTTGCAATTCGGATTTTTTTTTGTTGTTGAAAAAAGTCAGAATTGTGAGATAACAGTCACAATTACCTTTTTTATGTTTTGTGACAGAAACAAGCTTCCATATTAATGAGATATGAGATATAGACGATTATAAATTGACAACAGAACACAATTTATAAAGTTGATGATGGGTTTTCAGCATGTTGTACTCATGATTGGACGGATTATTGACTGGATGGTGCCAGATATTCCAGAGGAGGTGGAAATTAAGATCAAAAGAGAGCATTACATGGCCAAAGAGGCACTGGCTGAGAATCAGGTGACTTTTATATCCACGAGTTATGACATCATATATTAAAACAATATAATAATACCTAATTTTTATAATTTTTTCAATGTTGATTCCTCATTCCTCACACACTTTTCATAAACATCGACTCTCCTGCCCTTCTTCAGTCTTTGAGTAAAAGTGTCCTGGAGGAGGTGGAGAGGCAAACCTTCGAGCTGCGACGAAGAATACAGAGTCCTACAAACAGTATCTCCCCTTCCTCCAGTCCATCTCCTGAACACGAGGACAAACCTCCACCCTGACAGTCTGATATATGACGCTTTTTTATAAGTCAGGCTCTACAGTAAATAGATGTCTGTAAACTGTTGCCTATTCATTGACAATAGGCAACTACTTTACTGTTAATGCTGTCCCAAATAAAATACAGTCTTGCATTATATTGAAAATAGTATACTGAATGTGTGTATTATACATAGGGTAACATGGGGTAAGATGACCCCCCCACCCACCACCACCATATAATTTTTTCTTCTGATGATAGATGACACAAAATCTCATGTCAGCACTTTTGATGAATGGCTTCGCTATTTAATTTTGTCATTTCATCTGAATATCGACATTTGTGAGATTTAGAAAGTTTGAGCTGAGCTTGAGCTAATTGATCTGTTTTGTCTCTGGAAAATATTGATCTATGACATTGTATAATGTTGAATATCAAAGGTTTTTTTGTGCGTCTATTTGTTAATGTGGGATTTGTGGACACATAAATGTTTTCGGATTTGTCATGTAATAGTTTTTATTTATAAAGATCAAATAATACCCTTGGTGTAAGATGGGCCACCAGAATTGGCGGAGAAAGCTCAGAGGCATGTTGTTAAAGTGTTATTATTTTTAATTGTAATAGCCTACTAATTGTAATTAATGGGGTTATTATTTAATATATCCATTAATTGGATATATATTACAGACAGCTTTGCTTATATAGTCATTTACACTTTCTATAAAAGTTTATCGAGGGGATATAGGCTATATGGATTATTGTAGATTATTACATTTATTGTAAAATAAAATAAAAACAAAAGGATACATTTATTGTTTTTTTGTTGTTGTTGTTTTTTCATTAAAAATAATTGTGTGCATATAGACATTTTCATGTATAAGAAATATAGACCAACATATTATAAAAAGTGTAATAAAACTCCCTCCCCCAAATTATTCATAGCTGCAAACTAAACACTTCGGGTCATAAAGGGGACCAAATCTAAATACCCAAACAAAACCCCCCCAAAAAAAAAAAAGCCTGTAGAGGAAAGAAAACTGCTTCAAGCCATTTCACGGGGTCTTATGAACCTAAAATGGAAGTGAAATATTTTTTTGGTAAAGCTGGTGTTTACATGCATACGCGAACACCAAACGTAAACGAATGTACTTTTAACATATTGTGTGGAACACATCCGTTCACATTTTTTATTGATGTGTGTGTAACAATAGTTCCCTCTGCTGGTCACAGGATCAACACTATAAGACCAGAATGAGAACCATTTCAACATTTTTTTAAACATAGGCTAACCATCGATGATATGTTCGTCTATAGTTGCCTATTATTTTTAATAGTTGCCTAATTATATCCATCCATCTGGTACCAAGCTAACTAGCACAAGTTTTCATTTTTTCAGATGCCATGGACCAACAAATATGATCAACCTGGTGCGATGCTGTGAAAATGAATATTATGAATATGCGTAAAATAGTTTTTGGAAAATATTTTGTTTCTACTTTGCTACATTATTACGTTTTTCTACTCACTATATTACTGTGCTGTGCAGATGTATTAATTATCTATTTTAATCGAAACTTATTTGAATCAACGTTTTATTAATTGCATTACATATTTCCATGGGACTGTTTCTGGGGGATGAGTCTGAGGGAAGAACAGGAGACAATGGTAAGGAGAATGCAGAAGACAAAAGGTAGGTAAAATAAAAAGTGAAACCCAAGAAACAGTCCCACGGACCCAGCCCCAAACCCCCGTCTCTGAAATAATAATTAATAAAGGCTGGTTTAAAGTACTTCTTCCTGCCTCTATGTATTAATGCTCATGGGTAGCCTAAATGGGTTCCATTCAGACCTTAACATTAAGTATTTTACTGTAAAGAAGATTCAACAAGACATTTTCTGTTGTGGTATTTATGCAAATTAGCACAGTATACGTAATTAGATTAGGCTATGCATCGTTTGCCCATGTTAACAAACAATTTAAAAAAACATTTTTTTTTTGTCTTGATGTAAGTAATCTGTAATTTTCATGGTGATATCTAAAGGTTAAATTGTTTATCCTATTTACGTGAGAAAAATAATGTATAGGTTTATATGAGTCTTCCCCTAATGGGATTCTTCGTTTTTTTTCCCTTACTCAGGACATATTGAGGATACAAAATCAGTTGAGTTTTGCTTCTGTTGCAATTTGTCCTAGGTTGACACCTATTTTGGCTTAAAATGACTGTACTACCAGTTTGAAGTCTATAATAAAACCGAAGGACTTTTATTTTGGAATTACGCTCAACATTGACGCTCATGGCTTCACATGCGCGAGGAGGCGGGCGCAAGTTTTCCCGGGATTTTGGGGCCTAGTCAGTAAGCAAGCAAGCAAGTAAGTAAGTGTGAATTGTAATATTTTTAATTGTTCTTTGACATTCGCATTAATAAACCATATAACAACAGAGACGTCACGTACTTTAAACAATCAAAGGTTTTAATCATTTTACCCTCACAACAATCACTCACACTGCTAAAAAAAGAAAGAAAGTTGCTAGCATTCAGACGCGGGTTAGCATAATAACTTGTATAAAATAATCTACGGTTCATTTGGACGTATTCTGAATATATGTTTTATTGACAATCGTCTATAAAATAAGCCTTTTTGGATGTCTCGTGGTAAAATTCCCACTGGTTAATGTTGCTGATGATGAACACAACTATTTAACAACATAAGTAACGTTATGTGATACAGTTTAACGTTAGTAACAATTTGAAGTGCAGGTTTGCGGATGCTTACCGAATAATTGATTTGTTGATCTGAACAAGCACCTCATATATAGATAGTTACATTAGATTTAATGTTAATGCAGGGGGTCTCAACCTTTAGAGACCCATTAAAACTACATGTTTTATAGCTATAGTTTCTCCTTACAAAACCTACAGCTGTGCTTTGGTGGTGGAAACCCTGGATCTAATGCAGTACATGTCATGGTAATACAGGCTTTCACGTTGTTTTTGTCTTTCAGCTGACTGTCATATGCTGCTGTAGAAGCTGAGAGAGAGAGAATCATCATTGACTGACACCGAGAGGCCGGCCGCAGAATGCCGCCTGTGTCTGAAGTGGACACGGGTCCGGTTGAGGAAAGCTCCGGGGGTCTTGAACGCTCAGACTGCCTCTGTCCGATCTGTCTGGACATATTCCTGGAGCCGGTCACTCTTCCCTGCACGCACACGTTCTGCAAACCCTGCTTTCTGGAAACCGTGGACAAGTCCAACATGTGCTGTCCGCTTTGCCGAAAGCGTGTGTCCACGTGGGCACGACTGAACGGCCGGAACAAGACCTTGGTCAACATTGAGCTGTGGAGACGCATACAGGACGCTTTCCCCGCCCAGTGCGAGCGGAGAGTGCAGGGAATTGATGATTGTGATGATGCTGGTATGCAGAATCCGTACGTGCTACAAAACTTTTTCATGGTAATGCATATTACATTGATTAATCGCTTTCTCCCCCCCCCCAGTGCTGATTTCAAGACCTCGAGTATGTCAGCCAGGAGAGCTGAGGAAAGAGTACGAGGACCAGATCAGCAAGGTGAGAGATTCACGATGGTCTCGACTCTCTCTGTTAAGATGTGGTGGATTTTTAGCCAGCAGTCACTGAAATGGCAGGTGGGCCTCCATGAATGCACATTACAGACTGCAATCCCATGTTTACATTGTTGGTCTGCCAACAACATAATGGTTTTTGTTTGTCCTGTCCTGTCCTGTCCTGTCCTGCTCAGGGCAGAATACTGGTTCCAACTTTTCCAAAAAAAAAATGTCCATGCACATAATACTTATAGAATATGTTCACACACATAATTATAATTACACTTAAGATTTATTATTAGTAGTAGTATTGTCAGGGGTGTAACAATATATCTGCCACAATATATCGCAATACAAAAATGCAACAATATGTATCATGGATAGTGACAATATGTTTTGTGTGAGAAAGAGTTTTAGTGTCTTTACTACATACTAGATAAAATGTTGAATATAATGTATAATAATGCAATGGGTAAATATTTGTGGGTCCTGATAATGCCAAATGTCTTATGTTACCAATAAAAACTGGCTTACATTATTTTAAATATATCTAGTCAGTGAAAGAGAGCAGGCAAGTTCGTCTAAAATAATTCTGTATTTTCAGCTTCAGAATCCTGAATATGTTTATTCTGGTGTCACTATTGTCCTGTGCTTTGGGTTTCCAGCACCAAGTCCAAGCCTATTCATAAACATTACAAAAAGTACAGACTTCGGTACCAAGTCGGAACTGTAATTTAAAAAATGTGGCGCTTTGAGCGGAATCGTAAACACCTCTGATTGGCCATTGTGTTCACGCGCTCGTCAGATATGTCTGTGATTGGTTCCAATGATCAGCGCTTCATAAACATGTTGTAAATATACATACATCAATGACGCTCTTCACCAAGCGTTGCACAGATACAGACGGGAGCGTTTGAAAGCAGACGTCTATTAGCGGACAGCTTGTGCTTTCAAACGCTTTCCCGCTCACGTTTTTTTAAAACACTTCTGTGTGTCCTCAAACGCTCCCCTGCATTGATCATTGCAGCCAATCACAGACATTTCTGATGAGCGCGTGCGAACACAACGACCAATCAGAGGTGTTTCCGAATACCCAAGTCGGTTTTTTATGCTAACTCTAATACTAACGATAACAATAAAGATATATTTCTAAAAATCATTCTAAATGTAAAAGAATGACAGTCCACACCACTACTGTAATGGTAACGACAGAGAACCAATATCATTGTAATCAAGTTTTTAGAAGGATTTTTGTCCAGCTGATGAATGATAAAAACATCGACAGCCAATCAGTATCAATTCCTTTTTAAAGAGCTGGAGCATTTAAAGTGGCAGACGATAAAACTGCAGCGTGCGCTTAGAATAATCAGAACGATACTGTGTGTTGGTGTAGATGCTAATATAGTTATTGTTATAGAGCACAAGATGCAAAGAGTGCTACTGGGATATAAAGTCTGTATCTCTGTGCTCTTTGGATATGGGATAGTTCAACTTGCAAAAAACATATGAGGCCAAGGTTCTTGAATTTAGAAAACAATGTAAAAAGCCTTGATTTAAACATTACAATAACATTTTAAAAACATTCACATACATTTTGCAATCGACTAGTCGACTGAATGCCACTAAAAACTTCTGCTGTTGAAATAGAATTTTTTTAAATATAATATTGAGTTTCATTTTTAAAATGCTTAACATGACTAATTTAAAAATAGCCTTTGTAAAAATATATGGTAAAACATGTAAACTGTATAAAACATTTAGCTAAATGACTAGTATTTCCAAGTCGATTAGCTGCAGCAGTATCGTTTAATCGACTTGTCGAGGAGTCTCGCACATCCCTAGTATGCACATTGTCCATTTTAGTGCAAATAAAATCAGCGGTTTTGTTGTTGTGAAGGCTGTCATCATTTGGTCTCTTGCTTTGAACAGCTCGTGGAGGAAAAGCGAGCTCTGGAGGAAGCCGAGCGGAGAGCCAGTGAGGAGTACATCCAGCGCCTCCTGGCTGAGGAGGAGGAGCGTATGGCGGAGGAGAGGAGGAGACATGAAGAGCAACAGCTGGAGAACGATGAGAAACTGGCCAGACTGCTCAGCCAAGAGCTGGTGAGGTCACACACCAGAGTGACATGCACAGTCAGAAAAGTGCAGCAAGACTGTTTTAATAGCATGTCAAAACAACAATAAAATCTGTCTGTCTGTTATGTCTGAGCATAACAGGAGGACATGTAAATAATCAAATTCGGTGTCCCTAATGTTTACACACATTGAAGCATTGACTCCATTTGGCAATCTCAGCCTTAAGGATTGTTACCCAACCTTATAATTTATGCGAATACAAGTTCATCAGTATCTACAAATTAAAATGGGATGACCTTGAGTTGCAGCATCATTTAGAAAAGCTAAATCTGCATACATTCTGTGCATTTTTTCTTATTTTACTCATTCTTAAAACACTTTTTATATTTTTTGATTATTTAATTTAAAGTATTAGGCCGGCGACACACTAGCTGTGTGGCGTGAGCGTGGCATTTCTGTTGTGTTGTCAGCTGCGTTTTCTATGTCTTTGCACACCAGAAACGTGTCTGACGCGGCGCTGCTGCTGCTAGGTGACATATTGGTGATATATTTGACATATGGGGAGAGAGTTGTGGAAGGCCTATACTTCATGTTAAACATAAATATATAGCAGCAAAGACAAACGTCTGCAGTATTGACGCAAAATAGGCTACAGAATATTTCGTTCTGTATTGACAGGTTCAGTATTTGAAAATCGATAATTATTATTATTATTTTTTTTTAAATTACATTTATATCTGCACTTATGTCAAAACCTAGAGACTTTCAAACATCAAAATGTCATTTATTAATATGTATTCGTGTCAAAATGACATAAAAATCTTTTCCTATTCTATTTTGCCTGGAAACACTTCCAACACGCTTGCGTGCCGCGTGAAAAATAGGCGTCGGTTCTACTTCTAGCATGCACGCGTTTTTCCGCGCCTGAGACGCGCGTCACGCAGGCAGTGTGCAAGCTCTAACCTGTTAACATGGGAGCCGGAATAAAAACGGACACGCCACGCAGCTGAGACACTCTCATCACGCAGCCAGTGTGTCGCCGGCCTTATGCTATTTTTAAGGTTCCTAATTTTGTTTTGGAGTCTCCTGCAATAGGTTTACATGCATCACAGGTCAAAAAACACTTAATATTTTGATCAAGGATTCAGTCTCTAAATCCCTCCCTTCTGAGAGCCTACTCAGCTCTGATTAGTCAGATGACCCAGTCTGTTGTGATTGGTCGACTGCTTACATCTCTTGTCGGAAATGAAACGTACATTATCATGTTTGAATTTCAGCACTTGACAGTGATATGAACAGTAATGATGGCATCAGTTTTACCTTTTGCTGGGCGGTATGACCAAAAATCCATATCCACGGTATTTTTCAAAATTATACCGGTATTATTTTTTTTTTTTTAACCACATTTTCTACTGATTGAGAGAGGAAATGCTGCAGTAGATTGGCGTAGAATGCCCCATTTTAAAAATCCACACTAGTCGTTGCACACTTTAAAAATCCACACTAGTATTAATACAGGTTTGCAAGGCTGTTTACAAAGAGGTGCCAGCAGGAGGCGCTGTAGGAGCGGCAGAAATAGCGGTTTCCCTCGTAACGGCTGTACACAAAGCAGCGCAGCGATCATAAACGCTGCTTTATCAGTAAAGATAAAGAAAGATTCAATTGAAATAACATTGAAACTTTTCTAAAGACTTCAGATACATTCATTAAAACACCCACCCCACGTTTTGACTATGAAACATGCAGTGCTCATTTTTATTCAACGATGTCAATGCCAACCACAAATAGATTTACCAAAAGGCTGTGTTGATATTGTGAACCAATGTATGGGAAGCACTGTAATTTAATTTGACAGCTATCAATTATAGTTTAACCATCCATCTTCACCGTCACGCTCAGTAACACACACAGCTGTGCCTCACCACGGTGCAACAGTGAGAAAACCCTCTCAAATAGTGTCGCGCCGCGTTCCCAACGTTGTTTAAGCGACATACACTGGTATTGCGGTATATTAAAAATTCACATCACAACAGAAATAAACACCGGTATTCGGTATGAACCGCTACTGGGCGGTCCAGTGCTAGTTTTACCGTATCAGTCCACATCCTTTTGAAGTGCTGTAAAGTAGATTTGCTTTCACGGTGCAGAAAATAGCATCTTGTCATTTCAACAACACAATTCTTCAAGGCCTCAACTACAACTACAGTATTTCATAGTGAAAGTAGACATTGTTCACAGGCAGCCAATGAAGACAATAGGCAGGCATTATGCAAATTTGTTACAAACCTACATTAGTTTGAGCTGAAAGCAAGACTGGAATTACTGATGACTCATTTCAGCCAGTTCAGAATCAGTTCTTTCTTTTGAGAAGAAAACACCGCAATCGGGGATGATGCAATGCAGTTTTGTGTTGTTTTTGCAGAATTCAGGACCGATCTCTGAATCACCATGGATCGTCAAACCTACTGATGCTACGCCAGCTAAGAAAACAAAACCAAATAAGGGGGACATTGAGAAGTGAGTACCTGCTGTTGAACCCCTGTGTATCAGTAGTATAACTCATCTTTTCAGGCCTGGTTATTGTTGAAAGTATTGAAAGAGGGTTTTTCTAATGCACTCCATTCTCTTATATGTCAGGTTTTTGCGTCCAATGCCTCATAAACCGCCGAGCAGTTCTGACAGCAGCCCAGACTCCTCTCTGATGGCTAATAAGGTGATTTTAAAGATGCTTTGATTGTCTTTTCTCATAAATGAAATCATTAAAAATGGTGGGGTTCATCTGTTATAGGACAACTTAGTTTGAATAAACCAGCAGACACTGATTAGCTACTTGATCGCCTAAATTAAAAAAATAAAATTAATATTTGTGTAGTGTTCAATGTTGTTATCAATAGAGATACGCAGATGGGGTATTATTTCATCCACAACCGCATCATAAAACTCATCATCTGCATAAACGTTTTTTGACCAAATTTCAAAGCCGTACCCGCCCGCCATCCGCTGATTGTTTTGCGGTCTATGGACGATGCACTGCTCTGCTGATGCGAGCCGCAAGAAAGCCCTTGTGTCTTCTAGAAAGGATGCAGCAAAGATATTTAATGCTAATGTATGAGGCATAGTCCTACGCTGAGTTTCATTCATTTACGATGAGATGCGCTCTAGTTCACAATGCAAGTGAACGCGGCGCACCGGCGCCTCCATGTCACGGTTATTATATTGTCTGCTATATTTTTATTTATTAAATACATGCAATTGGTTGATGAAACATTTATTAAAATGAAGATACAATTTGTACAAAACGAAATTAGCTTTAAAGAAAGGCTTTCTACAAAGCAAAACTTCTACAAAGTAAAAATCATGTCTGACGATTTACAAAACAAAACTTCATTAAGTGGTAAAAACCATGCCTCCCGATATATTGCGCATCTTATGATCCTATCTTTTATTACAATTGTTTTTGAGCTAAAAGGTAATACACATAATATAGGCTATATACACACTATATATGTTTCTTTTATCAAACATGTTTGGGGCAGTCAAGGGGTCATTAAACTGCACGATCAGTTATCGGTAATGATGCGTTGTTTATTATTGCAAATGTTTATTGCTAATGTTTATTATTGCAAATGTTTTTCCTTTGTTTAATAAATCTCATAATGATAGCACATCACTATATCATAGTCATAGCTTTTATTTCTATCTCAAATGATTGGCGGTCAGGGGGTACTTGGCAAAGAATCAAATACAGTTGGAAACGACATAGACCATTAATAACGCAGACTATTAACAATTGTTTTTAATTAGTATTTAAACATTCTCTATGATAAACAATGTTTGTAAAAAATATTTTAATAACACGGTTTTGGCGGTTATAGAGTTCTAATGACAGTGTTCAACTATAACCGTCGGTCTCACGGTTATATACTAACCGTCACACCCCTAGATAAAACACATAGTTGCATAATTTAATTTTAAAGATTATAAATGTATAACTGTTCCTTTTTTTTTTTTCAGGAGAACATTCTGAGCCCTCCAAAACCCCTCACAGCACCATCTGTGGAGGACGCGGTTAAACAGAGCGTGCCTGTGCCGGACTGCAACGGCAAACCCTCCACCTCCAGCTTCATTCCCAGCTGCTCAGAACACACTTCTGTTTTTAACAGTCCCAACAGCAGCTCTTCGAAAAGGAAGAATTCAGAGGTCGAGCTTCAGAGTGAAGCGGATCTACACACTAAGAGGCCGTGTTCTTCTCCGTGGTGCGAGTCTCCTTTTTCACTCGACAGCCCTTTTCTGTGTGAACTGGCGTGGCACGAGGAGACCTTGCGGAGTCGCTGGCACCAGGAAGAGGAGGACCGAAGATTGGCGATGCAACTTCAGAGAGACCTGAACCGTCAGATCGCCGTGGACCGCAGGAAGGGTTCAGCCGATAGCTATCAGCTCCGGCAAAAAAGCAATACGGCTTCCACGAGTACAAACACGGATGAGGAGAGTACGATAAAGAGCATTAGTACGCCGCGGTCGACCAGGAGGAACAGCACGGGATGCAGGGACGAGGGGAAAACTGAAAAGAGACTGTCTGGAACTGGGGCAGCGACCCCTGGGAAAAGCCCCGCGTCTTATCCTGCAACAACGGTCCCGACTAGCTTGAAGAAGGGGGCGAAGCAGACCACCCTTACGGAGATGTTCCCCAACATGAGCAGCTGAATGATCCTCTGCTGCTCTGATCTGCTCCCTCAAACGCCCCACAGACTCGAAACAGATGTTAGCAGGTGCCGCGCTGCTACGAGAGGACGTCGTGCAGCCGCGTTCTGTTATCTCGTTCGGTTTCTGCTCAACATCTTTAGTTGCTAATACTCCTTCAGTGCCTTTCCAGAGAGGTTCATACTGTAAAGTCATGATGGTTTTGGAATGGTTTTCGTTCATAAAGTCATGACTAGCTTAGAGATTGAAATCGTGTGAGTGCTGCAGAAGAAACTCATTTTGTAAGCATTTGCAGGCATTTTCAATTTGATTAAAATAAAGAAAAGATTACTTTACAGAATTTTGTTTTTGTTGTCGTGTGTTTTATTTGACAAGCAGAATGCTGAAGGCAAGGACCTACATTATTCCTTGTAGTTATTACACACAATAAATAAACATTTAGGCCAAAATTTAAGATTTATGTATTTGAATTTCTTATCAAATTTCAATCTATTTGGATTACACAGTTTAAACAAACAAATAGACTTAATGTGATCCACATTTATTAGTAATACATAAATGAAACCTGAAAGAAACCGGAATAAAAAAATATATAAAGTTGCACTTCTACTGTATTTCACAGAACTTGCATTTGCGGGGAAAAAAGTCAGAACTGCGAGTTTATATCTTGCAATTCTGACTTGTTTGGTCAGAATCGTGACGTTACAACTCGCAATTGTGAGGTTATAAATCCAAATTTTGAGATATAAAGTCGCAACTGAGAAAAAAAGGTCAGAATTGTGAGATAAAATGTAAAATAACCTTTTTTATTTTTATGGCATGAAACAAGCTTCCATATGAATCTGTTTATTCAATTAAAAAGTATGAACCGTTGTTAGTTGTGAAAATGTATGAGATTGAAACAAACTGGACTGGACTTGAAAAACCTGATTATTGTGCAATTAAAACACATTCAGTGCATTACTGTTTCAGAAATCTTGCTTGTTTCGTTTTATGTATGACTTACATATGCATCACATTGTTTATTATTTTGTCAAAACTAATCCAAATGCATTGAAATGTTATGTAAAATTCAAATACACACCTTAAATTTAGGCCGATTTTTTATTTCCAGATCAAACTAATTTATTAAAGAAATTAAATGTATTATGTATTTATTAATATTTTCCCGTAATCTTAAGTGCTAATGTGATTACATTTTAATAATGTAATGTGACTCACATCTGTCTTAAAGAGGAAAACTTCTGATCTGCTTTGTCATGACTGCATGTTTCTCTCTCTCTCTCTCTCTCTCTCTCTCTCTCTCTCTCTCTCTCTCTCTCTCTCTCTCTCTACATAAGGATTGCTAAAGCTCTGCATTTTGAGAAGTAGCCTATTGTCGGAAATATCATGTGAAATATGGGAAAAAGTCTGTCAGATGATCAGTGAACCAGACTGTCGAAGTTTGCTCTAGTCTTGCCTGTTATGGTCTTCTTTCAGCATTACCCACAGTGTTGGTTGCAGCACTTCCCAGTTGATTCTCGTGCGTCTTTATACAACATGAGTAATATTCCTCACTTAAATCTTTCCCCCAGGTAAAATCCAAAATTAGCCAATCAACTCTATGATGATTTGAATGGATTCTATTTAAAGTGTGCAGTGATAATTGCTTGGTAAAGGTGAAGTCAGCAAATGGAATTGAAAAAAAAAGTAGGCTACTTGATCAAATGAATAGGCCTACACCCTTGGTGAACATAAGAGACTTCATTTAAAAATGACCCCAAACTTGAATGATAATTATTCACAATAAGAATAAGTAAATCAGGTTTGTTTTGATCACATGCCAACTTCGAATCAGGCATTTAACAACCGCATATTTTTATGAGTAGGCTAGCTATTGAAAGGGGAACATGTTCCCTTATAGTAACGTTTTTCAAATAAAACGATTAAACATTCTAATAATTCTGCAGTTGCTGGTTTGACAGGCACAAAAATCCCCTGATTCATGAACTGTCTTGTGAGCTCGCTGACTGTGACATTCAACAGAACTGCATCATAGGCTGGTCAGACAGTTTGCTTCCAGTTGTTGCACACACAACCACTGAGGAACAAAGCGTCTCAGATATCAGATCAAAGAAAGAGCACATAATAAGCATAATACTATGGGTCCTGACCTTCGAAAAGCAGCATAAAAGATTGTGATGCAATCGTGCGAATATTATTGTACAAACTACGCATTCAAACCGCGTACAAAAGTACATTCCGCGTGCATTACAGTGAATGGGGATTTTTATGGTACTCAATTATATTTATGTAATAGTTATGATCCATTTCTTACCTGTTAATCGCTTTTTGAGCATGGACCTGAAAATGACATTTCCAACTTAAACTTTCGTAAATCTTGAATGTTTTGGAGCACAAACTTTAAGTTTTGCCTGACACTTGGCAGATTATTGCTGAAGTGAAGTGCTGAAGTGAACTTAAACTTAAAAAAGTTAAATCATTTTAATTTTACTTTTTATGAAAAATGCACAAAATACATATTATGCTCTTAAACTGCAAGGAAATCAAAGCCAAAAATCGAAACAAGTTCCAAATTTGAGCTTGATTTCTCAAAAAATGAACTTTCAGTAAGAATTTGTTTGGCTGCAGTACCAAAAGTTTCCACTAGATGAAATTAGCTTCATGTTTATAAAAACAAAACATAACATTTTTCGGTCAAAAAATGACCGAAGAGCACCAGAAGGTCCAAGGAATAGTTGCCCCAAAAACACTTTTTGACACTTTTTACTCACCCTCGTGTCATTCTAAACCGACTTTCTTTCTTCGGTGGAAAACTAAAGGTGAAATTTTAGACGACTACTCACTCTATTCTATGCGATTAAAATGAATGGAGACTGCAGCTTCCAAACTTCAAAAAGGACACAAAAGCATCACCAGATTAGCACAGTATAAACTAATTTTGCTTGAGAAGCCATCACTTGTGGGAAAAAAGTACAGTACACTTTAAGTGTACTCTGTTGAAGTGCACTTACATTAAGTTGCCTTTTGTTTAATTAATATTGTATTACAGATAAAAAAAAGAAAAGTTAACACACATATTGTTTACATCTCATTATTGAAAAAGTATTACAGCATGTATAAATTAGCCACATTCTCTTCCAAGTCTTTCACTGTAATTCCGGATTTATTTTTATTTTTATTTTATAAAAAAAAAAAAAAGGAAGGACAAGTGAAATTGTTTTTGTGGTTGGCTACTCAGCATTACACAATAACATTACAGTACTTATTATTAATTTGTAATCCACTGTAACGTGTCTTCCTCTATTTTAATCTCTTTCTTTTAGCTTTTGTATCTGAAAGATTGTATCTGATAGCCATTAGGACATGTTTTGTATCCATAATTTATAATGATATGAACACTGAAGTTAGAACCAGTCTTAAAGAAAAAATATAGATGACTAACTTTTAAGACTATAAGCAGTTTATGCAACCAATGATTTGTTGTTTCGTCTGCTGTATTTCACTTCTGCACTTCACACTGTCATATCTGATTTTTTTTCTATAAACAAATCAGTTTTTGCCTGTCATTGGATAAGGTTTCATTTGTTAATATTAGTATAAGTTACCATAAACTAACAATGAACTACTTCTACAGCATTTATTAATCTCAGTTAATGTTAATTTCTACATTTACAAATACACTATAGAATTAAAAGTTGTATTTTTTAACATTAGTTAATGCTCTGTGAACTGTAACATGAACATATAAACAGTTTTAATGAACTAAGCTTAATAAATGCTGTAAAAATATATTGCTTATAGTTAGTTAATGTTACAGTAATTAACAAATGAGAGCTTATTGTATTTGTAAACACAAACAGCAGTTTTAGACATGGTTTTAACATCCTCATCTGGCCGTGTCAGTGTGTGTCACAGAAACGTGGGTAGGAAACACTCATCTGTATTTAAGCAGTTGAAGTTCCTCATCCTAACACTTGAGTGCTCAATCACGGCTGAAGACTCTTCTGAGCACTCCAGAAAACACTCTGCCCACTGTCATCCTGAAACTATATTCTACAGTCTTTCGACAGGTAGGCCTTTTTCATTATTGCAAAGCATTATTCCCGAGTATTTATACATTGCTAGTTCATGCGATGAACCTCACCTCTGCTAAACACCTGTGCTAAACTTTCTACATCCACTAAAAATCACCAGTTGATAATCAGTGCAAAAATGTTTTGTCATCTAATGCATATATTTCATAAAGACAACATGTATGACGACGCTGCGTGAAGAGTAATGCCTGATGTTGTTCGTGCAGGATCCCTGTGCTGAGATGTGTGTCGGTCACTGCTCCAGGTGTGTGGGAACGGCTCTGATTCCTATAGCCGTCGTCTGCATGGTGGCGAATGTGCTTCTGCTGTTTCCAGACATGAAGTCTCGGTACCTGACAGAGAGTCATGTGACCAGAGAGGCCATGTGGTGCTCTGGGATATGGGCATCTGGCCTTCTGGTGGGTTTGCATTACACTAGCCGTCAAGCGTTTCTAGTCCTTTATTGGTTGTATAGGAGATCTGGTACTTTTTAATAACATTAGAAAGACAATTTTTGGGTTACACTTTATTTTAAGGTGTCATTGTTACAGTGTAATTGTATATTTAAGTACTGAGTAATATTAAGCAACTACATGTACCTATAGGGTTAGGGTTTGGTTGAGGGTTAGTTGCATGTAATTATGCATAATTTACAGTAATTACTATTGTAAGTAGGCTATATGTTACATATGTAATGACACAAAATAAAGTGTTACCAATTTTTGTTTTATAATAATAATCAATGTTTATATTATAATACTTTATAATATTAATCAATAATGCAATATATGCACTTAATATACACAATAATATACAGTAGTCAACATTTGAAGTGGATCAAACAAGTTCATCATTTATCATTTTGATGAAAGATTTTGATCTACTTCAGTTGTTCCTCAGTAAGGTTTTGTTATTGTTCTGGTTTCAACATCCTCATTTGAAAGACATTTTGTCTTTTTTGTGTCGAACTGTTTCAGATCATCATGCAGAATCATCAGTGGGGTTTCACTGTCACATGACGCAATTGTATTTTACGTCAAACAAGATTGCTCTGATGAGTGTTGTGTGTTTTGTCAGGTGCTTGTGGCTGCTCGAGGCTTCACAACACACTACGAAAAGAAAGGATGCTGTTATTTTACTGCTGAGGTAAGACAACTTATGCGTTAGCTTGGTTTTTTCTTTTTTTTTTGTTGTATTTTCCTTTCAACCATGATCATCATAATGATGCTTTGAGCAATTTCTTTAGGAACTATCCCGTAATCTATACTGAGTTTTCTTATCGTGTGTCCAGGTTTTGCGCAAGTTGGGGTACACGTGTTTGGCTATTGTGGCAGCGGGGTTGTGTTTCGTGGTCAGTGGGATAGGGCTGACGCTGGGACCCCTCTGTTTACACAATGGCACTGAAGGCCTAAAGTGGGAACGGCCATTAAGACAAGTCAAAAGTGGGTGAGTAAGGCCTGAGATTGTTATATTCTTTCACCGTGTTTACAAAAAGCGCTAACTTGCAATTATTTAGGCAGTAGCCAACTTTGGTATAGTTATTTCACTGAGAAACAAATCAGATGTGAAACAAACCTGATGTGACTGACAGACTTTTGAGAGCTCATTAAATGTTAAAGTGTTATATAACAAAAAGCGGCGTTAAGTTGATTTTCCCACCTGATATCAAAACTGTAGCTTTTAGTTCCTGTGTTAGCTTTGACGCTATCTATGTGCTAGTGTAGGCTACTGAAAAGTGAAGATGTGTACCAATAAATACAAATCACTGCAGTTTCTAGCTGTAATGAAATGAAAACTAGAGGCAGTAAAACAGCAACGCCTTTTATTTCTTTTCACACAAAAATTATGATTATATCGAATATAATTGAGACTTTTTGCGTGGTTCTTTGCACAATATGACCTTAAAACACTTAGTACATAATTTGTAAACTTATTCATTTTGACATTTGCATCACATAATCACATAAATGAACGTGATTTCACCAAGTTCAACATGTTCCTGGATCAACATCTTTGTTGATCCTGGAACAACATTCCAATCGACCAATCAGATTTGAGCGACAAGTTTCCAGTTTACGTCAAGTTTAGGCTTACAACCAAGGTTATGTGCTTCTACATCAGTGTTATTCACCTATCATTCCACTCTGATTTTAGGGATACGTTTTGGGTAGAGTTAGGTTTAGGGATAGGGTTACGACTACATTTTCGGACAGGAATGTTGTTCCAGGACACTTTGAAAGTGATCGCAAAACGTGCAAAATGCAACGTAATCTAATTTTGCAAAAATGTCGCCATGCATGTTTTTCAATCTGCCTGGGTTGCTACAGTTAACATTGTTACGTTGTGAAAATTCAGTGCACTTTAGCATAATGATATTTCATGTAAATAAATTATTACCGTGATTCTCTGTGTCTGTTAATGCAGAGAGAAGCTTTACCTGTATGATACGGAGCGATGGGCATCGGCCTGTGTGGAACCTCGAGCTGTCGTGATCTGGAATAGTGTTCTTTTCTCTGTTCTCATGGCAGCGAGTGGCCTTGAGCTCATCTTCTGCGTTCTGCATCTCCTCACCGCCGCACTGGAGTTCATGTTTGGACCGGGCTTTTGCAAGAATAAGGTACAAATGTTTACAAAGAGCCTTGCCTTCACTGTAAAAAATGTTGCTGTAAAATAACGGTAATCTACTGGCAGCTGTGGTTGCCAGCAATGTAGCCTACTGTTAATTCACAGCTTTCCATTTTTACAGTATGTTACCGTAAAAATACCATGGAAGGTAAAAAAAAAACAAAAAAACCCTGTAATATAATATTAATGAAATAAAAGAACATTCATGACACACTAAAGGGCACTTTTAATTGCACTTTGTAACAAAGTAGAATTAAACGTTTTACATTTTTAATAATTGTTTTAATAATCTTTAGCGCTTTAAAGAACACGAATTATAATATGTTGACTATCAGTACTTAATTAGAATTTAAACTGTATTTGATATTACTTTTAAAGTTAATTTATTTTTTAATATACTATACATCATCATTACAAATGTGTAATTACAAATGTTTTTCAATAGAAGTTTCAATAGAAATTATTTCAAAGTATATTTGAACTTTCTAAACTTAGCAATTTATAGCAAATTTGCATTGCAACATTTAAAAAAACATGAACCATTTTTTTTTTTCTCTCTTTTTTTAGGTTGTTCCTGCTTGAAATAGCCAGAGGTTCTATTATTTTCATCTGCATGTGAGGATGACTTTTTTTTTCGGGGTTAAACTGTCAGCTATGACTACTTAACTTATTTTAAACAGAGGAAAAATAGAAATGAGAAGTGGATTAGGAAAGTCCGTTTTCACATCCCTGCATCTTTTACACCATCCATGTGCCTGTTGCTCAGCTGATTCAGCATAATGCTGGACAAATATACATAAGCTATTTAAAATACATATATGTGACTAATATAATGTGATATATTCTCAGAACGCACTTTAATCTGTATACACTGTTGGAATGTGAGTAATTTAATGGATATGTATGTGATAAAATACTGGGTTTATATAGGCCTAGTTAATACTGAAATGCTGAGTGTTAATAGATGTTCTATTTATTGTTTGATTTCTACAAGATTAAAATCTAATTGATCTAATTGTATGAGTGATTCTGTGTGTAAAAGAATTCATAATTTATTAAATGTATTTTAATAAAAAATGCACGCATCACACTTTTGAAGAAAAACACATTTCACAGAAAATGCTTTTGATTTTGTAACGTGGTAGATTCTGTTCATAATTCATACTGTGAAACTGTGTGTTGTCATAAAACTGAAATAAAAACCCATTCACAGACATCTGAGACAACAATGTTGGACTGGACACGTCAGAGTTATGACTTCAGCATATTTAAAGCTGCTTTAGTGGCCACAAGAGGGCCACATAGTTCATGTCCATCTTTACATCCAATGTGGATCTCCCAAAACAGTGAAGTGGTTCTCACTGCAGAGCCAAATGATGTCCAGCTCCCCCTCTGGATGGAGTTTGACTTTATTAGGTGTAGAGATAGGGTTATGTGTAGAGTTAGTGTGTGGCTGGACCTTCAAGCTCGGCCCTTGGGCATTTTTGCTATATACACCACAAATTGTGAAATGAGTGAGTGAATTTAGACACTGAGTTCGCCGGAAGGGCTGCCGCTTTTGCATAGTTTGTTTTTGCTTTTATCATTCGAAACTTAGCAAACTGTAGTATTTATCTTGAACTCTTGTCATGGAAGCTATGTATAAACCTTAATTAAACAATTTAATAATCATTTATGGTTTGTAAATTCAAAGATACAATGATAATAATACAAAGGAATTTATACCTGTATGATACTATGCTGTATGCCCATACTCCGCACGACCATGAGTGTCTCTGTGAATGAAGCATCAGTAAAAACAAACCAGCAGGAGGCCGTATTGGCGTTTAACTTTATTATTCAGAACAAAAATTAGGAACTGCACAGGCAAAAGACCATCTGGCACATGATGGAGAACCACATTTTTACATAGCAAAGCAGTAAATGAACCAAGAACACCCGAACTAACTTAAACATAAACACACATAACTTTAATAACACAAAAATCCAACCATCTTGCTTTAAAGTGTAAGTTGCAGGTTAAATTTTTCACGAAGTAATGCAATGTGTTTATTAAACATAAAGATAAGAACCACCCACCATTGTTTTTTATACCAAAATGCTGATATAATACGAAAAGTTGACACATTTAACAGTGGTTTTAACCGCTCCCGCTCCCTTCCACTAGATGGGGCGTGACGTCATAAGAGGAACTCACTAGTAGAGTTACCGTACGCTAGCAGCGTATATTCGCCTTACATAACTTCACAAAAGTTGGTTGTATGTTTTATTTGATAAAAAAAATTATGGATAAAATAGCTCCATTGTAAACATACTCGTGTGTGCTGACTTCAAGGGGACCGTGATCCTGCCTGAAATGAGAATAAGCTATTCGCAAAACAAACGGGTTCAGGCACGTCAGGTCAGCCGGTCGCGGGTCGAGCTGTTCCACTAAACTCCAGAACGCGTTCACCTCACGGTCGGCAGCACACACTCTCCACTGCTGATAGCCCACACAAACACAGTGATGGGGACATCGATCTCTCTTTTTCTTTTCTGACAATAAACATCGCTAATTAAATCGTGAGAAACTGATAACGCGTGGATTGAGGAAGTGCATGACGTTTGAGGCGTCGATGAGATTGATGCCTGTGCAGTGTGTGCATCTCTACAGCTCTGATTTGGACTGACTTACTGTAAGTAAATAATGTCTTCAGTCGTTGTCCCTCCTTGCTATTCTACATGACGGCAATATTTTGAAAAGACTCGCTTGTTCCGTTATATTATGCGGGTTAAGTTTGCACCAGACGAGCTCTAACGTAGCTAACGTTACTCACCGGGACACCTGGCTAACCCTCCACTCATTCTCCTCACACCAAGCATTAATAACTCTTTGAGTGCCATATGGCTGCCCTCTCTCACGCCTGACCAGTTAAAAATTTTAGGGCTGTGGTCCATAAAGAATTTGATGGTTTTCCGCATCCTCAGTCGTTCTCCAAACGTATGGGTTGCGAGTTCCTCTTGTGACGTCATCACCCAGTAACTGAAAAAACACGCTACCTTTGAAGAAACCCCAATAAATGTTATTTTAACGCATTTTAAGACCGAAATAATTAAATATATACATATAGAGCAATTTAATTTACACATTAATTGGCTGTGGTGGTTAACCTGCAACTTACACTTTAATAACGCATAAATAAACTCCCAACAAACAATTACCAATAATGCACTCAGCTGCTAGCGCTGACTGCCAGGTCATTACAATATTTAGTATATATAACTATATATATATATAAAAAAAAAAAAACTACACTACCCACGATCCTAAGCGTAGCAGCAACGTCTGCTGATTGGTCCAACTCGCTGTTACCATAGAAATGTTTACCTTACTGGCGGCGGAATTCAAACACTTACCTCTGTAATAGACCTTTCTCACAACTTCCGTATTTGTGACTGGAAATACGCAATCGTCGTGGTAATCTACTTCCTCCGCAGTCAAGGCAACATAAACAAATGGCGCAAGCAACTAGCAACAGCTATTGACACGCTAATGATGTGTCATTTTAGTTAACAGTTTAGTAACAGTTAGCCTCGCTCTCTACTTACCTTGATATTTATGGACAAATTCCGTGTGGAATTTTTTTTACCCTTTATTTCGTTTTTTCTTTTTGGTAACGGAGTTTTCCTCTACGAGTCGTCACATCAGCAAATGTAATATTTGGCAAATCCGTTAATGAAGTTGTGTAGACTCTTTGATCCATTTTAAACTTGCCCGCGTTTATGTTTTTCTGGTGTGTTGACGCTTGACAGGAACTCCGCTTCCACAACGATTACGTATTTCCGGTTATTGTGAGAAAGGTCTATAGAAAATGAATTTCTCCCAGAAGAACTTGTGCCCTTTCCTCAGTTTTGATGTTTCCACTTGAGAGTTTACCATCCGAACCACATCGTCATATGTGACTTCAAGCAGGTTGCGGAGACATTTGGTCCAGCGGTATCTATCGGACTCCGCCATTGTAAAAAGCTAACCGGAAGAGTCGTATCCCTACTAAAAGATGTACTTCCGGTCTTAAATTTTTTCGTGACATAGACCTATTGATGTTCCCTCTTTCCTCCGTCCTCCAGCCTGTGACCCGGAAACTGATCAAAGTTTAAGACAAACCATGTGCAAATTCATAAGTCAACACTGAGTATTTTCTCCTTAAAACTGCAGTGAACCAAAGACAGTCTCAAAAACGCGGTTTGAAATCGCTGCTGTTTCTGACGTCACAAACAACCTTGTAACCAATCAGGTCAACGAGTGATCGTCAACGAGTGGATTCTGAGCTGGTGTGAGTGAGTGGAGGCGGGGTGCATTTGCATATTCATCGAATCTGTGTATATGAGGCATGGGTGTAGAGTTACATTCAAACTATTTTAAGGCATCAAGATTTTTTTTTCTAAGAAAAAACATTTAATTTTGCTGATCAAAGATGAGTTTTAAGGGATACAATTATGGACTACAAGGGGACTTTAAATATTTGAATATGCAACAAAGTTCACAGTTGTATAGAGTTATATGAGATACTTAAAGTGCTGAGCTTTATTTTATTAAAGGTCCCATGACATGAAATTTTCACTTTCTGAGGTTTTTTAACATTAATATGAGTTCCCCTAGCCTGTATATGGTCCCCAAGTTTCTAGAAATTTCAATCGGTGTAAATAGAGCTTTTGCTATCTTTCTCTGCCTTTGAGAAAATGGAAGCTCAATCGCGCTGATCTTGAATCTCCTCCTTGTGACGTTATAAGGAGGAATGTTACCTCCCCTTTCTCTGCTTTGCCCGCCCAGGCGCCCAGAGAATATTTCTCGCCCATGAGAAAATGAGCTAGGAAGTAGGAACGCGCGCGCGCGCGATTTTAGTTTGTCCACGAAAGATATCATGGCTTTTGAGCGAGCGAAGCATAACAATTGCTCAATACTTGGATGTACAAATGAACACCGAAGGGTTAATACAGAGCTGGGCTTGCTGAACGTCTGAAACTAAAGTCTGGATCACTCTCTTTGGCTCAGCTACACACCTCGGACAAGTAAGTCAACTAATGATATATAAGTGTGTTGCTTTACTGTTTATGGTTGCCTAGACTGTTACACGTAGAATGTGGCTGTCACATTAGCTATGCAGCCATGCAGTTTATGTGTGTGAATACACACACTGTAACGCGAGTGTTGTACACTTCTTTGTTATTTGGATAACGTTAACCGTTTTCCTGTTGGTTATACGGCGCGCGCGATATCCGCATTGCAAGATCGCAGAGCTTGATGATGTAATTGTAATAAGATAAATTACAGATGTTACAGATCTCTCATGAAAAGGCAACAGTAGGTTAGCGTTAGCTACATGATAATAACTGTAAACCATCCGAATAAAGTACCGTATCCAGACATAATATTTTAAACTAACCATTCGGAAATGTCCTGCTGGAGCTGCTGAGTTGCAACTTCTTCATCCGTTGCTTCTCCATCTGGATCAGATTCTGGGTCAAACTGAAATGCTTGAACGACTGCGTGTCTCCGTGCCATTGCAATATATCCAATGTAAACATGCATGGTCTACCGTTGCCGCAGATGGTCAAGGCCACACCCACCCTCCACCTTGCGCCGCCTTTCTCCTCCTCATTAACATTTAAAGCTACAGACACCGAAACGGCCTGTCTGAAGGAAGCTCATTCTGGGACTGGCTTATAGTGGCTATAATTCTGCACTGAGACTGAATTTTTGAAAAGAGATTTCAGATACAGTACTAGGGACCACTAAGGCCTATATTAAAGCCTACAAAAAATAGCATGTCATGGGACCTTTAATGTAATTCTAATGTCAGTCTTTATTTGGTCTAACAGTCTACATTGTTCTTATTTTCTTTGACGTCATGCATTTCTGGGGATTGTGTAACGTGAATTTACTGAAAAGCAGTTTCACTTTCAAATGAAGTCACACCACAGTCATTGCAACACACTGTGATTTCACAAAAAGTCTCTTCTGTGTGTGCAACATCATTATTATAATTGTTCTCCTAGATATTGATCATTTTATTGGTATGGTGACATGGTGTGAAAATTAAATGAATAATTCAGTATTATTATTATTATTTACAAATAGCAACACCTGAAATAGGCAACTACAAATTTGCAAACAATGGAAAAATACTAATATCATTCTTAGGCTACTTTTCTAAAACTGTGTATTGCAATACTTTATGGTGTGATTACAGCTTTAAAAGACAACCTAAAAGTAAATATTATATTATGTCTAATATGTTAAGTCTTGACTGCAAAAAAAAGTATTGAACATGTCCACCGTTATTAGGCCTACACTTTGAATAGAATTTGCATTGCACTTTTCCGGAAAGTGCCGGCTTAAAATAGCATTGAGTAGAGGAAACCCCTGCTTTGGATTCTCAGGATGTAATTCTTAAATTTAGTCTGTCTTATTTGTTTTCTCTACTTCTTCTTTTCCTTCTTATTGTCTCTCTCTGCTGGCGTCTCCTCTGTCACAGCGCTGCACTTTTCCTCTCACTCTTTCAAACCTGCTCTGCTCTGCTTGGGCACGCAAATATTTACAGATGAAGCTCCGTCCCCTCCGACACAATGAATGACTCAGATTGCAATATGTTTCTGAAAGAGACGAGCACAGGAACCGCAAAACCTGCAGCCTCTCGCATGCAGCAGGGCTCCAGCAATCTGACCGGAGTCTTGCGACAGTCGCCATGAGACGCTTCAAGAAATACATCACTTAAAAATAAAAATGCCATTCATTCACACGCATGTCGTTCCAAACCCACATGACTGTCTATCTTCCATGAAAAACAAAATAAGAAATGATGAAGAAAGCTGATGCAACTCTTTTAAAGTTATTTCCTTTTTTTGTGTTATTTCCCTAACCTAACCATAAATGAACTGAACTAAACTCAGCTCATTTATGTGGCTTTTTAAAAAAAAAAAAAAAAAAAAAATTGTATTTTTTTTTTTTTTATCCTTGACTTGACAACATGAGTCGCAGAATTGGTTAGAGCTAGAGCTGCAGAAGCGACAAAAAGGAAATAGAAAGAGGAAGTTAGTCACCCATTTAAGATGGTGTGTGAGATTTCATTTTTACACTTTATCTTGCCAGGTAGGCATGCGATAGAAAGAGAACAAGAAACTAATGGGGTTTAGAGGGTTTCAGGATTGGGAACTGGCGTGAGATGGACTGACTCATCTTTACCCACATGAATAACATATTTTGATAGGTCTGATCATATGTGCAAACCACTAGGTCATATTTCTGACCATGCTTGTTCCATATGATTTAAACTAGTCACATTCAAACATCATTGATAATTTAATAAACAATTTCAGATGCTGTTGTATAAATATATTACAAATGTATATAATTATAAATGATTAAAATGTAAAATATAAGTGTGTAAACAATAATCAAAATAAAATGAATATCAATTATACAAAATTACAGATTATAATTAACTTTAAATAATGTCTATAAGAAGTCTCTTATAATTAGCAAAGCTGCATTCATTTCATAAAAATAGCAATATTGTGAAATAATATTGGAATTTAAAATAACCGTCTTCTATTATAATATAAAATGTAATTTTTCCTGTGATACAAAGCTGAATTTTCAGCATCATTATTCCAGTCTTCAGTGTCACATGATCCTTCAGAAATCATTCTAATATTAATATACTGTATATATATATATATATATATATATATATATATATATATATATATATATATATATATATATATATATATATATATATATATATATATATATATTTTTTTTTTTTTTTTTTTTTTTTTTTTGCTTAATATCTTTGTGGAAACTGTGATACTTCTATTTCAGGATTCTTTGATGAATAGAAAGCAACATTTATTTGAAATATAAATCTTTTGTGTCATTACAGTATATAAATGTTTCTGTTACTTTTGATCAATTTAATGCATCTTTCTATTTCTATTTTTTTTTAAGATTGCCCCAGACTTTTCAATAGAAGTATATCACAGTTTCCACAAAAATATTAAGCAGCGAAACCTTTCAATATTTATAAGCTATCAGAATTAGAATAATTAAAATATGATATAAATGATACATCTAAATCTAAATAATATAGTATAAATGATTCTGTAACATCTGTTAAAGGGATAATTCACCTAAAAGTGAAAACTCTGTCATCATTTACACTGCTTATTCTTCAAAATATCTTCCTACATTTATACAGGTTCGGAACAATGTGAGAGTGAGTAAATGATGACAGAATTTCATTTTTGGGTGAACTATCCCTTTAATATAATATAAATGATTGATCTTTCTGGGTCAGGTTAGTAATAAATATTGAGTTTCTGTGGTCCATTATCCCATGTGATCACTTTTGAGAATGTTTTTGTTATAATTTGTATCATAGTCAAAGTCCTTTTAGGCAAGTCGTGCCACTCGGCCGCCATCTTGGCAACGCCTCCGGGCAGCTATTTCGGACTAACAAGACCAGGCTCCTATCTAAATGAATGGGCAGAGAGTCAGAACTGCACTTTCACTGGTCACTGGGACATAAAAACTGCATGTATAGAAACAGCAGTAAAATATGATAAAAATCGCTGAAAAAGTTTAATGACTTTGCCCCAAAATAAGGTTTAAAACGCCTTTTTCCCCACAGGTTATACTTTTACTACGCATGCGCAAGGGTTCACGACACCAACTTCATTTACGTCTCTATCCAGAATGCCCCGGTGTTATGCATATTCAATGTCAATATTGTTCTCCTTTATTTAAATATAAGCAGGTTTGCACTTTATCAGTAATAACAATGTATTGTATAGATCAGTTGTTTTAACTATTCATTAAAATGAATCGGTTCAAATGAATCATTAGTTCGCGAATTGGACATGTCATACGGTTGTGTGATTATCCCAGCAGTTAGGACATGGACATCCCACAAGGTTAGTGTCAACACAGAAAACATTACATCACTGGATAGGTTTTTTCGTTTATTTAGAGAGTAATTTTATGTCAGCTGAATGTGCGGAACGCATTTCAGAGACGATAAGGCAACGTATTTTAGCACAATTCACACCCAACGGTAATTCAGGGGAAAAAAAATCTCAGAATGCTCCAACATGAAACTTTGGTCTTCCGACCTTTTACCATCATGTCGTTTTATTTTGATTAATATGCGTGCGGGAGGGAGAGCAAGACAGCGTTTAATTTGGAGACGGTGAAGTCTTGTTTACAGTTTCGCCTGGCTTCGGAAAGAAAGAGAGAGAGTGCGCGCGCGCGACTGGGGCTCTCCCTCTCTGCTTGTCCTTTCCATATGGTTCTTTCAGTTAAATATGCGCCCTGTCACTGATCTTGCACACACAACAACTCGCTGTCCCCAAATCGTCTCCGCTGTCGCAAAACCTCAACTGTGCGCATGCGTCAGTGGAACCAGACGATAGGTTTAAATGTTTCGCGGCTTTACTGTTAAAAGCAGATGATTGGCTTTCCAGCGGGAGGGGCGGGACATGTTCGTACAACCGCCATCTTTGCCGTTACGGGTTTTCCTTATATAGTTCTATTGAGGATTGAGGAAGTGGCATGTCTCTTATATAAATTGTCTCTGTCATAGTTCAATGTGCATAACCCTATAAGGCATTAAATGTACTATGACTGAAAGCACTTTTGCTCTTGTTGCTCTTTGCCCATTATTGATGCGTTACATAACACCACATACAAAAAATCTTCATATTTCTAAGGAAATCAGGAACAGATATCACTGCAGTTTTTAGGAACATGACAAACACCATGACATCGTCAGGGGTCAAAGAGCTGTTCCTCTTGGGGGAAAAGCTAACCCAACTTTTGCTTTCGTCTCCAATACTGACGTCCCTTCTGAAGCGTTGTCACTCCGGTTGACACACCTGATGTGGTTCAGCACCAAGGACAGAGGACAGACAAAAACACGTGAGCTTTAGACCAGAGGAAGTC
The DNA here is from genome assembly GCF_964197995.2 of Scardinius erythrophthalmus. Taxonomy (NCBI): domain Eukaryota; kingdom Metazoa; phylum Chordata; class Actinopteri; order Cypriniformes; family Leuciscidae; genus Scardinius; species Scardinius erythrophthalmus. The sequence goes on along the minus strand of NC_138227.1, from coordinate 32,675,098 downwards.
AACAAATCACAAGATTCAGCTTCTGTCACGGTAGGAAGGATCGTTTAACTCGTGTTACTGTAAATCAAAACACTCAACGGACAGTGAAACAATTTCCAATTCACATATTTTCACTTTCAGTTTTCACAAAAACAAACACACGATGCTTTGACATTCTCAAAATGAAAGCATTTTCAAACTGCAGTGTTAAACTGAAATATAAAGTAATGTTTTAATACACATTTGATGTATTAATGAATATAAGCCGTCTCAGCCAACAGCACTGTTCTGCTTACATATTTTGCTGTTTCTGATGAGTTCACTGCATCTGCTGGTTTCAGTTTTTGTATTATTGAAACTATTTTCTCAATTTTAATTGGATTTTTTTTTTGCTAAACATTAGTTTGTTAGAGGTGTGATCTGATGACGGGAAGGCGACTTATGAGCATCACAGTTTTGCGATATACATGATGTCACTCATATGCCTCATCATTTCTTGTTCCCATGGTTTTGTGGTTCTTGGTTTCGGACTGTGTTTTGTTCTCATTGTTCCTGTATTTGGTCATCTTCTGTGTTTATGCTGCGTTCACGCCATGTCATACTTAAAATATCGAAATTACAACACATGATGTTGTATTCGGAGCAGTTCACGCCCTAGAACAGGGAATTGTGTGTTTCTATGGCATCAACGCCTAAATTAATCTGCAGCAGTCGGGTGGTACAAGTAGGAGCTGTAAGTACGAGCTCTACGATGACGTGAGCGCTTTTTACAAGTTGAAATCTAATAATTACGGTAATTTCAGCATGGCGTGAAAACACATTTAGTTCCTGTTCCCTTTGTTTCATTGCCTACCTTGTTAGTTTCTGTAGTTACCTTGATTAGTTTCCATAGTAACTAATCACTTACACCTGTCCCTTGTTTGCCCCATGTTACCTTGTGTATTTAATCCCCAGTGTTTCTCATGGTCTTGTTTGGTGTTGTTTATCTCCTGTTTGTTACCGGGGGGTATTCAAGAAAACATGTTATGCAACTTACCTTGGTAAGTTTACTCAGAGTAAGCGAATAACCTCAACTTTAACTTTCAGGGTATGCAAGTAGCCAAAGCAACTTTTTCTCTGAACATGACATGTTCCAAGGTTAGTTTACTTCAGAGGTATTCAGCGTGCCCTATTGACGAGGCTCCAGTGGGCATGACATATTTCGCACAATATTATATTATAAAGTTATATCTATATTTGATTATAAAGCACTATTATAACATACAACAATGCTTATTTTACTCTCACACATTGTGGATCTGCACTCAAATGTTTTTCTGGTAACACTTTACAATAAGGTTTATTAGTTAACATGAACTATGAACAATACTTCTTTAGCATTTATTAATCTTAGTTAATATTAAATTCAACATTTACCAACACATTTTTAAAATCAAAGGTTGTATTTGTTAATACAATACAATACATAACAAATGTATTGCTCATTGTTAGTTCATGTAAGTTAACCTTATTGTAAAGTGTTACCGTTTTCTATAATAAAAGTACATAGGTGGTGCATCCCACCGTACAAGAAATGTGGAAGTAAAATGGCTAAACAACAACAACAACAACAACAAAACTTATACAGCCATATCATTAAGCAAAGACTGTTTGTTTTAGTTAAATCAATCTTTATTTTTGAAATTAGTGATTATCATCAAACAAACAATATTGCATTTTCTTCATGTGCTGTCTTCGTTTCTTCTCTATGAAGTGTCTGAATACAATTTCAGCAATTTGACCTACATGTGTCATGCTAAATGCTGGTTGTAATCTCATCGTTTCTGTTTGTATACTATTTATGTCTTGTTTGTTCAGTGTGGAACACCAAAGGCAGAGATTTCCCGACATCCAAAGAGAAATACAGGGGGGAAAAAAGCTAATTTTCCCAGTAAAGAGGAAAGTTGAGAAAGACATGCTGTCTTTATTCCAGGGGGTTAAGAGGGTCGGAAAGCAGCAGAGCCGGGGGTCATCGCTGTCCTGAGAAAACACGCAAAAAGTCAATGCGGAGGTGGACTGCAAACATGAGCTGAGAGGTCATCTGGCTTTATTTAGACGAAAACAATATGGTGAGGAGTAATCAGTGTTAATTTTGACAGCAAATTCTGATTTAGTCTTAGTCTTAGTCTTTTGAATAACACACCATTTAGTTTTAGTCACATTTTAGTCACCTGAAATCTTTTAGTCTTAGTCTAGTTTTAGTCGACTAAATATCATAAGAGTTTTAGTCTTAGTCTAGTCTTAAAGTCTTTTAGTCTTAGTCTAGTTTTGTTTTAGTAGAACAAATATTAGCAGATTTTAGTCGACTAAATCTAGTCGACAGTTGACCTGACTAAATGTTTATCAGTCTGTTATGTATTAAGGTTTGAATATGCAATACATACACAGATTTAACGGCTGTAATACAAAACGTATTTTTTTTTATTCTTAATGTCAAAAACACTGACTGTAGCTTTTTCACAAAAGATAATCTCACATCAGTGTTAATTTTGACAGCAAATTTTGATTTAAAATATAATGGGTTTAAATTGAAATGCATTCATTTAGAATTTCTCTAAAATTTCCAAACCCATATACTCCCAGAGAAAACATTAACCTGCTAATATGAATGATTTTAAAGTTTGAACGTGCAATACAGATACAGATTTAACTACTGTAACTTAAAAAATGTCCTAAAATTAAATAAAACACTTTTCCTAAACACAGTCTTCTTTTTCAATGAATGATAGCATATGAATTCTTTATAACTTGCATACATCATTCTCTATTCTTTCAAACAGACATATTTATTTGTATGAATTAAATATAATTAATCCTTATTTTAAAGCTATTAACGAGCAGTGAATGCTTTTCTCTTTTTCTTTTGTTGCTTGATCAATATTAAGGACACAGACCGCATTAGGTTTATTACCCACTGTCACTTTAAGACATCGGATCATGTCGAATGACATGCGGATCCAATTGCACTGATGCACATATGATACATTCACAACTGTTTAAGACATAACCCACATTATTTACGTGAATACTCTCCAAAACGGACATTTAGACATAATGTTGTGTGTATCTGTTGGTTTTAGAAACGAAAGAGAGCTCAATTCCGTACTCGCGCGCTGTATAGGTGTCTATGTGAGTGGCTGCACGCTTCGCGGGTCGGGTGTGTGCGCACAGAAAACCGTACCGAATAGAGCTCTTTTTTTTGCGTCGTCACTCTTATTCAGATCTACATGTCTGCTCTACTCATTCTCCCAGACGTTTACATGTTTTAACGTTTGATGAGACATGCAGCGCATGCCAACTCGTGTGCCGCTGGGAAGATCAGCACGTCACAGTACAAATATGCGCATCTACCACAAACGCAGGACATCAGACCGGATCGCTTCCCAAATCGTCACTATCTAACATTTTCGTCTAGTTTTTATTCGTTGACGAAAATGTCAATAGATTTTCGTCATAGTTTTCGTCATTCAAAACTAGTTTTTATCTAGTTATCGTCTCGTTTTCGTCTGTGAAAAAATGTCGTTGACGAAAATAATGACGAAAATTATTCGTCAACGAAATTAACACTGGGAGTAATAAAGTGTTAGACGATGAACTTTTCGTGTGAGCCACACTAGATGTTTAAGACAGTGCTGTTTGTCAGTCAGAACTGAACTGAGAATGCCTTTCATAATTCATATCAATTTCTGAGCAAACAGCAAAAGAGAGTTGTGAATAAATTGTCACAAACCATCTTCAAATAACTTCTTACATTTTTTGCAATTTATCAAATGTTATATTACTGAAAAAAAACAAACAAACAAACAAAAAAACCATTAGACTGCGTCATCTAAAACATATGAGACACTCAAATGAATTTCCTGCTCTTTAAGGAAGTGACAGACAGTGTTCTTCTGTAAAGCTTCAAGTTAGAGAGCTACGGTGAGTCATGTCTTGTTTTAAATTGAGTGAAAATACAGAAGTAGTCAAACAAAGAAAATTAATTAGTGTTAAATATCAAATTAATTCAGCTCAAATTTAGTTTAATCAATATGACGGAGATTTTCAAAAGTCAAAAAACAAACAAACAACAACAACAACAAAAAAAACACTTTTGTTCTCAACAAAGCGTTATTATTAGAGAAAGAATGAGACACTTTTTTTGGTCTCAGGTTTTGACACCGCATGTAACAAATCTAGTGAGCATCTACTGAAGTGACCATAGAATAATCTAAATAAATACAAAAAGTAATGAATAAAAATGTGCCTAAATGATTTTGATGTGTCACTGTGGTGGGAAATATTCGTCTGTGTGCTGCATATGCTTTAACCTTAATTGTGGTTAAGGGTTGAGGACAGGAAGCTGAACTCAAATGTATTTATTTTTTAACCTGCCAGAAGTAGAGCGATATAGATAAAGATGAAATTAGTTATAAAAAGTTGTTCTATGTCTTGTGTCTTGTGAAAAGGGCATTATATGACCCCTTTAAGTTTAGTGTACTAAAATAAAAAGTTTTTTTTTTTTTTTTTACTGTGTGATGATAGCACTAAGGTATTTTGGTAACACTTTACAATATGGATGTACACAACCCCATGTCCAGACAAGTTGGGACGTTTTGTAAAATGCAATAAAATTCACAATCTGTCATTTGTTAATTCTCTTTAACCTTTTTTTAACTGACAAAAGTACAAAGAAAGGTTTTCCAATGTTTTCACTGAACAACCTATTTGTATTTTGTAAATATAAACACATTTTTATATTGATGGCTACAACACACTACAAAAAAGTTGGAACAATTTTTTTCCATGTTAGATTATCCAACTCTTTTTAAACAGTCCACAATGAGTAGGTGAATTGGTAATATTATCAGTGCTGGTACGTTTCCGCACCGAGTCTATTTTTGCTGTGCTGCACGCGCTGAATTAAAGTGACAGTGCATGGTTCGTGGTCAAAATTAACACAGATTGACCAGATTGACATGAAAATGTAGTAATTTCATCATGAATGCGTTTAATTAAATAAAATGTAGTAATCTCACCATAAATGCATTTAATTAAATACTACTATTTTTCACAATCATCTTTTTACTTTAAGACCGGGGTAAAGCAAGGAAAACGATACTTGGTTACTCACGTAACCTCAGTTCTCTCTAGAGAGGGAACGAGTATTGCGTAAGCTTGCTTTCGCTGCGGGAAAAGTCTTCTTTTCTCGAGATACTGAAGCCAAAAATTATCCTTAATTTCATATTTTGTCAACGCAGTGCAGCTGCGGGCAGCTGAGCTAGAGCGGCATACTGCACGCTCATTGGCTGCCGCGCGGCAACTGCTTAAGCCTACCAGCGAGCCTGGCGTGACGTCGCGCCCTCGCGCGTCACAGCCCGCCAGAATGGGCGGCGTCAGAGCGTATATAAGGAAGGCTCGTAGGCTATATTCTCTGTTTTCTGTCGAATGAAGCGACACGAGCTATAGGCTTTAAGCACGGCAGGGAACGCAATACTCGTTCCCTCTCTAGAGAGAACCGAGGTTACGTGAGTAACCAAGTATCGTTCTCTTACGAGAGGTTCTCTCGTATTGCGTAAGCTTGCTTGCGCTGCGGGAACCCCTTGTCCACGCCGTGCGCGCCTAACGATCACATATGACACTTTATGAAAAGCATAGAGGTGAAATGACAGGTGGCCAGCGGTGCGGGCCAACACATGTTCATAAGCACACCTAGGGGACACAAGAACGGCACGGCCGGTCTATGCATACTGATACCCTGAGCGTGCAGCTCAACAGACAAGCTAATCGATAGTACAGCCTGCGCACATGAGCAGGACATGAACACGACTAGACTGACAGAAGTTTAGCCTGCAGGGCGGGAACTTCCAGGTTATAAAACCTAACAAATGTAGAGGGGGACGCCCAGCCCGCCGCCATACAAATGTCATGAATGGAAATCCCGCTGGATGAGGCCATGCCTCTGGTGGAATGAGCTCGTATGCCCAACGGACATTGCAGGTCTTTTGACGCATATGCTGCTGCAATAGCATCCACTATCCATCTGGATAGCGTCTGTTTCGAGGCGGCGCGACCCTTAGCGCGCCCTCCAAACGAAACGAAAAGCTGCTCTGAGAGCCTGAAGGCTGCAGAGCGCGTGACATAACACCTTAACGCCCTGACCGGGCAAAGGCGGTTAACACCCTCCTCACTGCCGGATGACGGCAGGGCCGATAGGGTAATGACTTGAGCCCTAAAGGGAGTACCTAACACTTTGGGGACATAACCGTGCTTCGGTTTGAGAATGGCTAACGAGTCGTTAGGTCCAAACTCGAGGCACGACGCGCTGACGGACAGAGCATGCAAATCACCCACTCGTTTGACTGAAGCCAGAGCTAGCAGAAAAACGGTTTTAAGCGTCAAGTATTTCAACTCCACAGAGTCCAAAGGCTCGAAGGGATGCACTTTTAGGGACTCTAGGACCAGAGACAGGTCCCAAATAGGGACTGACGGGGGCCGAGGAGGGTCCATCCTCCTGGCCCCGCGCAGAAAGCGGGTAATAAAGTTTGTTCCTGCCCAGTGAGCGGCCGCGCGCCGAATTGGCGAACGCTGCTATGGCCGCGACGTAAACCTTGAGCGTGGAGGGGGAGCATTAGAACCCTTTTCCACACACCATTTGCTAAACAGCGACCATTTAGACCAGGGGTGGGCAAACTTTTTGGCTCAAGGGCCACACTGGGTTTTAAAATTTGACAGAGGGCCGGCCCAGTAGCAGATTATGAAACACAATCTCATGAAAGTGCGTATCCAGTGGCGGATTTAGCAAATCGGGGGCCCAAGGCGAAGGTAGGCTATGGGCCCCTACCCATCCAATCTTTAAAAGAGAACGAAAAAAATATGTACCGACTGAATGGTGGATAGGGAGGTAAAGCTAATCTACGGGGAAGTAAAGGTTAGAGAGAAAAAAACGTCCCCTTTAAACCCTGCATAGGCTACACTTCTTTACTCCTAAACAGAAACATGTTACAATGTTTACATGGTACAATTTATGGTAAGCTATGTTTTTTTTTTTGCTTGGCAAATTTCACCATTTCGATTCAATTCTTGTGATTTGATTCAATATTGACTCATTTGGATAAATATTAGGTAACGTTTCACAAGACAGGCGTTACTTTTTCTCAAGAAAAAAAAAACTATCAGCTGGTATTATTTAAGGTTAAAATAAGTAATTTACTGTAGTACACATATTTAGCCAAATACTCTCTATAGCTCTTTTTTTCTAGCCAATTAAATGGGTTTCCTGAGGTAAATGTTATGTGACGATTGTTCTCCAGCTGTTTTACCTCTTTTCGCGGTTGAAAAACACTTATTGATCGATATTATGAATAAGGAATATACATTTCGGTAAGTTATATGGTATCTTTCAACATTGTTAATTCATGTTTATTTACTATTAGGTAGAGATGATCAGTTCACGTGCCGCTATAGGAATCTGTCACGACACATTAAAACGGCAAAACGGTATTGTTTGAATTTCGTAATAGAATTGACAGAGCTGAATCTGAGAGCTGAGATTTTTATTAAATATCATGATTCATAAGTAAACTGCTCAGTTTTGTCTGTCGATCTCCGTGTCCTCTTTGCTTCACGATTTTTCTGTGCATTGGACGTTGTTGTTCCTGATCTGTATCCCCAACAGTAGCCATAAAAAAGTTTGTCATCTTTGGAAGCGTTCCCAAATACACTGCTCAAAAAAATTAAAGGAACACTTTGAAAACACATCAGATCTCAATGGGGAAAAATATCATGCTGGATATCTATACTAATATGGACTGGGTAATGTGTTACGAACGAAAGGATGCCACATCGTTTGATGGAAATGAAAATGATCAACCTACAGAGGATTGAATTCAAAGACACCCCGGAAATCTAAGTGAAAAAATGATGCAGCAGGCTTGTCAATTTTGCTGAAATTTCATTGCAGCAACTCAAAATGGTTCTCAGTAGTTTGTATGGCCCCCACGTGCTTGTATGCATGCCTAACAACGTCGGGGCATGCTCCTAATGAGACGACGGATGGTGTCTTGGGGTATTTCCTCCCAGATCTGGACCAGCGCATCACTGAGCTCCTGGACAGTCTGAGGTGCAACCAGGTGATGTCAGATGGACCGAAACACAATGTCCCAGAGGTGTTCTATTGGATGTAGGTCAGGTGAGCGTGGTGGCCCTTCCATGGTATCATTCCTTCATCCTCGAGGAACTGCCTGCATGCTCTCGCCACATGAGGCCGGGCATTGTTGTGCAACAGGAGGAACCCAGGACCCACTGGACCAGCACAGGGTCTGACAATGGATCCAAGGATTTCATCCCGATACCTAATGGCAGTCAGGGTGCCATTGTCTAGCCTGCAGAGGTCTGTGCGTCCCTCCATGGATATGCCTCCCCAGACCCTCACTGACCCACCACCAAACCGGTCATGCTGAACGATGTTACAGGCAGCATAACATTCTCCACGGCTTCTCCAGACCCTTTCCTGTCTGTCACGTGCTCAGGGTGAACCTGCTCTCATTTGTGAAAACCACAGGGCACCAGTGGCGGACCTGCCAATTCTGGTGTTCAATGGGAAATGCCAATCGAGCTCCCTGGTGCTGGGCAGTGAGCACAGGGCCCACTAGAAGACGTCGGGCCCTCAGGCCACCCTCATGAAGTCTGTTTCTGATTGTTTGGTCAGAGACATTCACACCAGTGGCCTGCTGGAGGTCATTTTGTAGGGTTCTGGCAGTGCTCATCATGTTCCTCCTCGCACAAAGGAGCAGATACTGGTCCTGCTGATGGGTTAAGGACCTTCTACGGCCCTGTCCAGCTCTCCTAGAGTAGCTGTTTGTCTTCCTGGAATCTCCTCCATGCTCTTGAGACTGTGCTGGGAGACACAGCAAACCTTCTGGCATTGACACGTATTGATGAGCCATCCTGAAGGAGCTGGACTGCCTGCGCAACCTCTGTAGGGTCCAGGTATCGCCTCATGCTACCAGTAGTGACACTGACCCTAGCCAAAGGCAAAACTGGTGAAAAACAGTCTGAAAAGATTAGTAGGGAAAAAATGTCAGTGGCCTCCACCTGTAAAACCATTCCTGTTTTGGGGGTTGTCTCACTGTTGCCCATCTAGTGCACCTGCTGTTAATTTCATTAACACTAAAGCAGCTGAAACTGATTACCAACCCCCTCTGTTACTTAACTGACCAGATCAATATCCCAGGAGTTTAACTGACTTGATGCTATTCTCTGATGAAAAAGTGTTCCCTTAATTTTTTTGAGCAGTGTACTTATCAGCGTCTTTTCACTTTTTTTCTTTTATTTGAGCCGCTTGGGTAACTTCGAAACTTTAAATTTTCGCGTTTAGACTCGTCTTGCTCTGGGGATCAATTGCTCTATTTCCCAGTCCCCCTGTTACTGCGTGTTGTTTATCTTTCGCGCCGCGCACTTTTTCGGACTTTTTGCTTTCCTCCCGCTTCCTCCTTTTTTCAGCACCGCTTGGGTAGCTAGCTTCGCTTCATTTTTACTCTGTCTCTGTCACTCTGTACACTCTGTCTGTCAATCACTTCTTTTTCTCCGTCAGTTTTTTTGGCACAGCCGTGTCACTTTCGCAGATGCGCAGTAAAAGTGAGATAATGGAATAGTCCAATGTAGTGAGGCGGGGGGGGCCCCCTCCTGTCTTCGACACTAATGATTGATGCCATTTTTCGCAAAGGGAGTTTTAGAAATATATAATTTGAAAAAAAAGAAAAAAAAAACTTAAGCATAAGTTAATAGGGCATTTTGGGGGCCCCTAGGTAGCTCGGGGCCCAAGGCAATTGCCGACCTTTGCCTAATGGTAAAGTCCGCCCCTGTGCGTATCTATACCACGAATTTTATTTCTCGTGCCATTATACGGCAAAAAGTTATTTATTTTTTTTTTTTTTTTTTGCGTGAATATGCTACGCACTGTAAACCCCTTGGTTAGGATTAGGGGTGTGGAGTGCGTGCCTATTACATGCCATAAAGTGCGTATCATATGGACGCAAAATTTGCGTATAAGCACTACAAATACAATTCGTGGTATTCGCACTTTCATGAGATCGGGCTGAGCAAACTGACATTTTTGTGGCAACGTCTGCGCGAAATTCAACATCTGAGAGACGATATTCTGACAATACATTTTTTTATGTTAGATCTTCCCCATTTAGCATGTTATGTCTTGAATGTTGATTTTTAATTAGTCAGATGTTAGATAGCCTATACTTTTTAAATATTGTTTATTCTTATTATTATTTAATGGGCCTAACAGTAAATTAGAAACAAAATACCTGCAAGTGTACACTTAGAAGAGTGACAGAAGGTTACGTTAATTAACCATTATCAAAACTGCATGGCAATTTGCACTTCCAAAAGTCATACATTTGTGAAAAAAAAAAAAAAAAAACGAAATAAACGAATACAAATTTATTTTAAGAATAATAAATTAAAACATAAAAAGCAAAGGCAGATCAGAACATTTAATGAAAAAAAAAAAACGGGTTCTGTAGCACTACATGGCAGACACGAGCGTAGTCGAAAGCCGGGCGATAAAGGTCGATTAACGGAATCAGTCAGGATACATCCACAAATCCAGAGGAGCTAAATAACTAATATTTAAAATAACTAAAACTAAATAGCAGACAAATCAAAGGAAAAACTAAGGTGTGCAAGTGGTTACCAAACATTTTTTTCTCTGTGAGCTTCCAAAAATGCGCTTAAGTCGCTGTCTGTTTGGTTTCCATGGTGACGCGTCATTGCTTGTTACGTGACGCACCGCAGCCACAACAGCGCTGAATGGATGATGATCTGCTTTTATGTCATTTTTCCTTTTTTACATTTGTTAGCTATGGCATGCATGCAATATCTGATATTCCGATTGTCAAATATATGCAACGCAATATATAAGGCAAAGTATTGCAAGAAAAAATGTAAAATTAATGCGATCTTAAGACAATTTTTTAAATACTCGGCGGGCCGGATTAAACAGCCTAACGGGCCGTATGTGGCCCGCGGGCCGTAGTTTGCCCACCCCTGATTTAGACGCATAGAGCCGCCTCGTCGAGGGGGCTCTGGACTGCGTGATCGTGTTAATTACCCCTTCTGGCAGATCAACGAATATCCGTTGATTTCCCACGCATGCAGAGACCAGTGCTCTGGATGGGGATGCAGAATCGATCCTCGGGCTTGAGAGAGAAGATATCTCCTCACCGGAATCGGCCATGGGGCTGTGTCTGCCAGTCTCATTAGCTCGGGGAACCACGGTTGGTTTTCCCAGCGCGGAGCTATGAGGAGCACTGCGCAGTCCGCCTCCCTGATCCTCGCTAGCACTTGAGGCAGCATCGAGATCGGGGGGGACGCATACAGCGGAACGCTGGGCCAGGTCTGGGCCAGCGCGTCCTCGTGTTTTGAGAAAAACTTCTGGCACTGAGCGTTCTCGCTCGCAGCGAAGAGGTCGATGTGCGCTTCGCCGAAACGACGCCAAAGCGTTTGGACCGTCTGGCGGTGTAGAGACCATTCCCCTGGGGGAACGTTGTCCCTGGACAGTCTGTCCGGGCCGTCGTTCAGACGACCGGGTACATGAGCTGCCCTTAGGGAGCGCAGCGGGCCCTGAGCCCAGGATAGGAGGCGCTCTGTGAGAGCGCGCAGGGTTCTGGATCTGATTCCGCCCTGGCGGTTCACGTAAGACACCACTGACATGTTGTCCGAGCGAACTAGCACATGGTGTCCCCGTAGAAGCGGTAGAAAGTGCTTCAGCGCTTTCTCGACCGCCAGCATCTCTAGACAGTTTATGTGAAGGCTTCTCTCCGTATTCGACCATGGGCCGCAAATCGGACTGCCCACGTGAGTCGCTCCCAAACCCATGTTGGACGCGTCTGTCGAGACCACTTTGCGGTGTGCGATGACTCCCATCGTTCAGTTCAGTTCAGTTCAATTTTATTTATATAGCACATTTAAAAACAATCATAATTGACCAAAGTGCTTCACAAGATCCAACAAAAAAGAAAAAAAAACAAATTATTATACAGACAATATCACACAAAGTACAAACAAATAACCAACAATTCAAGATATCAAAGCTCAACTAGAATTGAAAAGCCAAAGTATAGTAATGCGTCTTAAGCAAGGACTTGAATGTTTCAGTAGTCTGAGCTTTCCTTACATGAATTGGTAGACTATTCCAGATATTCGGAGCAGCCACTGCAAACGCTCTGTCACCTTTGTTTTTTAGCCTAGATCGGGGCACATCGAGGAGCATCTGGTCTGAAGACCTCAGTGATTTGACAGGTGTGTGGACATGTAGAAGCTCCGTCAAATATGAAGGCGACGACCCACTTAAGATTTTAAAAACAATTAATGCAATTTTAAATTTAATTCTAAAACAAACAGGAAGCCAGTGAAGTGAGGCCAATACCGGTGTAATGTGGTCACGTTTTTTGGTCCCGGTTAAAAGTCGAGCTGCTGCGTTCTGCACTAACTGTAGCCATCGAAGTGATGACTGCTCCAATCCGGCATACAAAGAGTTACAGTAGTCTAATCGCGACGTAATAAAAGCATGTATAACTCTTTCAAAGTCTTTGCGTAGCATGTATTGCTTGACCTTAGCCAGAAGTCTCAAGTGAAAGAAGCTAGTTTTAACAACTGAACTAATTTGTTTGTCAAATTTAAAAGCACTGTCAAAAATTACACCCAGATTCCTGGTAAAAGGTCGAATATGTGAACATAGAGTACCGAGAGCATCTGCACATTCACTTAAATGTCCCGCACGACCAAACACAACAATTTCTGTCTTTTTATCATTTAGACAAAGAAAATTCTGATCCAACCAAATTTTGAGATCACTCAAGCAGTCTAACAAAGGTTGGATGTTGTTCTTATCATTGTTTTTTACAGGCAAATAGATTTGTACATCATCTGCAAAACAATGAAAGGAAATGTTATGCTTTTTAAAAATGGACCCTAAGGGTAGCATGTACAGTGAAAAGAGCACGGGTCCCAGAATGGAACCCTGGGGAACCCCACAAGAAAGAGGTGCAGCAGAAGAAGAGCAATTCCCAAGATGGACAGCAAAACTCCTGTCTGTCAAATATGATTTAAACCATTTCAGGGCCGTACCCGTAATGCCAATACTTTGTTCGAGTCGAGATAAAAGGATAGAGTGGTTGACAGTGTCGAAGGCAGAGGTCAAATCTAAAAGGACTAAAACAGCTGATTTTCCTGAATCAACTGCTAAGAGAAGATCATTATATACTCTTAGAAGGGCGGTTTCAGTACTGTGGCGGAGTTTAAAACCAGACTGGAACTTTTCATAAAGGCAGAATTCATCTAGAAATGATTGCAGTTGATTAAAAACTACCTTCTCCAAGACTTTAGATAAAAATGGAAGTTTAGAAATTGGTCTAAAATTAGAAAAGACCGAATGATCCAGATTTTTCTTTTTTAAGAGAGGTTGCACGATTGCATGTTTATAAGCTACGGGAACACACCCTGAGCTGAGAGATGCGTTAACCAAGCTTAAAATACTAGAACCAACAATGTTAAAAACATCTTTGAGTAATCGGGCAGGGATACTATCCAGCAGGCAGTTTGTAGGATGGAGCTGCTTAACTATGTCAGAGAGAACATGTAATGTGACTGGCTCAAACTGCTGGAAGACAGCTTGGCATAAAGATGGAACTGAGAGATCACTAGTAAATGCAGGTGATGAAATCGTCACTCCCCGCTGAAACCATTCGGCCGCCAGGCAGGGCTGCAGGGCTGAGACACAGCGCTGAGTCACTCTGACTGGTGCACGGCCCGAAATCCATGCTTTGCGGGGCACTTCTGACTTTAGCCAGCATTGAAGCGGGCGCATTCGAAGTAAACCCAGCTGCAGGACCGCTGCGGCTGACGCCATATGGCCCAAAAGCCTCTGAAAGGTTTTCAGGGGAAAAACTTTTCCAACTTGAATGGAAGCGGCGAGGTGTCGAACACAGCGTGCGCGCTGTGTTGACAATCTGGCCGTCATCGCCGCCGAATCCAGATCTATACCCAGAAAAGTGATAGACTGGCTGGGGGTTAGAGAGCTCTTGTCCCAGTTCACGGAAAGACCCAGGCTTTCCAAATGACCGAGAAGCGCTTTCTTGTGAGAAACTAGTTCCTCTGTTGAGTGCGCTATAATGAGCCAATCGTACAGATAGTTCAGAATTCGCATTCCCTTTGATCTCAGGGGTGCGAGAGCCGCATCCATGCACTTCGTAAATGTACGGGGTGCCAGGGACAGACCGAACGGCAGGACGGTGTACTGATATACCTGACCGTCGAAGGCGAATCTCAAGAATGGCCTGTGACGGGGTATAATCTGAATCTGAAAATACGCGTCTTTCAGATAGAGAGAGATGAACCAGTCCCCCGGGCGAATCTGCGCGAGGATTTGACTGGTCGTGAGCATTTTGAACGGTCGTTTCACGAGCGTTTTGTTCAAATATCTCAGATCTAATATAGGTCTTCTTGGGTACGAGGAAATAACGGCTGTATAAGCCTGCCTCGGTAACCGGAGGGTGAACTCGTTCTATCGCCCCTTTGTGCAGCAAATTCGCTATTTCTGCGTGAAGCAAATGAGCTGCATCCGCCTTCACTTGAGTCTCCCCGGGCGCGAAAGCGCGGGGGGCGGCGAGCGAATTGAAGCGAATAGCCCTTTATCACTGTGTTTAGTACCCACTTCGACACTCCCGGAATAGCTTTCCATGCATTCGCACTCACAGCTAGGGGTCGAATCGCCTCCGGGTCCCGCCCGCCGCACAGCGCGGGACAGGGAGCCTGTGGCGGTATGTGCGCGAGTCGCGCAGTGGCAGTGAGGGGAGACGGGGGCTCGCTGATAGCGGCCGCCGGCTGAGTGACGCTTTATAGAGCGTTGTGTGTGACGGCTCGCGGCGCGGGCTCGTGAGTGTTTACATGAGAGTGTGCGTGCTGTGTAGCAGGCACAGGGCTCTTTATTAACACACAGCCGGTGGCGGAGTGTTCTGGTCCCCGAATGTGTGAGACAGAGCGGGCACTGTGTAGGTGTGAGCACTGGGGCGTGGGCACGTGACCTACAACTAACACTCGAACGGCCGTAGCGCGCTTTATGTGAGTGCACTCTGTGGGGTACACAGGGGATATTGTGCTTGTGTGTAGCAATGAACACTGGGACGTGGACATGTTTACTACACTCATAACACTGACGGCGTGAGCCGAACGACCAGATTTTACACTCTTTATTTGATTTATCTTGGTCGCCGTAAAAACAGCGTTTGTGGGCAGGCGAGAGAGTTGAGAAACTGGCTCGTTGGCTGCGGTGGACACTACTGCAGTAGCCTTTATCAAGGGGACTGGCAGAGGGATACAATTTAGCTTTGACGGCGGTCCGGCCGTGGCGGGACTCAACCGTCTTTTCCTCTCGACGAGTGCTAGGAGGACTTCGCAGGCTCGGGTTTCAGCGAAACTCTAGGCCGGGGACCCCGCGGGGGTGGCGGCCTGTGCTGGCTGGTGGAGCGGGACCTGGGTCGGTCTCGCTGGCGCTGCTGCGAAGCTGGAGGTCGAGACGGGCGCTGCGTGGAGCTGCGTGCAGGAGGCTGAGTGTTAGAGCGGCCTGCAGCGGAGCTCGAGCGGCGGGGCAGAAAGAGGTTCATGGCCTGTGACGCCTTCTGCACTTCAGAGAAGCGGTCCACGAGGCCACTCACCGCAGGGCCGAAGAGACCGGTGGGTGAGAGCGGGGCGTTGAGAAACACGGACCGCTCTTGTTCCCCCATGTCGGCTAGCGTTAGCCATAGGTGGCGCTCTAAGACGGTCAGCGAAGCCATGGAACGTCCGATAGCTTGGGCCGCTGTCTTCGTCGTGCGAAGGGTCTGGACGCTGGAGCTTGTCGACTGGCGGGCAGGAAGCATCCGTCGAGCCTGTTGGGCGGGGGCACCGCTGGCGGAGACCATTCGAGGCCCAGGTGCTCGACTGCCAGTGTGAGGAGGCGGAGAAGCTCGGCGTCCACACTGGCGTGAGTCCTGCTGGACGCTCTGGTAGAGGAGGCGGAGCGGACAGAACCGGACCATCCCTCGCTGTCCGACGCCATTAACGAGCACGTGTCCAGTAGCGCGTCGTCATCCGCTTCATCCCCTGAGGCGACGCCATCGAGGGCGAGAGCCGTCGGCTGCGCGTCGGGAAGCGGGGGCGGAGAAGGAGAGAGCGAGGCTCGCGGGAGAGGCTCCGGCGAGGCGCTGGCTCGAGTCTCAGGCTCCGGTGGTTGTTGAGAGCGGCGTTTCTTTTTTCGCGGCCCGACGACGGTTGGAGCAGGCTCTGTGAAAAGGGCGAGTCGAGCCCGCAGGGTCGACATCGGCAGCTCCTCACAGAAGGCGCAGCCGCCCGTGGAAAGCGCGACGGCTACGTGGTCCCGGCCCAGGCAGAGAGCGCAGATAAGATGGCGGTCTCTGTCGCTGAGCGTAGAGCGGCATGAGCCGCACGTGGTGCGAGGCATTTGCAACAACGCCTCTGCTCTTTTAGATAGTGCTGCGGAAGCAAAACACACACACAAAGAGCTTGTAATGAAAGGATATCGCCGGATAGCTGAGCTGGCACGGCAGGCTGAAGGCGGCGAAGACTCGTCCGGCTTCCTCAGGCTGTCCTAAGCTGGCTTGTTAGCTGTTCCTTGCAGGACAACGGCGACGGCTTCCTCTCAGAGTTCAGCGATGCGAGTGCTTCGCTGAAAAGACAGAAATCAGAGAATATAGCCTACGAGCCTTCCTTATATACGCTCTGACGCCGCCCATTCTGGCGGGCTGGTAGGCTTAAGCAGTTGCCGCGCGGCAGCCAATGGGCGTGCAGTATGCCGCTCTAGCTCAGCTGCCCGCAGCTGCACTGCGTTGACAAAATATGAAATTAAGGATAATTTTTGGCTTCAGTATCTCGAGAAAAGAAGACTTTTCCCGCAGCGAAAGCAAGCTTACGCAATACGAGAGAACCTCTCGTAAGAGAACTACAATTTACCTCAACAAGGCGACAGAATGAACAACACTCGTCTCATTCGTGGAGGTGGAAAAACAAGTTATTTGTGACATGCAAGATTTATTGTATAAAGATTTAAATTATGCAAAAGAAAGGGTGTGAGTCTGCTGTTTTTGTCAATTTTAATTTTTAATTTAAAATGTATGCGATTTTAATATAGGTGCATGGTTAAATATTTTACCACTTGCTTGAGCAACTTAATATATAAATATATAGAAGTAATGCATTGAATAATACGTTGTTTATATTGTGTTTAAACGTGAATACGTCTATTAAAGAGTGTATATGTGTACAAAGAGAATCACAATGCTGACAAAACTTTTTTTTTAAATAAAAGTTGCTGATAACTTTGAATAACTTTGGATTTGAAATACAAATAGTGAGTATGTGTTTGTAGTACAGCCGCAGATCAGTTACGCACTGCAAACACAGCATATGTGAAAGCACTATGCGTGCTGCTCCTGTACCGCATAGCCTACGCACTGCACACGATATGTGTGAAACGCATACTTGCCAACCTTGAGACCTCAGAATTAGTGTCGTCATATATATCACACACACAAACGCAAAGAAAAATGTAATTCATTTATTTGACAAATTCAATTCCTTAAGGCCTCTCCTCAGGAGGTTAGACCCTAATTTGTACAATAACAACAACACTCCTCTACTAGGGGTTGCACGACTACTGATTTCTGCTAGTCAATTTCTTATCAAAACAATACTCGAGTTACTCGAATACTCGTGGTTCATGCTACTGTAAATGAAAAGACATGAAATAGCTAGATCTTATCAATAAACATTTATTAATTCATAGCCTAATGCAACAATTACATAAGTAAACTCTCAAAACATTATAATTATGACATTTCATTTTTAAATTTTCATGTAACAGTCTAAAGCTAAATAAATAGCTGTTCTTGCCTTTCATTTCAGACGTCTGCTTCTAGGGGCCGTTCTCATATCACGTCTTTTCGCGCTCAAGGTTATTTCAACCGTAGGCGCGCGGCCGCGGTGAGCACGCTCATAATGGAAGCAACGTGGTGCGCTAGTTTTTCCAGGCGGGTTTTTCCTTCTCATCTCCAGAAATATATCCCAGATAGCACCGACTATTTGATATGCATTTTACATCTGGAAGACGTATTTTTAAGAGTGTTAGCTCATCTGCAATACGTCTATAGGACGTTTCCTGTCAGATGTCAAATAGCCGTTTAGAAGATGTCAGTTTAACATGCATTCTAAATCATTCTAAATCATTACATCTTAAAGACATCTTCTAAACGGCTATTTGACATATGACAGGAAACGTCCTATAGACGTATTGGAGATGAGCAAACACTCTTAAAAATATGTCTTCCAGATGTAAAATGCACATCAAATAGTCGGTGCTATCTAGTAGTAAAGCTAATGCGAGGGCTAGAAATCAATGAATCCTTTGCTGATACTTCTTCGTCGTCATCATGGAGAGCGCAGTTTGGTTGCATAGCAACGACAGAGCGTTTGGTCTGAAACGGCGCCCAGTGACGGATGGTGTAGCAATATTGTTGTCCGGGTGGAAATCGGGAGAAATTCGGGAGAAAGGTCGGTCCGGGAGATTTTCGGGAGGGGCTTTGAAATTCGGGAGTCTCCCGGAAAAATCGGGAGGGTTGGCATGTGTCAGTCTTTTTAAGCAAATGGGTCATGGCTCACCACTTTGTGCCAAATATCATGAGAATTGTCAAACAATTTAAAAAATCGCATTTCTAAATGCAAGATTGCAAAGAATTTATGTCTTTCACCATCTACCATGCATTATACTGTGAAAATATCCAGTGAATCCAGATAAATCTCAGTCTTGTTGGGCAACCCCTTACGAAAAAGAAGTATACTTCAAGTTAATTTTATGAAGTATACTTAAGTAATGTTCAAGTATTTTTTTAAGTATACTTTATGTAGTAAGTAGTATACTAATATCAATGTGTACTTGTAGTAAACTTGTAAGTGTACTATTTCAATACTGCTTGGTTGGGACTTAGGGATGATAAGCGGCTATTTTCCTGAGAATGTAAATTTCTCACCGTATCAATAGTGTCTTTAACATAAAAAGCTAAATATTGCTTATAGGCTACTGAATAAAAATGCATGTTATATTGCTCAATTGATGTTTTATTGTAACAGTTGGGATACGGTACAGATAATGGCATTTATGTAGTTTAACTAAATAAATGATCTACAGAAAATTAAAATACATAAAAAATAATTGTGCACTGGCTCACCTGTTGCATGTGAAACATTAAGCAACATAAAATACATTTTAAATAAAAATCTACATGGGTAGGCTTAGCCTACAATATTAAGCCTACATATAATAATCTGGTAAACTACTTGAATGAAAAACTTGAAACATTAGCAGCAGCAGCATTTATAATCCCCCTTGGTCTGAGAAAGGAAACAGTAAGATTACTAGACCTGGAAACTTCAAATATAGAACTGAACACAACTTAAATCATCCCTTGAGGAGGGTGACAGTAAAATTAGAGGGCGTCCCTCGTTTACACTGTCAGTGAAATGTGACCAAATTACGATTTTTTGCTCACGTGACACAGATCCGATGTGTTCTATGACGGTGTAAACAGGAAAAAAACGCGTGCATTCGGATATATCGAGATAGGTTTCAGGCCTCATTCATATGTGGAAATAAATCGGATATGTGCAAATGCGACTGTCATGTAAACAGGTAGGTCGGATTTTCTGAGGCATTAGGCAACGTCTCCGTGGTTTAATGACGAGAGAAACCCACGCGCATCTGCAAAGGGACGGATGACCCGACGAAACGTTGTGTCGTCATAGGAGAGGAATGTGGACAAACGTTGACAACATATTAAAAAATTTCGGACCCACTGCTCCTCGTTAAAGCCAATATTTAAAGCCAGTATGCTCCCACCAGTCCTGAGATCTCACACACAATAACTGAAGCATATGCAATTAATTTAATTTAATCGAGTAAATTCTTGTCGACAATTAATCGATAATCGATTAACCGTTTCCATCCCTATTGGGACTAAATTGGCCCACTTTTAGCATATATAAGTATATGTTTAAGTATATGTTTAAGTGTACTATAACTACGTTTCTCATTTGTAATGCATCTGTATTTCACACGTATCCCTTCCGTGGAGAGGAATGGCGAGCAAGCGAAGACACCTGAGCAGAATCTAGTACCGGCTAGTTGAAGCGAGTACATGAGAAGAAACTGGCTACACTCTGAGATTATAGAATCTCGCGAATGTGTTGGGTGTCGCCCAGCCTGCAGCTCCGCAGATGTCTGTTAGCGAGGCGGCATGCGCTAGAGCCCAAGAGGATGCCACACTCCGAGTGGAGTGGGCCATCACACCAAGGGGGCATGGTCGACCTTGCTGCTTTTATGCCAAAGCAATGGCGTCCACTATCCAGTGAGACAACCTTTGCTTGGAGAGAGCCTTTCCCTTCAGCTTCCCACCATAAAGAGCTGGACTGAGGTCCTGAAACACCGCGTTCTGTCTACGTAGGCACGGAGTTGGGTTCTTGATGTTTAGAAGAACACCAGTTGACGAAGAGGTTCCACTTCAACGCGTAGGCATGTCTCGTGGATGATGCTCTAGCGGAAGTGATGGTAGCCACCACCGCTGGTGGTAGGGTACTCAAACCTGCCTCATCCCATCCAGGAGCCACATGTGGAGGTTCCAAGGATCGGGACAAGGGTGCCATAGGGTGCCCCGTCACTGAGAAAGCAAGTCCTTCTTCAGGGGAATTGGCCAGGGAGGTGCTGTCACGAGGAGTACTAGTTCTGAGAACTAGGTCCGGTTGTGCCAATACAGGGCAACCAAAATGATCTGCTCCTCGTCCTCCCTGATCTTGCGCAAGGTCTTTTCCCCCAGGCTCACTGGGGGAAACGCATACTTGCGTAGGCCCAGCGGCCACCTATGCGCCAGTGCATCCGTGCCGAGCGTGCCCTCGGTCAGAGAATAATACAGGGCGCAGTGGGACGAGTCGTGGGAGGCAAACAGATCTACCTGTGCGTCCCCGAACTGATCCCAAATCAGCTGGACCGTCTGGGAATGGAGTCTCCATTCTCCAGCGAGAGGCCGAAGCCGAGACAGCTCATCGGCCGAGCTCATCCCCGTCTCCCGGGATATAAATGGCTCGAAGCGACCTCAGATGCTTCTGACTCCATATTAGGAGGTGGCAAGCGAGTTGTGACATACGGCGGGAGCGTAGACCACCTTGATGGTTGATGTACGCTACTGTCGCGGTATTGTCTGATCGGACTAGTTCGTGCTGACCCCTGAGCAACACACGGAAGCGGTGCAGGGCGAGACATACAGCCAGCAACTCCAGGCAATTGGCATGCCAAAGGCGCTGGGGTCCTGTCCAGGAGCACGCGGCAGCATGTCCATTGCACATGCCACCCCAGCCCGTGGTGGAGGCATCTGTTGATACAACATCATGCCGGGAAACTCGTTCTTAGGGCACTCCGGCCCATAGAAAACTGAGGTTCGTCCACAGGGTGAAGGTCTGACGACAGGCCGGAGTCACTGGGACTCGGAGCGTGCCGTGTTGCCATGCCCACCTCGGGACTCGATCACGAAGCCAAAGCTGAAGCGGTCTCATATGAAGCAATCCGAGCGGCGTTACTGCGGCTGCGGATGCCATATGCCCCAGGAGCCTCTGAAATAGTTTCAGTGGAACCGCACTTTTGCCCTCGAACTGACGAAGACAAGTCAGCAGTGACTGTGCGCGCTCGCTCGTAAGCTGCACGCACATGGCGACCAAGTCGATCTCCATACCGAGAAAAGAGATCCTCTGCACGGGGCAGAGTTTGCTCTTCTCCCAGTTGATCCGAAGGCCCAGACGAGCTAGGTGCCAGAGCACTAGGTCCATGTGTTCGCAAACCTGGTCTCGAGAGTGAGCTAGGATTAGCCAGTCGTCGAGATAATTCAGGATGTGAACCCTGTGTTCCCGGAGGGGAACAAGGGCTGCCTCGACGATTTTCGTGAAGACGCAAGGAGACAGGGCTAGCCCGAATGGGAGAACCGCGTACTGGTATGCCCGCCCCTCGAAAGCAAACCAAAGAAACGGTCTGTGTCGAGGTAAAATGGAGACATGGAAGTAGGCGTCCTTCAGGTCGATCGCTGCAAACCAATCCTGCGGCCGCACGCACTGGAGGATGCGTTTGGCCGTGAGCATCTTGAACGGCAGCCTGTGAAGGGAGCGGTTCAAGACGCGCAGGTCGAGGATTGGCCATAACCCACCGGATTTCTTCTGGTTTCTCGTGACCCAGCGGGACAGTCTGGAAAGCTCTAGCCAGGCTCCCAGAACTGCGCCAGCGCGGTCATTCGAACCACAGACGTACCGTCGGTGGTGCAGCGAGGCGGAATGACCGGCCCAGGCGAGGGTGGCATAGCATAAATAACCGCGTCCTGCCAGAGGAGGCCAGGGGAGGACCAGCATCCCACGAGGGTGTGCTCTGGCAGGGGTCTGGCAACAGAGGGGGATGAGAGGAGCGTGGCCCGTGGGCAGTGCATGCTGTCATCCACAGCCTCTTGGGGCTTGGAGAAAGGGGCATCTGTTCTTGAAATAAGAAATTCTCCCCCGGCCCTCCACCGGGGGAAGGAGTGGCCCTGCTACCAGCTCCTGAGAAGAACTGAGCCCTAACTCCAAGCTGCCCATCTCAAGAGTGCTGCTTAGCCTGGCGTTTGGCCAGCTAAGGGGCAGAGACGGGCAGTGCCACCCTCCTGCATCCTCCTCCTGCTCGGGGCCGGTGAAGGCTCGAGGGGAGGAGCCGCAGGGAGGCAGCCTCGGCGGGAAGCAGACTAAGGAGACTGCACGGACGGGTGACCGTTGGTGCAGAAGGCCTCAGTCCGCTTCAGGGGAGGGTTGAAGACTGTTGGGCGCAGTCCTCAACCACACCGCCGAGCAAACCGCCCGTCTCAAGAGTGCTGCCTAGCTAGGCATTTAGCCGGCTAAGGGGCGGAGACGGGTGGTGCCGCCCTCCTACAACCCTCTCCTGCTCAGGGCCAGTGAAGGCTCGAGGGGAGGGGCCGCAGGGAGGCGGCCTCGGCGGGAAGCAGACTAAGGAGACCGCACAGATGGATGACCGTTGGTGCAGAAGGCCTCAGTCTGCTTGTAGGGTGCCACCATTGCGCATATGCTGTAGGGTACAGTCCTTAACCCCACCGCCGAGGAGCCCAGCCTGGGACATGGGGGAGCTGAGAAAATGAATTCTCAGACCCCCTCACATCAACCTGGCTGAGCCCATTCCTGGACCACACCTGTGGACATCACCTGGCCCGGGATCACGCAGGTACCGATGTCGTCCGTAGAGTGAGGTCAGTAGTGTGCGTGGCGGATTGACCAGCCCGGACATGGGAGGCATAGCGTCCCTGCGTGGGGGCGTGGTCGAGTTTCCGCGTTCTGTCAGTGTTGGCCAGGGAAGGACCAGCGTTCCACGGGGGCCGGGTCTGACAGAACTCCCGAGTCAGCACTGCCTCGAAGGCGAAGGCGACGCACAGCACTGCATGCCTGTGCCACGATAGTGACAGAGAACATACAGCCCATGATTGCCACGCGATCGAGTGCAGTGAAGGCGGAGGACGCCCGCGGGCCACGATAAGTCATGGGGACCCTCGCGAGCCGGAGGCGTCCTGATGCACGTCCGGGAGAAAGGCACTGGGAGCGAGTGCTGTAGAGCAACATGCGCCCAGGAACCAATCGTAAGCCTACAGCGCTCGGGGGGAGGGCGCCACTCCAACCGATGCTTTCAGCTGCCCGGGAAAGCATGGCCATCAGCTCTGGATCTGACTCGACTAATGCTGACACTCCCGAGGGAGGCAACGCAGTCGAATCCTCATTTCTAGAGGAATCAAACCCACCTTGTGATGCTGTGAGTGACATGACACCATCTGCTGGAGTCCCGAATGAAAACACTGGGTCCCCGAGAGGAACCAGGCACACACGGAAGCCCCACGGTTTGTGATGTGGAGGGGGTGTGGCCCGAGGAAAGCTCGTTGGAATTATGCCACACCATAACCCTCAGATCACCCTGGCCACCAGCCAAAGTATCCCCTCTCGAGGAAGAGATAGATTGGGGTGTGGCAGAGGGGACTCTCACACAGAGATCATTGAGTCTCGATCTATAAACATTGCGATGGTCATGTTCTCGCAATGAAAACATGACTCATCCACGAGCGCTGCCGAGCGTGATTAAGCCCAACACGCGAAACAGCGCTCGTGACCGTTAGGCAGATGAATCACGCGCCCACATCCAGTAAATACACGGACGAGCCGCCTTGAAAAAGATGTGCCGCGTGCAGCTCTTTTAGAGAGAGGAAAAAGCTCAGCAGAGTGCTGAAGTGCTGCAAAAGCAAAAATCTGTCATAGTATGGAGGTGCATCAGTGCAAACGGCATGGGTGACTTGCATTTGTGTGAAGGTACTATTGATGTGGAGGCGTATATTTGGATTATACAGAGACATAAACTGCTATCAAGATGACATCTTTCATGGGAAGCAAGACAATGCTAGGGCCTCATTCTAAGTGGTTTCTAGACACTCTGCACCAAAGAAGATATGTGCCTGACTGACTGCCTGCAGTCCAGATCTGTCTTTTATGGAAAATGTATGACCCATCATAAAAAGGAGAATCAGGCAACGATGACCATAGACTGTTGAGTTGATGTCTTATGTTAGGCGAGATTGGGCAAAGATTCCACTTGCAAAACTACAACAATTAGTATCCTCAATTCCCAAATGATTAAAAGTGTAATTAAAAGGAAAGGTGATGTGACAGAGTAGTAAACATGCCTATGCCCCAACTTTATTGGAGTGTGTAGCAGCCATCAAAATCAAAACTTCTTTATATTTACAAAATAAAATTAAGTTGGTCAATGAAAAAATTGGAAATATTTTCTTTGTACATATGTCATTTAAATAAGATTCAAGGGAATTAACAAATCACAGATTCTTGATTTTATTGCATTTTGCAAAATGTCCCAATTTTTCTGAAAATGGGGTTGTATTAGCAGTAACACTTTATTTAGATAGTCCACTTTAGACATTCTACTAACTATAAGTAATTTTGCAAGTACATGTCACCTCAGTCTCATTAGAGCATTCATAGACTGGTAGGGTTAGGGTTACATATAGTTGGCAAGTTACTTATAGTCAGTAGAATGGCTGTTTGGGAACCATCACAGTAAAGTGTTGGCAGATATTAAGCAGACACTCTACTAATACTCTAATGAGAGTTAGTTGACATGTACTTGCAAAGTTACCTAAAGAGTCTAAAGTGCACAATTGAAAAAAAGTGTTACCTATTTTTTAAAGCATTTATTAGTCTTTGTTAATGTTAGTAAAATTTGTATTGTTCATTGTTTATATTTAAGTTCACAGTGCATTAACAGATGTAAACAAATGCATCTTTGGATATTTAAAAATATATTAGTAAATGTTGAAATTAACATTATTATTTATTGCTAGTTCATGTTAACTAAAATAGAATACTGTCACATAGATTACTGTAAAATAATGTTAACAAATGAAACCTTATTGTAAAGTGTTAGTGGTATTTTGGAAAATGTCCTCATTTTGTATAATAAAATAAACCTCTCTTCCAGCAGATAACGTCTCATGTCTGTGTCACCATCCAGCTCGATCATGGACCAGAACACAACCAATTCAACTCAAGGACCTTGTGGCTTGTCTGAAATGCCAGCTCGTACATTCTTTATATCTGTATACTCTCTGGTTTTTCTGGCAAGCCTGGCACTCAACAGCATTGCACTATATGTGTATTTTTGTAAATCTATAAGCCAGTCCAGCATCACAGTCTATCTCAAGAATCTGGTTATAGCAGACTTGTTTGTCTGCCTGTGTTTGATATTACGCATTGCCAAATACGCAAGCACTTCAGTGGAAATACAGCGTATCTACTGTATCTATGGTGCTCCAGCTTCCTACCTGAACATGTACTCCAGTATTCTCTTCATGGGCTACATTGCTGCAAACAGGTATGGATGTTTCTCTCTAGTTTTCATAATTTCTTTTTATGACGGCCTGACCAAAAATGATGTCGGCACTATTTGGCAAGTTTCCAAGCACAACTAAGCAATGCTTATGTCACACCGGAATGTGAGGTTCTTAATTATACCAGAATTTAGTTTCTCCACTGACAGGAAAAGGATAGCAACCACTTCTAGAATTTATTCAATATATTTAATAACAATTTACTCACAATGATAAAATAGGCAACAGGATAAAAAAGTAAAGAAAGGCAACTCACTGGTCAGTTAACACAGCATAATTCATCACAATTCATGAATTCATCAGCTTAGATTCATAATCCAAATCCTGTCATATATCAGTATATAAAATCATCAACCAAGCATAAAAATCCCGAATATAAAATGCATTGAAAGAAAAGTTCGGCAGTCTTTAGTCAAATCCCAAACCACATTCAAGGTCCATTGGCCTTATGGAAGTCTGATAGACGAGCGGGCCGCAGAAGGGGGTGTTGATTCAGATAAGGCAGTCTAGTTAGTTCGTCCCTTCACGCAGCTCCGTGATCCAATATAAACAGCGGCAGCACTGAGGAGGAGTAAAAGCAGCCCTTAGTCTCTTTAGCAAAATACTGGCCCAGCTCTCACACACACACATAAGTTGATAGGACAACTTTTTTTTACCTAGCTCAAATCAGACGTTGAATCCACCGCATGAACATCTGCATCCCTCTTCTGCTCCGCTGTATACACAAATACACAAAACCCTGAGATCGCAGCACACCCAGGCATGGATCACACGCACCCAAAACACCAGTAAGCTGAGCACTTTCCTTCACTTATCTCCATCAGATCCGTGCCCATTGCTCGTGTTGTAGATTTTTTTTCCTATCTAGCTCCTACTCTAAGTCTACTGGGGATGTCTCCAATCGACGTTCTCCCTAACGTCTCCAATCAACGTTTAATAAATAGTCTAACGGGGACGTCTCCAATGGACGTTCTCCCTGGGCCGTCTCCAATCGATGATCCCTAACGTCTCCAATTGACGTTTAATATATAGTCTATCTAACTAACTTGCTTCCCTAACTATCTTTCTTCCTGCACAGGAAATAGACAAACAGACTTTAGCAAATGTCCCTTAAATGCTTTAATCATGGCCGGAGGATCTCTCGAGCAGTTCTCAGAGAATCTCCCCCAAGAAGAAGCAAGGCCGGAGGATCTCAGACAAATTCCATTGAGAATCCCACCAGCTAAAAGAATACAACAGTTTTTATAGAATAAGGAGTTTTGGCAAAAATGTCATGCTGCATTACATAATTTCCCCACAATTTGATTGGTTTTCATAGACAAACCCTTCTGTTACCAAGCAAACTTTGTTTTAATGATTACTTCATTGTTAATCAAAAGGTTCAAATTTAGTCATCTGTCTAGTTTCAATTCCCAAATTTGTTATTTATACACTCACACTACCAAAGTAAAAAGGGGTATGGCAACACAACATACAGCAGTCAAAAACACAGGACAGAACGTTTTAGTACATTGTGTTTCAAAGTGTTACCATGTTAGGTGTGAAAAAGGAAGTAAGGTTAGATGTTAGAGACATGGTTAGTGTTCCTGCCCACAGGTTCGGCTCGCAGTGTGCGTTCGTTCCCTTGCACACCTTCACTCTGCCCCACTCTGCCCTCCATTTCTCGCTTGTCTCTTCCTATCATGCAAACTGCCGCACCTGTCCTTAATCAACAATCCATTAGTCCGAGCAGCGCTGCCAATGCCACCAATGTCAGAGAGAGAGGGTTGGGTCTGTCAATCATAACTGTTCGTGAGTATTTAGGCCCACAATTAAGCACCCAGTGACACAGCAATCAGTGATCAAAAATGCACATAAGGCACAAACCAAATAATAAATTAGGTGGGTGAAATAAATGACGCACAGGGGGTTCAATACTCTAGACAGACAGATGTTTTGCATTTGACACTTACAAAGTCTTACAAACACATTTTAATAAAATGTAAATAAAGGTTGAATATGTCAATCTTCCTAGGCCAGACATCACTTTTGGCCACTTCTGTAATTAAAAACAAATATTACACATTAAGTAAAGTCTAATAACAGTCCAAATATGAATATATTTTACTTCAGTAGCAAGTCATGGAGCCACAAACCCTGTTTCTGTATTCTTTGAATTCTTTGCTCCTTTGTTTCAGGTACATGAGGATTGTCCGGCCACTGGAGACTCACGTGCTGCAAACCGTCCGCTCGACCCGCTACATCTGCATAGTGACCTGGGCTGTCCTGTTGTGCTTTGTTTGTGTCTACATTGCTGTTTTTGCCAGTGCTGGTGAAGAAACCACTCCCAACAGTGGTTTTAGCTGTGAAAGTTTTCATAACAGCTTGGTCAAACAGATCTACCTAGCCATGCATATCACTTCCTCTTTAGTATTTTTGTCTGTGCTGGTCTCCCTGATTCTGTTTTATTGGGGGAACGTACAGAGGCTTCGACAAGCTCAGCGCACAATGCCGGAAAAGCCTGGGAACACAAAGCTCAGCAAGTCAAAACGCAACATGCGAGTACTGGTGGCGGTTTTCTGCATGTGCTTTGTGCCCTATCATATGGTGAGACTGCCGCACGTGTTCATCAGTCCCCAGATGCATGACTGTACAGCAGCTCAGGCCTTCGACATCATAAAGGAGCTGACCGTCCTGCTTGCAGTGCTAAATGCCTCCTTGGATCCACTTATTTACTTTGTCTTTTGCAAGACCTTCAGGGCCCAGCTTAACCTTCAAAGATTTCAACAAAGAAACCAGTAAGTTGAGTTAAAGGCGAAATGTGTGATTAGCGCACGAAACAGAACTGCAAAAATTAAAATCCAGCCCATTTCATGATGTAGGCAAGATATGGTCATGAGATATCAGCCCTTCATAGGTTTGTCCATGGGTCCCATGTCGCCCCTATCTGAATTAACCCTCAGGTTGTGTTCAAAACCGTATAACACTTTTTTTGTTCCCGTTCAAAAATGACCGGCCTATAAAAAATAGCTTATAAATCACTTGTTATGCTATATTATCACCCAATATTGGATTCAATCTTTTTGTCAACTTGTTCTCTTTCAATTAGGACTGGTTTTATATTTCTGTTTGCATCTGATTAATCATAGGCGTCATTTATCTGAGAGTAGGCATCTCATTTTTTGAGTAAAAAAAGCATTATTTTTGAATATTTTTGAATAATTTTGGAAATATTAAATAAAATATAAAAAATTGCCACTGTTGATCACACTAGTCTACTTTAATTTTTCACTAGGAAGTTTGTTTTGAAAAACCTTTATTTTGTAAAAAATGGCACAAAGTTATACTTGTGGTGTTCCTGGTCAAAAATGATACCTACTCTCAGATAAATGAGGCCTACGATTAATCAGATGCAAATAGAAATATAAAACCAGTCCTAATTGAAAGAGAACAAGTTGACAAAAAGATTGAATCCAATATTGGGTGAATATTTGTACAAAATAAAAGCATTTCAAAACAAACACCCTAATGAAACATTAAAGCACACTAGTGTGACAAACATAGCAATTTTTCTTCATATTTGATTTAATATTGTGAAAATTATTCATAAATAATGCTTTTTTTACTCAAAAAATGAGATGCCTACTCTCAGATAAATGAGGCCTACGATTAATCAGATGCAAATAGAAATATAAAACCAGTCCTAATTGAAAGAAAACAAGTTGACAAAAAGATTGAATCCAATTTTGGGTGATAATATAGTATGAGATATTGATAAGCTATTTTTTGTTGGCCAGTCATTTTTGACCAGGAACACAACAAGTGTAACAAGGTGACAATGGAAGCTTCCAAAAGTTCACTTGAACAATTTATTTGTTTAATTATTGATGTAGCAGTACAGAAATATTTCTTTTCATTTTAAGACTTTTCTTTGTTTTATTTAGCTTGACACAAATATTAATATAAAATCTTAAAATCTATATTAAATATGCTATTATAACATGATGTCCAGCCAAGGAAAATGGACATCTTCGCCCTGTATTTAAATATTCTTAAAAATTTGCTTGGATTTAATTGTTTTATTTGTGCTAAAGCAATGAAACCTGCCAAATTGTACAGACATCATTGTTGGCCAGGCTGTCATATAATAAAATTATGAACACATGCAAAAACAAGAGAGAGAGACAGCCAACTAAATATCAATAACTGATTATGTTGTAGTCAATGTATGCTTTTTGCAGGAAGATTTTTGTGTTTATATCTGCATTTGTTTTATTGCATAAGAAATAACCTGTAGCTGTAGTTTGCTTTTTTTGCCAAATAATTTTGTCAGATAAATACTTTAACCACGTTAGTATTTTGTACATTCCTCATATTTTCCTCTTTGATGGTTTAATTAATAAAACTTGTAGGATCATTAAAAACAAAAATCCCCTACAGACATCACTTTTGGCCACCACTGTAAATACATTATATAATAATAAATGCCACAGCACTCAGCGTGGGGTGAGAGAGGAAACCAGCTTGTGCCTGACAAACACAACATCCGTATTTAAGTCCCCTTTGAACTCCCACTGAATCCTCATATGCAGAGCTAATGATAATAAATCAGGAAAGCTCTTCAGACAGCTGTGGTAAATGTTCTTGTGTTGTATTATTTTTATGCTCTAATGTATTTGGTTGGATTTGTAAAACTGATTCGCAAAATATTTCAGTTACTTTAAGTTAAGTTATTCTGTTTAAATTGAAATTCTTACATTGCACTTTTAAGTTAAATTCAGGAATGTTCTGTAAATATTCAATTTTCTTGTTAGTTTATTCACATAAAAATAATTTTTTTGTCATTATGCTCACAAAGAACTCATATCTGGTTTGCATATATATATGAACACTCTGTGGCATGCCGCGCTAGCCTCAAACAAGCCCCATGATATGCAACTTTTTAAAGAAGCCAGAAACCGATATACTCGAGTAGTTAGGGAAACTCCAAAAAGTTTTGGGACACTGTTAAAACTCTGGAGAACAAAGTTATCTCCTCCCAACTTCCTACAGCCCTAAAATTAGATAATACTGTTACTACAGATAAGGTTAAGATATTAGAGAACTTTAATAAGCATTTCGCTGAAGCCGGCCATGCACGCCTTTCATTTTAATACTCGCCCTCAAGCTAGCTGCCCTATAGCCACAACACCCCCGTGCCCAGCCCCCTTCACACACTTTTCCACACACTTTTCCTTTACCCCTATCCAGACAGCCGATGTACTGAAAGAATTGCAAAAGCTGGACCCTAACAAATCAGCTGGGCTGGATAATTTGGACCCATCTTTTCTAAAATTATCTGCAAATATTTTTGCTGCCCCCATCACCAGTTTATTTAACCTCTCTCTCTTATCTTCTGAAATCCCGAGAGATTGGAAATCCACTGCAGTCATTCCCCTGTTTAAAGGGGGAGACACCCTCGACCCTAACTGCTACAGACCAATATCCATTCTACCCTGTTTTTCCAAAGTTTTTGAGAAACTGGTCAACAAACAAATTGTCAGTCATCTGGAATCCCACCGCACTCTTTCTGCTATGCAGTCTGGTTTTTGTGCTGGTCATGGCTGCCATTGATAAAAAGCAATACTGTGCAGCCGTCTACATCGACCTGTCCAAGGCATTTGATTCGGTTAATCACCGTGTTCTCATCAGCCGACTCAATAGCCTGGGCTTCTCCCATGATTGCCTCGCCTGGTTCTCCAACTATCTCTCCGACAGGGTCCAGCGTGTTAAATCGGAGGGCCTGTTGACGGGACCCATGCCTGTCTCTATGGGGGTGCCACAGGGCTCGATTCTCGGGCCGACTCTATTCTCCCTCTACATCAACGATGTGGCTCTCGCTGCTGGTGACTCTCAGATCCATCTTTATGCAGATGATACCATCCTGTACACATCAGGCCCTTCATTAGATACTGTGCTCAGAAATATCCAGGAGAGTTTCAATACCATTCAACATTCTTTCCAAAACCTTCAGTTATTATTAAATTCTGGAAAAACTTTTCAACCGTTCACTGCCAACACCTTCTTGTCTACCTAACATCATCACGCTGGATGGGTCTGAGCTAGAATATGTTGATACATATAAATATCTAGGTGTCTTGTTAGACAGTTCTCTCTCCTTCCAGCCGCACATTAACAAACTAAGATCTAAAATTAAATCTAGAATTGGCTTTCTCTTCCGCAACAGGGCCTCCTTTACTTATGCTGCCAAAATGACTATTTGGCGAAAATGACTATCATTCCAATGTTCGATTTTGGCGATGCCATCTATAGAACTGCCTCAAATTTTCTGCTGAAAAAAACTGGACGTGACCTACCATAGTGTCATACGTTTTGTTACAAATGCCCCTTACAACACCCACCATTGCAAGCTCTATGCATTAGTCAGCTGGCCGTCATTAACTACTCGCCGTTTAACTCATTGGTACCAACTTAGTCTCTGCTTGGCAAAGTCCCGTAAGCTGTCTAGTTACTATTGCTCTACCTACTCGCAGTCTACGATCTAGTAGGTATATCGCCTTAGTCACCCCGAAAGTCTGCTCAACATTAGGCCGCCAATCCTTCCAGTTTGCAGCCGCCAATGACTGGAACGAATTACAAAAAACCTTAAAACCTGAAACACTCATATCACCAGTTGCCTTTAAACTACTCCTTTCTGAACATCTGACTGATCTATGTACATAATAATTGTCTTCAGTCTTCTCTCCCTTATGCTATGCCCGCATTGCACAGTGGATTTTCATTCACCTGCACTACTGTCATACCTGCTGACTTTTTTGTATTATTATTACTGCTCAGATATTTTTTAATGCTCTTCCCCATAATCGCGGTCATATAATCAATGCACTTAAATGATCTATCGGTTAGATACACTTTAATAAGTACACCTTATATATCCAGTAAAATTATATAATTTTTTTAAATTTTTTTTTATCTTAAAATCAATCGCTAGTGCCTTAACTATGTTGCTCAACAGAACCACATATACCTTATCCTGTTTTCTTGACCCTGTCATGCCTTATTGTGTTTCACTGTAATTTGTAAATTTGCACTCCTGTGTTTTGTGTACTTATTATGTAACTCTATGTTGTCTTGCACAGTTTTCGCCTTATCTTGGCCAGGTCACCGTTGTAAATGAGAATTTGTTCTCAATCGGCCTACCTGGTAATATATATATATATATATATATATAGTTTTTTATAGTCTCATATTTTGTTGTACCTTATGTTGTCTTGCACTGTTCATTGAGTCTCAGAGAAACGTTATTTTATTCACTGTATTTGTATATGGATGTGCTGAAAATAAAGCTCTTTTGAATTTTGAAACATCTGACAAAGTTGATGTTTTATTGGTAACACTTCAGAATAATGCTCCGTCATTAATAAGTATGCAGAAAGTAATGCAGGACTAATGAATAGTACTACATTAACACTTCAGCTACTACTATTAACTAATATAGAATCAAGCTTAACTTATAAGTAAGTAATATCAAATTTAGAACTAAGATAGTTCCTTATTAGGTAATCAATAATTACTTCATGAGATTGGCATCATTAAAAACTAATAGGTAATTTTGACACTAAGTATTTATTACTAAGTAATTACTAATCACAATATTAATGTGTCTGAGACATTAGCAACTGTCTTTTTTGACTCTCAATGTTATAAAATACATCACTAATTACTCGAGTGTTAGGGGAGACTGGGGACAGTTGCAACACTTTTAGCATTTCTCTCAGTTACTCTGACTAGACAAACCAAATTTGTAGCCAGATGTTGCAACTGACCCCAAACAGTTGCAACACAACCATGGGACGGTTGCAACATGTTAAAAATACCTTCAATTTCACTAATTAACTTTAGCTTTTTGTCTCAATGAGCACAGAATTCTGAAAATATGATCTGTTTTAGGCCTACTATAATATAGTGTTATTTATTTATACAATAATATTATTGTAGCCTAGTCATATTTATCAAATAACAGTTATTGAGTTTTGTTTGTTTATATGTAGAACATAGGCCTACATAGATTCAGTGTGCAGGGGCCTGTTTCAGAAAGGAGGTTAAGTGAAAACTCTGAGTATGTTAACCCTGAAATGAGGGAAACTCTGGGTTTTCCGTTTCAGAATGGGAGGTATGTCAAACCTGAGAAAGCAGAGTAAGTCAAGCCCGTTTCTGAAAGAGAGGTAACTTATACTCAGAGTCAGTTACCATGGTAACTTACTCTGTGAACCTAACCTGGTCGGGAGCAGGTAAGAGATAAGAATACCCGTTTATACTTAGATTTAAACTTAGATTTTATAGGCTACTCCACATAAAAATGTGAAAAAATCTGAATGTGTAGATTGTTTGATGTGTAGACACATAATATTAACATTACCTCTGTAGGCCTCTCTGTGGCAGCAGAAACTCTTTATCCCCATCGTCCTGTGGAGATAATCTTTGGTTGAGTACACTTTATAACACTATTTGTCATCATTTCTGGTGTATTGAGTGGCTACTTACAACTGTCTGGGGTTCTGTTGGGACAGGAGGCTCCAAAAGACCAACAAAAAACCCAACCCAAAGTAAAATAAATGGAAATATCAAAAATAGCCTATATAAGAAATTACACATATGTAAACCTCTTACATTTTATGAAGGCCCTTGGCTCTTCGGGAGTGACTGGCTCTGAAGTCCCTCCAGGAATTCCCTCAGCCAAAAATGCTGCTACACTGCTAGATACTGGATGCTATTTAGTTATTCAATATGTAAAATATTTGTAAAGTCAGGTAGCCTACACCCATGATATGCTCAAGCCTTTTCTGAGTGAATTATGTTTTTATATTTAATTTTAAGATATTAAAGCCTCTTGGGGTACAACTGTTAAAAGTTTGAGAACCACTGGGACTGGGTTAAGGAATAGAACAAAATAAACATCAATATAATTTATTATTATAGAATTTATAATATACAATAATAAAGCCAACGATTCAGTCAAACATAAGTCAGCTCTCTAGGCTACAACGTTAAGTTAACATTAAATAAAGCTATGAAACTTCACTTTGCCCTCAGCTAAAACGTTTTGCCAGGGAACAAATTATAGATTAATGATACAAATAAAATAAATAAATCGCCCGTTAGATATACACAAGACGATTTATATCTCATGTTAAACCACTAGACTAGAGACATCCGAGCCAGCGGTAAGTCAGCAGCACTAGCCGAGGAAAGGCTGTTCTCGGCGGGGTACGAGCGCCGAGCGTCCGATTGCCTGGTTCTCACAACTCCGAAAACGTCAGATCAAATTTTCAAATAGGCGCTATCTTTATAAATAAACCAAAGATTTGATCTTTAAACAACTACATTCTCGCCTGAAATACTCTTAAAACTACATTTCATGACACAATTATTACAGTATTTTTAAATTACGCGGGGTTTCTCCTCTGCTATTGACGCTTGCTGGTTGGTGTGAGATGCATTCTGGGATACCTGGCTGTCTCAAGTTCGCACAAGTCACCTCTCGATGCATCCTCGGTAAAAGAGGCGGGTCAAGAACACATCCGGGGATTTGAACTGGACTTGGCTAGATGTGAACTTTGAATTGGAACAGTACTAGGGCAGCAACTGATGACGTTTCACAAGTCCACAAGAACACAAGTACAGACAAGAACGCATATTGAGAAACGGCTTCAGAGTTAGTCAACTCAGAGTTGATTGAACTAACTCATTTCAGCTGTTCTGTAACCGAAAACTCAAGAGTTTCCCATCTCAGGGTATGTCAACTCAGAGTTTCCCATCTCAGGGTAAGTCAACTCAGAGTTTCCCATCTCAGGGTATGTCAACTCAGAGTTTCCCATCTCAGGGTAAGTCAACTTCAAGTTTTAACACAGAGTTGGTGGAACCTCCTTTCTGAAACAGATCCCAGGTGTTACAGATGATATTCAATATCTCCATATTTCAGTGTCAGACAGGAAGAACTGAACAATTTGCAATGCAACATACTTTTATGAAACATTCAATTTATAACTTGTTGCAACCTGTCAGCATCTGGCCGGGGTTTTCCGTTTTTGGCCACTAGAGGCCCCCATTGTGCTTTTTGTCTGATTCTTTTGTTTTCCCTTGTTTCCAGTAATCATTTGCACCTGTGCCTCGTTTCCCTTGTATGTATTTAAACCCTTAGTTTTCCTCAGTTCTTTGCTCTGTGTTTGTATGTTAGCACCCAGCCTTATGTGAAGCTGTGAACTTTTGTTGCTCCAGTTGGACTCTCTTGTGGAACTCTGTTTTGGTACACGTTTACTTTTTGGATTCATTTTTGGATTTATTTTTTGAGACTTTTTCTGCTGTACCTACTTGCCTTGTGGATTTACTTTTTGACTTGGTGGATTATCTGTTTTTCTCTTGGAATTACTTTTGACGTTGTGGATTTATATTTTTGTCTGAAGAACTTTACTTTTTACATTAAAACACCATCTCTAGTACTGCTGTGTCTGCCTCATCTCCTGGGTTCTGCTGACTGTTAGTGGCTCAGTTTGCTAAGAGACTGTTTCTCACACCGGAGACCCGAGTTCGTAACCGGGTCCTGACAGCAACCGTCCCCAACCCTATCAGCCATGACAGAACAGCATATGCCTGCTAGACACACTGACGCTGATACATGCTAACCATGTCACTTAGAAGTCAACAAAACAATAATTCAAGTTTTGACTAATTCATACAAAATGTCAGGACAGTAGGCTATGACAAAAATACATTTAATGAAAAAAATTACTTTCATACCTCCAAAACCAGTTTTGTTCAATAAATGCAGCAGCAGATGTTGAATATGTCTTCTGTCTTCTTGGTGGGGGGAGGGTCTAACTGTGCATGTGCAGTATGAGTGTCATCACTCTAGCTTGTTTCTGATTGGAGAAAAATGACATCTTGCAACTGTCCCCGGTCTCCCCCTATACTTAGTCACTAGGAGCTAGTAGTGATCTGGTGATCTGTCACGGTGTGGTGCAGGAAGAAGAAGAAGACGAAGAGTCAAAAGCTCCAATGCAAACTTTTACTTACAATTGAATTCCAACAGATACAGACAGGCAGAATGATCACACACACTAAATAGGACTGAGAACGGACAATGACAGACTGAACAGAAAGGAA
Source organism: Scardinius erythrophthalmus (assembly GCF_964197995.2). Classification (NCBI taxonomy): domain Eukaryota; kingdom Metazoa; phylum Chordata; class Actinopteri; order Cypriniformes; family Leuciscidae; genus Scardinius; species Scardinius erythrophthalmus. Next base: position 32,637,878 of record NC_138227.1, on the reverse strand, counting down.
CTAAATACAAACACTAACAGAAACCAGGTGACATACTGTAGATGATGATGATGATGAACTAACACAGGTGACACAGATGTACTGATAAAGGTTGTCAAGGAAACACAAGAGTGGCGGGAAAACAGAACGAAGGAAGACATGTGACTATGAACATAAACACTGACACGCGACAGGTCCAGATCACTATCTTTAGTTGGAACTCAGCACTATTTCTGAATAACTAAAGCACTTTAAGAACAAAATAATTGGTCCAATTTAGCAATTTAGTTTAAGTATACCAATTTAGTATACTAAAAGTGCAATTGCAGGGTATTTATATTAAATATACAAATATGTAAATGTATTTGTAGTATAATTAGCATAAAATAAATGTATTTATAATACACTTTAGTATAGTTCTTGAAGATTGTCTTTTTTTACTCAGAACATGGTCATAAAATGCATCACTAATTACTCAAATGTTACCTAGCCACTATTCAAGAACTAATAGTAATCTGGACCTTTATTTTAAAGTGAAAACAAAGTGTTTAAAGATGTCCAGATCACTAGTAGTTCCTGTATAGTGACTAGGTAACACTTGAGTAATTAGTGATGCATTTTATGATATTCAGAGTAAAAATTATGGTGGATTATGTCTCAGACACACAATAATGTTCTTTATGATTTGTCAGTTAATTAATAGTTATTAATGAGGCTAATCTCATTAAGTAATTATTGATTACCTAATAAGGACCTATCTCCTAAATTTTAGATTACTTACTGAATAGTTGAGCTTGTTTCTATACTGCAGTAGTCAATAGTAGTAGCTGAAGTGTTAATGCAGTATTACTCATTAGTGTTGCATTACTTCCTAGTTACTTATTAATGAAGGACCATTATTCTAAAGTGTTAACATTTATTGACACACAGCTGGTAACTTCATAGACTCTAATCAGCATCACATTAGGTTATGTTGATGCACTGGGAGGAGGAATCTGTTTGTGTACAGATATATATCAGTGGAGGAAGTTCCTGCAATGCTGATCAAGTGTCCACCCACGAGACAGACTGAGTGATTCTGTTAGTTCCTGTCTCAGAGTCAACGCCTCCTTCCTCTCAAATATCATGTGAGGCTCTTCTCTCCAACATGATCATTCTCTGTCATGATTCAAGCTGACTCAACTCTTCAAGTAAGTTTCTTTTATTATGGTAAAAGTTACCATTAATTATTAATATATTAAAGTTATTTTGAGTGTTTTACAATTCAGAGATGTCTGAATGCAAATTGCACCATATTCAGGCTGACGACATTCAAAATTCAAAGTCCTTCTGATTAAAATCTAAAATGAAAATTCGGTCATGCTTAATGTTGTAACCCATATGACTTTAGTTTGTTCTTTCTTTCCGTGGAGGACAAAAGGAGATGTTAGACAACAATGTTTAGTGACTGACAGCATCATTGACCATTCACTTCTAATGCATCTTTTTCTCGTTCAATGAAAGCGAATGGTCTCTTGTGGTTCTGTATAGCTTCTCCTTTGGTGTCAAGTCAAGTCACCTTTATTTCTATAATGCTTTATATAATACAGATCAATTCAAAGCAGCTAACATTAATAACATTAAAATGATTAAATGATGCAAACAGTTCATTTCAGCTGTACAGCAGCTCTAAGTGCTTTGGTTAGTTTCATTAAAGATCATCAATTATTAAAGCAGTTCTGCAGAAAAACAGTGACATCATCGTCCAGTTCAGTTCATTTCTTATCCAATCGTGTCAGTGCAGTCAAAACAGTAATATTTTAGAATAAGAGAAGAGTCATAGAGGTTTGGAACAGCCTTTTTTTTATAATGATCTTATTTATTAATCAACTATGACAAAATGATGAGGGAAATAAATTTTTTGGTGTTTGTACTTGTGAAAAAATTGTGTACTTTCAATCTTAAAAGTATATAGTGGTCAACATTTGAAGTGTATCAAAACCTTTCATCAAAGTTATACATGTCTAAGGAGAACTTAGGAGAAGTATATGTATGACTATTAAATTAAATAAAAAGCAAGAAAGTGACTGTGTTTCTAAGCACACTTTTAACAATTGCATTTTGTAATCATTTTACTTTTATAAAGTTATTTCTGGACATCAGCAAAAAGGCCTATAGAAGTTGTTTAAAACATTGCCATTGTCATTCAACTAAAAAAAAGTTCTTTCATTTTCCATTTTAGTAATGGACAACATCAACAACACACAGACGGAACAGAGAAACATCACGGATGTCAGCAGTGTTTTCACAAAGCAGGTTCTGCCTGTGTTATACTCCATCATCTTCGCTTGTGCCTTCATTCTCAATGGACTTGCCGCTTGGATCTTCTTCAGGCTTCCCAGCTCCTCAGCATTAGTTGTTCATCTAAAAAACATGGTGTTGGCAGACATTCTGATGCTGTTTACCTACCCGTGGCGTGTGGCCAGTGACCTCAGTAGCAGTGACTTGCAGTTGAGGCTGATAGTCTGCCGCTACACAGCTGTGCTTTTCTACCTCAGCATGTACACAGGAATAACCTTTATGAGCCTCATCAGCTTGGAGCGCTACTTCAAGATCGTCCGCAGCACCTCCAATGTGTCTTCCTTCCTGCAGCGCGTTTCGGTAGCGAGAGCTCTCGCGCTGCTATCTTGGGCCGTCATGATGTTCTTCATGCTGCCGAACACCATATTAACCAACCAACCAATGCTTAAAGAATTTAACTGCATGGCCCTGAAAAGTGAGCTGGGTCAGCGCTGGCACGAAATTTCAGCCCACTTCACCGTTGGAGTCTTCTGGGTGGCGTTCATGCTGATGGTGTTTTGCTACACCTCCATCGCCTGTCACGTGTACCGCTCTTACAAACGGGTGCAAAGGAACAGCAGTGAGGCAAGACGACGGTCAAATCGAAGCATATTCAGCTTGCTGGCCGTGTTTATCTTCTGTTTTGTGCCCTACCACGTTTGTCGCGTTCCCTACACACTTAGCCAAAGAACCGTGGCTGGTTTTAACGATTACAACCGCTTCATTCTCTTCCAGATGAAAGAAGCTACGCTCTTTCTGTCCGCCCTTAACGTCTGTCTGGATCCCGTCATTTACTTCCTAATGTGCAGGACATTCAGAGAGTCACTTTTGCAGACTTTGTGTAACACTTCTGTAAAGCGAGACACCAGGAGGCCTTCAGTAGGTACTGGGCTGAGTGTCAGTAATCTGTAAGAGGAAGAGCAACGGAATGGAAAATGCCATTTTCAAGACGTACACATATCTTGCTATGGTTTCCTTGCATGAGAAAATGCAGAATGAGAAGGCAAAATGAAAGAAGTGTCACACCAAAGTGGTGGTTTCCAGAAAACCAGTATCCAACCACAGCTCTCAAAATCATACTGAAATAAGCTAATCCTTAATGGCAAGGTATAAATAAAATTTACTCACCCTCATGTCATTTGAAATCTGATCTTAAAATAAATGCTTCATATTGATGTTACAGAAGAGCCATTTTAGGCTTTGTGAAGAACCTTTCAGTGAACAGTTCTTTTTTTTTTTCTACTTAGTGTGAAGAACTTTTAATAATCTGAAGAACCCTTTTCAACCTTTTGTGTAATGGGAAGTTTCCATAGGTGTCAAAGGTTCTTCATGGAAGCATATATGCCAAAAAAAAATTTTATTTAAGTGTGTACTTCTGTGAAATATAAATGGTGAAATTTTGAAGAATATCCCAGACAATCTTTCCCATACAATCAAAGTGAATGAGACTAGGGCCCTATTTTAATGATCTAAGTGCATGGTCTAAAGCTTAGGGTGTCCGAAGGGTTGATGGACAGGTAAGGGAATTATTGTGTAGACACTCTCTAAAACTAGTATCAATGTACTGTATATTCAACTCAAATACTATACTGATACTGATGATCCACATCAAGATGGCAGTAAAGAGTCTAACACAATTGAGGTATTGGTACTTAAACTACAGGAAGATGCTAATCCAAGCTAAAGATGAACCAGTGTTTGCCCCACATAATACATTCAGATATTTTCATTTAAACTTTGTTCTAATGACTAATTTCCCAAATTGTAATGAGATATTATTTGAATAGTTTACACTTCTTTTAATAAAGGTGTGAGGAGTCTCCCTCGGCCCTGCACACACAGTTAGTTATTTACGGGAGTGACAACCCTTAACCAAACTCACACTCGTAAATTTTCAGTATTCACACAACAGCAATCTCGGAAAACCTACACTGTGTGAATGTAACCGGAAAACTATCTGACGCGTACTGTAATACAGTGCGAGAGAGCAGCTCTGCACTGCACAAATGTGTGTCTACTGTGTAGTTTTCATGTGTGGTTTTGGTAACTTATATGAGCTGTGTGTGTCATCTGAAGGCTTTAGATCCAGTCACTGTTCTCCACCGAAACAGCTCCTGTCAGTGTTGTTTTCTACCCGCAACTCAAATGCCACGTGTGAGATAAAGACGCGAGCACATCGGTTAAAGACGTCCATCTAGCCCGTGTTTACAATGAAACTGCTGCTGGTTAATGAAGATTTGATAAACCCCCGACTCACTAGGACTCTTCCTGTTGTGTCAAAAGTGATAGGACTTTTCAGTTTTACGGATGTCATCTTTGATGTTACTTTGGTCCCTGTCACTATGATTACTGGTAAGAGAATACGGGCTTGACTCCTGTTGCACGTTCATACAGACAGTATTCGAGACTCACACCTGTACGTAAATGTGGTTATCATCCCAAAAACGGATATTGTGAATGTAGCCTTTAGCAACTTTGATTAATGGTGATGCGTCATTAAAGAAATGGGGTAACACTAGCCTATTCGCTAGTTGCACGTGGCCGCCATTTTGGATTTCGAATCAATGAGGGTATGCTAAGACACTTCCGGTTTTGCATTACGCCCGGTGCAGGGAGCTCGAGAAAGACGAAATGTATCTTTATAGTGGTTATAGAATCAATTATCACTTAAAATACTACTAAGATCCATATTACTATCACACGAGCCAATGGCAATTAAATGCACGGATGCGTAGTCAGATTAATGAATGAAATACAGCTGTTCACGAACAGAAGATTGTATTTTGACTCATGCTGCACGTGGCCGCCATTTTGGATTTCTATCTATTGGCGTTAGTGCTAGACAGCTAGGAGGCGCCTTCTGGCCCATTTCTATCTGCGTCTCATATTGACGCTAAAGGGTGCCATGTGCGTTGGATGAAGACGAAATGTCAAAAGCGTCAATATATGACGCCCTAGGATGAAAATGGGCTGAAATGTCGCCATGCATGTTTTTCAATCTGCCTGGGTCGCAACAGTTAACATTGTTACGTTGTGAAAATTCAGTGCACTTTAGCATAATGATATTTCATGTAAATAAATTATTACCGTGATTCTCTGTGTCTGTTAATGCAGAAAGAAGCTTTACCTGTATGATACGGAGCGGTGGGCATCGGCCTGTGTGGAACCTCGAGCTGTCGTGATCTGGAATAGTGTTCTTTTCTCTGTTCTCATGGCAGCGAGTGGCCTTGAGCTCATCTTCTGCGTTCTGCATCTCCTCACCGCCGCACTGGAGTTCATGTTTGGACCGGGCTTTTGCAAGAATAAGGTACAAATGTTTACAAAGAGCCTTGCCTTCACTGTAAAAAATGTCGCTGTAAAATAACGGTAATCTACTGGCAGCTGTGGTTGCCAGCAATGTAGCCTACTGTTAATTCACAGTTTTCCATTTTTACAGTATGTTACCGTAAAAATACCATGGAAGGTAAAAAAACAAAACAAAACTGTAATATAATATTAATGAAATAAAAGAACATTCATGACACACTAAAGGGCACGTTTAATTGCACTTTGTAACAAAGTAGAATTAAAAGTTTTACAATTTTAATCATTGTTTTAATAATCTTTAGCGCTTTAAAGAACACGAATTATAATGTGTTGACTATCAGTACTTAAAGTCCGCGTTAACCGGAAGTTGCAAACGACTTTTCTCCAGTGTTGTGACGCATTTCCCAGTGAAACGGAATATTGAACAGAGGGCAGGGTTTTACTCTAGCGCTCCTCCTCTCCATCTCTGCTCATAACAGACTAACGGTTTGAGGGGAGTGGTTAAGCGTTTCCCAAACCAATTCCTCAAACATACGTCATCAGAGAAGGTCCTCCAATGCAGAGGGGAGGGGCATTTTCAGATTTTGATTAAAGATTACGAAGCCAAAAAATGTTTTTGTGTGGACTGACTTGCATGGATGAATTGTTCACCACAAAACGATCAATTTAGGCAAACAAAGTAAATATGGTCAATTTTGATTTCATTTGGACTTTAATTAGAATTTAAACTGTATTTGATATTACTTTTAAAGTTAATTTATTTTTAATATACTATACGTCATCATTACAAATGTGTAATTACAAATGTTTTTCAATAGAAGTTTCAATAGAAATTATTTTAAAGTATATTTGAACTTTCTAAACTTTATAGCAAATTTGCATTGCAACATTTAAAAAAAACATGAACCATTTTTTTGTCTCTCTTTTTAGGTTGTTCCTGCTTGAAATAGCCAGAGGTTATATTATTTTCATCTGCATGTGAGGATGACATTTTGTTTCGGGGTTAAACTGTGAGCTATGACTACTTAACTTATTTTAAACAGAGGAAAAATAGAAATGAGAAGTGGATTAGGAAAGTCCGTTTTCACATCCCTGCATCTTTTACACCATCCATGTGCCTGTTGCTCAGCTGATTCAGCATAATGCTGGACAAATATACATAAGCTATTTAAAATACATATATGTGACTAATATAATGTGATATATTCTCAGAACGCACTTTAATCTGTATACACTGTTGGAATGTGAGTAATTTAATGCATATGTATGTGATAAAAGACTGGGTTTATATAGGCCTAGTTAATACTGAAATGCTGAGTGTTAATAGATGTTCTATTTATTGTTTGATTTCTACAAGATTAAAATCTAATTGATCTAATTGTATGAGTGATTCTGTGTGTAAAAGAATTCATCATTTATTAAATGTATTTTAATAAAAAATGCAAGCATCACACTTTTGAAGAAAAACACATTTCACAGAACATGCTTTTGATTTATAACGTGGTAGATTCTGTTCATAATTCATACTGTGAAACTGTGTGTTGTCATAAAACTGAAAAAAAAAAAACCATTCACAGACATCTGAGACAACAATGTTGGACTGGACACGTCAGAGTTATGACTTCAGCATATTTAAAGCTGCTTTAGTGGCCACAAGAGGGCCACATAGTTCATGTCCATCTTTACATCCAATGTGGATCTCCCAAAACAGTGAAGTGGTTCTCACTGCAGAGCCAAATGATGTCCAGCTCCCCCTCTGGATGGAGTTTGACTTTATTAGGTTTAGAGATAGGGTTATGTGTAGAGTTGGTGTGTGGCTGGACCTTCAAGCTCGGCCCTTGGGCATTTTTGCTATATACACCACAAATTGTGAAATGAGTGAGTGAATTTAGACACTGAGTTCGCCGGAAGGGCTGCCGCTTTTGCATAGTTTGTTTTTGCTGTTATCATTGGAAACTTAGCAAACTGTAGTATTTATCTTGAACTCTTGTCATGGAAGCTATGTATAAACCTTAATTAAACAATTTAATAATCATTTACAAAGGAATTTATACCTGTATGATATTATGCTGTCGCCACATTGGACCAGCGGTTTGGAAAACACAGGTGAAACTTGAAAAATTAGAATATCGTGCAAAAGTATTTCAGTAATTCAAATTAAAAGGTGGAACTATATTGTTATAACTGCCAGTTATTAAACGTGGGAGCTGACTGGAGCTAAGATACTAGGCTAATTGCTAGCGCAAGCTGAGAGCACTCGTGTCCCATACCAGAGTCCTGCACGGGTCCGATTTTGTAAACCCGCACCCGCCCGTACCCGCAGTGCTTAAAACCGCATCCGACCCGTTATCCGTCAACAGCACTAATTAAAATCCGCACCGACCCGACCCGCTTAAAATAGAACCGCTACCCGACCCGCACCCGAAATAAAATCAGTTTAGACTATCACATTATAGACACAATTACAAAAATGTTTATTGCCAGGTCATACAGAAGTTATTACAGGACATTAACACAAGGACAACTTCAGCCGAAGCTGTCAAAAGGCCGGTAGGCTACATGAAGAACATGGCTAACGTTACCACAAAACTGAGTAGCCTTATAACATTTTACCAATCGAACAGATGCGGCTACAACACTATCTGCCACGCAATTCGTCTAGCCGACAATTTTGGGTTCAAACACGCCCTGCACACCACACATTATTAACAGTGTTAAATTTTAAAATTACTGTTCGATAGAACTGCTTTGTTACCACAGTTATCTGCGTGCTTCCTCAGTGATGAAGTTCCACATTTGCGGCTATCCAACACGAAAATGCATGCAGCAAAGCCTTTCACAATATTTTCTTCAGATAACTCCAAATTTCTCCCACACACTGGACTTTATTTTTGATGACGTATTGTCGACAACTTTACAATCTCCACTAGCTATTCTTTTCCTCAACTCCTCAGCATCCATCTCGACGCCTGCAAGCAGATCGCGCGCGCGCCGTAATGAGGATTTTTTTAAAGTGAAAGTAACCCATACGTTATTCCTGGGAGGGCGGGGCGCGTGGGCACAAATAAGCTGATGTGGATTTTAAATGATTTTATCAAAATACTGGCATATTTTTGTAGATGTGTTCCTAAAATAATGCATATATTTTTACTTTGCATGTGATTGTTTTAAACCCGTGTTTAGACCCGTGTTTCCCCCGTGTCCGACCCGACCCGCACCCGTATCCGACACAGTTGGATATTTCTCACCCGTTTGAGCAAAATTTGCGGGTCACCCGTCGGGTACCCGCGGGCACCCGAACCCGTGCAGGACTCTATCCCATACTCCGGACGAGCATGAGTGTCTCTGTGAATGAAGCATAAGTAATTCAAACCAGCAGGAGGCAGTACTGCCATTTAACTTTATTGTTCAGAACAAAAATTTAGAACTGCACAGGCAAAAGACCATCTGACACATCTCTTTCCATGATGGTGAGAACCACATTTTTACATAGCAAAGCAGTAAATGAACCAAGAACACCCGAACTAACTTAAACATAAACACACATAACTTTCCTAACACAAAAACCCAACCATCTTGCTTTAATAACGCATAAATCAACTCCCAACAAACAATTACCCATAATGCACTCAGCTGCTAGCGCTGACTGCCAGGTCATTACAATATTTAGTATATACACTCACCTAAAGGATTATTAGGAACACCATACTAATACTGTGTTTGACCCCCTTTCGCCTTCAGAACTGCCTTAATTCTACGTGGCATTGATTCAACAAGGTGCTGAAAGCATTCTTTAGAAATGTTGGCCCATATTGATAGGATAGCATCTTGCAGTTGATGGAGATTTGTGGGATGCACATCCAGGGCACAAAGCTCCCGTTCCACCACATCCCAAAGATGCTCTATTGGGTTGAGATCTGGTGACTGTGGGGGCCATTTTAGTACAGTGAACTCATTGTCATGTTCAAGAAACCAGTTTGAAATGATTCGAGCTTTGTGACATGGTGCATTATCCTGCTGGAAGTAGCCATCAGAGGATGGGTACATGGTGGTCATAAAGGGATGGACATGATCAGAAACAATGCTCAGGTAGGCCATGGCTTTTAACTGATGCTCAGTTGGCACTAAGGGGCCTAAAGTGTGCCAAGAAAACATCCCCCACACCATTACACCACCACCACCAGCCTGCACAGTGGTAACAAGGCATGATGGATCCATGGATCTCATTCTGTTTACGTCAAATTCTGACTCTACCATCTGAATGTCTCAACAGAAATCGAGACTCATCAGACCAGGCAACATTTTTCCAGTCTTCAACTGTCCAATTTTGGTGAGCTCGTGCAAATTGTAGCCTCTTTTTCCTATTTATAGTGGAGATGAGTGGTACCCGGTGGGGTCTTCTGCTGTTGTAGCCCATCCGCCTCAAGGTTGTGCGTGTTGTGGCTTCACAAATGCTTTGCTGCATACCTCGGTTGTAACGAGTGGTTATTTCAGTCAAAGTTGCTCTTCTATCAGCTTGAATCAGTCGGCCCATTCTCCTCTGACCTCTAGCATCAACAAGGCATTTTCGCCCACAGGACTGCCGCATACTGGATGTTTTTCCCTTTTCACACCATTCTTTGTAAACCCTAGAAATGGTTGTGCGTGAAAATCCCAGTAACTGAGCAGATTGTGAAATACTCAGACCAGCCCGTCTGGCACCAACAACCATGCCACGCTCAAAATTGCTTAAATCACCTTTCTTTCCCATTCTGACTCTCAGTTTGGAGTTCAGGAGATTGTCTTGACCAGGACCACACCCCTAAATGCATTGAAGCAACTGCCATGTGATTGGTTGATTAGATAATTGCATTAATGAGAAATTGAACAGGTGTTCCTAATAATCCTTTAGGTGAGTGTATAACTATATAAAAAAAGAAAAAAAAAAAAAAAAAACTACCCACGATCATAAGCGTAGCAGCAACGTCTGCTGATTGGTCCAACTCGCTGTTACCATAGAAATGTTTACCTTACTGGCTGCTGAATTCAAACACTTACCTCTGTAATTGAAAATGAATTTCTCCCAGAAGAACTTGTACCCTTTCCTCAGTTTTGATGTTTCCACTTGAGAGTTTTTATTTACCATCCGAACCACATCGTCATATGTGACTTCAAGGCAAGCAGGTTGCGGAGACATTTGATCCAGCGGTATCTATCGGACTAAGTTTCCAAGCAACACAGCAGTAATGACTTTATGAACTTCTTCACTTATAAGATTGATAATATCAGGGACAAAATTATAACTATGCAACCGTCTACTACAGTATCGCATCAGGCAGTGCATTGTTGTCTCCCTGAGGAAAAATTTGATTCATTCGTTGCTATAGGAGAGGAAGAATTTACTAAACTCATTAAATCATCTAAATCTACAACATGTATGTTAGACCCTATACCGACTAAGCTACTGAAAGAAATACTTCCAGAGGTCATAGATCCTCTTCTTAATATCATTAATTCGTCTTTGTCTCTAGGATATGTACAAAAAAACTTTAAGCTGGCTTTGATTAAACCGCTTGTTAAAAAAACGCAACTTGATCCTACAGAATTAGTCAATTACAGGCCGATCTCGAATCTACCTTTTCTGTCACAGATATTAGAAAAGGCAGTATCCTCACAACTGTGTTCCTTTCTTGAAAGAAATGATAACTGCGAGGATTTCCAGTCCGGATTTAGACCGTACTATAGTACCGAAACAGCTCTCGTTAGAGTCACAAATGATTTGCTCTTATCATCCGATCGTGGTTGTATCTCTCTATTAATGTTACTCGATCTTAGTGCTGCATTTGACACCATTGACCACAACGTTCTTTTAAATAGATTAGAACATTATGTTGGCATTACGGGAAATGCAGTAGCATGGTTTAAATCATACTTATCTGACCGTTATCAGTTTGTAGCAGTAAATGAAGAGATGTCTCATCGATCACAAGTTCAGTATGGCGTACCACAAGGCTCAGTACTAGGACCGCTGCTGTTCACTCTGTACATGCTACCCTTAGGAGATATCATTAGGAAACATGGCATTAGCTTTCACTGTTATGCCGATGATACTCAGCTCTATATTTCTTCAAAACCTAACGAAACTTATCAATTCACAAAATTAACGGAATGCATAGCGGATATAAAAAATTGGATGACTTGTAATTTCCTACTTCTAAATTCTGAAAAAACAGAGTTTCTAATTATTGGACAAAAAACTTCCTCACGTAATAATCTAGAATACTGTCTAACACTTGATGGCTGCTCTGTTAAGTCTTCGTCGTCGGTTAGGAACCTGGGTGTGCTCTTTGATACCAATCTTTCATTTGAAAGTCACGTGTCTAGTATCTGTAAAACTGCATTTTTCCATCTTAAAAATATATCTAAATTACGTCATATGCTCTCATTGACAAATGCGGAACAATTAGTTCATGCGTTCATGACCTCAAGGCTAGATTATTGTAATGCTCTACTGGGTGGTTGCCCTGCACGCTTAATAAACAAACTACAGCTGGTTCAAAACGCAGCAGCTCGAGTTCTTACCAGAACCAGGAAGTATGACCATATTAGCCCAGTTCTGTCAAAACTGCATTGGCTCCCTATTAAACATCGCATAAATTTTAAAATATTGCTGATTACTTACAAAGCACTGAATGGTTTAGCTCCGCAGTACTTGAGCGAGCTCTTAACGCATTATAGTCCGTCACGTCCATTGCGATCTCAAAATTCCGGCCAGTTGATAATACCTAGAATATCAAAATCGACTGCTGGCGGTAGATCCTTTTCCTATTTAGCACCAAAACTCTGGAACAGTCTTCCTACCATTGTCCGGGAAGCAGACACACTCTGTCAGTTCAAAGCCAGATTAAAGACACATCTCTTTGACCTAGCTTTCACATAATACATTATAGACTTCTATAATTTAATGTTATGCTGCATAGATTAGGCCAGCCGGAACCGGGAACACTTCCCAAAAATCCTGATGTACTCGTTACATCATGAGAAGAATGGCATCTACGCTAATTTTAGTGTCTGTGTTTATCCCAAGGTTTTTCCTGCAGCCTGCCGGATCCAGGCCGTATCCAGATCTGACGAAGGACCTTCACCTGGACCGATGACAACGCAGTGCTGAAGTGCCAACTAGTCTCTCCCTATGGAGGATCCCAATACCACTCTACAGATAAGGCGTTGTCGGGAAAATTCGTCTCGCGGTCCTACCCCAAAGCAACAAATAAAATAAAATTCCTTATCAAAATTTATAAGGAAAGACAAGTATTTTGTTTAGGCTTGGCTTGTAGGGAATTCCAAACCTGCGTATATTCTAACGCACATAACTATAGAACCCATTCTAAATGCACATGTGAACGCCATCAGCGTTTCTCACAGGTTTGCGTTTAAAGTCTGTGTAGAGAGAATGGTGTCGTCTTAGCGGCCCCTAATTTAATAACAAATGATCATTGCGACGGAACCAAATCAATTAAAACTAACTTTAGATGGAAATAACTTAACTCTGCTATAAAGCCGAAACAATCTCTGTTACCTTAAATTATACGCTTATCTCTGTGAAGCTGCTTTGAGACAATCTACATTGTTAAAAGCGCTATATAAATGAAGATGACTTGACTTGACTTGACTTGACTAAGCCATTGTAAAAAGCTAACCGGAAGAGTCGTATCCCTACTAAAAGACGTACTTCCGGTCTTCAATTTTTTCGTGATAGGCCTATTGATGCTCGCTCGTTCCTCCGTCCTCCAGCCTGTGACCCGGAAACTGATCAAAGTTTAAGACAAACCATGTGCAAATTCATAAGTCAACACTGAGTATTTTCTCCTTAAAACTGCAGTGAACAAAAAGACAGTCTCAAAAACGCGGTTTGAAATCGCTGGTGTTTCTGACGTCACAAAACACCTTGTAACCAATCAGGTCAATGAGTGGATTCTGAGCTGGTGTGAGTAAGTGGAGGCGGGGTGCATTTGCATATTCATCGAATCTGTGTATAAGAGGCATGGGTGTAGAGTTACATTAAAACTATTTTAAGGCATCAAGATTTTTTTTTTCTAGGAAAAAAACATTTAATTTTGCTGATCAAAGATGAGTTTTAAGGGATAAAATTATAGACTACAGGGGGACTTTAAATATTTGAATATGCAACAAAGTTCACAGTTGTATGGTTATACGAGATACTTAAAGTCCACATGAAATCAAAATTGACCATATTTACTTTGTTTGCCTAAATTGATCGTTTTGTGGTGAACAATTCATCCATGCAAGTCAATCCACACAAAAAAATTTTTTGGCTTCGTAATCTTTAATCAAAATCTGAAAATGTCCCTCCCCTCTGCTTTGGAGGACCTTCCCTGATGACGTATGTTTGAGGAATTGGTTTGGGAAACGCTTAACCACTCCCCTCAAACCGTTAGTCTGTTATGAGCAGAGATGGAGAGGAGGAGCGCTAGAGTAAAACCCTGCCCTCTGTTCAATATTCCGTTTCACTGGGAAATACGTCACAACACTGGAGAAAAGTCGTTTGCAACTTCCGGTTCACGCGGACTTTAAAGTGCTGAGCTTTATTTTATTAATGTAATTCTAATGTCAGTCTTTATTTGGCCTAACAGTCTACATTGTTCTTATTTTCTTTGACGTCATGCATTTCTGGGGATTGTGTAACGTGAATTTACTGAAAAGCAGTTTCACTTTCAAATGAAGTCACACCACAGTCATTGCAACACACTGTGATTTCACAAAAAGTCTCTTCTGTGTGTGCAACATCATTATTATAATTGTTCTCCTAGATATTGATCATTTTATTGGTATGGTGACATGGTGTGAAAATTAAATGAATAATTCAGTATTATTATTATTATTATTATTATTTACAAATAGCAACACCTGAAATAGGCAACTACAAATTTGCAAACAATGGAAAAATACTAATATCATTATAGGCTACTTTTCTAAAACTGTGTATTGCAATACTTTATGGTGTGATTACAGCTTTAAAAGACAACCTAAAAGTAAATATAATATTATGTCTAATATGTTAAGTCTTGACTGCAAAAAAAAGTATTGAACATGTCCACCGTTATTAGGCCTACACTTTGAATAGAATTTGCATTGCACTTTTCCGGAAAGTGCCGGCTTAAAATAGCATTGAGTTGAGGAAACCCCTGCTTTGGATTCTCAGGATGTAATTCTTAAATTTAGTCTGTCTTATTTGTTTTCTCTACTTCTTCTTTTCCTTCTTATTGTCTCTCTCTGCTGGCGTCTCCTCTGTCACAGCGCTGCACTTTTCCTCTCACTCTTTCAAACCTGCTCTGCTCTGCTTGGGCACGCAAATATTTACAGATGAAGCTCCGTCCCCTCCGACACAATGAATGACTCAGATTGCAATATGTTTCTGAAAGAGACGAGCACAGGAACCGCAAAACCTGCAGCCTCTCGCATGCAGCAGGGCTCCAGCAATCTGACCGGAGTCTTGCGACAGTCGCCATGAGACGCTTCAAGAAATACATCACTTAAAAATAAAAATGCCATTCATTCACACGCATGACGTTCCAAACCCACATGACTGTCTATCTTCCATGAAAAACAAAATAAGAAATGATGAAGAAAGCTGATGCAACTCTTAAAGTTATTTCCTAACCTAACCATAACTGAACTTAACTAAACTCAGCTCATGTGGGCTGAGGTGGAATTTTTTTTATTTATTTTTTTATCCTTGACTTGACAACATGAGACGCAGAATTGGTTAGAGCTAGAGCTGCAGAAGCGACAAAAGGGAAATAGAAAGAGGAAGTTAGTCACCCATTTAAGATGGTGTGTGATATTTCATTTTTACACTTTATCTTGCCAGGTAGGCATGCGATAGAAAGAGAACAAGAAACTAATGGGGTTTAGAGGGTTTCAGGATTGGGAACTGGCGTGAGATGGACTGACTCATCTTTACCCACATGAATAACATATTTTGATAGGTCTGATCATATGTGCAAACCACTAGGTCATGTTTCTGACCATGCTTGTTCCATATTATTTAAACTAGTCACATTCAAACATCATTGATAATTTGATAAACAATTTCAGATGCTGCTGTATAAATATATTACAAATGTATATAATTATAAATGAGAAAAATGTAAAATATAAGTGTGTAAACAATAATTAAAATAAAATGAATATAAATTATGCAAAATTACAGATTATAATTAACTTTAAATAATGTCTATAAGAAGTCTCTTATGCTCAGCAAAGCTGCATCTATTTTTTTTTTTTTTTAAGATTGCCCCAGACTTTTCAATAGAAGTATATCACAGTTTCCACAAAAATATTAAGCGGCGAAACCTTTCAATATTTTGTAAGGATGGACTTCTACTAAGACTGAATTCAAGAATTCTAACCTGCTATAAAACAATAAAACTCACTAATCTGAAGAAGAGATCTATGGGACAGAGAGCACAACAAAACTTCTCCAATCTCGTCTCTTCCCCCCATGCTGAGTTCCTGACTCCTCACACTATCTGATCCCCTCCAGGTCTCATTCAGTCATGCAAAACACACACCTACTGTCTCCAGTTGTTTTATGAGAGGTCAAAGTAAATACTTTTGGTGCGAATGGTAAAGAAGGTTCATTCCCGCAGCAGCAGAACAGTCAGAAAAAGAAAACAATGCCTGTTCTTCTGTTGTGGGAGATGCCCCAATAAAGATCGTTGATAACATTTGTATTTATCCCCCAAACTCAGGCGTGACCACTTGGGCACGAGAAAGGGTCCAGCAAAAGCTGAATAAATATTTGGGTGCTAGATGTTTATTGTTCTTTTGTTCCACTGGGGTATTTAAAGGGGATTGGCAAACCACTCAAGGAAGCATCTGTAAACAGAACTTCCCACACTGTTGCTGTGTGTCTCTATTGCCAGGTATGCTGACTCTTTTAAACTATTTTTGATATTGCATTTTGAATTATGTTTGTACTTTATGCTGATCAGTTATGTATTGTGTATTCTGTTTAATCCTTTTTAATTGATGCTTAATCCTGCCTGGCAAAATAAATGTTACATCTTGATTTATTCTGAAGTATTCTGAAATCATTATTTTAATGTATTAAGGAGGCTGGTGCTACCGCAAATCTTAGTTAAGGTAGGTCAAACTAAAGGCGCATGTATACGGAGCAGTAGGCACGTAAACTGAAGACCTTTTGATTTCTGTCTATCACTGATTTAGCAAGTTGTATGGAAATGGCTAAAATAAACTACACTTTTTTGTACAAGTGAGCAGTAGGCAACTGACTTAAGAGGTATTAGCTAACCCTACATCCACTGACTAAAATCAGAATTAGCAAGTTTGTGTCCGTGAGAAACACGATCCGGCCGACGTGATCTCTATGCGGCATTGGGTCCATAATTAATTAATAACTGAAAGTATGGAAGGTCAAGAATAATAAAAGATCTAAATTAAATCACAATTCATATTTTGATCAGCTGTTAAGAGAGAAAATCAATAAATACGAAGAGTCACTTAAATTTGGAGTCAGATTAAATTATTCATGGAGTCAAAATTAAAATTGGAAATCAACTGTTTAATAAATTAAAGTAAATTTTCAGAAGCGCCCGAAAAGACATACACGCTGCATTGCCTTCGACCAAGACATCGGACACCGTCATTGGGCCGGTGATTGGAGCTTACAAAGTGGTGACCCCGACGTGATCTCCCAGTCTCAGGCGAGTGACGTCTTTCGGCGCGACAATTCAGATCCGAACGGAGCATGAGGTTTGAGCTTCTCCTTCTCTGTCTCCAGCTGCTGTGGTAAGTACATTTTTCCTGTATCTTTTAGAAAGTGTTGAGGGAAAACTTAGACGCACCTCATATAGACACATTGGTAGAACGGGTCGGAATACCCAGGATAGACCGGAACCGCAGAAAACCGGTATAAATCTAAGATTACTAGGAAAAACATGGCTTATCAGGGAAATGGTAGTTCGAGTGTAGACAAGGATGTAATGGAATCTCTCGCTTTGCAACTAAAAGATCTCCTCTTCCGTTTGCGTAACAAGGGAGTAGATTTTGATTGGAATAATGAGCAAATTTTAGCCTGGTACGCTACCGAGGGGCGAAAACTAGAGACTAAATCTCATTTTCGGAAAATTCCGGTCGCGATAGTCTATTTGCTACGTCGAAATGATTTAGCAACTATTGCTGAAAACGAACGCGTGATTTCAAACATAAAAGAACTAGAAGCAGCGCGATCAGATGAGTTGAAAAAACTCAGAGCACAGGTCGAAGCATCCGTGTATGATAAACAAACTTGGGCAAGACAGGGCGACGCGATGGGAACACAAATTAAAAAGCTTGAAAAGAAACTTCAAGTAGATAAACAATACACGTCCGCGCTCGAGGAGTGCTGCGGTTCTGCAGGTTTTCCTATAGCTGCAGTTAAAATAGCGGCGATAAATTCAAAAATTGGCGAGGATGTATACAGTGATAGTGACGAGGATGATATGGTAGCAGCTCTACCGAGCGGCATCCAAGATCAGTTGTCTCTGACAGAAGCTCGTAAACAAACTCCAAAGGCACGCTCTAGTCTGGGAGTGCGCGATCTTTCTCCAGAACCCGCGACTGAAATGTATTATCCAAATAAACCTAAAGAACCGAAACCACGCAGTCCCATAAGAACTCGAAGTAAATCTGGCACTGTTCTAAAAAAAACAGTAAAAGTTGCTGTTCTTAAAACAATGACTAACGCAGATGATGAAGTCACTACCATTAGCCGACCTTTAACTTGCGAAGAATGCACAAAACACAAAGAAGTTGTGGGCATGATGCCAAGGAAAGGCCCTTTTCAACCCTACTGGGACAACTTAATGTTACAGGCTTCAGTATACAAGTTAGAGCCCAGAGACGTTTGGCAAGTGGCTCTCCTCACTCTTCCAGACGAGCTAAAACCAAAAATGTCACGCGAATTGAGATCTGGAGAAATTATAATCAAACAGGAAGATGAGGATGAAAATGAAGTTTATGAAAGATTGAGGGAAACTTTATTAGAGTTAAGGGGACCAACACACGCCGAGTGGAACAGAATTTTAGACATCAGACAGGCCAACAAAGAGCCATTTGAGATTTATGCTGAACGTTTATGGGTGACCTACAAAGAGCACTCAGGGTTAGAGGATGCACGCCGTGATCAGGAAGTTTTACTTCAACTCCTGAAAAATAATGCAGGTCCTCATATACAGCAGGCGCTCGTTCATGGAGCCGATCCATCCGAGAATACTTACCGGTCACTGGTGGATTGGGCTTCCAAAATAGAAGCTAGACTCAAGCAAAGCAAAACTCGTTCTGTTTCAACAACACAATGGCTAGCTGAAGGAAAAGGAAACAAAAAATTCGACCTAAAGCCCAAATCTCAACCCTTCTGTTACTTCTGCAGAAAAAATAATCACATTACACAAGATTGTTTCAGATTAAAACGGGCCGAAAATAATCAGAAGATAAACTCTAAATCTGACAATGAAATTCTTAAGCGTTTAGAGAATTTGATTATACAAAACAACTCCTCAGGGAGTAACCCAAAACAAACAGAGGAACAACCTAAAAATCTGAATAACCCGTACAGAAACCTTCAAGCAGACCTCGCTAACCTGTTAGCAAAATACAACAATCCCCAATAGGGGTGCGTGGCCTCCGTTGCTATAGGAAACATTATCACAAGCGGAAACCGAATCAAAATAAGAGCTAACCTTGGAGGCCGGTTAGTTAACATTCTTATTGATAGCGGAGCCGCTTGTTCTTGCACAAACATTCCATTACCACTAAGCACGCGAACGATTCAAATTAAAGGTATAGGCGACACTTTAATGACAGCAACTCAAACAAAATCAGTCCAACTCGATTTAGGCATGGTAGTGCTAAAAGAGCAATTCTGGTATTTACCAGATAACAGCGAAGGAACTGTATTGGGTATGGACATTATGAGAAAACATGGCTTTGTAATTCATTGCTTTGAAAAACAAATTGAAGTACAAACAAACAAAACAACAAAGAAATGCCTGCCTCAAGGCAAGGCCAATATCATGTCCATATCCAGTACAGATCCAACTCAACTTCTCATCAACAAACACAGCGATGTTTGGGCTAACCATGAACATGACTGCGGCCTCGTTGATTTTGAAGTATGCATTGAGGGAGAGCCCCCTCCCCCGCAAAAACAATATCGCATTAAGCCAGAGGCAGAGGTCGCGGTTCATGAGATAGTGAAACAGCTTGAGATTAGAGGCATAGTTCGACGATGCTGTTCAACCACAAATTCTCCGTGTTTACCAGTTCCAAAACCTAACGGTAAATGGCGTCTTTGCATTGATTATCAGCGTCTCAACAAAGTTCTGCCTAAAGCAACAGCTATAGTGGCAAATCCAGCTACAATCTTATCACAGGTTTCAACTAATGCTTCGTGGTTCACAGTGCTTGACATCAAAAATGGTTTTTGGTCTATTAAAGTCAAACGAGAAGACCAGTGGAAGCTGGCATTTACTGTAAATCAAATGCAGTATACCTGGGAAAGAATGCCGCAAGGCCTTCACAATAGCCCCTCGATTTTTCATCGAGCTGTGGCAGATGTGCTCAATCCCTTACTAGGGACGGGCAAAGTAGTTCACTATGTAGACGACATACTGATAGCCACAGAAGAACCACTTGAGAACCACTTGCAGCTGGTTGACGAAGTGTTACAGATGCTAGGTGACGCAGGCTTTAAAATGAACAAAGAAAAAGCCCAAATTGCGCAGAGGGAGGTACACTATTTAGGATACACTCTGACTCAAAGTCACAAAGCTTTAACAGACGACAGGAAAAAATGCATTGCCGAACTGCCTCGACCTTATACTTTAAACTCGTTGCAAAAAGTATTAGGAACAGCAAACTATTTACGAGATTTCATCCCTGATTTTGCAAATACCGCTGCACCGTTGTATTCGCTTTTAAAAGGGAAAACGAAACCAAATGATGTCCTTGAATGGGCTGATGAACACGAACAGGCTTTTACAGATTTGAAACAGCGTTTGTGCGCCGCGCCCGCCCTGGGTTTGCCCAACCCATCAAAAGTTTTCCACATTCAAGTAGACGCGCATGAAATCACACTAAGCGGAGTCTTAGCTCAGGAATATGGAGGAAAACTGCGCCCAATCGCTTACTACAGCCGAAAAAAATCTCTGGTCGAACAAGGATTCGACCCATGTACACAGCATGTGCTTGCGGTGCATTGGATGTTAAAAACAACAGAACCCATTGTAGGTTTCCAATCTGTGGTTATACACACAATGCACACGCCTGTACGAATGCTGTTACAGGGCCGAATAAAGGGAGTTTCCTCCCAAAGATTAGCGAGATGGCTAGCAGACATTCAAGCGCGCGAAATCACAACAAAAAACACACGAATTTTGCCACATCTGCTCGGGGATGTTGAGGGACACCCACACACATGCCAGCCCAAACAAGAAGCACAAAGCCTTGTCCATGACGAGCCACTTCCAGGCCAAGTGCATGTGTACATTGATGGTTCCCGATTCTGTCAAAATGGGCATTTCTATACTGGCTGTGCAGTGTGGACACCTCATCTTCCCGAGACAGATGCTAAACGGCAATTGTTGTTTAAACTACCAGCTAACATATCCGCACAAGAAGCTGAACTCATTGCATTGCAAGAAGCAATCAAGGCACACCCTGAACCGCTCTGCGTGCACACTGACAGTCGGTATTCTTTCGGCGTCGTAACTGATTTTATGGCACAATGGCAATTGAGAAAATTCCTCACCTCCGCCGGAACGCCTATAAAACATTTCAACACCATAACTGCGATATGGCAAGCTGTACAAGCGCGAGAAAACTCCATTTCCGTGGTAAAAGTGCGCGCGCACATTAACAAAAATCCAAATGGGCATGAAAGAAACAATAACATTGTTGACCAATTGGCAAAACTGGCAGCAGTGAAAGGCAACCGTTGGCAAAACGAGACAACCTCTGTTTCTGTAGCAAGTGCTGCACAAGTCACACCCATCGACCTAAAACAGTATCAACAAGATCTGTGGGTCTCTGATGGAGAACTTGTGCCACATTTGAAACATGATCAGATGGTGAACATAATTGAAGGCATAGTAATCCGAGATGGAAAATTTGTCGTTCCAGAAGCCCTCCAAAAGCCAATAATCAAATTATATCATGATTATGCGCATGTATCGGCAACAAAAACAGCACAGTTGATACAAAAACAGTTTTGGTGGCAAGGAATGACAGCTGACATTGAAAGATGGTGCTATGCCTGTCTGGTGTGTGCGACAATTAACCAGGGAAAGCTAGGCCGAACTAACCTACGCAGACCAGAACCACCAAAAGGGCCCTGGGAGTCCCTACAATTGGATTTCATTGGTCCGCTTCCCAGTGCCAAGGGAGGGTATCGCTATTGCCTCGTGATAATTGATAAATTCTCAAAATGGGTTGAAACAATTCCCACGCGCAATAATACAGCAAACACCGTGGCACGTGTGATGGCGAACCAAATCATCCCTCTTTGGGGAGCGCCCATTCAAATTGAATCAGATCAGGGGACTCACTTTACTGGACAAGTCATGAAAAATATGTGCAAAATGCTGAACATCAAGCAAAAATTTCACATCCAATACAGGCCGCAAAGCTCTGGTATGGTTGAACGTGCGAACCGCACCATCAAAGAAAATATTGCTAAGCAAATAGCTCAACACCAAAACAGGTGGATTGATGCTTTACCCACCGTTCTGACTGTGCTGCGAGCAACCCCATCAAAAGCTACAGGCATCAGCCCATATGAGCTTATGACTGGAAGGGTGATGAAGTTACCCATTGATCCAGAAATTTCCCCAGCAGACCTGGGCCCCCTCATGCTCGCAACTCAGCAGACGGTGTTGGTGCAATTGCAAGAAAGGTTGAAAGTGCTGCACGCCCAGGCTGGACTGAAACAACAGCAGTCAGACCTGACAAATGATGCACAATTTAACCCAACCTCTGAAACAACATTTTCAGAAGGAGACATTGTGATGGTACGCGTTTTTGTAAAGCAAAACGCATTTTCCCCTAGATGGCACGGGCCCTATGAAATTAAAGCTGTTTGCAACAGTTGTGTGGCCGTGACCATCAGAGGAAAATTAAGATGGTACCACATGTCCCAGTGTAAACGGTTCAAAGGTTCATTGAATTAATTATGATCTTTTTCCTTCATAGGACAGTCATCGCAATTCCATGGAGGCCAGATGCCAGGACGGTGTCCGGACCCGCCTGCATCGAATTGGGACAACGAGTCACACTTACACACACCTTAGGATGCGGTAGATGGGTATGGAAATATATCAAGGGGCCATCCACATCATACATTCCAGTCACATACAAAGAAATAGTCACATGGCCTCCCGGATTAGCACCGGAACCAAATTGTGTAACAAAAATATGCTGTAAGACAGGTTCTACCCATCTTCCAGACAAAAACCTCACAAGCTACACACGCGCACCAAAATTTCACCACAACATTACCGCCTGGTACCAACTCGAAGAATTTCCAGATTCAAATATTGGTAACATGCACACACTATATGAAAATAACAACCATGGAGGAGATCCAAAAAAATGTTATTCCACTAAGGACCTCCAACCAACCACATATAGGTGCACACACACTACAACACATAACAATACACATTTAAAGTTTACTGAACTTCTTTTCAATCTAACAAATAAGGTATCGAACAATAATTTGAAAACATTTGTTTGGACTGGCCGAAAAGAAGGAACATACTGTGTGGGAAAATGTGAGGCAAATATGGATAATTATACTAGCCCTCACAATTGTTCATGGACTTTACACCATTGCTTTAACTTAACCACATGCGGTTACAAAAAGCCCACACAGTGTCCGAAATTGTATACCACCCCTCCAGGTGGCATAATCAAAGGAAATGTAAATAAGACTTTACTACATGATGTCAATCTTGTGATAACACATGTCACGTATAACATCTCCAATGTGTTATCTGCTTATGTAAAACACTGCAACTTTAATGATAAGACGTATACATGGCTACAGTCACGCATCGATGATTTAATTTCTGATTACAAAAACAGACTTGCAGTTCAAATTCCATCTGCTCGTACCAAACGAGACCTGTTTGGAAATATAGCAGGCCTTTTTGGCTCAGTTAATTCTATATCCAACACTTACAAAATAACAGGTCAATCTCAATATTCAACTTGGTTGGCAAATCAGGTAGCTACTGGTTTTCAACACATCACCAATAGTAACGAAAACATTATCAAAGCGGTCAAATCTGAGGCGCAGGCGCTTCTGACGACCAGTCAATCAATTTTCAATCAGACCCGTACCATCGAGCATGACTTAGCCTGTAGATTGTATGCACAAGATCTGTTTACTGCAGCAAGACAAGAGATTTTAGATCTTCGTCTCCATAAAACACCTAGACATGTTTTAAATGATCTTATTGAAATTTTAGATCTACATAGATGGCTTGCATCAGAAAGAATGAAAAATATTAAGTATTCTGAATTACTATCAACCTTAATGATGTATACTGGAAATGAATGTACTGGCTGTATTGGGTTCTTTGCCACTTTCCCTCTAATTCACCCAGACCAAATTTATCTAAATTCCACTACCATACGCTCTATTGGCGTGGTAGTGAGGGATCAAATCATTAAATGGGATCATCTGACGGGATATATGACTTTGAAGGGCACTGAAACCTTGTTTACCACTCGCACCTGTTGTCATGAGACATCCAGTTACATTATCTGTACCTGCAACACTTTACAACCCTTTTCTTCCAATGATTCTAAGCTCATTAACGTTCAGTCATTGCATGGTCATTCTGATGCTGTTCAAGTGTCTCACACACAGTGGTGCGTCGTCAGTGAGATGAATTCCTTCTCCTATGGAGGTCTGACCTGCCCTGCGAACCACACGTTCTGTCTGGAAGTGAAAGAGGACTTTTCAATGGGTCAGATAAACATCCTGGGGAGGGTACCGATGGACGTGGACGTTTCTCCCTGGTGGGAGGACACTTTCTATGAACAGAGCACTCAAGCTTTGGTCAAAACAATGGACTTGGTGCAAGAAATCATCTTACAGACTGAGTACCATCTCAACCAAGCGCAAGTGGAAGCGAATCTGGCGAGAAAGACTGCAGAAATCCTGTCCAGCTCCTCTACCCGCTCAGCAAGGTATGCTTATACCTGGTGGGACTGGACGTTCCGTGGATGTGTCCTCGCCAGTGTGCTCATCTTCTTATTCACACTCTGCCAGTGCTGCTACTTCAGATGCCTTCTCCGCACAATGCGCACTTCAACGAACGTGGCCATTGCGCTCAGTCCATTACAGATACCAGCCCTACGGAAATTGCAACCATAAGCGGACTTCATCAAATTTTGGCCCCTCAGGGACTGATCTAAATCTGCCCCAAGGGGCCAGGGGCGGAAACTGTAAGGATGGACTTCTACTAAGACTGAATTCAAGAATTCTAACCTGCTATAAAACAATAAAACTCACTAATCTGAAGAAGAGATCTATGGGACAGAGAGCACAACAAAACTTCTCCAATCTCGTCTCTTCCCCCCATGCTGAGTTCCTGACTCCTCACACTATCTGATCCCCTCCAGGTCTCATTCAGTCATGCAAAACACACACCTACTGTCTCCAGTTGTTTTATGAGAGGTCAAAGTAAATACTTTTGGTGCGAATGGTAAAGAAGGTTCATTCCCGCAGCAGCAGAACAGTCAGAAAAAGAAAACAATGCCTGTTCTTCTGTTGTGGGAGATGCCCCAATAAAGATCGTTGATAACATTTGTATTTATCCCCCAAACTCAGGCGTGACCACTTGGGCACGAGAAAGGGTCCAGCAAAAGCTGAATAAATATTTGGGTGCTAGATGTTTATTGTTCTTTTGTTCCACTGGGGTATTTAAAGGGGATTGGCAAACCACTCAAGGAAGCATCTGTAAACAGAACTTCCCACACTGTTGCTGTGTGTCTCTATTGCCAGGTATGCTGACTCTTTTAAACTATTTTTGATATTGCATTTTGAATTATGTTTGTACTTTATGCTGATCAGTTATGTATTGTGTATTCTGTTTAATCCTTTTTAATTGATGCTTAATCCTGCCTGGCAAAATAAATGTTACATCTTGATTTATTCTGAAGTATTCTGAAATCATTATTTTAATGTATTAAGGAGGCTGGTGCTACCGCAAATCTTAGTTAAGGTAGGTCAAACTAAAGGCGCATGTATACGGAGCAGTAGGCACGTAAACTGAAGACCTTTTGATTTCTGTCTATCACTGATTTAGCAAGTTGTATGGAAATGGCTAAAATAAACTACACTTTTTTGTACAAGTGAGCAGTAGGCAACTGACTTAAGAGGTATTAGCTAACCCTACATCCACTGACTAAAATCAGAATTAGCAAGTTTGTGTCCGTGAGAAACACGATCCGGCCGACGTGATCTCTATGCGGCATTGGGTCCATAATTAATTAATAACTGAAAGTATGGAAGGTCAAGAATAATAAAAGATCTAAATTAAATCACAATTCATATTTTGATCAGCTGTTAAGAGAGAAAATCAATAAATACGAAGAGTCACTTAAATTTGGAGTCAGATTAAATTATTCATGGAGTCAAAATTAAAATTGGAAATCAACTGTTTAATAAATTAAAGTAAATTTTCAGAAGCGCCCGAAAAGACATACACGCTGCATTGCCTTCGACCAAGACATCGGACACCGTCATTGGGCCGGTGATTGGAGCTTACAATTTAGATATAAAGATATCAGCATATTAGAATAATTAAAATATGATATAAATGATACATCTAAATCTAAATAATATAGTATAAATGATTCTGTAACATCTGTTAAAGGGATAATTCACCTAAAAGTGAAAACTCTGTCATCATTTACACTGCTTATTCTTCAAAATATCTTCCTACATTCATACAGGTTCGGAACAATGTGAGAGTGAGTAAATGATGACAGAATTTCATTTTTGGGTGAACTATCCCTTTAATATAATATAAATGATTGATCTTTCTGGGTCAGGTTAGTAATAAATATTGAGTTTCTGTGGTCCATTATCCCATGTGATCACTTTTGAGAATGTTTTTGTTATAATTTGTATCATAGTTCAATGTGCATAACCCTATAAGGCATTAAATGTACTATGACTGAAAGCACTTTTGCTCTTGTTGCTCTTTGCCCATTATTGATGCGTTACATAACACCACGTACAAAAATTCATAATATTTCTAAGGAAATCAGGAACAGATATCACTGCAGTTTTTAGGAACATGACAAACACCATGACATCGTCAGGGGTCAAAGAGCTGTTCCTCTTGGGGGAAAAGCTAACCCAACTTTTGCTTTCGTCTCCAATACTGACGTCCCTTCTGAAGCATTGTCACTCCGGTTGACACACCTGATGTGGTTCAGCACCAAGGACAGAGGACAGACAAAAACACGTGAGCTTTAGACCAGAGGAAGTCAACAAATCACAAGATTCAGCTTCTGTCACGGTAGGAAGGATCGTTTGACTCGTGTTACTGTAGTCAAAACACTCAACGGACAGTGAAACAATTTCCAATTCAAATATTTTCACTTTCAGTTTTCACAAAAACAAACACACGATGCTTTGACATTCTCAAAATGAAAGCATTTTCAAATTGCAGTGTTAAACTGAAATATAAAGTAATGTTATAATACACATTTGATGTATTAATGAATATAAGCCGTCTCAGCCAACAGCACTGTTCTGCTTACATATTTTGCTGTTTCTGATGAGTTCACTGCATCTGCATTCAGTTTTTGTATTATTGTAACTATTTTCTTAATTTTAATTTTTAATTTTTTTTTTGCTAAACATTAGTTTGTTAGAGGTGTGATCTGATGACGGGAAGGTGACTCATGAGCATCACAGTTTTGCGATATACATGATGTCACTCATATGCCTCATCATTTCTTGTTCCCATGGTTTTGTGGTTCTTGGTTTCGGACTGTGTTTTGTTCTCATTGTTCCTGTATTTGGTCATCTTCTGTGTTTATGCTGCGTTCACGCCATGTCATTATTAAAATATCAAAATTACAACACATGATATTGTATTCGGAGCAGTTCACGCCCTAGAACAGGGAATTGTGCGTTTCGATGGCATCAACGCCTAAATGAATCTGCAGCAGTCGGGTGGTACAAGTAGGAGCTGTAAGTACGAGCTCTACGATGACGTGAGCGCTTTTTACAAGTTGAAATCTCTAAGCTAATTTTCCCAGTAAAGAGGAAAGTTGAGAAAGACTTGCTGTCTTTATTCCAGGGGGTTAAGAGGGTCAGAAAGCAGCAGAGCCGGGGGTCATCGCTGTCCTGAGAAAACATGCAAAGAGTCAATGCGGAGGTGGACTGCAAACATGAGCTGAGAGGTCATCTGGCTTTATTTAGACGAAAACAATATGGTGAGGAGTAATAAAGTGTTAGACGATGAACTTTTCGTGTGAGCCACACTAGATGTTTAAGACAGTGCTGTTTGTCAGTCAGAACTGAACTGAGAATGCCTTTCATAATTCTTATCAATTTCTGAGCAAACATCAAAAGAGAGTTCTGAATAAATTGTCACAAACCATCTTCAAATAACTTCTTACATTTTTGCAATTTACCAAAAGTCATATTACTGAAAAAAAAAAAAAAAAAAAAAAAACACATTAGACTGCGTCATCTAAAACATATTAGGCACTGAAGTTCCTGCTCTTTAAGGAAGTGACAGACAGTGTTCTTCTGTAAAGCTTCAAGACAGAGAGCTACGGTGAGTCATGCCTTGTTTTAAATCATGTGAAAATACAGAATTAGTCAAAAAAAAGAAAATAAATGTGTGTTAAAAATCTAATTAATTCAGCTCAAATTGAGTTTAATCAATATGACGGAGATTTTCAAAAGTCAACTTCTGTAAAGGTTAAGTTGCTCTTGTAGCTACAGTATCAAACATGTTTATTTATGTTTGTAACACATTAAAGTGAGGTTCCATTTGTTCTACATTTAGTTAACATGAACAACAGGGAACAACACTTCTATTGAATATGTGTACTGTTATAACATTAGTAAATGCTGTAAATATATATTGCTCATGTTCGTCTATGAGACCTTATTGTAAAGTGTTAATCACTGTATTTGGCCAAAGAGTAGAAGTGAAACATGAATGTACTGTATGTATGTATATATATATATATATATATATATATATATATATATATATATATATAAAATACACATACAAATCCAGACATCCATGCATACAAATCTTTCTTTGTTCTCAGCAAGGCATTATTAGAGAAAAAAATAGACACTTCCCTTTCGAGGGAACTCGCGATGCGTCAATGACGCTTTGGGAACGCTCCTGCGTGATTGCGTCTGAAGCACCTATGTCAACCAAGCGGGAAGGAAGTCGACCGGAAGTTGAAGTCGGCCGGGTGCCGCCATCTTGAGAGGAACTTCACTTGCGTTAGCAATCCCATTGACTTCCATTCATTTTGGCGTCACTTTGACAGCGAATAACTTTACATCTGAGGCGTTTGAAGACTCCATTTGTCCATTTTTTATTTCTAAAGAAACACGACAATGTATAAAATGCTCCATTACCTTGTAGCTTATGTTATGGCCCCGTAGAAGCAGTTTTTGTAAAAGTAGGCTAACGATTGCGTCATAACCAAGCGACTCTTTGTCGCACATTAGAGAGATTACCGTATGGACGGGAGGAGAAGCTCGCTGGCAATCGGGGGGACGTAGGGGCAAAATGACAATATAATTAATCAGAATACCTAGCAAAAGTTGATCCTGCTCCATGCTCATGGACAATTCCTACTTACACTCTCCGTCTCTGCAAGATTCGGAAGGGAATGATTCAGATTTCTCTTGGCACAGCTACTAGAAGACAGACGGGTTGCTCACGTGGTCCGTGTAACGCTTTGCTCGGTTTGAGTCTGCGCGTCAGGAAAGGAAGTGCTAAGAAATCGCTAAAAATGGGCTTCACTTGTCTCAATTGAGTCCCAATGGGGTCGCTGTGTCCATTTCTTTTACTGTCTATGATGTCAACTAGTCCAATGGCGAGAGTGGGCGTCACGGGCGGGTGACGTGACGACCAGGAAAGGATAAAGGACATCCGGTTTAGAACCGCGCTAGCTTCTGTGCCTCAGCAAGCGCTCTGTGTTATACTGTCTGTCTTATTTATTGTTGTCTGTCACAAGCATAAATATTATGGCGAACAAAACAACCTTAGATCGTGTGTTCCTCCTTGCCCTCTGTCTTTACGGGTGGGGATACACACGGTGTATGTGTTGTTTGTTTGAAACGGAGCATGTTCTGTCAGCGCTCGAGGGTGCTGACTACGAGCATTGCGAGTTACTATCGTACTCGCTCCGTTCCCGCTTGTCACTCTTTGAGGAGGGTGTTCAGGCTCGCGTTCCTCGCAATGGCGACACCGTGTTGCCGAGGCAGCAAGGAAGTTGGTATTGTGGGTTAGCAAATAGATCTCGCGGAGAGGTTAGAGACGGGCTCCGCCTTTTCTCTGGCTTTATCCGGGGGATCCAGCGCTCTCTCTCTGCGATCGGAAGCACGCGCCGCGGCTTCTTCCGTCCTGGTCAGAGAGCCCGGTGTTTCAGCAGTCTATCTCTGAGGAGGTAGAGTGCTGAGCATCGATACATGTCCACAACCACAAGCATATTATATATATATATCTAGACAGGAGTATGGGGAGCAAACAGCTTTGGATTGTGTGTTCCTCCCCGCCCTCGCTTCATTACGAGTGGGGACACACGCGATTCATGTGTTGTTTGTTTGGGAGTGGAGCGTGCACGGTCAGCTCTAGTAAAATAAGGAGGCTGACAGTGTTCATTCATAAATTCCCGACGTGTAATTTTTGCACTATCGAGAGTTTAGCTCTGCTCCCGATGGCTTTTTTCTCGAGGGAAGAAAGTCAATAAAGATTTTTTGGCTCGGATCTCGCGGGTGCTGAGGCAGCGCGTAGATTACGGGGTCTGCTATAACAATAATAGTGGACTGGCTACGTTCATTCATGAACATTTCCGACGTGTGTTCACTATCAAGAGTTTCCCCATGCTACTGTTTATTTAAAAAAAGACTGCAATAAGAGTCCAGTGGTTATGCAAATGCAATGCATTTATTAAAAAATAAATAAATAAAATTGTGTATTGCAAGCTATGAATTTATGATTCTTTTGTTGCATGTTGAAACTATTTTATATATATAAGCCTATATATAAATATATATTCAGCCTTTCATCTAGACTATATTAAATTGTCTGGTTGATTTTTTTTTTTTGCTGTTTAATTCTGAGGAATTAAATAAGTGGGCTGCATTTAAAATGTGCTTATCTGACTTACATTAGTTAGATTCATGTATATGTTCAGTAATTCATCCAGACCGTGTTAACTTGTCTGGTTGATCTTTTTCTATATTTAATTTTGAGGAATTAAATGGTATAGTTTGGTGCTACAGTTGTCCACCTCCGAGGAGATGGATGTGCTGAGCATCGAGTTAAGGGAATTGAAGATTCTACATCTCAATCTTCTGTGGACAATGAGTTTAGAGTTTATAACTTTGCAATTGGGGCTGCTGGGCGGAGCAGCTCTAGCCATTAACAAACTCATTGTACAGACAGAGTGTCATTTCCTGTGCTCCCCCTCAGAAAGATTGGGGACCAGAATGGCATTCTCAACAGAAGCCTTTAAAGCAGAAGATGGATCTGAGGACTGTTTTTCTGTGAAAAAGGTTTTCAGCCAAGGTCCTGATGCCACTGGTGTCAGACCTCTGAGGGTGGAGCGGTGTACACCTCATTATACGGTGCCCGCCCCACCTCGGTGCCCTCAGGAGGCCGTTCTGCCAACCCCGCACCCTTGGTCTCGGGGCGCAGCGGTTTCCAGCGAGCACATGGCTCAGTGTCACCACGACACTGTGTCAAACTCGCACCCTCTGAGGGGGTTCAAAAAGAGTCAGTTCGGTTGTTTCCTGCCAGAATGCTTCAGGTCACCGAAGTGGCTGTTACAATAACACCAGAGGCCAGTCTCGAGAGACTGTTACCCTTAGTAGATTTTCTGACAGAGTGGAAGAATCTGCCGAATATATCTCCATGGGTCCTGCAGATAATAGAGAGAGGTTACAGAATACAGTTTAGTTTTCCTCCACCTCGTTACAACGGGTTGCTACTCGCGTTAGTACATCCCGAGCAGGCTCTGGTAATGGAGCAAGAAGTAGAGTCTCTATTAGCGAAGGGAGCTATAGAGCAGGTGTACTCTCCCGACAGAGAATCGGGGTTTTACAGCTGCTACTTTATTGTTCCATAAAAGGATGGGGTGCTGCGTTCCCATTTTTAGATCTTCGTCTGTTGTATCGTGCAGTCATGAAACTCAAGTTCATTATGCTCACACTCAAACAGATTGTGACTTTTTTCAGATCTGAGGACTGGATAGTCACAATAGATTTAAAAGGCGCTTACTTCCATCTTCCCTCAACAAAGGAAATTCCTGAGGTTTTCTTTTGGGGGCAAAGAATACCATTATCGGGTGCTTCCATTCGGTCTAACTCTATCACCCTGCACGTTCACGAAGTGCGTAGATGCAGCTCTGGCCCCGCCAGGCTGCAGGGCTACGCATTCTGAACTACATCGATGACTGACTGATTCTGGCGGAATCGGAGCAGTTAGCAGTTCGGCATCGAGATGTCGTCCTCGCTCAGATGAAGAAATTGGGGTGAGACTCAATGCCAAGAAGAGTGTGCTTTCTCCACTACAGAGAACCACTTTCCTTGGTGTGGTATGGGATTCAGTCACGATGCGAGCCATACTTTGCCCGTTCGTGTAGCTGTTATCCTCGCAACCACAAAAGAGTTGAAGCTAGGCCAGCCACGCACTGTGAAACAGTTCGAGAAACTGTTGGGCCTCATGGCAGCAGCGTCCAATGTGATACCCTTTGGCCTACTGTACATGAGACTCTCGCAGTGGTGGCTCAGAACCAGAGGGTTCTCCCCGAGGGGAAACCCACTTTGTATGATCAAGATCACGCGGCAGTGTCTCCGCGCCTTGGTTATATGGAGGAATACTGGTTCCTATCTCACATGAGCAGTCACGCATTGTGAAACAGTTCGAGAAACTGTTGAGCCTCAAGCAGCAGCGTCCAATGTGATACCCTTTGGCCTACTGTATATGAGACTCTCGCAGTGGTGGCTCAGAACCAGGGGGTTCTCCCCGAGGGGAAACCCACTTCGTACGATCAAGATCACGCGGCGGTTTCTCCGCGCCTTGGTTATATGGAGGAATTATTGGTTCCTGTCTCACGTGAGCAGTCACGTATTGTGAAACAGTTTAAGAAACTGTTGGGCCTCATGGCAGCAGCGTCCAATGTGTTACCCTTTGGCCTACTGTATATGAGACTCTCGCAGTGGTGGCTCAGAACCAGAGGGTTCTCCCCGAGGGGAAACCAACTTCGTACGATCAAGATCACGTGGCAGTGTCTCCGCGCCTTGGCTATATGGAGGAAATACTGGTTCCTTTCCCAGGTTCCGGTGTTGGGAGCTCTTTGCCATCGAGTTGCTATCTCGACAGATGCTTCCCTCACCGGCTGGGGAGCGGTATTGGGAGGCCACTCATCTCAGGGCCTGTGGAGGAGTCATCATCTTTTTGGCACATAAATTACCTGGAGATGATGGCAGTCTTCAATGCGTTGAGGCAGGGGCTGAGGCCCGGGGAATGGAGGCTCCACACCGAGGTGGTGGAGCACATTTTGGGGGGTTTATGGCCAGGCACAAGTGGATCTGTTCACGTCTCAGGATACGACGCATGGTCCACTTTGGTTCTCCCTCACACACCCAGCTCCCTTGGGGCTGGACGTTGTGGTATGGACATGGCCGAGGCTACGTCTGTACATCTCTCCCCGATTATTCTGCTCCAAGGAGTTCTGGAGAAGGTCCGCCGGGACGGAATAAGTCTACTATTTGTAGAACCGTACTGGCCGGTCTGATTGGTTCTCAGACCCGGTGTCTCTACTCGATGGCTCTCCCTTGGAGATTCCAGTCAGGAGGGACCTTTGGTTTTAAGTGGGAGGGGTGACCCTTCACCCCAGCCCAGATATATGGAACCTGTGGGTTTGGCCTCTGAGGGGGCCAAACTCATTGACTTGGTCTCTCAACTGAGGTTGTGGAGACCATACTTCACTCCAGAGCTCTCTCCACGAGGAAACTTTATGTATTTAGTGATGGGTTTTCACTTCATATTGCGGGTCTCGGGCCCAGTTACTGCCCGATTGGTACAGTGCTGGAGTTACTGCTTGCTTGTTTTTCCGCAGGGTTATCCCCTTCCACACTGAAGGTGTACGTGGCAGCCTTAGTGCCTACATGTCCCTTTTGGTGGTATTTCCCTGAGGAGGGGGAGAAAGGGGGGGACCTTTGGTTGTTTCCTCCGTGGTGATTTTAGACCAGGACAGGAGTATGGCGGCTTAGAAGCCTTATTATATATATATGTAGATATCCCTGTAGGGTGTGGTATGCGGCAGGCTGGTCCTCTCCGCTCACATTCGTAAGGTTTTGCAACTTCGACCTGGGTGCTTCCCCAGGTTCTCCAGTTCT
This sequence comes from Scardinius erythrophthalmus, assembly GCF_964197995.2. Taxonomy (NCBI): domain Eukaryota; kingdom Metazoa; phylum Chordata; class Actinopteri; order Cypriniformes; family Leuciscidae; genus Scardinius; species Scardinius erythrophthalmus. Next base: position 32,603,575 of record NC_138227.1, on the reverse strand, counting down.
CTTGTCTTAGTTGTGCAGTATTCACACAGACAGGTTCTGGTTCGTATGGCGTGTTGGGCATTCTCGTTCCCAAAGCGTCATTGACGCATCGCGAGTTCCCTCGAAAGGGAACGTCTCAGGTTACGACTGTAACCCTAGTTCCCTGAGAAGGGAACGAGACGATGCGTCACTTTGCCATACTTACTACATCCCTGTGATCGACTTGCTTCGGTTCTAAACCGGATGTCCTTTATCCTTTCCTGGTCGTCACGTCACCCGCCCGTGACGCCCACTCTCGCCATTGGACTAGTTGACATAGGTGCTTCAGACGCAATCACGCAGGAGCGTTCCCAAAGCGTCATTGACGCATCGTCTCGTTCCCTTCTCAGGGAACTAGGGTTACAGTCGTAACCTGAGACGTTTTTTGGTCTCAGGGTTTTGGCATGTAAGAAATGATGTGAGCATCTAGTGAAGTGAACATAGAAAAATCTAAATAAATACAAAAAGTAATGAATAAAAGTGACAAAAATGATTTGGATGTGTGAAATAGTTTGTCTGTGTGCTGAGCTTTGACCTTAATTGTGGTTAAGGGTTGAAGACAGGAAGCTGAACTTTAAAACTATAAGTATGAGCAAAATAGATAAAGAAGAAATTAGTTATAAACAGTTGTTTCTCTTTAAGTGTACTTAAAGATATATATATATATATATATATATATATATATATATATATATATATATATATATATATATCTTTTTTTTTTTTTTTTTTTTGTATAATAAAATTCAACCTCTCTTCCAGCAGATAACGTCTCATGTCTGTGTCACCATCCAGCTCGATCATGGACCAGAACACAACCAATTCAACTCAAGGACCTTGTGGCTTGTCTGAAATGCCAGCTCGTACATTCTTTATATCTGTATACTCTCTGGTTTTTCTGGCAAGCCTGACACTCAACAGCATTGCACTATATGTGTATTTTTGTAAATCTGCAAGCCAGTCCAGCATAACAATATATCTCAAGAATCTGGTTATAGCAGACTTCTTTGTCTGCCTGTGTTTGATATTACGCATTATCAAATTTGCTAGCACTTCAGTGGACATACAGCGTATCTACTGTATCTATGGTGCTCCAGCTTCCTACCTGAACATGTACTCCAGTATTCTCTTCATGGGCTACATTGCTGCAAACAGGTATGGATGTTCATTCGTCCGTCCATCCATCCGTTTAAATTGGTTTCTGACCTTCAGGGCACCATGAAATATAGTCCATCCATCCATCCATCCATCCATCCATCCATGCACCCATCCACCCACCCACCCATCCATGCACCCATCCACCCATCCATGCACCCATGAACTTGATTAAGATTGTTTATCTTTAAAAATTATTTAGCAAAAATAGGACATTTTTACCATACAAATTAAAAATATGCATAGATTTTTTTTAAATAATATTTAAATAAAGGGATAATACATATGAATATGTCTATATTCCTAGGCCAGACATCACTAAAAAATATTACACACTAAAGAAAAGGCTAGTCTAATAACAGTTCAACATATGATTATTTTTTTCTTCAGTAGCAAGTCACGGAGCCGCAAACGTCACAAACACTGTTTCTGTATTTTGAAAGCCTTTTCTGTATTCTTTGAATTCTTTGCTCCTTTGTTTCAGGTACATGAGGATCGTCCGGCCACTGGAGACTCACGTGCTGCAAACCGTCCGCTCGACCCGCTACATCTGCATAGTGACCTGGGCTGTCCTGTTGTGCTTTGTTTGTGTCTACATTGCTGTTTTTGTCAGTTCTGATAAAGAAAACACTCCCAACAGTGGTTTTAGCTGTGAAAGTTTTCATAACAGCTTGCTCAAACGGATCTACTTGGTCATGCATATCCTTTCCTTTTTAGTATTTTTGTCTGTGCTTGTCTCCCTGATTCTGTTTTATTGGGGGAACGTACAGAGGCTTCGACAAGCTCAGCGCACGATGCCGGAAAAGCCTGGGAACACACAGCTCAGCAAGTCAAAACGCAACATGCGAGTACTGGTGGCGGTTTTCTGCGTGTGCTTTGTGCCCTATCATATGGTGAGACTCCCGCACGTGTTCATCAGTCCCCAGATGCATGACTGTACAGCAGCTCAGGCCTTCGACATCATAAAGGAGCTGACCGTCCTGCTTGCAGTGCTAAATGCCTCCTTGGATCCACTTATTTACTTTGTCTTTTGTAAGACCTTCAGGGCCCAGCTTAACCTTCAAAGATTTCAACAAAGAAACCAGTAAGTTGAGTTAATGGCGAAATGTGTGATTAGCGGCACGCAACAGAACTGCAAAAATTCAAATCCAGCCAACATTTCATGGTGGGGCCAATGTCAGCATATGGGCCCTTCATGGGTTTGTCTGAATTAACCCTCAGGTTGTGTTCAAAACCCCATAACACTTTTTTTGTTCCCGGTCAAAAATGACCGGCCTATAAAAACTAGCTTATAAATCACTTGTTATGCTATATTATCACCCAATATTGGATTCAATCTTTTTGTCAACTTGTTCTCTTTCAATTAGGACTGGTTTTATATTTCTATTTGCATCTGATTAATCATAGGCCTCATTTATCTGAGAGTAGGTATCTCATTTTTTGAGTAAAAAAAGCATTATTTTTGAATAATTTTGGAAATATTAAATAAAATATAAAAAATTGCCACTGTTGATCACACTAGTCTACTTTAATTTTTCACAAGGAAGTTTGTTTTGAAAAACTTTTATTTTGTACAAAATGGCACAAAGTTATGCTTGTGGTGTTCCTGGTCAAAAATGATACCTACTCTCAGATAAATGACGCCTATGATTAATCAGATGCAAATAGAAATATAAAACCAGTCCTAATTGAAAGAGAACAAGTTGACAAAAAGATTGAATCCAATATTGGGTGAATATTTGTACAAAATAAAAGCATTTCAAAACAAACACCCTAATTAAACATTAAAGCACACTAGTGTGACAAACATAGCAATTTTTCTTCATATTTGATTTAATATTGTGAAAATTATTCATAAATAATGCTTTTTTTACTCAAAAAATGAGATGCCTACTCTCAGATAAATGAGGCCTACAATTAATCAGATGCGAACAGAAATATAAAACCAGTCCTAATTGAAAGAAAACAAGTTGACAAAAAGATTGAATCCAATTTTGGGTGATAATATAGTATGAGATATTGATAAGCTATTTTTTGTAGGCCAGTCATTTTTGACCGGAAACACAACAAGTGTAACAAGGTGATAATGGAAGCTTCCAAAAGTTCACTTGAACAATTTATTTGTTTAATTATTGATGTAGCAGTACAGAAATATTTCTTTTCATTTTAAGACTTTTCTTTGTTTTATTTAGCTTGACACAAATATTAATATAAAATCTTAAAATATGTATTAAATAAGCTATTATAACATGATGTCCAGCCAAGGAAAATGGACATCTTCGCCCTTATTTAAATATTCTTAAAAATTTGCTTGGATTTAATTGTTTTATTTGTGCTAAAGCAATGAAACCTGCCAAATTGTACAGACATCATTGTTGGCCAGGCTGTCATATAACAAAGTTAAGAACACATGCAAAAACAAGAGAGAGAGACAGCCAACTAAATATCAATAACTGATTATGTTGTAGTCAATGTATGCTTTTTGCAGGAAGATTTTTGTGTTTATATCTGCATTTGTTTTATTGCATAAGAAATAACCTGTAGCTGTAGTTTGCTTTTTTTGCCAAATAATTTTGTCAGATAAATACTTTAACCACGTTAGTATTTTGTACATTCCTCATATTTTCCTCTTTGATGGTTTAATTAATAAAACTTGTAGGATCATTAAAAACAAAAATCCCCTACAGACATCACTTTTGGCCACCACTGTAAATACATTATATAATAATAAATGCCACAGCACTCAGCGTGGGGTGAGAGAGGAAACCAGCTTGTGCCTGACAAACACAACATCCGTATTTAAGTCCCCTTTGAACTCCCACTGAATCCTCATATGCAGAGCTAATGATAATAAATCAGGAAAGCTCTTCAGACAGCTGTGGTAAATGTTCTTGTGTTGTATTATTTTTATGCTCTAATGTACTTGGTTGGATTTGTAAAACTGATTCGCAAAGTATTTCAGTTACTTTAAGTTATTTAAGTTATTCTGTTTAAACTGAAATTCTTACATTGCACTTTTAAGTTAAATTCAGGAATGTTCTGTAAATATTCAATTTTCTTGTTAGTTAATTCTTGTTAGTTTAGTTTATTTTTTTGTCATAGTGTGCATTATGCTTACAAAGAACTCATATCTGGTTTGCATATATATATATATATATATATATATATATATATGTGTGTGTGTGTGTGTGTGTGTGTGTGTGTGTGTGTGTGTGTGTGTGTGTGTGTTTGTGTGTGTGTGTGTGTGTGTGTGTGTGTGTGTGTGTGTGTGTGTGTGTGTGTGTGTGTGTGTGGTGTGTAGTTTTTTTTATAGTCTCATATTTTGTTGTATGTTGTCTTGCACTGTTCATTGAGTCTCAGAGAAACATGTACTGGATGTGCTGAAAATAAAGCTCTTTTGAATTTAGAAACCTCTGACAAAGTTGATGTTTTATTGGTAACACTTCAGAATAATGCTCCGTCATTAATAAGTATGCAGAAAGTAATGCAGGACTAATGAGTAGTACTACATTAACACTTCAGCTACTACTATTAACTAATATAGAAACAAGCTCAACTTATAAGTAAATTATATCAATAATTACTTCATGGGAATTGGCATCATTAAAAACTTATAGGTAATTTTGACACTAAGTATTTATTACTAAGTAATTACTAATCACAATATTAATGTGTCTGAGACATTAGCAACTGTCTTTTTTGACTCTCAATGTTATAAAATACATCACTAATTACTCAAGTGTTAGGGGAGACTGGGGACAGTTGCAACACTTTTTGCATTTCTCTCAGTTACTCAGAGACTATTTGGACTAGACAAACCAAATTTGTAGCCAGATGTTGCAACTGACCCCAAACCAGGGGACAGTTGCAACACAACCATGGGACGGTTGCAACATGTTAAAAATACCTTCAATTTCACTAATTAACTTTAGTTTTTTGTCTCAATGAGCATAGAATTCTGAAAATATTATCTGTTTTAGGCCTACTATAATATAGTGTTATTTATTTATACAATAATATTATTGTAGCCTAGCTATATTTATCAAATAACAGTTATTGAGTTTTGTTTGTTTATACATAGGCCTACATAGATTCAGTGTGCAGGGGCCTGTTTCAGAAAGGAGGTTAAGTGAAAACTCTGAGTATGTTAACCCTGAAGTGAGGGAAACTCTGGGTTTTCTGTTTCAGAATGGGAGGTATGTCAAACCTGAGAAAGCAGAGTAAGTCAAGCCTGTTTCTGAAAGAGAGGTAACTTATACTCAGAGTCAGTTACCATGGTAACTTACTCTGTGAACCTAACCTGGTCGGGAGCAGGTAAGAGATAAGAATACCCGTTTATACTTAGATTTAAACTTAGATTTTATAGGCTACTCCACATAAAAATTTGAAAAAATCTGAATGTGTAGATTGTTTGATGTGTAGACACATAATATGGGATCAAATTCCCGCCAAATATATAGCGGTCACGTATAAAAAAATAATAAGCGTGAATCAAAAATTTAAAAACACATGTAAAAATATATTGCACAAACTAAAAAAAAAAAAGCAAAATGATCAGAATAGCAAACAACGTGGTCACGGATCAAAATATAATAAGCGTGAATCAAGAAATAACAAGCATGAATAAAAACTTTAAGCACATTAAAAGTTATTTTGCACAAAACTTAAACTTATGGTCATGCTTTCTTAAAAAGTATGTTTTCCTTGGTTTTATTACTGTGTGCTTTGTGCTTTCTTGCATTTTCTGCTCATATTTTACTCTTTTGTACACTTGTGCTGTTTTTCTCTTCGCTCTTCTTTCTATGTTCTGCGCTTGCTTTCCCAAATGTTGCAGTTCGAGTTTCATGTAAATTAGGGCGGGCTTAAGCGTCACCATTGGTCCACTAGTTCTAGATTGACAGCTACTCCTCTAGCCAATCAATCGAAGAGGGGAGTTGACGTCACACCAATGCGACTCGTGGCTACTGATGCTTATGTTGGAGTACAAGCTGTTTATGTTTGTACAATTTCTTCAATCCCATTATAATATACTAAAATGTTATTTTTCTAATACTTTTATATACTATTAAATTTCTTATTTGTGCTTTGTTATGTGCATTTATTAAATTAATTATTTTCGCTTGGCATACCAGCGTGATTACATCACCGCACACTTCAGTGGGTGGTGCGCACCCGTGATGCACTTCATTCTGAGTAAATATAACAACAAAGAAGCACTGCTGCGCTCTTTTATTTAATTTTTCTTTAATCCTAATACTCCTTTTCAGGAGTGCTACACTTATACAGGGGAAGACGGCAGTTCAATTTAACTTTACAAAGACTTAAGCAGTAAAGCTATCTGAACTCTGGACATAAATAATTAAATTGATCTTTTTTGAGATACATGAGAATGTTAATGTGCACTCTTGTAATTGGTGTTAACAATATTACTTGGCTCATGATGTCAATATGCTAAGGCTGCTGTAAGTAAAACATCCTGCAGTTATGAAACGCTACAATTCGTTGCAAAAACTAAAACGGCCATTGTCTGAAGACTTTAGGACTTTGACCTGTCATCACTACGCATTGCCTACCTTTTTTATTAACCTCGCCAAATTTGACATTGAAAATGATTGTGTTACAGAGAAGATGAAACCAGTTGAATTTAATACAGTGATTTATTACAAACTTGTGTTTACTTACATAGCTACATAATTGCATATTACTTTAGGATTAATGTTTTAAATATAGCTTAAAATTTGAATACAGCAACATCTCCATCAACGATAGGTAACGTTGTTTCTAGAGTGCCGCTGTCCTGCAGAGTTTAGCGTCAACTCCGATTAAAAACCTAAATATCCTAAAGACGATGATTAGCTGGTTCAGGTGTGTTTGATTAGGGTTGGAGGAGCTAAACTCAGCACCCAGGACCGACATTACACATCCTTGTTATTGATTAAATATGAAAGTAAAACGGCCAGTAGGTGGTGGGAAGTTACTGCTCGGAGAGGATCGACGCTCGCGGTGCCAGGTCTCAGATCATCAGACAGGCATAACTGTAATAGGTCGTCGTTAGGATGACGAATTTAACGATACCATATTGCCAGGTATACGTATATACCGGCAACAGGTTGAGTTGCAGGCACACATGAAGTTTAAAGGTGTCCTGCCACGGAAAAATGTTTGCCAACTGAGTTGATGGTCGTCTTCCCCTGTGTAAGTAAGCATCAGTAGCCACGAGTCGCATTGGTGTGACGTCAACTCCCCTCTTCGATTGATTGGTTAGAGGAGTAGCTGTCAATCTAGAACTAGTGGACCAATGGTGACGCTTAAGCCCTTCCTAATTTTCATGAAACTCGAACTGCAACATTTGGGAAAGCAAGCGCAGAACATAGAAAGAAGAGCGAAGAGAAAAACAGCACAAGCGTACAAAAGAGTAAAATATGAGCAGAAAATGCAAGAAAGCACAAAGCACAGAGTAATATAACCAAGGAAAACATACTTTTTAAGAAAGCATGACCATAAGTTTAAGTTTTGTGCAAAATAACTTTTAATGTGTTTAAAGTTTTTATTCATGCTTGTTATTTCTTGATTCACGCTTATTATATTTTGATCCGTGACCACGTTGTTTGCTATTCTGATCATTTTGCATTTTTTTTTCAGTTTGTGCAATATATTTTTACATGTGTTTTTAAATTTTTGATTCACGCTTATTATTTTTTTATACGTGACCGCTATATATTTGGCGGGAATTTGATCCATACTAATAATATTAACATTACCTCTGTAGGCCTCTCTGTGGCAGCAGAAACTCTTTATCCCCATCGTCCTGTGGAGATAAGCTTTGGTTGAGTACACTTTATAACACTATTTGTCATCATTTCTGGTGTATTGAGTGGCTACTTACAACTGTCTGGGGTTCTGTTGGGACAGGAGGCTCCAAAAGACCAACAAAAAACCCAACCCAAAGTAAAATAAATGGAAATATCAAAAATAGCCTATATAAGAAATTACACATATGTAAACCTCTTACATTTTATGAAGGCCCTTGGCTCTTCGGGAGTGACTGGCTCTGAAGTCCCTCCAGGAATTCCCTCAGCCAAAAATGCTGCTGCACTGCTAGAAACGGGATGCTATTTAGTTATTCAATATGTCAAATATTTGTAAAGTCAGGTAGCCTACACCCATGATATCCTCAAGCCTTACCTGAGTGAATTATGTTTTTATATTTAATTTTAAGATATTAAAGCCTCTTGGGGTACAACTGTAAAAAGTTTGAGAACCACTGGGACTGGGTTAAGGAATAGAACAAAATAAACATCAATATAATTTATTATTATAGAATTTATAATATACAATAGTAAAGCCAACGATTCAGTCAAACATAAGTCAGCTCTCTAGGCTACAACGTTAAGTTAACATTAAATAAAGCTATGAAACTTCACTTTGCCCTCAGCTAAAACGTTTTGCCAGGGAACAAATTATAGATTAATGATACAAATAAAATAAATAAATCGCCCGTTAGATATACACAAGACGATTTATATCTCATGTTAAACCACTAGACTAGAGACATCCGAGCCAGCGGTAAGTCAGCAGCACTAGCCGAGGAAAGGCTGTTCTCGGCGGGGTACGAGCGCCGAGCGTCCGATTGCCTGGTTCTCACAACTCCGAAAACGTCAGATCAAATTTTCAAATAGGCGCTATCTTTATAAATAAACCAAAGATTTGATCTTTAAACAACTACATTCTCGCCTGAAATACTCTTAAAACTACATTTCATGACACAATTATTACAGTATTTTTAAATTACGCGGGGTTTCTCCTCTGCTATTGACGCTTGCTGGTTGGTGTGAGATGCATTCTGGGATACCTGGCTGTCTCAAGTTCGCACAAGTCACCTTTCGATGCATCCTCGGTAAAAGAGGCGGGTCAAGAACACATCCGGGGATTTGAACTGGACTTGGCTAGATGTGAACTTTGAATTGGAACAGTACTAGGGCAGCGACTGATGACGTTTCACAAGTCCACAAGAACACAAGTACAGACAAGAACGCATATTGAGAAACGGCTTCAGAGTCAGTCAACTCAGAGTTGATTGAACGAACTAATTTCTTGGTGGGGGGAGGGTCTAACTGTGCATGTTCAGTATGAGTGTCATCACTCTAGCTTGTTTCTGATTGGAGAAAAATTACATCTTGCAACTGTCCCCGGTCTTCCCCTACTTAGTGACTAAGCTACTAGTGATCTGGTGATCTGTCACGGTGTGGTGCAGGAAGAAGAAGAAGACGAAGAAAGCTCCAATGCAAACTTTTACTTACAATTGAATTCCAACAGATACAGACAGGCAGAATGATCACACACACTGAATAGGACTGAGAACGGACAATGACAGACTGAACAGAAAGGAACTAAATACAAACACTAACAGAAACCAGGTGACATACTGTAGATGATGATGGTGATGATGATGATGATGATGATGATGATGATGAACTAACACAGGTGACACAGATGTACTGATAAAGGTTGCCAAGGAAACACAAGAGTGGCGGGAAAACAGAACGAAGGAAGACATGTGACTATGAACATAAACACTGACACGCGACAGGTCCAGATCACTATCTTTAGTTGGAACTCAGCACTATTTCTGAATAACTAAAGCACTTTAAGAACAAAATAATTGGTCCAATTTAGCAGAGTTTAAGTATACTAATTTAGTATACTAAAAGTGAAATTGCAGGGTATTTATATTAAATATACAAATATGTAAATGTATTTGTAGTATACTTAACATAAAATAATTGTATTCATTAGGATAGTTCTTGAAGATTGTCTTTTTTTAATCAGAACATGGTTATAGAATGCATCACTAATTACTCAAATGTTACCTAGCCACTCTTCAAGAACTACTAGTGATCTGGACCTTTATTTTAAAGTGAAAACATATGTTTAAAGTGTTTAAAGATGTCCAGATCACTAGTAGTTCCTGTATAGTGACTAGGTAACACTTGAGTAATTAGTGATGCATTTTATGATATTCAGAGTAAAAATTATGGTGGATTATGTCTCAGACACACAATAATGTTCTTTATGATTTGTCAGTTAATTAATAGTTATTAATGAGGCTAATCTCATTAAGTAATTATTGATTACCTAATAAGGACCTATCTCCTAAATTTTAGATTACTTACTGAATAGTTGAGCTTGTTTCTATACTGCAGTAGTCAATAGTAGTAGCTGAAGTGTTAATGCAGTATTACTCATTAGTGTTGCATTACTTCCTAGTTACTTATTAATGACGGACCATTATTCTAAAGTGTTAACATTTAATGACAGGCACATGGTAACTTCATAGACTCTAATCAGCATTAGGTTATGTTGATGCACTGGGAGGAGGAATCTGTTTGTGTACAGATATATATCAGTGGAGGAAGTTCCTGCAATGCTGATCAAGTGTCCACCCACGAGACAGACTGAGTGATTCTGTTAGTTCCTGTCTCAGAGTCAACGCCTCCTTCCTCTCAAATATCATGTGAGGCTCTTCTCTCCAACATGATCATTCTCTGTCATGATTCAAGCTGACTCAACACTTCAAGTAAGTTTCTTTTATTATGGTAAAAGTTACCATTAATTATTAATATATTAAAGTTATTTTGAGTGTTTTACAATTCAGAGATGTCTGAATGCAAATTGCACCATATTCAGGCTGACGACATTCAAAATTCAAAGTCCTTCTGATTAAAATCTAAAATGAAAATTCGGTCATGCTTAATGTTGTAACCCATATGACTTTAGTTTGTTCTTTCTTTCCGTGGAGGACAAAAGGAGATGTTAGACAACAATGTTTAGTGACTGACAGCATCATTGACCATTCACTTCTAATGCATCTTTTTCTCGTTCAATGAAAGCGAATGGTCTCTTGTGGTTCTGTATAGCTTCTCCTTTGGTGTCAAGTCAAGTCACCTTTATTTCTATAATGCTTTATATAATACAGATCAATTCAAAGCAGCTAACATTAATAAAATTAAAATGATTAAATGATGCAAACAGTTCATTTCAGCTGTACAGCAGCTCTAAGTGCTTTGGTTAGTTTCATTAAAGATCATCAATTATTAAAGCAGTTCTGCAGAAAAACAGTGACATCATCGTCCAGTTCAGTTCATTTCTTATCCAATCGTGTCCGTGATCTTATTTATTAATCAACTATGACAAAATGATGAGGGAAATACATTTTTTGGTGTTTGTACTTTACAAATTGTGTACTTTAAATCTTAAAAGTATATAGTGGTCAACATTTGAAGTGTATCAAAACCTTTCATCAAAGTTATACATGTCTTAGGAGAACTTAGGAGAAGTATATGTATGACTACTAAATTAAATAAAAAGCAAGAAAGTGACTGTGTTTCTAAGCACACTTTTAACAATTGCATTTTGTAATCATTTTACTATTATAAAGTTATTTCTGGACATCAGCAAAAAGGCCTATAGAAGTTGTTTAAAACATTGCCATTGTCATTCAACTAAAAAAAGTTCTTTCATTTTCCATTTTAGTAATGGACAACATCAACAACACACAGACGGAACAGAGAAACATCACGGATGTCAGCAGTGTTTTCACAAAGCAGGTTCTGCCTGTGTTATACTCCATCATCTTCGCTTGTGCCTTCATTCTCAATGGACTTGCCGCTTGGATCTTCTTCAGGCTTCCCAGCTCCTCAGCATTAGTTGTTTATCTAAAAAACATGGTGTTGGCAGACATTCTGATGCTGTTTACCTACCCGTGGCGTGTGGCCAGTGACCTCAGTAGCGGTGACTTGCGGTTGAGGCTGATAGTCTGCCGCTACACAGCTGTGCTTTTCTACCTCAGCATGTACACAGGAATAACCTTTATGAGCCTCATCAGCTTGGAGCGCTACTTCAAGATCGTCCGCAGCACCTCCAATGTGTCTTCCTTCCTGCAGCGCGTTTCGGTAGCGAGAGCTCTCGCGCTGCTATCTTGGGCCGTCATGATGTTTTTCATGCTGCCGAACACCATATTAACCAACCAACCAATGCCTAAAGAATTTAACTGCATGGCCCTGAAAAGTGAGCTGGGTCAGCGCTGGCACGAAATTTCAGCCCACTTCAACGTTGGAGTCTTCTGGGTGGCGTTCATGCTGATGGTGTTTTGCTACACCTCCATCGCCTGTCACGTGTACCGCTCTTACAAACGGGTGCAAAGGAACAGCAGTGAGGCAAGACGACGGTCAAATCGAAGCATATTCAGCTTGCTGGCCGTGTTTATCTTCTGTTTTGTGCCCTACCACGTTTGTCGCGTTCCCTACACACTTAGCCAAAGAACCGTGGCTGGTTTTAACGATTACAACCGCTTCATTCTCTTCCAGATGAAAGAAGCTACGCAATTTCTGTCCGCCCTTAACGTCTGTCTGGATCCCGTCATTTACTTCCTAATGTGCAGGACATTCAGAGAGTCTCTTTTGCAGACTTTGTGTAACACTTCTGTAAAGCGAGACACCAGGAGGCCTTCAATAGGTACTGGGCTGAGTGTCAGTAATCTGTAAGAGGAAGAGCAACGGAATGGAAAATGCCATTTTCAAGATGTAAAAGCAGATTTTACATTTTAAAACCACATATCTTGCTATGGTTTCCTTGCATGAAAAAATGCAGAATGAGAAGGCAAAATGAAAGAAGTGTCACACCAAAGTGGGGGTTTCCAGAAAACCAGTATCCAACCACAGCTCTCAAAATCATACTGAAATAAGCTAATTCTTAATGGCAAGGTATAAATAAAATTTACTCACCCTCATGTCATTTGAAATCTGATCTTAAAATAAATGCTTCATATTGATGTTACAGAAGAGCAATTTTAGGCTTTGTGAAGAACCTTTCAGTGAACAGTTCTTTTTTTTTTCTTTTTTTTTTTCTTAGTGTGAAGAACTTTTAATAATCTGAAGAACCCTTTTCAACCTTTTGAGTAATGGAAAGTTTTTATAGGTGTCAAAGGTTCTTCATGGAACCATATATGGCAAAAAAAAATTTATTTAAGTGTGTACTTCTGTGAAATATAAATGGTGAAATTTTGAAGAATATCCCAGACAATCTTTCCCATACAATCAAAGTGAATGAGACTAGGGGCCCTGTTTTAAAGATCTAAGTGCATGGTCTAAAGCTTAGGGTGTCCGAAGGGTTGTCCCTATTCTCTTAATGAGTAATGGGTGTGTTTTTGGGTGTGTTTTTGAAGTGTTAATGTATGGGTGTGTTTTTGGCTTTACGTGCAATTAACCAATCAGAGTCTGACATGATGGAATTTGTGAGCGGAAAAACAGAACGCTTCTCCAGAGAGGAAACAGATCTGCTCGTGCGCGAGGTTAAAGCACTCAAGCAGACCATCTACGGGACAAGCCGGATTCCACCAAATCTGTATATACACATTAATAATCTTTTACATTGTAATTCTGTAATTCATTGAATTATTTTTTTTTATATTTGGCATGTTTGTGTGCTGCTGCGTATAATAAGCAGAGTGTACGCACATTATGGACCCGACTATAGGCGCACATTACTAACGCACTCTTTAAATAACAAAAAATATTGCGCCATTGACTTTAGACCAGGTTTCTGTTGGTCAATGGCACAGTCTCTTTCAGTTGCCTCAAAATAGAGCGTTGTTGCCTCAACGCGCCAACAATGTGCCTGAACAAACCTCGTTTTCAGACCAGCACGCCCATGGGCGAACAAAAGGGCGCAAATGCATTTGCTATTTAAACAACGTGGCGCAGGACGTGAAAATGCTAACTGCATCGGGCTGAAACTAGCAAAAAACACTTGAGTCGTGTCTGGTGCTGCATTGCGCCGGGTGTATGACAGGGCTCTTGGAGTGTCAAGAACCAAAAAAGACAAAAAAGCAACATTAATATTATTTTAAGTCTTCTAGTCATACAATTGCTTTGTGTGAAGAACAGTCAAAAATGTAAGTCTTTAATCATGGAAAATCTTGCCCTTCCTGCTGCAGCATGCAGTGCTCAAATTAAATATGTTCTAATCATGTGGTGATGCCATCATCATAGCACATTTGACATGATGATCCATGGTCACATGAATTTTCTAATTTATTTCACAGGCAGAAATTAGGGTGAATTCCAATTTTCATTACATGGAAAAGTTCTGATGAAATAAATCTTGGAGACTTCTTCTTTTGTGTTCCACAGAAGATGTATGTATGTACAATAAATAAATTCTAACTTAAAACATTTGACCATCATGAATGTACTCATGATAGTTTTCTAAAAAAGTGTTTTACTAAGGCTATATATGGTGCAGGTCAACCCAATCACTGTATTTCGCCATGTTGAAATAACGTGACCTGCGTGTTTCACTAAACATTTCAGAGAATCTTCACGCTCACTGGCTGCTTCAATAGTGCTAAACAGTGTTGCTTCATGGCGGAGGAGCGAAAATTAAATAATGAAACACACTCACGCTTTACCAGTGGAAACAACGGGAGAATCAGGCCAAAGATGCAGAAAAGGTCAGAAGACAGTCAAATCCAAAACAAGTGTAAACATTGGTATGGCACACACGGTGGAAAGATTTGACGATGGAGAAAATCCTGAGTTGTGAGTTTTTTTGTTTTGTTTTTTATGGTAAGGGAATTATTGTGTAGACACTAGTAGTGTACGTAACACCTGTACGTAAATGTGGTTATCATCCCAAAAAAAGATATTGTGAATGTAGCCTTTAGCAACTTTGATTAATGGTGATGCGTCATTAAAGAAATGGGGGTAATACTAGCCTATTGGGAAAGAATGTTACACTTCATTAAAAATTGGTAGCTTCTTTAGCTCAGTGAGTTTCGTTAAAGTTGCATGTTTCATGTACATACTGTAAAAAAATATGTTCTCAGTGTGGAATTTAGCTTTCGACTGGAAATGGATTCTGTACACTATTTTTCTTTTATGTACATAATAAGAAAATAGAAAGTCTACAATGTAGTAATGACGTAGATCTAGCGCAGATAACCACATTTTTACTCAAACAAAAATGTGTTACTTTCATCCCTAGCAACCCCTTGTCACAACTCTGGTTGTTAAGCACACACACGACAAATAAAATTATGTCAATCCAAACAGGAGAAACAACCAAGACGTAGACATAAATGATACCAGACAAACTAAAGGAGAGGATAGAGGATAATTAATCACACCTGAACTGAATAAGAACCAAATCAGTAACTATGACAACAGAAAAGGGTGAAGGCAGGGAGAAACGGTGCAAATGAAAACAAAGTTCAAAACTGAAGAACAACAAAAATTATTGCAGCAATTAAATGCAGAAATTGCCTGGGTAAAATCAAATGGATGTGTTATTCAAACATTTGTTCCTGTGTTTACTAGATGTATTTGCTCACTGTGTGCTCATACTATGGCCACAATATGAGCTCATCCAAGCTAGAAATTGTATTGTTCTATGAATGTTTTGAGAGCATTATGTTATGTTCTTGTAATGGTTTCTGAAGCTAATTTAATTTTTGTTACCAGAATGTTCTCCTAAAAGGTAGGATAACACTCTCTAAAAATATTTAGTGATAACATACATTATCCCCTAACATTCTTATAAAGTTTTAACCGGAAATGTCCCAGCAGACAGAGGATTGAACCTCTTAAAAGAAGTTTGTTTGAAAGTAATAGTTTGGTGTGGTCACCATTGTGGAGGTCAGTTGTTGCTTTAGTTGGGTTCTTTGACCTTAAAGGTATAGCGGAGGATTTTCTTTTTCCGGGTGGGTAGTGTAAACTATTGGTCCACCTAAGTGTCAATCATTCTGGTGATATGTAACGTAAGGCCGTCGTACGTGCTCGTCCCTTAGTTTTCGCTTTCTGCGCATGCGCACTTTCAGGTGTTTATGTGTGGTGGTGAGCTAGAGTTACGGTTTAAGCCATTCATTGAAGCTCGCCGTTTCACCGGGTCCTTTGAAAATGTCTGAGGGTCGCAAGAGAAAAAGTTTGTACGAACTGTATGAGAAGAAGAGAAAGGCCTCAGAAGAGAGAAACAAGATCAGAGTGTTTTTGGGAGATTGTTTCACACGATGGCGTGCGCTGAAAACACAGGTTGGGCTTCCCACTAATGCCTCAGTCGCGAAGTTTCTACTCGACAGGTAAAGTTTGGCATGCTATTTGGTGAAAAAGTGCAAATCTTCTTTTGGAAAGTAATCTTGTATGAGTAATGCCGACAGCAACTTGTAAACAGAGCGTGCACGAGGAGAACCTCGCACACGTTTAATAGGCGTTCCCTCTCGGGAGCATGTAGTGTGTTGCGCATGTGCATTTTTTCAAAAAGTGGAGAGGGCGGTTCTTATCTAAAATTCGGAAAGATCCTCCGCTATACCTTTAACTATTTGATGTTAGTTTTTCTCTGGAAGCTGGAACTGTTTATTATGGCATGAGAAAATGTGTTCAATGTTGGCAACATGTTGATAATAAAGATATTATTATGATGTAACGGCCTGGTTTCGTCCGGGGTCTAATCTAGTATCTATTTCACATGAACACAAATAATCAGGATTTCAACAAAAGATCCTGCAGCATTTTAATCAGAAAATCTGGAATATTTAATATAAAAAAGCAAACTTTGTTTATAATATATTTTACCCCCCTTCATTGAGACAAACACAAACCTCAAGAATTAGCATGTGAATCTCAATAACGGTGACATGCTTCATGCCGCAATGCATTCTGGGTGCATCATACAAAACTCATCAGTGGCTCCCAGAATGCATTGCGGCATGAAGCATGTCACCGTTATTGAGATTCACGCGCTGATTCTTGAAGTTTGGGTGTGTCTGAGTGATTTAGTAAGTTGATATGTTTAAGGTTTTTGTATTATTATACAGATTTTCTTATTTAAACACTGTTGGATGTCATGCTTTTGAAACATTACTATAATCAATTATATGAAGTTAATTACACACATAATAGTCTAGAAGAGATCAGGTGATCAGAGCACTACATGATGATTATATCATTATCGTCATCAACAAGTTGCTGACATCATCTGATCTCATTTTCTCTCACTGTTCTTCACATAACAAACAGTTACAGCAGCCAGAGAAAAACTAGCAAAACTAGCAAACTAAAACATCAAGAGTCAAACTGCCCAACTAAAGTAAACACTATATCGAACCAAATTATTAATTTCAACAAATCATCGACATCTAAACCTCTGTTAATCTCAATAAGGACTTTTGTGCACATATGACAGAAGTAAATCTGTTTTGTAATAAGTGAAGCTGGTAATGCTGTTTTTGGAGTTGTTTAAGGGCGTTGGAGCCTGACATCAAATGTTAGACGTCAGCCCAATTTTCATTTTCAACCAAAATTTGACGTCTGAGCGATGTTGAGTCCACGTCCAATAACATTTCTAGCTGGAGTGACCTCACATTGTGGCCATAATACGAGCACACAGTGAGTACACTGTGAGATTACACTTTTAGCTCACTGTGACCTAACATTGTGATCATATAGAGAGATCACTGTGAGATCAATGTGTTGACTGGGTTGTGCTATGAATTTTAATATTGGTCAAATGTATAATAGTATGTGGTATTGAAGAGGAGAATTTAAGTTTTGTCATTGCATAACTGAGTTAAAGCATATTTATCAAATTAAGCCAGACAATATTCAAATAATCGACATGTCTTTCTGTTACCCCTCACGCATCCATTTGCATTTGTATTTATGATTTTCTCACTTTTTGTGTGCACACAAAAGCAGGACAAACAGCTGAATCATAGGCTTACAAAATGGATTTAAAGTAAGATAAATTTGATAAAGCAGCTAATAGCGGAATAGCTAATTAATATTTACTATTATTTAAATCATAGAATTACTGTTTCCCTTTCATGTAATTCTGATGAATGGAGACATAGGCTACTGAAAACAAGCATTTACATTTGTTTTGTTTTATAGTAAGTCATGGGGGGCAAAAAAAGTTCCTGAGAATGAACCAGACAGTAGATCATTATTTTTGTTATTGATTCAAGGCCTAGCACAGTGTAGCCAAGAGGTGAAAAGTGACCCTTTTATGCTATTTTAAAGGCTCCTAACTTTGTATTGGAGGTCTCCTAGAATAGGTTTACATGCATCCAAGAAACAAAAGAAGAAAAAAAAAAAACGTATTTTTCTTATAATATATATTGCAGCATCACCTCTTTTCTCACACTGTCTGAAATTGTTGGATAAAGCATTCGGTCTCTCTAAACCCCTCCTTTCTGAGAGCCTGCTTTGCTCTGATTGGTCAGATGGCTTAATTTGTTGTGATTGGTCTACTCTGCTTTGATTGGTCAGATGGCCCAATCTGTTTTGATTGGTCTACCTCTTACAGCACATGTTGGAAACAAAACATCCATTACCATATCTGAATTTTGGTTCCGGATCTTCCTCAGCACTTGATATACAGTGATACCAACAGTAATGGCACCGGTTTTACCATATCAATTTGAGCCTTAGTAAATCGTAAATGGACTGCATTTATATAGCGCTTTTAACAGACCCATGGCCACCAAAGCGCTTTACATATTGCCTCACATTCACCCATTAATTCACTCATTCATACACCGACGATGGTGTCAGCCATGCAAGGCGCCATCCAGCTCATAGGGAGCAGCTGGGGTTACAGTAGGTGTCTTGCTCATGGACACCTCAACACTTGGTCAGGTGGAACCGGGGATTAAACCACCAACCTTCCGGTTTGTAGACAATTTATGTGAACCACTGTGCCACTGCCGCCCTAGTCCTCATTCTTCGCAAGAGCATTCAAAGTGGGTCTGCTTTTGCTGAGCAGAAAATAGCGTCTTGTCATTTCAACTACATGTGGCATCACGAGAGCGGACAAAACAGAGGAGGTTATAGTCTAGGTGGAACCTGCCCCAAAAACACCGACCACACCACCCTGGGAATTTCACCCAGAGAATGATTTTACTTCCTAATTGCAATGTTATTGATACAATTAAGGACACACAGGTACATATACAATTCAGCCAGAGACGCGGTTCAATTTTAAAAGGAACAACAAATTTTATTTCAATAATTTTAAAACGCATTCATACCTTGGGAAAGGGAACAGGGGAAAAATTATAATTGCTACTGAGGCTTACCAGTGAAGGAGAAGGGTGTCACAAGGGCAGTGAGGAATCTCAGGGAGAGTCACCCGTGAACACACACAAACACACAACAGTGAACACAGCAAAGAAAACGGGGTAGACAAAAGCACACAGGAAGGGGACACAACCACCCGTACACCAACACCACCACCTTTCAATAAATCAGCTCTCAGCAACTGAAACGGGACAAAAACGGGATAGACACACCCGATTAACGGGGATTCACTCAACAGAAAGAAAATCAACATATGATATTTGGATGAAAAAAGAACAAACTGAAATAAACTTATCACAATATAAACACAATATAAACTGCCAGTGGTTCCAGGAAGGCAGTGCAAAACAAAATAATATAAATTCGATAGAAAACACTTGTCAATAAAACCAAGAGAAACAAAATACTAAATATGACTGAAACACAATAAGAACTTAGAAGAAAACTAAACTCAGTTATAGGAAAGAATCAAGCAAAATGTAAATACAACTTTTAACTAAATTAACCAAAGAAACTCAAATATTTAAGTAGAAAACTAAAGTCACTAATGAAGAGAAAACCAAACAAAATGTAAATACAACTTTTAACTAAATTGAAAACAAAATAATGAAAAAGAAAAGAAACAACTTAATCAACCAAATTATAATGTAAAGAGCTAACCCTTCAGCTACAACATTTTAAAACACTAGTCTGGCACACATAAATCAGGTGGCTCACACATTTGACCGTATGGTCGTAGTTGCCCAGTGGCCGTAAAGGCAGGACGAGCGTGCAGCAATCTGTTAAAGTCGCTGGTACAGTGTTCAGAACATGCACTTTAAGGCAAACAGCAGCCCAGTCAACAGCAGCCAGTGGGTGAACGCCATGCGGCTGAAGACGATCTCCTCTTATTTATAGAATATTGCAGTTAACCCCAAATAATAAAAAAATAAATCCTACACCATTTAGCCTACATACCGATCAAGCAGCGTTTGTCAACCCGAAGGAGGCAGCTCAAAGCGTGCAAACAGCACAGGTAACAATCGGTAAGATCCGCTTTTGAATGCGTCTACGAGCGTAGATCTACGAGCGTTCAATACATACTGTAGTAAACATAACAGCAGCTGATAACAGTGGAATAAGTGCAGAGACAGTAAAGCCGCTACCTGACCTGTAGCACAGCAGAACAACACACGGAGTGAGCAACCCGGAAGTATGACGCACTTCTGTCACCGAGCAAGAGGGTAGTCAGAAGGACTACTACCTATATTGGCCAAAAGAACGCCAGGTTGTTACAAGTTAAACTCGTAGGCCTACTGCTACATACGAATCTCCACTGTTCTGGAATCCTGCTCCTCCTCCAGATGACACGCAGGATCTTCCACAGGCGCAGCAGGAGTTTAGGACAATTCTTGTACACTTTGTACGAAGTGCCGCTTGGTCCTGGAGCGTAGCTTGCTCGCGCTTTCCTGAAAACCTCTCGAACCTCCTTCTGCTGCAGCTCTGACATGTTGAACTGCACACTTATCAGAGTGCTGCACTCCCCGAACTCTTGCTTTCTCGCTGGGTCGCTGTATGTTTCCTTCAGGTGGTGATCAATATCCTCCTGAGAGCAGACCAGCTGGCCGCTACGCTTCTGTCTTTGCAGCTCTTTAGTGAACTTTAAGGGGTTGACAATGAATGCAGCTCACTTTCGGGCTCTTTCACGGCGGCGCCTCCACCAAGGGAGGATCCTGCCCGGTGGAGGATCCTGATCTTCTTTCGTAGGATGCTCATCAGCTGCGCCATGCCAATGTGCCTCTCCTTTCCTGTCTGCCTGTACTGTCGCTTCAGGGTCTTCAACTCCTGTCTGATGTTATGGATTCTTACCTAACGTTGGTTCTTTGAGGGAGATTCTTTGGAGCCTCCTTCATTCACCTCTTCACCGAACCATTCAGATGCGATGC
Source organism: Scardinius erythrophthalmus (assembly GCF_964197995.2). Lineage (NCBI taxonomy): Eukaryota > Metazoa > Chordata > Actinopteri > Cypriniformes > Leuciscidae > Scardinius > Scardinius erythrophthalmus. Next base: position 32,582,346 of record NC_138227.1, on the reverse strand, counting down.
TGATGATGATCGTTGTCATGGCATGCAGTTTCCTGTCGACGTCTCCCCTGCTGGTGGTCTCCAGAATCTGGTCAATATCGATGTCAAACTGGTTCCACAGTGAGGTCATGTTAGCTACTGGCCACTTGATCCGCCTCCTCTCAGACTTAATGCTAGAGAGAGTAATTTACAACACTTGGAGGTTCCAGGCACTGTGGGGTGGCTCCTCCTGCGTCTCACCAGGTTGAACACCTGTTCGTTGTGTTGGTCCTGTCCCCACCGGACACTTCATCCTCCCTTGGTGGATCTTTAGGCCTCGCTTGTTCTAACAGATTTTGCCAGTTTGTCCGTTGCCTTGTTCTGATGCCGTAGTATCCGTCCAGTTGGGGTGCTCATCTTCCCCCCTTCTCAGGCACCCCTGGGGGTATTTTTCCATTAGGTTTATCGTAGCTTGTTGTGGGAGTCCCCCTCACAGAAGACAAAGATTGGGTTGCCAGCCCATTCTGCCCCGGATGCAGTCTCTCCGAGCTGTCACCGACTCTCCCATAGTCACCATGCTTTTCGTGGTTGTCAACCAGTCTTTCCTGGTCGTCACTGATTAAATCAGGTTAAAGGTTGTCCAAATACATCTACTGATGCTACTGGACACATCTTCAGTGATGGAAACTCTTAAGGGCACAATAACAGTCACAATAACAAATACAAACACAATCTCTTGGCAATATGGAATTGGAATTCATACAAATCTCATTCATATGTATTTGTATGATCTGCTTACACCCCTGTGACAGTTATATTTAGGGGTGGACCTCCATGTCTTTTTTTTTTTTTTTTTTTTTTAATTGCATAAAAATGTATACATTTCACACCATACAAATTTGTACGAAACCGAATAAAAAAAGTTCCGTATTCCCTTGAGATTGGGTTGATATACAGCAAATGCACATAGAACCACCCAAATGCAATTTATATTTTGAGTTAACAGAGAGAACAGGAGTTTCAGTGATCTGTGTACACTGAGAGAAGAAGAAAAAAAGGTTGGTTAATGCTAAATACAAAAATAGATTACCACATTTAAAACCACCTGCAACAAAACCAAAACTGCATGAGAAGACGGTCAAATGAATAAGTCAACATGCAGAACAGTTCATGTGAAACATAAAGGGACACAGTAGTACTCATGCACTAACTTATTTCCATACTGATTTTCATGAAACAAAAAATCAAACAAGGCTGTCAAACTTGTATACAAGCACTAACAAATACATTTAAATAGGATGCAAAATTGGTAGCACGCAGTTTTATTGTAATTTTTATGGTCATATTGTCACGGAAATAACAACAGGATCCAGAAGCAAATGCAATCAATGAGAGTTTTATTAAAAGTACAAATATAAAGTCAGGAACATAGTTAGAGACGGTCAGATGTCTCAGGCTGCAGGTGGTAGCAGACAGGCTTTGGCAGGAAGAAACAGACTGCAGTGGGCTGGAGCAGTGCAGATATTAGAGATGGGACGGTTAATACCAGGGCTCCTTGATATTGGTGCTTTGTGACCCCACCTGATGCATTAAAGGGAAATGATTATCCCATCACTTCAGGGGCTATATGTAGGATTCTGTACAATAGTTTTGAGTCAGCTGTAACCTCAACACCAGACAGGAACTGAACGCATGTCACTTCTCCTTTGCATTTAACACTAGAAGTGCCAGAATTTCATAACTACTAGAACTGCCGCAAGCGGTCATTTTGATGATAAATACCCAATTGAGAAGAGATTAATGCATTTATTGTATTATGATATCTTATTATGATATCTATAAAAACAAAACAACACCAAACTGTACATTTAAACAAGTTTAATTATACATTTACAAATAATAATATCATTAGTAGCCTACCGTAATTATCGCATATTCACAACAGATAGGCTATATTTCCATATCCATTCAACATACTGTAGGCTAACTCAGAACAAGATAATAACAACTAAAAGTATCTTATTTAATTATAATACATTCTATTTTAATGTAATAACAGAGAAAATAGGCTAATAGAAAAAGCTGTAAACGAGCTGATCTAAAACAAAACAAAGAAGAACCAAGAAGGAAGCGTAGGCTACAGAAACATAAAAACACTAGCCTATATTACAAATTGTATGTTAACTATTTAAATCAATATAGTGCTTGGCTATTTAAGCTTCACAGTCAAGGCAAGTGACCTTTCTTCTCCTCGCACAATTTCCACACACAGGTTTGCGGCATTTGCAGCAGGTGTCGTGGGTTTTGTTTTGAGTGCAGCTTCTCCAAACCTTGGTGTCTGCTGCGGTGGTTGCATCTGCTGCTGACTGGAACCTTGTGCCAACTCACATACTGCTCTTTTCTCCTCCAAGAACTGTGCTCTCAGCTCCTCTGCAAGTTGCTGAGATATAAAACGTCAACCGTGGGAAATGTAACAAAAGAATACCGCGAAATTCTGTGCGGTCAATATGACCGTCTATGGCCGAAATAGGTGAATATGTTCATTAGTTTTTTTGCCTTATGTGTAATTTATATGAAAAACATTTTAAATGAAAATACAGACACTTTAAGGAAAAGTCAGATAGCCTACCAGCAGGATTTATTTTATTTTGTCAACAAAGTTATTGCAGATATAAAATTCAAAACGGTCAAAATGACAGTCATGGGACTTCTAGGGCCCTATCTTGCACCCAGCGCAATTGACTTTGTACACCGACGCATGTATCATTCCTATTTTGCACCCGCGCAGAGTTTTCCCTCCACAGAAGCACGTCGCTAAACTAGGGAATGAACTTGCGCTCCCTGGGCAGTTCAGCGCAAAAAAGGAGCCGTGTTCCGGCGCAAACGTTCCTTTATGCTATTTTGCAGGTTTAGAAAACAATTGCGCCACTAACCAGGAAAAAATTGTTTAAAGTCAGTGGCGCGTTGCGCATGTTATTCATATGCTATTTTAAGGGTGCATGCTTGGCCATAATCAATGTAGCGTGTGCACAACGCGCATACACTTAAATTCTCTCATCTAAGCAGCAGTTTTCATTTTTGCAAATCATACATTACGATAGATAGTAGATAGATAGATAGATAGATAGATAGATAGATAGATAGATAGATAGATAGATAGATAGATAGTCAATTTATTATAAAAGCATACATCTAGCTTACACATTTACCCAAATTATCATACGCCTTTTTAAATGATGTTTTATAAACAAAGTTCGGGAGGAGCACGTTCAAATAATCAATCCAATCTACTCGTCATCAAACAATTATGTCTACCCTAATCAGCATGACAAGAAGTATATATATATATATATATACATATATATATATATATATCCACTCTGTCAACTCACCTAATATTCCTTGACAGTTTTTCCAGCATCCCTCCACCACCCCGACTCCTCACTCTTGGCTCAATCTTTTACAGCCAGGAATACGGGGGGAGTACTCTGGGTTCGGGCCGAATACCGAGCCCGGAGCCCTCTCCTCGGACAGCACGCCAAATACGCATTTATTCTGTCTGACTTATTTGTAAGTGTGAACTAGTGAACCGAAGTTAATTTGGGTGGGTTTCTCCATCCCCAACGTCCCTGACGAGAGCGTTGCTCTCCTTGGCTGTGAACCGCTCCTGGCGTGCGCCTGGCAAATCCGCCGTTATAATAGGAATCCGCTTTAGAACAAGCGCGCCTGTTCTTAAAGGGAATGTGAGATGACGCTCTGATTGGTTTATTTCACGTTACGTGAAATAAACACCTATGAATAATGAAGCTACTTCAGACCAACCCCTTTTAGATTTGCGCCTGGCGCAAGAGTCATTTATCCCGCCGGGAAAATAGCAACAGCGCCAAGACCCGCCCACAAAGTTACTTGCGCTTTGCGCTTTGACACTTGCGTTTCAGATCGTTAAAATAGGGCCCCTAGTGTTAATCATGTGGGTTAAACAGCTCACTCAAAATATTTTTCTCAACTCTACCTACGTCAATTATTAATTATGATCACATACGTGTATATTTTATATTATCAATCAATATGTGAATCTGTTGATCAGGCTACACGACGAGTTGTGGTCTCATTGGCACAAATTAATTTAGATAAGATTAGATAAGATTAGATAGAACTGTACTGATCCCAGATTGATTCCACTGTTATGTCACAGACTTCCAAAGCTTTGTTTTGGTCTTGTGTCTTTTCAAACAGTATATCCTCTGCTCCGCGATGATTTGTTAGATACAGTGGAGAAAACAAGTGTGACCAACAGATGTTACTAATGCGCATTGTATTAAAAGCTTCAAGTTATGTGCATACTCAACCCATGAAAGTTACTGGCTCCAGGAGGACGGATTCTGAGAGACTGGTTCTGATTGGGAAAGACCAACAAATTGGGGTCCCCTGTAAGAGACCATGTCCCAACCTCTAACACATCAACCTCCACCAAAAACTGACAGGAGGGATCAGGGGCAACAAGAATGGGAGCTGAAATGAAGCGGCTCTTGAGGTTGGACAATGCATTGGAAGACCAGCTGAACACCGTTTTGGTTAGTGGTTGACCAATATATCGGCAAGGCCGATATTTGTCATTTTAAAAATATCGGTATTGGCCAATACGTTTTTGTTTTTTTGAAACGGATACCACCTCATTACACAGTGCCTGTTTCCCTTCGCCCTCAGGTTAAAGGCTGTGCAAATACTAGGGGTGGGGGAAAAAATCGATACTGCATAGTATCGCGATATTTTCTGTGGCAATACTGTATCGATACACGGGCGCCAAGTATCGATCTTTTATTATTTAAATTACACATGAGAATTTAACTTTGGTAGTAGAATGCTAAAAATCAATTGCTCATTCAGTCCACTAGATGGTGCTGTTTGTTTTCTGGTGAGGTCAGCGGGGTTACTGTCGGGTTGACTGCATAGACAGTAAAGGTTGACTGTCAGCGTGCAGGAGGACGTAGATAAAATAAACATGGCAGCATCAGAGAAAGAAATCAGAAATGCACTCAGTGCAGTGTTTCCTACTCATAGACTAATTCGTGGCGGTGCGCCACAGAATCAACACCGACCACATATTGCGTTTCGTTATAAAAAATTTTTTTACGCAATTTAAAACACGCAGCATATTCATTCAGCTGCATTTCCTTTCCCTGCTCTCCCTCCGTCTCTCTGTCACTCACGCGTCTCTCTCACAAGCAATTTTTTGTCTCGCCAAAGCCTTATTTGATCGGTGAGTGATGTACATGACTGCTGCGCTTGCGATAATGCGCATATTACTGAAAGAACGAGCAGAGAGAGAGAGCCCCGGTCGCGCGCGCGCACCCTCGCCGTCTTCAAACTGTCTTGCTCTCTCTCCCTCTCGCATATTAATCAAAATCAATTGAGAATTGACATGATGGTAAAAGATCGGAAGACCGAAGTTTCACGTGCAGCATTCGGGTATTTTTTTCCCCTGAATTACTGCTGGGTGTTGTGCAAAAAAAGAAAGAAAAACTTTTACGTTGCCTTATCTTCTCTGAAAAGCGTTCCGCACATTCAGCTGACATAAAAAACACTTTAAATAAACAAAACAAAATCCAATCCGCTAATGACACGTCCGATTCGCGAACTACTCCTTTGAACCGATTCAACCAAAACAATCTTTTAGTTTAGAAAGTTTGCGGTAAATGCAGTTGGGTTGTCGAGGTCAAAACTCTAAATAAGATGTGAATCAAATAAACTTACTATAAATAATGTTATGTCATTGTTTTACTCTTACACTGAATGTTTGGATTTTTTGAAGGTGTGAATCATTTTTGATTAATATTTAATATAATGAAGTTCTGTGTAACAGATTATTAACGCAGATTATTTAAATTGATGTGACATGAACAAACAGATGTTGACAGTTTTCCATTGCGGACATAATTTGAAGTTGGAAAAAGGTAATAAATTGCAATATATTGCAGAATATCGCAATATGTTTAAAATCGCAATAATATCGTATCGTGACCTAAGTATCGGGATAATATCGTATCGTGGTGCCTCTGGTGATTCCCACCCCTAGCAAATACATCTACTGATGCTACTGGACACATCTTGATGGATGTGTGATGGAAACTCTTAGGGCACAATAACAATAACAAATACCAACACAATCTCTTGGCAATATGGAATTGGAATTCATACAAATCTCATTGATACGTATTTGTATGATCTGCTTACACCCAAGTGACAGTTATATTTAGGGGTGGACCTCCATGTCTTTTTTTTTATTGCATACAAATTTTCATACATTTCACACCATACAAATTCGTACGAAAACGAATAAAAAAAAAAAATTCCCTTGAGATTGGGTTGATATACAGCAAATGCACATAGAACCACCCAAATGCAAATTATATTTTGAGTTAACAGAGAGAACAGGAGTTTCAGTAATCTGTGTACACTGAGAGAAGAAGAAAAAAAAGGTTGGTCATGTTAAATACAAAAACAGATTACCACATTTAAAACCACCTGCAACAAAACCAAAACTGCATGAGAAGACGGTCAAATGAATAAGTCAACATGCAGAACAGTTCATGTGAAACATAAGGGGACACAGTAGTTCTCATGCACTAACTTATTTCCATACTGATTTTCATAAAACAAAGACAAACAACAAGGTTTTTTTTTTTTTTTTTTTTTCACATTTCAATGTCACGTTAGTTACATAGGCTACACACGTTTCGCATTCTGACACCGCAGCGCGCAGCCTCTGCATGGGTTGTAGCCTACCATGTGAGGGAGTTCTCCCTTCCCCTCGTATAGAGTTGGTTGGGTCCATAGTCCGTCTTTTCCAAAACGTTTTCTCAGGTGGGTTACCGCGGCACCGCCGGCGCCTACCGATAGCTGGGCCTAGGCATCAATCACTATTACCACGGACATAAACGGATGTTTATTTGCGCGTTATGTCTGTTTGATCCACATAAAAGCAGCTGTAGTCGCGCGCTCCCGCGGACGGCAATCAATTTTCGGCACGACACCGGCCCTACGGTACATGTCAGGGAGGATGGATGGGAGAAGTGGCCAGGAGGTATGGAAGCTTTTTTCCGCCACAGAATAAAACATTTTAAAAGATAATTGCGACTTTTTATCTCACAATTGCGAGTTTACATCTCGCAATTCTGACTTTATTTCTCAGAATTCCGAGATATAAAGTCAAAATTGCGTGAAATAAAGTCGCAATTGTGTGTTATAAGGTCAGAATTGCGAGATAGGCCTATAAAGTCAGAATTGCGTGATATAAAGTCAGAATTGCGTGTTATAAAGTCAGAATTGACCGTTCGCAAAAGCCACGCCCCCTAGTTATTGTTACTACGCCCGTCAAACAATTGAGAACCAGACATAGCCATGGCTGGGTTGAGCTCCATACCTATTGGTATAAGTGATTGGTTTTGGAGTAATGCAGCAGACAGATCCTCCAGGGCACGACAGAAAGGGCTGCAATCTAGTTTAGGTTACAAAGATTCAGTTTCTACCTGTTCTATCAGAGGTATGACAGGTTAGCTATGCTAGCTAAGCTAAGGATGACGACCAACCTAAACAAGTAACGTTATTAGCCTACAATTTCCCCACCTCTCACGTTTAACCTTTCATCATCGCATATGTTCTACGTGTCTTTAAACATTTCATACTGCACTCGCTCGTTCGCGTCCTATTCGCTTTGGACGCGCGAATGGATTCAAAATGTTCAAGCGTCGAACTAGACGCGATAACGTTACACGCGAATTTGACGCATATGGGGCGCCGTTTGTAAAGCGACTCACGCTGAAAATAACAGCAACATTTTGTCACATTTAGCTTCAAACAATGTTTAAAAAACTGGTATGAATTTTTGACGGTCACATTTTACCACATTTACAACAATATTTGTCAACTTAGAGATATTTTAAATAGTTAAATCTAAATATTAAATGTTACACCTAAATGTTGAATGTTAAATCTAAATGCTAAATATAAATCTAAATATTAAATCTAAATCTAAATGTTAAATCTAAATGTTAAATCTAAATGTTAAATATAAATCTAAATCTAAATGTTAAATCTAAATCTAAATGTTAAATCTAAATGTTAAATGTTAAATCTAAATCTAAAAGTTAAATCTAAATCTAAATGTTAAATCTAAATGTTAAATCTAAATCTAAATGTTGAATTTAAATCTAATGTTAAATTTAAATCTAAATGTTGAATCTAAATGTTTCCGGTGAAACTAAATATTTAACTAATATGCAAATTCAAAATGCCGGTAACAGGAAGTGCCAAAATAAAAGCTCGAGGTGGTCGGTGTGTGTTTATAGCATGGTTTATAGTGTCAAATAACGAATAAAAACCATCTCATCCGAGGAAATGGACTCTTGGACATGGATTATCCTGATAATAACTACCTAAAATAATAAACACGTATGGAGAAACTTTATTTGAAGAGTAGGCTAGTGTCACTTTTATGAAAAGTGCGGGACTTATGACTTGTAGCCATAATAGCCAGCCACGAGGGGGCTCACTTTGACAGAATGTCATATCATTACTCTCATCACGAAACTCTACAGTTTCTCCAAACGTGTTTATTATTTTAGGTAGTTATTATCGTTATATTATAGTTATTATTATGAGATGTTTTTTATTCGTTATTTGACACTATAAACCATGCTATAAACACACACTGACCACCTCGAGCTTTTATTTTGGCACTTCCGGTTACCGGCATTTTGAATTTGCATATTAGTTAAATATTTAGTTTCACCCAAAACATTCAACATTTAGATTTAGATTTAACATTTAGATTTAGATTTAACATTTAGATTTAGATTTAGATTTAACATTTAGATTTAGATTTAACATTTAGATTTAACTTTTAGATTTAGATTTAATATTTAGATTTAACATTTAGATTTATATTTAACATTTAACATTTAGATTTAACATTTAGATTTAGATTTAATATTTAGATTTAACATTTATATTTATATCTATATTTAACATTTAGATTTAACATTTAGATTTAGATTTAACATTTAGATTTATATTTAGCATTTAGATTTAATATGTAACATTAAGGTGTAACATTTAATATTTAGATTTAACTATTTAAAATATCTCTAAGTTGACAAATATTGTTGTAAATGTGGTAAAAAGTGACCGTCAAAAATTCATACCAGTTTTTTAAACATTGTTTGAAGCTAAATGTGACAAAATGTTGCTGTTATTTTCAGCGTGAGCCTCTTTACAAACGGCGCCCCATACTATTCGCGTTTGGTCTGAATGCAGCATAATGAACAGCCTCCGATGTCAAGATTGCAATGCTGTTATGTGTGTGTGTGTGTGTGTGTGTGTGTGTGTGTGTGTGTGTGTGTGTGTGTGTGACGTGTGTGTGTGCGCGTGTGTGTGTCAGAGAGAGAGAGGCACGGGCGCGATCGAACGGTGGAAACATAAAAATAAATACTCCGTCATTTTATTCATACAGGATATCATTACAGTTTTTCTCAGTCGCTTTGGTGCATTTCTCACATCACTATTTACATTTGCACAACAGTTAGTTCAACCTCCACAACATTTAGTCATTTGGGCACATCATAGTAGCATTTTCTCATTCCTTCCAACAAATTGCAAATGCTTTTGGACATGCATCAATTGCTTTCATACAACTCTCTGCTGTTTTATAACATTATCATTTGCTTATGTCATGTCAGTCAAAATTAACTATACTTGTGAATGCTGAATAGTCATTCCATATAAAACTAATAGTCCTCATTTCATTGCTTGAGTCATTACATACAAAAATGTTGAACTAGCTGTCAAAATTTGTCATTTAAAAAAAAAAAAATCCTGAAAAAGTCTCCTAAATTGAACAATTTGCAATTGAGCAAGAGATGATATTCGCTGTGATGTAGATTACTGTAAATTATGTGACCAGACAGAGAGGAACGTCTGGATGTGCATGAATGATTACAGTACCATGTATGTTGTATGTTCAGTTCCAATATGTTCTGCAATATTGTGTACAGTTGTGCACAGCTCTACCCAAAGGGAGTTTATGTTTGTTGTAAATAATGGTGTATTTTTTCTTTGCACAATGCTGTGAACAAATTAGAATTGCAAAGAGCATATGCAGTAAAAATGTGAAACATACATATATTCAGTGTCTTGTACTCAGTTACCTCATAAATACAGTAATGTGTAACTTTACTGTATTTTTCAAATGGCTGTGCAAATAGTATTTAGTGCTGTATTGAGCATTTTCAGGTAGTGTCACCAAGATCTGACTTTTATCATTGGAAAACATTTACAGAGTAAACTGTCATAATGAAAACACGACTAAGCCATTTGACTATCTTGTTCATAAACGATGGTGTCAGGACTTTTTATTTTGATGACACTGACACTTTCATTGACATAAATACTTGCTTTTGAGGAATGGGCTATCCATTTTGAGCAAGTGACACGCTTTTGCAGGTTATCAACTAGGTTTTGCAGTTTGTACTATTTGTTTTGAGAACTGCATTAACTGTTGTGCAAATGTAAATAGTGTTATGAGAAATGCACCAAAGCGACTGAGAAAAACTGTAAAACTGCAAAGTGTTGTAAGAGTAACTTATTTAAACTACTTATTGATAACTGATATGCTAGGTTAGCTCGCTAGCTTTACTTACCCTTGTGAAAAAGAAGTGTACTTAATTGTATTGAAAGCGTACTTTTTGTGTGCTTAAAATAATAAAAGTATACTTTTTAAAAAGTGCACTTGCAGATAATATAATATAATTAAAATTAAAGACCACTTAAGTGTACTTAAATGGAATACACTTTAATGACAATATTTCTTAACACACTTAAGTGCACTTTTTACAAATGCACTTTGTAATAATATCTAATTAAGCTTAACTTAAAGTAAGTACACTTTCATGACAATATTTATAAACACATTTAAGTGTACTTTTTACAAATGCACTTTGTAATAATGTCGAATTAAGCTTAACTTAAAGTAAGTACACTTTAATGACAATATTTATAAACACACTTAAGTGTACTTTTTACAAATGCACTTTGTAATAATATCTAATTAAGCTTAACTTAAAGTAAGTACACTTTAATGACAATATTTCTAAACACACTTAAGTGTACTTTTTAAAATGAATTTTGTAATAATGTCTAATTAAGTTTTACTTGAAGGAAGTACACTTTCCTCACAATATTTCTAAACACACTTAAGTGTACTTTTTAAAAATGCACTTTGTAATAATATCTAATTAAATTTTACTTAAGGAAAGTACACTTTCATCACAATATTTCTAAACACACTTAAGTGTACTTTTTAAAAATGCACATTATAATAATGTCTAATTAATTTTATTTAAAGAAAGTACACTTTCATGATAATATTTCTAAACACACTTAAGTGCATGTTTTAAAAAATGCACTTTTTTAATAATGTCTACTTAAGTTTTACTTAAACAAACATTTTAAATAATTATGATTTTGTAGTGTTTTAAAGTTATTAAAGTTAAACTTATAAGTTATTAAAGGAAATTTATTTTGATGTATTGACTAATATACTAAATAAAATAAGAACTTTAATGGAAAACATGGAAAATAATTGATTTTAATTACAACTCAGGTGTGTTGTCCAAAAATAATTTGTTAATGTATTTTAAATATGTTTAGTCTATAATATGAAATGCACTTGAAATGTATTTTTCCAATACATTTGCTTGTACATTATAATCAAGTACATATTGTTGACATTTTTGTCTGTTTTAGCCTATACATAATATTTGACAATAAAATGTAATTTATGAGAGGAGTCTTAGCATAATAGTAATGTGTTGTACTTTACAACTGTGAACAGAATACTTTCAATATCATTATGTTGTTCAGAACTTCTTAGTCAATTAATTTAATTGTAATCAGACAACTACACTGAACAAAAATATTGATTTTTAGTTAGGTGAAAGAGTCAAGTTTTGTGAATTTAGGCTACAGAGTCTAACAACACAATGAGTTATAGAACAACTTCAACTTAAACAGAAAAGCTGAAATAAATAACCCTTTTATATACTGTCTGTGGAAATAACATTTAACCATGCATGAAATATACGAACATGTTGTTTAATGCGCATGCGCCGGAAATACTACGTCATGATGACGCACTACTTCACTGGAGTTTGAAAAATGCGCTGTTCGGAGCTGTGTGCGCCTGCGCACTCTCATCTGCTCTCTGCTAAGGATTTGGTGCGACGTGACACAGTGGCTCCTGTCTCATCAATTTTTCCGGTTATTTTGCAGGTATTATTGTTACAACAACTTAATAATATGCACACGAGATCTGTAATGCAAGTGTATATGCCGCAGATGTTTCGAGTAATGACGTTCGGGGTTGTGAATATGCAGTGGCGTAACTTTGTTTTAAAAAGTGGGTGGGACGGGTTTTTTTTTTAAACGGGGGGGGGGGGGGATTTATGAATGCTAAATCATAAATCGATGTATGTACAATAACATTACGATGTCCAGCAATCGATTGAAATAGTGCATGGGTTTAATTTGTCGTTTAATGAGGTTTGATATATGTTAGTGTGGGTAAATCCGTTATAAATATGTGTATTGAAATGGTCTAGTGGTAGCCTGGCAAGCCAGACCTACATCAAGATGTTAGGTCTGGAAACTCACCATAGTCACGGCTCAATCCGAGGGGCGGGATAAACGGCTGTCTTTCAAATTCCCTCTGCACGGACAGCGCTTCAACCAACCAGAGCGTTTTCCCAACAGCGGAGCTTAGTTGATAGATTCAACTTTTGCCATATCTGGCCGGCAAAACGACGAACACATCTTCCTTTTTTTAAGAATAACTTAAGTGCCGTTCTTTGCTCTTTTCTCAAAGAAAAACTAAACTCCAAGTCCTCCAGAGTCGCGGCCAAATAAGCCGATTCGAAAGACCGTTGTTCTCCATCAGCAGCCGCCATTTTTTGTTTTCAAGTAGCAGCAGCCAGGTAACCGTCGCAACTCTGTCGTGTATGTTAAGCCCGCCCCCGCCTACTCTATACACAACGTGATTGGCCTGACCCAATCTGGGTTTTTGCAGCGAGAAGGTTTATTGAGAGTTGCTAGACTACCCTGGCTGCGAAATACATTTTGCTGCCGCTAGGGTGCGTCTAGATTTCTAGGCTAGTCTAGTGGTAGAACTTTTGCCCAGTGTGTCAGAGGTTGTGGGTTCTATTCCACACTTGTATAGGTTTTTTTCTTTTCTTTTTTTCTCATTAAAACCGATTATGTTTATCAGTGGTTGTATATCAGGCAAGCATACGTTTGTATGCATTTTGTTTTGTAATTTCACCGGAACGAATAGAGAGTCTCCACAACGGATTGAAGCGCGCGTCCGAATGAAGACTGTGCGCGAGCCACAAGAGAACACAGTATCCGCGCCACTGGTTCCGGCAAGATGGCGGACCGGGTGCATCATAACTTCTGAGCGCTGTCTGCTTGTCCCAATTTTTAAATAACTTAACCGTCCAATTGCCTTCAACAGACCTTTCAAGTTTTATACTCTCTTGAAATTCATCGTTGAGAAAGAATTGAGCCATGAAACCGTCTCCAGCCCACCGAGACACGGCCGCTACCCAACACAGCTACGCGACAAAGATGGAAACTTCGACTGAGAGCCTCAAAAGAAAAGACCCATTCTCTCCAGTTAAAAACCAACCAACCACCAAAATGAAGGACTCGACTAAAGATGAAGGTACGAAAGCCGTCCTAGAAGCGATAAAAAATCTCACTGATAAAGTGGATGACCTCGGCTCCCAAATAAAACAGAACTCAGTTATGCTAGCTAGCATGGCTAAAGCAGTGGAGTTTAATGCGGCGGAGATCAAAGACTACAAAACTCAGCTATAAACCACGGAGCGGGAGGTGTCAGTGATTAAAAAAGACAACGCTATGTTAATGGAAAGAGTCCTGGAGTTGGAACGGTACAAGCGCCGTTGGAACCTTAGAATCCGAGGGATAAAGGAATGTGAAGGAGAAAACACACGAGAAATGGTTGCTAACTTGCTGATAAAAATCTCACCTGCATGGGCTCCAAACATCAACCACATCGTGGACTCGGCTCATCGACTGGGAAGACGTGAGGTGAACAGGACCAGGCAGGTCATCGTCCAGTTCACACAGAGATTACATCGAGATGCGTTGTGGAAGATGACCAAGGATTCCTCCATCTGCAAAGAACTGGGGATTGGTTTTATCGAAGACCTCTGTAAGGCTGACAGGGAGGCTCGAGTAACGCTGTGGCCGAAGATACAACAAGCACGGGCGGCTGGGAAACGAGCTTACTACAGAGGAGGAGACGGTTACATTGATGGACAAAGAATCACTTAATGAAAACACCTGAGGTATACTGATAGATAAAACCTAAAATTCACAAGCACTAAATAGGGTCTTTATTTCCCCTATGATAATAAGGTTGGATGGTTGAGTTAAGTTATATTTTCTAAGATATTGAAGGGACATTGCCCACACTTATCTTTGCGGGCTTTCTGTCTTTTTCATTTTTGATTTCTCTTCAGTCAGTTAAATTCGTTACTGTTTACTAGCGGTTGCTAGTTGTTTAAAATGAATGTTGATTTTTCTTGTATTTCTTTGAATGCTAGAGGCTTAAGAGACATTACTAAGAGAAAATCAATTTTTTTGTTTTGTAAGGGCGAGAAAGCCAATTTTGTTTTATTACAAGAAACACACTCAAAACAGGAAGATGAAAAATTCTGGACCAACCAATGGGGGGATAAAATCATTTTTGACCATGGCTCCACGAAATCAGCTGGACTGGCCATTCTGTTTTGTAACTCTCCTGGCAAATTGGTGGCCTCTAAACTTAGTAACAATGGTCACTGGCTAATCTGTGTTCTAAATATTGATGACCAGTATTGTATTCTTGCTAATATCTATGGCTTTAATAACCCAGCTCAAAATAAATTATTACTTGCAGAGCTTTCAGACAATATTAAAAATCTAAAACTCACCTACCCACTTGCAAATTTAATTGTGGGAGGAGACTACAATATGGTTTATGATGAACATCTGGATAGATACCCCTCTAAGTGTCAACACAGCTCTCATAACCCTGCCTTATCTAATTTCTGTGGCAATCATAACTTAGTAGACCCCTGGCGCCTTGTACACCCCAGTGTTAGACAATACACCTGGTTCAAACCGAATAATACATTAAAATCCAGGATTGACTTCTGGCTAATTTCGGCTTCAATGATATGTTCTGTCTCAGACTGCTGTATGTCAGCAGCTCCTCTGTCTGATCACTCGGTCATCAAGTTGGCCTTTAAGCCTCCTGGTGGCGGCTGCAGAAATAAGGGCTATTGGAAATTCAATTCATCTTTATTAAATTGTCAAGCATATTGCGATGGTATTAAATCTCTAATTACTGAAGTGATGACTGACAACACTATAATGTCCTATGTTTCAAAGTGGGAGTTTCTAAAATTCAAATTTCGAGAATTCTCCATTCATTTTGGGAAATCATTTCACAAAAATAACAAACTAGCAGAACTTAATTTAATTAAATAAATAAACATTCATTGTAATAAGGCATTACCAAATGATAATGATAAACAGAAATTACTAACTCTACAAACACAACTTGATGAGATTTATCTAAAAAAAGCAGAAGGGGCCTACATAAGATCCAGAGCTAAATGGATTGAAGATGGTGAAAGAAGCACAGCTTATTTCTGCCGATTAGAAAAAAGACGGCAAGAGAGAAATTCAATTAAAACTTTATTAATTCAAAACCAACTATGTACAGATCCAACCTTGATCAAAAAGGAATTGACTTCTTTTTACAGTAAGCTATACTCGTCTTCCTTCTCTGCGATTGATTCAGACTCTTTTTTCAACCATATTAATGATCTTATACCCTGTATTGATGATGATTTTGTAGAGTTATGTGAAGCTGATATCACTATTCTTGAACTAGACAGAGCTGTAGAAAACCTGTCTTTAAATAAATCTCCCGGCTGTGATGGCCTTACTTCCAATTTCTACCGACATTTTTGGCATCTATTAAAAAATCCGTTCACTCTCATGTTAAAGGAAGCAACCGATAATTTATCCTTTCCGCCCACTATGAAACAAGGCATAATTACTTTAATCCCAAAACCCGGTAAAGACTCCAAAATATTGGATAACCTTAGACCTATCACGTTATTGAATACTGATTATAAAATTGTAACCCTTGCTTATGCTAATAGATTAAAAAGTAAACTAGATACAATTATAAGTGACTCCCAATCCGGATTTATGAAAGACAGATCAATCCACAATAACATCCGTTTGGTGATTGATCTCCTAGATTATAATCATTTAATAGAGGATGATGGTTTTATTTTATTTCTCGACTTTTATAAAGCCTTTGACTCTATCGAACACCCTTTTATTTTTCAGTGTTTAAAACTTTTAGGCTTTGGGAACAAATTTCGAGCCACCATAGAGTCTCTTTATGATAATTCAAATAGCTCCATTTCGTTACCAAGTGGTACGTCACCAAGATTTGCTATTAAACGGGGGGTCAAACAAGGGTGTCCTATCTCTCCTTTTCTCTTTATTATTGCCACAGAAATGCTTTCTATTTTTATTAAAAATTCAGACATTGCTCCTTTGAATGTTATGGGGCTACCTGTGGTCATTAGCCAGCTTGCAGATGACACTACAATTTTTATGAAACACCTAACTGAGACCCCTAAGATACTACAAGCAATTAATACGTTCTCGAGTGCCTCTGGGCTTAAACTTAATTTGAACAAGTGTGAATTAATGCCAATTCATCAAAGTGACTTAACAGAAGCATACAAAATTCCTATAAGATCTGTTGTCAAATACTTAGGAATTCACATATCCAGAAACCCAGCTGAGAGTGAAAATTTGAATGTGTGGAGAATAATAACCGAATGTCAAACTAAACTTAACTCCTGGTTATTGAGAGACATTAGTTTACTTGGGCGGGTCTTTCTTACTAAGATGGAAAGTATATCCAGATGTATCTACCCGGCGTATTCGTTGGCCATCCCTAACAGAGCCATCAAAAAGGTCAACCAAATCAACTTTGATTATATTTGGAAAAAGAAAATGCACTATATTAAAAGAACAGAAATGACCAAAGAATACAAAGAAGGAGGCCTGCAGGCTATTGATTTTGATTTCATTAATGGAACACTGAAAATTAACTGGTTAAAATCCTTTCTTAACAATAATAGCTTTAGGTATCATATCCCCAGTGAAATCTTCAAAAAGTTTGGAGGTATCGACTTCCTGTTAAAATGTGATTTTAATATCCAGAAACTTCCGGTCAAATTGTCCCTATTTCATCAGCAAGTCCTTTTATATTGGAAACTTTTGTACAACCATAATTTCACCCCGCATAACACGCCGATTTGGAACAACAGATACATTACAGTTAAAAACAAATCATTATATAAAAAGGACTGGATGGATAAAGGTATTTGGTCCTTAATTCATTTGACTGATGGAAATGGGAGTGTGATGACATACGAAAATTTTTGTCTTAAATATGATTTTTTAGTTGATCGTAATTCCTTCGCTTCCATAATGAGAGCCATTCCCATTCCTACATTAAATTTGGTTCAAGAGATTGTTTTGAACTCGACTCAAATTTCCCCTAATCTTCCACATCTATTAGTTGGAAATTGTGATTTCAAGACTATGAAAATTCCTAATAAAATGATTAGAAAGATGCTTGATGATATTACACACCCTTTATTGTCTTTTCGAAACTCAATTAAACACATTTTCACCAAAGATACTATATATTCATTACGCTCTAAATACTTAAAATTTCCCATAAATCCAAAAGCGAAAGAAATCCATTTTAAGGTTTTGAATGGTGTGTATCCATCTGGTGAACTATTACGACAGAGATGTGGTTTTGAAACGAACAATTGTGTATTTTGTGATGATATTGAAACTTCTGTTCATTTATTTTTTCAATGTATGCACTCTGAAGGTCTCTGGACTGATATCCATGACTGGCTGCACACAAAGATCCGTATTGAACCTTTTTCTCAGAATGACATTGTTTATGGAGTTGTATTGGACAATAATGAATGGGACTTCCTGGTAAATAATATAATTATTCTTGCAAAATTTTACATTCACAAATGTAAATATATGAAAGTGAAACCAAGGTTCTATGTATTTCATAACGAGTTTCTTTCTTTCACCAAAGCCCTTAACATAATGAAAAGTAAACAAGCAATGAAACTTCTTAATTTAATTGAAAAATATACTTTGCGATCAAAGCCCTAGCTATAATTTTATTTATTTTTATTTACTTATTTCATTTTTTTTTTTTTTTTTGGTGTTGTTGTTGCACCTGCTCCTGTGGAATGTTGAAAAGAACGTAAGCCACATTGTTTGTACATGAGTTTGTTAAATAATAATAAAAAAATAAATAAAAAAAAAGTATCCGCGCCACTGATCGCAGCGGCAACGAGCACTTTGATCACTTGATTTAAAAAACAACACATTTCAGCGCTAGATCGCCTCTTACAAACGAACTAAATGAATGCTCTGCTAGTTAACTGGAGATGTTTTATTTATTTGTATTGGTACATTCGTACTCCCGTGAGATGTTTCAAAAGTGGTGGGGACAATATCGACCTTAGCAAAAAGTGGTGGGGACATGTCCCACCCGTCCCACCCGCAAATTACGCCTATGTGAATATGTTGATATGCAGACTGTCCGCCATTTTGTGAACGCTGTAACACGAGGTGATTGTGAAATGCGTTTAATTCGATTCAAATTGATTCCGTTACAAGGTTATAGTGTTCATGATGAATTTACTTTAAAATTGTGTTTGGTTTAAGTTATGTAAGTTATAAAGATCGGATGGACTTTCTCAGGCAAATGTTTCAGACATGTATTTAGCTGATGTAATACTGTGTTATTTCCTGCCGCTGCAGAAAGAAAAATGAATGTTAAATATGTATGGTTTACACTTACAGATATGTTTATAAGGATCTTATGCATAACATGTTCAGTCAACATAATTGTTATATGCATAAAATATTCTTTTGACTCATCACACATTCATCAACAGTTAACGTTAGCAGTCAAAAGTTTACCTACGCTTTGCAGAATAAACTGCTTTCATCAGGGTAGTACTAAATAAAAAGAGAACATATACATTTTTGTGATCCCTCTTATTGCTAAAATTAACATTTTGCAGATACTGCAAGGTGTATAGCCTATAAACTTTAAAGCACAACTGTCTATCAATTTCGTTCATTTGAGCCAAATATAATAATGGACTGGATCTGTTTTATAAACAAATGTTTTCCTTTTTTTTTCAAGGTATTTTTTCGGACTTTTCTGCCTCTTTAGAACATTTCCATTCACATTTACTCTGGAGAGCTTCTGGGACATTGACATAAACAGCACTTTCCAACAACTTCAAACAAATTGATGACATGATTTTCGTTTTCTTGTTTTTGTGCCTTTGGATTTCTTCAGTTTTTGTTTTGTTTTTAGACAATTATATTCACTGTAATGCTGGAGTAAACATTTTGTCCTGTTTAATGTTGGTGCTATGTAAAGTGTGCTATGTTAATATTAGTTTAGGTATTAGCCAACATGATCTAACTTTTTTTTACAGTATTTATTAATCTTTGTTAATATTAGTTAATTAAAATATAGTTTAAGTTAGTTAATACAATTTATAGTCATTGTTCATGCGAGTTCACAGTGCAATAACTAATTTTAATACACAACTTTTGAATAATGCATTATTAAATGTTGAAATTAACATGAACTAAGACTAATAAATGCTTAAAGTATTATTCATTCTTAGTTCATGTTAAAGGGATGGTTCACTTTGAAATTAAATTTTGGTATGTTTTAGCTTACCTGAAGGGCATCCAAGATGTGTCTTTTTTTCCGCAGTAGTTTCCATTTTGATATTTTTAGGTCAAACCGTTCTTGTCTGTCAGTCATATAATGCAGGTCTACGGTCACGGTCTCAAAACAGCATGCACATGTCCAAATTAAAACAATTCCCCATCGTCCAAATGAAACAATTCCCCATCGTATACACCGCGGGCGGGTATAGATATATACACTGATGTCGCCTTGGCTAATGAACTGCAATAGCGAAGGCGACATCTAGTGTAACAGTTATCTATACCCTCACGCGGATATAGATATTATGTACACTAGATGTCGCCTTCGCTACAGTTCATTAGCCAAGGCGACATCAGTGTATATATCTATACCCGCCCGCGCCGTCAGATCAGTTGGACGCGGCTTTGTTCAAGAGGCAAAAACTACATAAATACGGTTCGTTTTCACACACAAACCGCTCGTTTCGTGTCTTAGGCCATCAAAGTGTACTTACGATGGGGAATTGTTTCATTTGGACGATGGGGAATTGTTTTAATTTGGACATGTGCATGCTGTTTTGAGACCGTGACCGTAGACCTGCATTATATGACTGACAGACAAGAACGGTTTGACCTAAAAATATCAAAATGGAAACTACTGCGGAAAAAAAGACACCTACATCTTGGATGCCCTTCAGGTAAGCTAAAACATACCAAAATTTAATTTCAAAGTGAACTATCCCTTTAACCTTTTTGTAAAGCATTACCCGTTTGAATCTTAGTGTTGTACATGGAATTTACTACAGTACTTTTCTTCACATTTTGTGTGTATTAATTCATGGGTTGTGTGTTTGAGGTACTGTGTGTTTGCTTCTAAAATGATGCGTGTACTGGTAATCCCTAGGTTATGGGGACCAAATTACCTCAAAAGTATAGTAATACCAGTAAATTACATGCAAACAATCTAATAAATCCATACAGAATGATGTTTTCTGAAAATGTAAAAATGCTAAATGTTTTCTGTGGTGGATAGGTTTAGGTACCTTTGTATGAGAGAGAAAATGATTGTGCATAAGCCTCATTGTCCTCCAGACACTTTATAAATGAGTTAAAGGGATAGTTCACTTTAAAAAAAAATCTGTCATTATACTCGCCCTCAAAAGTTGTTTCTAACATGTATGATTTTATTTCTTCTGCTGAACACAAAGGAAGATATTTTAAAAAAATGTCTGTAACGAAACAGTTAACTAGTCCCATTGACTTCCATAGTAATTTTTTTCCTACTATGGAAGTTAATAGGACCAGTTTACTGGTTGGCTACTGACATTCTTCGAAATATCATCTTTTGTGTTCAGCAGAAGAAATAAATTCATACAGGTTTGAAACAACTTGAGGGCGAGTATGATGACAGATTTTTCATTTTAAAGTGAACTATCCCTTTAAGGTGTTGTAACTGTTTATGTATAGTGTTTCTTTGGGGTTTTTTTGTGCATCAACAGAAAGGTTTTTATGTATTTATTTTAGATATTTTGTCAGTAAATGTATGTAGAGGGTTTTAAATTGAATTTGTGTTGATTGTAACTAGGTTAAGATTTTTTTTATTCAAATTTGAAATGAATTGCAACTTTATTTTTTTTTATTACAAATGTTTTTAATTATATAATACTGTACATGTATATTACATTAAAGTATATTTTTAGTCCACATTAATTGTTTGTCAGTATATTTGGAAGTACACTTTTATCATATTTGAAAGTTCAAATAAAAATGTAATAAAGTCCCACTTAAGTTGTTCAAAAAAGCACTCTTAATTTCAACTAATTGCATTTAATTTGAGCTTAATCTGTGATACATTTGAAATTAAATACAAATAAAATGCACTTAAGTGGTGAGCTTAATCTGTGATACATTTGAAATTAAATACAAATAAAATGCACTTAAGCGGTGAAAACATTACATTTAATTCACACTTAAGTGTATTGTTAACTGACATTAAAGTACATTTTAGTTCACATTAATTGCTTGTCAGTTCATTAAACTACACTTTAACTATATTTTAAATACACTGAAAGTACTCATTAAATATGTATTTAAGTCCCATTTTATGTTTAAAAAAAGCATTCAAAAGTTCAACTAATTGCATTTAATATGAACTTAATTTATGATACATTTGAAATTAAATACAAATAAAATGCACTTAAGCGGTGAAAACATTACATTTAATTCACACTTAAGTGTATTGTTAACTGACATTAAGTGTATTTTTAACTGACATTAAAGTATATTTTAGTTCACATTAATTGCTTATTAGTGCATTGGAAAGTGCACTTTAAATCAATTTTAAAGACACTAGAAGCAATTATGAAAGTAAATATAAAGTTGTATTAAAGTCCCACTTAAGTTGTACCAAAAAAATCACTCTTAATGACAACTTATTGCATTTTATTTCAACTTAATATGTGATATATTTCAAATTAATTATACTTAATGTGCATTCAGACCGGTGAAAATATTGCATTTGAGTTACACTTAAGTGTATACATTTAAAGTATATTATTTGTATAATAAGTACACTTTATAAAAGTACACTAAAGTGCATTTTTTTTTTCACAAGGGTACAGCAGACGTGTAGCCTATGCTTATTAATCTTCGAGGCATTTAGCTGTGAGTGAGGTCTCCCACACTGCTTAATCCATTGTCGGCATCTTTCCGCTTGGGTCTTGGGCTTTGGAAAGGCAAAAAAAAAAACGACCCCTCCCTCTAAACTTTTGGGGTACCTAGTGTCAGACTTGCAGGTGCCATAGGCGCATCGTTTCACCATCTTGCTGAAATCGCAATGTTTGACGGAGGTCCTTCTCCTTAGTTACAGTTGCTGAGCTAGGATTGGACGAGGACCGTTCGAGGGCGGGGTTTTGTGAACGGTCAATTGCGAGATATAAAGTCAAAATTGCGTGAAATAAAGTCGCAATTGCGTGTTATAAAGTCAGAATTGCGAGATATAAAGTCAGAATTGCGTGATATAAAGTCGCAATTGCGTGTTATAAAGTCAGAACTGCAAGATATAGTCAGAATTGTGTGATATAAAGTCGCAATTGTGTGTTATAAAGTCAGAATTGCGAGATATAAAGTCAGAATTGTGTGAAATAAAGTCGCAATTGCTTCTTATAAAGTCAGAATTGCAAGATATGAATTATTATTTTACCTTTACATTATTTGTTATTAATACAAACTACACAATAGTAAGAGCTGAACTGTTGCTTCATTTATCCAATTTAGAAAAAGTGCTAATTTAGAATTCCACCATAGAAAAAGTGGGCCGGTCTTGGGCCTGAAACTCCCGGGCTGAAAAGTGGCCCCACTCCGGCCCTGAACAAGGCTGTCAAACTTGTATACAAGCACTAACAAATACATTTAAATAGGATGCGAAATTGGTAGCACGCAGTTTTATGGTAATTTTTATGGTCATATTGTCATGGGAAATAACAACAGGATCCAGAAGCAAATGCAATCAATGAGAGTTTTATTAAAAGTACAAATATAAAGTCAGGAACATAGTTAGAGATGGTCAGATGTCTCAGGCTGCAGGTGGTAGCAGACAGGCTTTGGCAGGAAGAAACAGACTGCAGTGGGCTGGAGCAGTGCAGATATTAGAGATGGGACGGTTAATACCAGGGCTCCTTGATATTGGTGCTTTGTGACCCCACCTGATGCATTAAAGGGAAATGATTATTCCACCACTTCAGGGGCTATATGTAGGATTCTGTACAATAGTTTTGAGTCAGCTGTAACCTCAACACCAGACAGGAACTGAACGCACTTCACTTCTCTATTGCATTTAATCATGTGGGTTAAACAGCTCACTCAAAATATTTTTCTCAACTATACTTACATCAATTATTAATTATGATCACATACGTGTATATTTTATATTATTGATCAATATGTGAATCCGTTGATCAGGCTACACATGACACGAGTTGTGGTCTCATTGGCACAAATTAATTTAGATAAGATTAGATAAGATTAGATAGAACTGTACTGATCCCAGATTGATTCCACTCTTATGTCACAGACTTCCGAAGCTTTGTTCGGTCATGTGCCTTTTCAAACAGTATATCCTCTGCTCCGCGATGATTTGTTAGATACAGTGGAGAAAACAAGTGTGACCAACAGATGTTACTAATGCGCATTGTGTATTGTGTAGTTATGTGTGTACTCAACCCATGAAAGTTGCTGGCTCCAGGAGGACGGATTCTGAGAGACTGGTTCTGATTGGGAAAGACCAGAGGAAAGACTAACAGTCATCCCCAGTAAACGACAAAATTCCTTCCAAAATTTGGAAACAAATTGGGGTCCCCTGTAAGAGACTATGTCCCAACCTCTGACACATCAACCTCCACCACAAACTGAAAGGAGGGATCAGGGGCAACAAGAATGGGAGCTGAAATGAAGCGGCTCTTGAGGTTGGACAATGCATTGGAAGACCACCTGAACACTGTTTTGGTTAGTGGTTG
Source organism: Scardinius erythrophthalmus (assembly GCF_964197995.2). Lineage (NCBI taxonomy): Eukaryota > Metazoa > Chordata > Actinopteri > Cypriniformes > Leuciscidae > Scardinius > Scardinius erythrophthalmus. The sequence continues at coordinate 32,557,939 of NC_138227.1, read as the reverse complement.
ACCAATATATCGGCAAGGCCGATATTTGTCATTTTAAAAATATCGGTATCGGCCAATACGTTTTTCTTTTTTGAAATGGACTCCACCTCATTACACGGTGCCTGTTTCCCTTCGGCGGTACAGACTCTTCTGCGAAAGGAGGCTATAGAAAGGGTTCCTTCTCCCAGCAGGGAGTCAGGGGTTTACAGCTGTTACTTCATTGTTCCAAAGGATGGAGGCTTACACTCAAGCAGATCGTGTCATAGATTCAGTCCGAGGACTGGTTTGTCACAGTAGATTTGAAGGATGCGTACTTCCATGAAGCAATCCATTCTCATCACAGGAAGTTCCTGAAGTTCGCTTTTGGGGGCGAAGTGTACCAATATCGGGTTCTTCCCTTTGGCCTAGGTTTATCATCCTGCACTTTCATGAAATGCGTGGCTGCAGCTCTGGCTCAAGTGAGACTCCAGGGCATTCGCATGTTGAATTACATTGACGACTGGTTGATTTTAGCTCAGTCCGAGCAGATGGTGGTTCGGCATCGAGATGGCGTTCTGTCTCACATGAGAAAGTTGGGGCTGAGGCTCAGCACCAAAAAGAGTGTGCTCCTTCTAGCTACAGAGAACCACTTTGGGTGCAGTGCTGGAGTTCCTGCAGGAGTGTTTCTCCGCAGGTCTATCCCCCTCCACATTAAAGGTGTACATGGCGGCCTTAGCTGCTTACCATGTCCCTTTAAGTGGTTTATCCTTGGAAAGACACCCTCAAGTAACGTTTCTATGCATGCTATCCCTTACGAAAAAGAAGTTTATTAAAGTGTGCTATTAGTATACTTCTTTTAAACTATAAATAAGAAAGTATACTTTGTCTACTTTTTATGTACTTCTCAAAAATATACTTTATGTATTTCTCAGAAATATGCTTAAATTAAACTTTAAGTGTACTTGACTTATACTGGGAGAAAAGTCCTGTACTTGTACTCAATCTTTTGATCGAGATATAGCCTACTTAAAAGTATAACTAAGTATTCAAAGTATACTTGGCTTGTAGTTGAGTTAACTGTTTTTACATAGTTTTTCATATACAGTCTTATGAATCTTACATTGTTTGAAAATATTGATTAAAATATTGATATAAAACAGTTGTATGTTTCTAATTCTGTGTATCTGATTTTTTGTGTAGGCTAGTCCACTGGTAGTTTACATAGGAATTTACTCTGATTCTACTTTACTATTTCCCTGCCATTGACTGAATTTTCCAGCTATCCATGTTCCCTATCGTACGGTCACTACGACGTACGTCGTGGTGAACGACGAATAGGAATCTCGCTAGAGAGGCCAATCTACTTCGAGTGAAACTAAACGAGCCAATGCATATTGGCGTGCAATCATTTGCATCAGCTGTGCAGCCTCGCAGCGCGGGTATTTAACGAGCAGCTGGTGTGATTGCACTTCAGCTTTTTGCTTCGGAGCCGAGCGTTTCGATGCTGTTTAATCTACTGAGTGATCAAACAACGAGCAAGCTCTTCAAGATGATCTCTCGTGTCTGGTGCGGGCGATACAGCGCAGCAGCGGGGTCGACTTTCTTTTTCTCTCTCTTTTTGTTTTTGTGTTTCTGACTGAGCAAAACAAAAAAAGCTGTTTTCACAGCTGGTAACGGTGCGCCAAGAGCGCTGAATAGCCGTTCTTATGGCTGGTAAGACCGCCGTGAAGAGAGACAGCGCACGTCAGGTTGCATATTCCTGTCTGTGTCCGCTGCGACCGTTCCCCTGCGTGCTTCAGTACCTAGGAGAGTATTTCCCTGAAAGAGCTTACATGGGTGTGAGTGGCGTCTTTCTAAAGATGACATTCCACCCGTGTGTTTCTGGTTGCGGTCGTTTCCTGTCCTCACTGACGGCCACGATCACTGTCTCGCATGCCTGGGAAACATGTGAGACTGTGTTCGTGGGTGGTTCATGTTCTCGCACGGGAACATGACCACGTCGGCACGCCGGTCAACTCTTCTTTCTCCGGAAAGTTGAGTCCCCTCTGTTGTTGGCCAGCCGCTGCTGTGTGTAAAAGCACAGCTGCAGGTCTGCTCGACACTCTGGGGGACCATGAGCGAGAGCGTTCGCGGGGAAAACCCGACGGATCTCTCGCTCCTCAGCGTGTCGTGTGCCGTCGAGCTGCCGGGCTGCAGCGCGGGTTGTCACGGCAACCCAGCGCTCGCTCGGCGCTCTAGGTGCGCGGTCTCCTTGTCTATTCTCTGTTGTAGCGCCCTCCCTGGTGGCCACCAGGAGAGGTCTACTTCAGTAAAATGGCTTGGGTGATCTGAGAGCTGAGGGCTTCTCCTTCGGGGAACCAACCCCCTAGGGCCCCTCCCTCTCTAGCGCATCACAAGCTGTGCAGCTTATGGATGAGATTGCTGGTCCTTCAAAATTGGAGGAACCTAGCGTTTCATTCAGGGCTCCAGCTGAGGGCAGATGTCGATTGCTGCATCGGAGAGAGGGCCTGTTTGTTCTGGAAATGAGGGTATGGTGAGTTCCCACTGTAATAGTGTGTGTGCTTATGCTGAATCAGATTCAGAACTGACAGCCATGCTTTCCCGGGTCTTTCTCGGATGTGCATTGAAAACTTAGGAGTATGGAGCTATATTGGTGCCAAAATATGGAACGCCAAAAGTGCCAAATTCTGTTAAGTTTTCACCTCTCTCGCTACCCTCGTTGGTGGGGTGGCTGTGCCTCTGGCGAGCCACCTCTGCCCTGCATGCGAGGCCAAGGCACTCTTATTGCACGAGGGTAGTTCTGAGCCGGAGTTGAGCTGCACTTGTCGACTGACCGTGTTCAAGTCACAGCGCAGGCCCTCGGCCAGACGATGTCCACCTTGGTGGTCCAGAAGCGCCCCTGGCTGTCCTTGCAGAGGTGCGAGACGTCGTCAAAGTACGCTTTCTCGATGCTCCCATCTCACAAGGTGGCCTTTTCGCCGACACTGTTGAGAATTGGCCCAGCAGTTCTCCGCAGTCAGCAGCAGACTGAAGTGCTTCCCCGACGTACCACCAGAGTGCCTCGTGGGCTGCCCCTCAGTCTACTTGTCGCCAAGGTTGTCATCCCCTGCAAAAAATAAATAAATAAAAATAAAAATAAAAACACTCCGACACAGCCTGCTCTACTGTGTCCGTTGCAGGAGGATGACACCGCCCGTCTCAGCCACTGTTTAAGTGGTCGGTGAAACAATCACCCCTGAGATGGGTGACCCGGAGATGGATGGAGCTGCTCTTTTCTGGTGGAGGGCCGGGGAACGAATTTTTTGAGTGTTCCACCACTGGAGTCACAGTGGTACCCAAATTCTCAAAAAAAAAAAAAAAAAGAGCAGTTCTTCTGTCCCTGGGTCTGAAGAGGGCCAGGAGAGCAGTGGGAGGACAGAATCCTCACCACTCTCATCCGCCTCTTCTATCGCCAGCAGGCAACAGTGTGCGGTTCGAGAATGCAACCAAGCTGCCTCCTGCACCTCCTGCCTCGTGGATTCAGGTAAGTGTTGCACAGCACACTCAGACTCCGCTACGGGCCGCCTCCCAGAGAGAGCCTTCCGAGCTGAGCCCTGTCTTCCACCTCGCTGCCCCACTCCGGGTAAGCCTACGGTCCCTTTGGTCCCGCTTGTACGGTCTCTGCGAGCCTGGCTAGCGCTCCCCAGTCCGTCTTGCTGGCTTATTCGGACCATCAGGCTCGGCTATGCGATTCAGTTCGCCCGGCGCCCCCCAAGTTTCGGGCCATCCACTCCACTTAAGTGAGAGCAGCCGATGCCCATGTCTTGCGCGTGGAGATCGCAGTCCTACTGGCGAAGGACGCGATAGAGCCGGTCCCTCCAGCCGATATGAGGTCAGGGCACTACAGTCCCTACTTCATTGTACCCAAGATAGGTGGTGGGTTACGACCGATCTTGGATCAGTGAGTTTGAATTGGAGCCTTCACAAGCTACCGTTCAAAATGCTCACGCAGAAACGCATTTTCGAATGCATCCGTCCCCGAGATTGGTTTGCAGCGATCGACCTGATGGACACGTACTTTCATGTCTCGATTCTTCCTCGACACAGGCCGTTTCTGCGCTTTGCGTTCGAGGGTCGAGCATATCAGTACAAGGTCCTGCCCTTCGGGCTGGCCCTGTCTCCCCGTGTCTTCACGAAAGTCACGGAGGGGGCCCTTGTTCCCATGAGAGAACAGGGCGTTCGCATCCTCAACTATCTTGATGACTGGCTCATACTAGCACACTCTCGAGATCAGTTAAGCGAACACAGGGACCTCGTGCTCAGGCACCTCAGCCAGCTGGGCCTTCAGGTCGACTGGGAAAAGAGCAAACTCGCCCCCGTGCAGAGGTTCTCTTTTCTCGGTATGGAGTTGGATTCGGTCGTTCAGACAGCGCGCCTCACAGAGCAGCGCACTCGGTCGGTGTTGAACTGCTTGAACACGTTCTAAGGCAGGACAGCGGTCCCACTGAAATTCTTTCAGAGGCTCCTGGGGCATATGGCAGCGGCAGCAGCGGTAACTCCGCTCGGCCTGCTCCATATGAGACCGCTTCAGCACTGGCTTCATGGCCGAGTCCCGAGATGGGCGTGGCATCACGGCACTCACCGGGTGGCAATCACTCCGGAGTGCCGCCAGACCTTCAGTCCGTGGTCAGACCCCTCGTTCCTTCGGGCAGGAGTCCCCTTGGAACAGGTGTCCAGGCATGCTGTGGTTTTCACAGATGCCTCTGCCACGGGCTGGGGTGCCACGTACAACGGGCATGCAGTGTCAGGGGTGTGGACGGGCCCCCAACTGCATTGGCACATCAACTGCCTCGAGTTGCTAGCAGTACGTCTCGCTCTGAGCCGCCTGAAAAGGCCGCTACAGGGCAGAGACGTGCTGGTCCGTACGGACAACACTGCGACCGTTGCGTATATCAACCGTCAAGGTGGTCTACGCTCCCGTCGCATGTCGCAACTCGCCCGCCATCTCCTCCTTTGGAGTCAGAAGCATCTGAGGTCGCTTCGAGCCATGTATGTCCCCGGTGTGCTCAACCGTGTGGCCGACGAGCTATCACGAGCTGTGCTCCCGGGAGAATGGCGACTCCACCCCCAGGCGGTTCAGCTGATCTGGAGAGAGTTCGGAGAGGCTCAGGTAGACCTGTTTGCCTCCTCAGAGACCTCCCACTGCCGGTTGTTTTACTCCCTGACCGAGAGAACACTCGGCACGGATGCACTGGCACACAGCTGGCCCCGGGGCCTCCGCAAATATGCGTTTTCCCCAGTGAGCCTACTTGCACAGACCCTGTGCAAAGTCAGGGAGGACGAGGAGCAGGTCCTTCTGGTGGCTCCCTATTGGCCCACCCGGACTTGGTTCCCAGAACTTATGCTCCTCGTGACAGTCCCTCCCTGGCCCATTCCTCTGAGGAAGGATCTTCTGACTCAGAGACGGGGCACCCTTTGGCACCCGCGTCCGGACCTCTGGAAACTCCATGTCTGGTCCCTGGACGGGACGCGGAGGTTCTAGGTGACTTACCCCCAGAGGTACTTAACACCATCACTTCTGCACTAGCGCCGTCTACGAGACGTGCGTACGCCTTGAAGTGGAACCTGTTCGTCGAGTGGGTTCCTCCCGCAGAGAGGACCCCCGAAGATGTTCGATAGGGTCAGTGCTTTCCTTCTTGCGGCAAGGGTTGGAGCGAAGGCTGTCTCCCTCCACCCTTAAAGTACATGCTGCTGCTATTTCAGCATATCATGACCACATAGATGGCAAAACAGTTGGGAAGCACGACCTGGTCGTCAGGTTCCTTAGGGGGGCGAGACGATTAAATCCTCCTCGTCCCCCCTCCATACCCTCTTGGGACCTTTCCCTGGTGCTCCGAGCACTTCAGGATGCTCCCCTTGAGCCTTTGCAGTCAGCAGACTTAAAGCTTCTCTCCTTGAAGACTTTGCTGCTGATTGCACTGGCCTCGATCAAGAGGGTAGGGGACCTGCAAGCATTTTCGGTCGACGAATCGTGCCTAGAGTTCGGGCCGGGTGACAACCATGTTGTACTGAGACCCCGGCCTGGCTATGTGCCCAAGGTTCCTACCACTCCCTTTAGAGATCAGGTAGTGAACCTGCAAGCGCTGCCCCTGGAGGAGGCAGACCCAGCCCTGGCTTTGCTCTGTCCCGTTCGCGCTCTGCGTATGTACGTGGACAGAACCCAAAGCGTCAGGACCTCAGACCAGCTCTTTGTCTGTTATGGAGGCCAGCAGAAGGGAAAGGCTGTCTCCAAGCAGGGGATGGCCCACTGGATAGTGGATGCCATCGCCTTGGCTTATGAAGCTCAAGGCGTGCCCTGCCCGCTCAGGTTGCATGCACACTCCACGAGAGGCGTTGCATCCTCTTGGGCGCTGGCACGTGGCTCCTCGCTAACAGATATCTGTAGAGCTGCGGGCTGGGCGACACCTAACACGTTCGCTAGATACTATAGCCTACGTGTAGAGCCCGTGTCCTCCCGTGTTTTCACCCTAAACGGGTAGAAACACTGTGAGTACCGGCTCTGTCGGCTTGCTGCACCCTACTGTGCACCCTTATTGCTCCAGAGTCAAAACCTGTCGAGTCCTCCAAACACCCTCGGCCCGGACGTGGCGGAGCGTCCGGTGCCAGGCCTTTATCCGCTGAATCCTTGAGAACCGGGTCTAGGCTGGGTCCCATATGTGTGACCCTACAGGGATCCCATATGTGTATATCTTCCACGGCTGCTCCTAAACGGAAGCCTGTGTCTTTCCCTTGGGCTAAGTCACCCATTATTCATATGCAGTACAACCCTTGGGTTAGTCCATATGTCTTTTCCCACATAACTCTTCTTAAGAATGTGGTTCCCGCAGCGTTCCCCTCCCTCAGTTCGGGCACGCTTTCCCAGTGTTATCCAATATCTCACTGTATGGGTTATCACGGAACAACAGTGTGGATACTCTTGGTGTAAGCCCTCTCCTATCGTCCTTACAGGCAAGAAGGTGTTGAGGCTTGCTCAGGGCGCTGGATGGGGTGCAGCAGCTGTGGCACTTTGGTAGGGATTCCTATTCGTCGTTCACCACGACGTACGTCGTAGTGACCGTACGATAGGGAACGTCTCGGTTACATATGGTAACCCTCGTTCCCTGAGGGAGGGAACGGAGACGTACGTCCCGTCGCCACATCTGCTGCGACCCGCCGGGGCAGCCAGCTCACCGGCTCGGCTCCTCAGCAAAAAACTGAAGTGCAATCACACCAGCTGCTCGTTAAATACCCGCGCTGCGAGGCTGCACAGCTGATGCAAATGATTGCACGCCAATATGCATTGGCTCGTTTAGTTTCACTCGAAGTAGATTGGCCTCTCTAGCGAGATTCCTATTCGTCGTTCACCACGACGTACGTCTCCGTTCCCTCCCTCAGGGAACGAGGGTTACCATATGTAACCGAGACGTTTTCACTGTTATACGGTAGGGGGCGCTATATGACATCTAGTACAGAATCTCCGGATCAAAACACAGGAGAAGACGCTGAAACAAGTGACAGAAGATTGCTCGCTCAAAAAAATGTAAAATAACGATCATCAAACATTAAACAGCGTGTAAATCAAAACTGCTTAACCCTCTATTGCATGAATTATTACTTAGACATGGTAAAAAATGTTTTGCATGTTTTTATTACTTAACATGAGCTAAATAACAGATATATATAAAAAAAATCAAAAAAAAAGTTTAAAGGGCATGTGGCAACAATATGCAATCGTGGAAAGTACCATAAAATAAAATTAAAAATTAAAAAAACTAATTTTATTTAAAACAAGACTCAACAAATCCATCTCATACTTAGTGAAATGTTTAAACAAACATGTATACAGTAAAAACATTATATAATTTCAACAGTTATCTGAAATGTCTGGTAATAATAACCAGGAACCTGGAACCTGTCTCACTGAAATACACTATTCATTCGTTTCATTTCATTCAGTCATTTTTTTGCTGTTTCATTTCATTTAATTCTCTTCATGACTTGTGAAAGTCAGTGAAGCAGAGGAAAACTAAACACTTGGAGCACTTGCTTCTTACAATGCCCTTGCATCCTGGCATTTTGCATCTGCCCTTCTCAGATTTATGCAAGGGCCAGTGGTCTGTGCGGTCTCTGCGGACAGGATCTGGCGGGACAAAGCTTTGGGGCCCTCTTTTATTTTTCCCCACCACAACAGCTTGTGAAGGTCTAATGTTTTTTCCTTTAAAATATAAGCAAAAGTTGTAAACATAGTCTCAGAGTAGTTTCATGCTATGTAAGTCAATGTGACTCCATTAGGTTGAATGCACCAAGACGTTTCCATATTTGCATATAGTTGCCATATGGCAACAAATGTATTTTAGCATATTACAAAAAACATATAAAATCAAAACTGAATTTAATGTTAAAAAATTAAAGTTTACTTACCCCAGATACTGATTTAATTTTTTTATTTGATGACATTTTTTTCAAAATTCTGAATAAAAGGCTATCTTCAGGAGCCCCAGACAGTGATGTTTGAATGTCAATGTCCATGAGCAAAAAGGACTGGCAAACAGGATATCCTGGTCATGTGACCTCATAAATTGTATTTTCTTAAAAGTTAAAGCCCCCTTCTCACAACTAACTGTAAAAACATAGATTTTATATCACAGCTTTAAAAAAAAAATTAAGATAAAGTAATTGTTGCCATATGGCAACGCTATGCAATAGAGGGTTAATATTACCAAAATTAAGCGTAACCCATGAAGAGAAAACGACTGTGAAGCTATGGGGGTGGTGGACTCGATCTACTCCATCTGTGTTTTGATCATCGTTCTGAATCTGATCAAGGATAAATTTGTCTTTGACAAAAATTAGATTTTCTCAACTTTTTTGTTTAAAATGTTGCCTTTATTTATCATGAAACTTACCAACATTCAAGTGTTGATAAAAAAGGATGCATGAAGCTAATAAAATGTTTTTAAAATTAAAGTACAGTTAAAGGTATTTTTTCAAGTATAAAAAATTTAATTTGAACATAGTGGTATAGACTAGGCCTATACTGCAAGTGCAAAAATAATATATAAATAGTAAACTATAAGTATAATGTTAAGTTCACTTAAAAAAAAAACCTTATAAAACTACTAAACTAGTAGTTTCCTGAGAGTACACTAAAAGAAAACCAAAAATTTGCTTCAAGTATTAAAATATTAACATGACGCTAGTTTAACTGTATTGATTGTTATTTTAGCGTGACTCAAACACAACAAGCATCTGAATCAACCACACACATTTAGCATTGCTAATAAAAACATTGGTCTTGAAAATAAATAAATGTGTCATTTAACCCTCTGGTGCTCCTCATTTGGGTGTAGCGCGAATTATCTTCACGGTCAGAAGTGACCGGACACCTAAAAATGAAACTTCCTCCACCCCAGTAAAACCAGTGTAATTTATTTTTGTTCAATAATATTTTTTCTTTTGTATTTTGAGAGGATTTTATGGTCCTTATTAATATTTATGCAATAATTATGGTACATTTTTGCCATTAAAAAAAATTCTAATGTTTGAGGGGAAAAAAAGTTTAAAATTTCAGATTAATAGAGACCAGGGCCCGTATCCCTAAAGATTCTGAAAATCCTCTCAGAGAGCTCCTAACTTAACCTAAAAATTCCTTGCCAGGAGTTTTAGCTTAGAAGTGATTCCAGAACATTTTCAGTGAACTCTGAGCAAGGAATGGATGGAAAATCCTATCTTAGTGAGGAGGTGTGGTTGACCCCGTTGCTAGGTATGAGTCATCATTTCAAAAGCCGTGATTGGTTGATCCTACAAGTTTGATGAAAATGAACCTTTGGTGATAATGAGCAAAGGATGTACCCTCAAATCAATAAACATAATTATACACTCTAATCTTATGCAGACTGTAATTGTAAATAATATTTCACATTCAAGAAAATATCTGGAAAATTAATAGTAAGCTGTAGGGGTTATAGCCTAACATTAGAATCTAAAATATGTGAAAACTTAAGCTCATTACACCCTGTTCAAATAATGATTCGTGTCTTATTTGCTCATATTAATATCCTAGCTGGCATATTTTGTACTTTCACTCCCATATGGACCCCATTGAAAACAAGATGGCCTATCTCAAGGGGCTGTCCTTAATGAAGTAGAAATTGCAACGTTACAACTCAGTGTGGTCTTAACGAGGGTAACACGGCTCAGCTTTTATCAATGTCTGTGATTGCTGGCTGGTCTATTTATGAAGGCTTGTTAACAAATATCCTACAAACACAGAAAATGGAGATTCCTGCACGATCCAATCTGTAGCGTCTCAATAATTCCCTGTCATCCAGTGTTTGCAGGACATCTCTCCTGCCTCCTCTGTTGGCCATTTTGTGCAGCTGCTTAGGGGAACTCCTAAGCCACTAAAAGTCCTCTTCCCTGCTCTTATAGCAGATCTCGCCTTAGGAGCCCTTTTAAGCGCTAGGAATCTTGAGGAATAGCTTTTATATTAACTGGGATTTTCGTGTCACTTTTAGGGGAAATTCTAAGAAAACGTCATGACTCTGAGAATTTTCTTAGAATTTGGCCGCTAGGAGCCACTTTTTGCACAAAAATTATTTAGGGATACGGGCCCAGGCCTTTTAAATCCAATTTTTTAAAGTCAGATTAGCACCACTTGTTAAGAGAAAATAAAATAAAACATGTCATTGCATGGTGTTACCACTAGATGCCTGTATAGCTCTCTATGGAGAGGCTTGTGAATTCTCCAGTAGTTTTGGGACAAAATTAATTCCTTTTAAGATGTGGATTTGAATGTATGTATGTATGTATTTATTTATTTATTTATTTATTTTTTTATTAATTTATTTATTTATTTTTAAATCCTCAAATAATACTTTTGTCAAGGTTTTTTTTTTAATTATGTGAAATGTACACGTTTTTGCATTATTATTACTACAGTCAAACCTGAATACAGAGAAAGCATTTTTTTACACGTAACATTAAAATTCAATAAAATAAAAAAAAATTACAAAAATAAACAGGAATGCTTTATCACAGCTTAATCCATCTGGATCTGATCTCATTTCAACCTCTTATTTCATTCTTCTGACTCAATTATGCTATATGTGTGTGTGTGAGTGAGTGAGTGGGTTGGTCTGTTTTGCACTATTGATGTTTTAGGGTTTCAACCCTTCATTGCTGAGCACTTTTTTTCTGCATCGTGCCCGATTTGAAGAGATTTTTTGTCTTTTTGTCAATTTCCCATTCATTTCCTTTGGTCTGTCATTTTTGACAGAAGAGCACAAATGTGACTTTTTTTTTTTTTGACCACTTAGTCTGCTCGAATCAATTTGTGTGTGTGTGTGTGTGTGTGTGTGTGTGTGTTCACATTCCAAATGGCATAAAAGTCACCAACTTTCGTACCGTTCCGATGAAGCTGTGATTTTTAGAAATTCAAAACAGAAAATTTTCCAGTCAGGAGTGACCGAAGAGCACCATTTAAAGCGCAAATGCTTATATCACTATAACTGTTTTCATATCCATGCTAACAGCGTATAAAACTGCAATGACATACAACAGACTCACTTAAGTGATTCACTTGTGCACTGTTGTCATGACGCTAGTTAAAAACACTTCTAACATGAATCTCATTTTAAACTTGTAAAGATTGCTCCACTTAGGAATTAATAACCAGTCCACACAATATGCGCAGATATGTGGAATAAAATATCATTTTTACTCATCTTAGATGTTGATTCCAGATGCTGCAAACTGTTAACAGCAAGCAATGCCAAGTATTTGAATGTTTGAGCAGCAAGCTCATGGCCGCTGATGCAACAGCAACCAATCATCTGTGCTGTGTAGATATTGACATGATTGCTAGATTGGTGCGCACAGACAGAACAGAAATTATGAGTTAACAATCGCAATTTTGTCCGGTGGAAAATTGCGCTAAAAAGTAAATGGTATCCGAAAAAAGTATAGCATTTGCTTTTATGTTATTAGTAAAAGAATGCATGAAAAACGCATTTCTCCGCCTTGACAAAAAGCCAGTTCTCTAGCAACCTCTAAAGCACTCGTCTGACTTGCTGAATGTGTTCCTGGAGAGATGGAGAAAAAAATCAATACATCATCCAGGTAGACATAAATTAAATGATTGACCATGGCTTTCAACACGTTATTGACGAGTGCCTGGAAGAGACTGGAAGACTACATTATGTAAGATTGAAATCAAAACACCCTGCAATAAAACAAAATGCACCCCTGGAAAGAAGATCTCAAAGAAAGAGCATAGAACTCTGCCTTGCCCAAACTTCTCTCCTAGCTTATCTACGCATCCCCACTCTACAGACTCCCTCCCCTTTCCCCCTGGGCCAAGAAAACACCTCAGACTCCAGAGGGTTAAATACGCAATTTAAAGACGTGAAAGTATTTTGTAAAGCTCGTCTACTCTTTTGCTACACACTCAAGTATGTACTTTTTCTTCACAAAAGAGAGAAAACATCTTCACATACTTTTAGGGCATAGTATAAGTAGGCGAATGAGACGCAGCATGAGACAATGAAAACCACAGCAGAGAAACTCAACGGAACATAAAGTATTTTTAGAAACTATTATACACTATTCAAATTTAGCCAGCCAATATTCAAATAATTTCCATGACTTTCTGTTACCCGGAAACATAAAGAAGATGTTTTTCCATTTACATTTTTCACTTTTATCAAGTTGGACCAACAGCTGGATCAAAGGCTTGCAATTGGATTTAAAGTAAGTTAAATATGATAAACCCACTAATTGCTGCATAGCTAATTAATATTTACAATTATTTAAAAAAAGTGTAGTGTGTACTACTGATATGTGAATGAAAACTGTCTTGCCTTGAAGAGAAGTATATTTGCAAAGATAAACTACATCTGATGTATGAAGAATGATTATAGCAATTGATTGTCAATAATAAATAGCTTGTTAATAACTACATTTAAATATCTGGCTAATAATTAAATTATAGGCAAACTATAAATGCTGGGCATTTTCTTAAAAAAAAATTGTTTATAGGGCCATTCCTTGTCAAATTAACCACATTTCAGAAACTTCCCCACGGCTATTTTTTTTTTTTTTTGTGTATGTGTGTGTGTGTGTGTTTGTATTTTTACCACAATGCCTTCACAATGACTTCTCTTAACTCAAGAAGTTGGAATCTGTCTGTTAAGGTTTAATCCAGAGTTTGTGATTAACTCTGAAGCGTGTGCACCTGAAAGTGTGACACGTGCAGCAAACAACCAATCACACAGAACATGAAGAGTGTCAGTTTGATTCAGTTTGATTCACTTCTTGCAAGAGAGCCGGCACGATTCACTTCTCTGTTGAAGACTGAGAGATCGTTATTGTATAAATTATACAATAACTATAAAGTCAAGCGTTGGCCCTCGTCAGGCCACATTGGCTGCGTTTACTCTTGGCATTAACATGTGATCCCCGTGATCAAGCAGATTGGATCATAAGCCATTCAGGACATGCTGTGTTTACACCTGTCCTCATCAAGTGGCTTCTGTATCTGGATAACAGATCGGATCTCGCATTCCTTCGCATTCCCTCTCGCAAAAAAAAAAAAAAGATGGCTCCGGTGCAAAGTTGACCTGAAGCGGGTTTTCTTTTTAAAAGTTTTCAGCCAGGGTACATTTTACAAATCTCGCAAAATGAGGAGGATGAAGAGGCTGCAAGTGCTAATAATGTGGATCCATGTCGTAATGGAAACGGTACAGAGAAACGTATGTGTGCGAGAACATTGCCAGCTGTGGTGGGAAAAATGCGTGTTCTTTACAGAAAATGAATGGTTCTGCAACTTTTGAGTGCGAAGGCAAACATTTCAGTATATTTGCGATGTAGTGGAGAGTGGGGCACAACCTATAACGCGGGGCTAGTTGTAACACCCTTGTTTTTAGATACTTCCACACATGCTAGCATGACGAAACCTAGTGCATTTTCTAGTTGCCATATCAACACTATAGAGAAATTGCGCCAAAATTCAGAAATCTTTGGAAGATATCACTAAACATTTATTTAACCAGAGCAAAAGTAAATTTCTTATTTTAAGTTTTCATCTCTATTTTATGGTGTTTATTTTAAATTAGACAAATCTGATATTATTTTAATGTCCAATATGTTATTTAACAGTTGATATGGTTCTTTAATTATTCGCTAACTAGAAGAAGACACTAGCAGGGTTTAAATCCCAGTTGTGCAGGCGGGGCATGTTGTCACTCTGCGTTGCAATGAGTCTTTATTAGAACTATGCTATTCTATTCTATACTTGTATGAATTCTATTGAGAAAACATTAAGAAAAAGTCAAGTCAAGTCAAGTCATCTTCATTTATATAGCGCTTTTAACAATGTAGATTGTCTCAAAGCAGCTTTACAGAGATAAACGTATAATTTAAGGTAACAGAGATTGTTTCGGCTTTACAGCAGAGTTAAGTTATTTCCATCTAAAGTTAGTTTTAATTGATTTGGTTCCGTCGCAATGATCATTTGTTATTAAATTAGGGGCCGCTAAGACGACACCATTCTCTCTACACAGACTTTAAACGCGAACCTGTGAGAAACGCTGATGGCGTTCACAAGCGCATTTAGAATGGGTTCTATAGTTATGTGCGTTTGAATATACGCAGGTTTGGAATTCCCTACAAGCCAAGCCTAAACAAAATACTTGTCTTTCCTTATAAATTTTGATAAGGAATTTTATTTTATTTGTTGCTTTGGGGTAGGACCGCGAGACGAATTTTCCCGACAACGCCTTATCTGTAGAGTGGTAGTGGGATCCTCCATAGGGAGAGACTAGTTGGCACTTCAGCACTGCGTTGTCATCGGTCCAGGCGAAGGTCCTTCGTCAGACCTGGATACGGCCTGGATCCGGCAGGCTGCAGGAAAAACCTTGGGATAAACACAGACACTAAAATTAGCGTAGATGCCATTCTTCTCATGATGTAACGAGTACATCAGGATTTTTGGGAAGTGTTCCCGGTTCCGGCTGACCTAATCTATGCAGCATAACATTAAATTATAGAAGTCTATAATGTATTATGTGAAAGCTAGGTCAAAGAGATGTGTCTTTAATCTGGCTTTGAACTGACAGAGTGTGTCTGCTTCCCGGACAATGGTAGGAAGACTGTTCCAGAGTTTTGGTGCTAAATAGGAAAAGGATCTACCGCCAGCAGTCGATTTTGATATTCTAGGTATAATCAACTGGCCGGAATTTTGAGATCGTAATAGACGTGACGGACTATAATGCGTTTAAGAGCTCGCTCAAGTACTGCGGAGCTAAACCATTCAGTGCTTTGTAAGTAATCAGCAATATTTTAAAATTGATGCGATGTTTAATAGGGAGCCAATGCAGTTTTGACAGAACTGGGCTAATATGGTCATACTTCCTGGTTCTGGTAAGAACTCGAGCTGCTGCGTTTTGAACCAGCTGTAGTTTGTTTATTAAGCGTGCAGGGCAACCACCCAGTAGAGCATTACAATAATCTAGCCTTGAGGTCATGAACGCATGAACTAATTGTTCCGCATTTGTCAATGAGAGCATATGGCGTAATTTAGATATATTTTTTAAGATGGAAAAATGCAGTTTTACAGATACTAGACACGTGACTTTCAAATGAAAGATTGGTATCAAAGAGCACACCCAGGTTCCTAACCGACGACGAAGACTTAACAGAGCAGCCATCAAGTGTTAGACAGTCCAATAATTAGAAACTCTGTTTTTTCAGAATTTAGAAGTAGGAAATTACAAGTCATCCAATTTTTTATATCCGCTATGCATTCCGTTAATTTTGTGAATTGATAAGTTTCGTTAGGTTTTGAAGAAATATAGAGCTGAGTATCATCGGCATAACAGTGAAAGCTAATGCCATGTTTCCTAATGATATCTCCTAAGGGTAGCATGTACAGAGTGAACAGCAGCGGTCCTAGTACTGAGCCTTGTGGTACGCCATACTGAACTTGTGATCGATGAGACATCTCATCATTTACTGCTACAAACTGATAACGGTCAGATAAGTATGAATTAAACCATGCTAGTGCATTTCCCGTAATGCCAACATAATGTTCTAATCTATTTAAAAGAACGTTGTGGTCGATGGTGTCAAATGCAGCACTAAGATCGAGTAACACTAATAGAGAGATACAACCAAGATCGGATGATAAGAGCAAATCATTTGTGACTCTAACGAGAGCTGTTTCAGTACTATGGTACGGTCTAAATCCTGACTGGAAATCCTCGCAGATATCATTTCTTTCAAGAAAGGAACACAGTTGTGAGGATACTGCCTTTTCTAATATCTTTGACAGAAAAGGTAGATTCGCGATCGGCCTGTAATTGACTAATTCTGAAGGATCAAGTTGCGTTTTTTTAACAAGCGGTTTAATCATAGCCAGCTTAAAGTTTTTTGGTACGTATCCTAGAGACAAAGACGAATTAATGATATTAAGAAGAGGATCTATGACCTCTGGAAGTATTTCTTTCAGTAGCTTAGTCGGTATAGGGTCTAACATACATGTTGTAGATTTAGATGATTTAATGAGTTTAGTAAATTCTTCCTCTCCTATAGCAACGAATGAATCAAATTTTTCCTCAGGGAGACTACAATGCACTGCCTGATGTGATACTGTAGTAGACGGTTGCATAGTTATAATTTTGTCCCTGATATTATCAATCTTATAAGTGAAGAAGTTCATAAAGTCATTACTGCTGTGTTGCTTGGAAACTTCGGTGCTTGAAGCTTTATTTTTCGTTAGTTTAGCCACCATTTCAAATAAATACCTAGGATTATGTTTATTTTCTTCTAATAGGGTTGAAAAATAAGCAGATCTAGCAGCTTTTAAAGCCTCTCTGTAAGTAATTGAGCTCTCTTTCCATGAAATGCGAAATACCTCTAGTTTTGTTTTCTTCCAGTTGCGCTCCATTTTTCTGGCTGCTCTCTTAAGGGCCTGAGTGTGCTCGTTGTACCACGGCGTTGGACTATTTTCTTTAATCTTCTTTAAGCGCAACGGAGCAACTGTGTCTAAAGTGCTGGAAAAGAGAGAGTTAAACGTTTCTGTTGTAATATCTAGTTCTTCTAAGCTATCTGAGATGCTGAGATGATGAAACTGATTTGGAAGATTATTAATAAAGCAATCTTTAGTAGCAGAAGTGATAGGTCTCACATATTTGAAACACGGAGTCGGCTTTGCAACCTTGGCTAAATGCAAATTACACGAGACTAGGTAATGATCTGAGATGTCATCGCTCTGCTGCAGAATTTCAACAGCATCAACATCTATTCCGTGTGATAATATTAGATCTAGAGTATGATTACGACGATGAGTAGGTCCTGACACGTGTTGTCTAACTTCAATTGAATTTACAATGTCTTTAAATGCCAATCCCAATGCATCTTTTTCATTATCGATGTGTATATTAAAATCACCAACAATTAGTACTTTATCTGCAGTCAATATTAATTCTGATAGAAAGTCCGCAAATTCTTTGATAAAGTCTGTATGGTGCCCTGGTGGCCTGTATACAGTAGCCAGCACAAATCTCAAACATGATTTATCGTTTACACTATATATTTTTACATTAAGCACCAGCACTTCAAAAGAATTATATTTAAAACTTGATTTCTTAGTGGTATTGAAACTATTACTATAAATTACAGCAACTCCTCCCCCTTTGCGTTTCAGACGAGGCTCATGTTTATAACAGTAATCTTGCGGGGTTGATTCATTTAAAGTAATGTAATCGTTTGGTTTTAGCCAGGTTTCTGTCAAACACAGCACATCTAGGTTATTATCTGAAATCATATCGTTAACAACGAGTGCTTTTGAAGTAAGCGATCGAATATTCAGCAACCCAAGCTTTAGCATTTGCTCATCTGTATTATAGCTGTTTTTTATTTGTTGAACATCAATTAAATTTTTAACCTTAGTTGGGTTTAAACGTTTTTTGGATTTCCAAATTCGGGGAACAGACACAGTCTCTATATGATGATAGCTAGGTGAAAGAGGCTCTATGTGATAGGATTTATCTGACCTTGGTGACGCGAGGCCGCTAGCAGACAGTCGGTTAAGCCAGAAAAAGGTGAATAAAGACTGAGAGTCAATGTTCAGAATTTATTCAGAATTATTATGTTTTGAACTATGTTGTATAGCTGTGTTTTCCAGTGTGTTCGTTGTCAAACTCAACAATTATTTTATTTTTAATGATTAAAAATGGTCATGTTACAATGTACCACCTATGGGGCATGTTGTCACATTTCACTTCCATTTTTTCGGGATATATCAAGAAAAAAGTATACACTGTATTAATAAAACAAAACCACATACATGTACTAGACACGTGGGAAATTAATGTGGGAAAAAATAAATACTCTGAACCCTAAGTAGGTTTACAGAAACAGAGAAAGTCAAAGCGTTAGGTTGTGCCCTGCTCATATTTTAATGACAGTGGGCGGGGTTTTGTGTGACATCTACCTGTGAATGCAGTAGGGGTGTGAACTCTGGTTCATGGTTCGGTTCGATTACCATGTCATCGATTCAGTTCAATTCGATATCAAAATGCATCGCGATGCACCGCATTCTCAATTTAAAATTTTTCTTCAAAAGTGATGTGTGCTCGCCTGTTCAAACAGTGACATTCCAGTTTAAGTTTCAAGGGAGTAAAGCTTGTTTATGCCATTAAGAAAAGGAAAATCTGTCAAATAAATTTTGTTTTAAAGAAATGTTCATTTAAAAGCAGCGCTCATTAATCAGTGTATTATGTTACCATTAAAGATGCGCGCATCAACCGTCGCCTCGAGTCCGCTGTTGAAGGTTACGATCATCCATTTATAATCACGCATAACAACACAGAATAATTGTAATCTGACCATCGGGTGCGGATACTTAAATCAGAGAAAATTATTGGGGCGGGTGGATGATTTATTTTTGGCTACGGATTCGGCGTTGGAGCTCATCCGCGCATCTCTAAAGCAGTCAGAATCTGCCAGGCGTTAACAGCTCAGGGTGAAAACGGCTAACGTGGTTTATCAAGTTAGTGGTATTACCTCCTACATATTCTATTTGTGCGTGACATGAGCGCACACAGCGTGTGTCTTCTGCAGGTTGTGCTTACCAGGTTGTTCATAAAAGCCGAAATGTGCCCAGATGTAGGCTTTAAAAGTAGTTGGAGCATCTTTAATTACTCGCACTCGTGTCTCGCGTCTCGCCTCCCTCTGCCATTGTATGCTACCGCAACAAAGCACGTACGCGACAAATGACGTCAGAAAAGCGTCAGTACTTTATAATCGGTTATGGTCTATTACTGAACCGATACCGAATCGTCCTCATCTGCATCGCGATGCATCGTAGAAACGAGAAATTTTGACACCCCTAGAATGCAGACACGATGGCTGGATTGCGTTTACATTACACTGAGATCCGATCACAATGCATCCTCGACTACCTCCGAACCTGAACACGCTGATCGGATAACATTCCGATCAGAAGCGCGTTTACACTTGTCTTTTCAATGCGTATGTGGACAACATCCGGATACAGGTCGCATGTTAATGCCAAGTGTAAACGCAGCCATTGATAGCAACCTTATACTAGAGCAGCAGTTCTCCTCTCACTTAGAGTCGTTTTTGAGATTATAGCTCTAAACTACATATAATATTCGTGATGGCCGCCTTAATATCTGGCTTAGGCTTAGTAACTAGGAATTTGGTGGCTGTCTGCTAAGCGTTCTCAATTCGGGCCTCTCAGTATCTGAGTGTAGGTTCCTTAGAGCCATCAGGAGATTTTATTCCTGTAAAGCAGTTTTTTTTTTTCTAGTACTGGCCTCCTCTTACTACAAGAGTTGTCTAGCCAAGGCCCATAGCTTGTATGTTATCACCCTTCACCACTCAGGCTCAGGTAGAGACAGATTAGTTTCTCCCTCCCATTTGGGATGGTTGAGTATGCTCCCTTAGAGCCAAAGCACTGACGGCCTTACAGTAGGCCTCCTCGATAGTCCGGTAGCGTTAGATTGTACTCCCCTTGCTTAAAAGGGTCGATAGCAATTCTGCTGAGTACACTGCCTGTTGGCAATGTTAAAAAAGTAAACCCTAGAGCCAGAGGCGCTCCCCTTAATAGGGTCCCTTTTAGAGTATCCAGCCTCCCTGTGGAGGACTGTGCACTTGAAGCACTAAGCACTTGAAGCACTGTGTAGATCCATGATCGAGCAGTTCTACTCTCTAGGAAAAGAAGAGAACCGAAAAAGAGACTAAGAACTACAACTGACTTCCAGCCTTAGATTAAATCAACTGA
This sequence comes from Scardinius erythrophthalmus, assembly GCF_964197995.2. Lineage (NCBI taxonomy): Eukaryota > Metazoa > Chordata > Actinopteri > Cypriniformes > Leuciscidae > Scardinius > Scardinius erythrophthalmus. Next base: position 32,537,655 of record NC_138227.1, on the reverse strand, counting down.
AGATACAAGAAGACAATAAAATTCTCTGAAGATCTCAGCAGCAGAGGATTAAACAACTCCACAAACAGCATTACCAGCTTCATTTATTACTAACCAAATTGACTTTATTTCTGTCAGACGTCTACAAAAGTTTTTATTGAGAATTAAAGGTTGTATCAGCGATTTCAGGCCCAAAAAAAGCCCAAACATAAATGATCACATTCATCTAATCTTTCCTAACGATCCGCTAGCTGCCCGCCCCATAAGAAGGCCGTCAAAAAAATGCGTCTCTGTAGGCAGCCTAGGCTCTGAGATCTGCACACAAAAACAGTTGGTTTTACCAACAACTCAAACCAAAATAGGGGTGGGTGTTGTGAGGTTTTGCACCGACAGGGGGTGGGTGTTGTGAGGTTTTGCACCGACAGGGGGTGGGTGTTGTGAGGTTTTGCGCTCGTGCACTGCTGCACGCGAAGAGCGCAAAAACCTCACAACACCCCCTTCAGGTTGAGGTACTCCTTGGACGCATTAGCAGGTCTGTAAATTCAGAACAAGACACAGATGAGCATGCAGATACAAAACAAGATGCACAACAATATCTTTTTCAGGATAATACAGTGTTCTGTGATCAGTTTGTGCGTGGATTATGCAGCATGAGCCAAGGATGTCCCAGGACACTGGAGAAAGGGGAGAGTTTATTAGCATGAAGTGAATTTTCTTCAGTGTGGTTGTCAGATATTATAAGGAATTCTACTCTCCAGGATGCCCGTCTCTGTAATCCGGTCTGTGAGTGATTAATGCAGTCTTCCCTATCGGATGCCTCCTCAAGTGAGGCAAATAATGTTAGAGTCTCTGTTTAGGAAACAGACAGGTTGTTGGCAAGACTAGGTCAGTAAAATAGACCAGGTCAGCCTCGCTGGTGGCATGTGGGGTTGACTTTATGTCCCCATCAGAGAGTGACTGGACGGGACTCCTTTCGGACACCTTGGCCATATTCCCTTAAGGAACCCCTTCCACGGAAGCTGTTGGTTCCAAGCCTTTGAGCGGCCTCGCTAGGCCTTCAATATATCGGAGGCCACTTTGAGGCTTATAGCTTGGGCAGTGACCATTGGGAATACTGCCACTAACAGCCTGTATGTAAGCTGAAGGGGGAGTGTTTGGCATTTCAGTGAAACTGCCATTTCTGACGTTTTTGTCACAGCCATTATTTGACATGCACTCCCCTCAGCATGGTGGCGTTGGTATATCATTCCCCAAAGTGTCATCCTAACCTGAGATGTTCCTTTTACCTTTCTATTCATCAAAGAAAAAAATGTAACACGGTTTCCACAAAAATATTAAGCATGTAAAGATGGTTTTCAACATTGATAAAAATTAAAACCCCGATAATAATTGATAATCATTGAGCATAAAATCAACATTTTACTATGATTTCTGAAGGATCATGTGACACTGAAGACTGGAGAAATAATGCTGAAAATTCAGCTTTGACATCACAGAAATAATTTATATTTTAAATTATATTACAACAAAACAGCTATTTTAAAGTGTAATAACATTTCACAATATTACTGTTTCTGTTGTATTTCTTTTTATCAAATAACTTTTTGAGCTTAAGAGACTTCTTTCAAAAGCATTTAAAAATCTTAATCTTCCAAACTTAATCTTATATATATAATTATTTTTATTATTATTATTATTATTATTAATTCAAAGTTTAATATTAATTGTAAATTAATATAATAATTATATGAATATATTATGTGATTTATGCATAATTGCAATTCATATAATATAGTATAATGATATAAAGTATAATGGATAATTAGCAGCAAAAGATGGGTAATTTTGTCTAAAATTATTACACTCTAAACTGCTTTAATTGGAGCAGATAGAAAGATCTCAGTTTTTATTGGTCCAGTTTAGGTCTGTGATCTCTAACCCTAAAAAAGAAAAACCTAGCCGTGTTGCGTAAATTATCATAGTGAAGAAACCCGCTAAAAAACAAGCCACCTTCTTGAACCTGAAAAACCAGAGTTTGCTCAAACTAATCTCAAACTTACCTGGGTAGCAACTGACACCAGCTTCATGCAACAGGCCACTGGTTGACTTGACATGGAATAACCCTATATATATATATATATATATATATATATATATATATATATATATATATATATATATATATATATATATGTGTGTATATACAGTGTAATGCATAAGTTTAGACACCAATGCTAAAGTTGACTAAAAAGAGGAATAAAAAAATATCTTTTGGAAATTTAACTTAATGCCTTAATTTAAAAAATTAGGAAAAATCCAACCTTTAAGAACACCAATTTTCTTTGTGAATGAATAATGTATCGTAAATAAATAAATGTTCTTCCTTAAAATACAGGGTGCAAAAGTTTGGACACCCCTATGTTAAATTCCCATTGAGGCAGGCAGATTTTTATTTTTTAAAGGATAGTTACTTCATGGATCCAGGATACTATGCATCCTGATAAAGTTCCCTTGGCCTTTGGAATTAAAATAGCCCCACATCATCACATAGCCTTCAACATATAGAGATTGGCATGGTTTTATTTCAGTTAGCCTAATAGCTGGTTTGATTTGCATTGAGAGATGATCTTATGGATAGTACCCCATGCCAATCTCTAGGTATTTTGAAGGCTATGTGATGATGTGGGGCTATTTTAATTCCAAAGGCCAAGGGAACTTTATCAGGATGCATAGTATCCTGGATCCATGAAGTAACTGTCCTTTAAAAATAAAAATCTGCCTGCCTCTATGGGAATTTAACATAGGGGTGTCCAAACTTATGCACCCTGTATTTCAAGGAAGAGCATTTATTTATTTACGATACATTATTCATTCACAAAGAAAATTGGTGTCCTTAAAGGTTGGATATTTCCTATTTTTTTTAAATTAAGGCATTAAGTTCAATTTCCAAAAGATGATTTTTTATTCTTCTTTTTAGTCAACTTTAGCATGGGTGTCTAAACTTATGCATAGCACTGTATATATATATATATATATATATATATATATATATATATATATATATATATATATATATATATTTTTTTTTTTTTTTTTTTTTTTTTAGGTATTAGATAGTTGGGTTAGACTATTAGGTACTGTGGAATTCTTTCAAAGTCAGACTGGGTGAGACCTGTATGTTTTCTTGCTTACATAGATGGAGTCTCCAGTGCCTGCAGCTATCTTCACAACTTCCAGAAATGACGCCATGGAACCAAACATGACAAATACAACGCAACCTCTCTGTGAATTTACAGCTAATTATGTTTTCATATTTGCATACTCACTACTTTTTCTCATCAGTCTGGTGTTGAACTGCATCACAATGCGTGTGTATTTCTGCACTAATCAGCGTGTCCAGTCCAGCATCACGGTTTACATGAAGAACCTGGCCGCAGCTGACTTCTTTACTTGCCTTAGTTTACTTTTGCGCATTGCTTCCTATGCCAATAATTCAGAGATAATGTTCAATATTTACTGCAGCTTTGCAGGAGCAACTTTGTATGCAAGCATTCTCTTCATGGACGCTATTGCTGTAAACAGGTATACACCTAATGCTTGTTGTCATTACTTAATATCATAGCAGTACAAAAATGTGATTTTTTTTTTTGTAGGACGAACATTTGTAATGATATCATGTTCCTGCTGGAAAAGTTTCAGTTTCAGTGTGCTTTCAGTGTCAGTGTGCGCTTCGGCTTGATGAAAAGATATTCCACTGTTCATCTACGGCAGGCCAGATCTGTGGGGATGTTTGTTGCCGCAACACTGTGTTACGTTCCCCTCCCAGTCTAGGGGTCAGGAGGGGAGGTAACAACCCACATAGCAACATTGTGACGTCCCAGCTCCGTATCTGGCACGTTGAATGATGATCTGGCCCACATGCAGCATGGAATGACGGCCCTTGGGTGGCTCACTCCTGTTTGCCAGATCTGGGCCACAAGCAGGCCATAGCAATGCCACATGTCAGCCAAGAGCAAATAAATAAACCAGAACTGGACCTTATCTGAGCCACAAAATCTGTGTATATTAAATATGGAGTCATCTGAGCCTTAATAAGCATGTTAACAAACAGAATCACAGAAGAAAAAAAGAGAACAGAAAAAGAGACTATGAACTACAACTGACTTCCAGCCAAAGCCTTAGATTAAATCAACTGAAGATACGAGAAGACAATAAATCTCTGAAGATCTCAGCAGCAGAGGATTAAACAACTCCACAAACAGCATTACCAGCTTCATTTATTACTAACCAAATTGACTTTATTTCTGTCAGACATCTACAAAAGTTTTTGAGAATTAACAGAGGTTTAACTCTGTGTTTCATTTGAAGTCACCATAACAGTGATTAGTGTTTCCATTAGTTGGGCTCTTAACTTTTATTATATCATTCTTTTTTTTTTTTTTTTTTGCTGATGTGACTGTGTTTGATAAATACATTTGCAGCAGCAAAGAAAGCTAAAGTGAAACGAGATCAGGTGATGATGGTTACCTTTTTATGGCTTTATAATCATCATGAAATAGACTGATTCACTGATGTCATTTGAAAAAAAAAAAACATCTAAAAAATTTATTGTACCATTTATATATTCATATCACAAACCCTGTGTTACTACAGCAAGTTAGACTACTGCAGTTAGACGCCGGGCGACCTGGACCGGGATGAAGCTGCTCTTTCCCCGGAGGAGGGCCGGGTGCAGAATTTAACAAAATTTTTCCGTCTCTGGCGGCTCAGCCAGCGGTACACTGCCATGCCTCCCCACTCTCGTTCCTCTCTCCCCAGGAGGACCAGAATGGCAGCTTGCGACGCTATGCCTCGCAGCTCTTGTTCCCCTCTTGGCAAGAGGGTGAGAATGACAGTGCAAGACACTATGCCTTGTCACTCTCATTTCCCTCTTCACAAGAAGGCGAGGTCGATAGTGTGCACCATTATGAAACCTCGCCACTCTCATCCCCTTCTGCAATTGCTAGAATGCAGTCAAGCCTTCCCACGCATCCTCTGTCCACCCGTGGAGCCAGGTGTGTGTTGCATTGCACACCCAGACCCTACTCCGAGCCACCCCAGTGTCTCTCGGGTCGGGTCCCTGTCCTCCACCTCGCTGCCCCTCCGCGGTACGTCTGTGGTTACGTTGGTTCCGCTGGTACGCTCTCTCGGAGCCTGGCTAACGCTCCCCAGACCATCCCGCTGGCTCATCTGCATCATCAGACGCGGTTATGCGATTCAGTTTGCCCGGCACCCTCCCAAGTTCAGGGGCATTCGGTTCAACACAGTGATGACTACTGGTGCTCCTGTCTTACGGGCAGAGATCGAAGTCCTACTTGCGAAGGACGCAATCAAGCCGGTCCCTCCAGCCAATATGAAGTCAAGGTTCTACAGCCCTATCTTCATTGTACCCAAGAAAGGCCAATCTTGGACCTGCAAGTTTTGAATCGGGCCCTGCACAAGCTCCCATTCAAAATGCTCTCACAGAAACGCATTTTTGAATCCCCATCCCCAAGATTGGGTTGCAGCGATCGACCTGAAGGGTGCGTACTTTCACGTCTCAATTCTTCCTCGACACAGGCCCTTCCTGCGCTTTGCTTTTGAGGGTCAGGCGTATCAGTACAAAGTCCTACCCTTCGGGCACCCCAGCCTGTTGGGGCTTCGGGTCAACTGGGACAAGTGCAAACTCTCCTGCACAGAGGATCTCTTATCTCGGTATGGAGCTAGACTCGGTCAACCAGACAGCGCGCCTCACCAAGTGGTTGGACCCTTCATTTCTATGGGCAGGTGTGTTCCCCTAGAACAAGTGTCCAGGCATGCTGTGGTCTTCACGGATGCATCTGCCACCGGCTGGGGGGCCACGTACAATGGGCATGCAGATTCGGGTCTGTGGACGGGGCCTCAGCTGCATTGGCATATCAATTTCCTTGAGTTGCTAGCAGTACGTCTTGCTCTCAATCGCTTCAAGGTTCTGCTTTGAGACAAGCATGTACTGGTCCTTACGGACAACATTGCGACCATTGCGTACATCAACCGACAAGGTGGTTTGCGCTCTTGTCACATGTGGAAACTTTCCCGCCATCTCCTCCAATGGAATCAGAAGCATCTGAGGTCACTTCGTGCCATTCACATCCCTGGCGAGCTCAATCGTGCAGCCGACGAGCTCTCACGACAGCTTACGCTTCCGGGAGAGTGGCGACTCCATCCCCAGGTAGTCTAGCTGATTTGGAGGTGTTTCTGCTTTCTCAGAGATGGGTCACCCTGTGGCACCCGCGTCCAGACCCCCTCTATGTGGCGCCTCTATGCATTGAAGTGGAACCTGTTCTTTGAGTGGTGTTCTTCCCGACGGGAAGACCCCTGAAGATGCCTGGTTAGAGTTGTGTTTTCCTTCCTGCAAGATGGGTTGGAGTGAAGGCTGTCTCCCTCCACCTTCAAAGTGTATGTCGCCGCTATTGCCTCGCATCACAATGAAGTTGAAGGTAAGTCATTGAGAAAGCATGACCTGATCGTCAGGTTCCTGAGCTGGGCAAGGAGACTAAATCCAACTTGTCTCCCTTCTATACCCTCTTGGGAGCCACTCAGAGCACTGCAGAGACCACCCATCGAACCACTGCAGTCAGCAGAGTCAAAGATCCTGTCACTAAAGACAGTGCTCCTGGTGCCGCTGGCTTCTATCAAGAGGGTAAGGGAACTGCAAGCGTTTTTGGTCGACGAATCGGCCCTAGAATTCGGACCGGCTGACTCTCGCGTTGTCCTGAGACCCCGGCCCAGATATGTGCCCAAGGTTCCCACCATGCTCTTTAGAGACCAGGTAGTGAACCTGCAAGCACTCCCCTCGGAGGAGGCAGACCCAGCCCTGGCTTTTCTCTGTTCCGTCCACTCTTTGCGGTTATATGTGGACAGAACGCAAAGCTTTAGGACCTCTGACCAGCTCTTCATCTGTTACGGAGGCCAGCAGAAGGAAAAGGCTGTCTCCAAGCAGAGGTTAGCCCACTGGATAGTGGATGCAATTGTCTTGGCATATCAATCCCAAGATGTGCCTTGCCCATTCAGGTGTGTTCGGACGACAATTAAATCACCACACGACCTTGGTATTTGTCAAAAAACAGTAAGTAATTCGGCCTGGGATATTAATGCGGGTGGTGGGAGAAAAACACTGACATTCTGGATTCAGACAGCAATAAAATCTCAGACTAACCCCTGTAAATGGTGAAAATACCTTACGACCCCCTGTGAAACAATTACTGTCCGAATAGGGCTTAAGGCTGGGGAGAAGTGTTCCTCAGCGCAGGCCTTTCTGAGTGCGCCCATTATACAACAAGTTGCAGCTGATGGTAATTAACCTGAGTAAGAGAGAGGGAGAGAAACAGAGCAAAACTCAGGGCACACAAGCATTTTCTCACAACAAATTATATTAGAGCACCCTGGGACGTAACACCCCCACCACTAAGATTACAGACCAAGGTTTGAAAAGGTTTCTGTATCACCATCCCAACATGCACGTCACCTAAGTTGTCATCTCAACAGATCTGGACCGAGCATCAGCTGTGCTGTATCTGGAGATTGAAATCTTGAAGCTTGAGAGCCCAGCACAGTAAACACTGGTTAGAAGACATGTTGGACAGAAAAGTTAGAGGATTATGGTCTGTATACACAATTACAGGTAGAGCACTACTGTCAATGTAAACCTCAAAATGTTGTAAAGCCCACAATAAAGCCAAAGCTTCATTTTCAATTGTGCTATAGGATAGCTGACACTTTGAGAACTTGCGGGAGAAATAAGAGACAGGGTGTTCAATGCCTTGAACATCTTCTTGAATAAGGACAGCTCTAGCACCAAAGTGGCTTGCATCCACCTGCAGTTTTAATGCCAGTTTGAAGTTAGGGACATCTAACATAGGGGCATTACTCAACAGGTCTTTAGCAGCTTAAAATGTTCGATCACAGTCACTGCTCCACCTAAACCTTCTCTTTGTGCTTAGGAGGTCTGTGAGAGGACTACTACCTGTGAGAGGAAAACTTTCTGCAAAAGCTTCTGTAGGAACCTGACATTCCCAGAAATCGGTGATGCTCACACCGATTATAATAGCTTCCACTTTAGCTTCAACAGGTTTCACCCAACCATGGCCTACCTTTTTCCCTAGCTAGGTAACTGTAGCCTTCCCTATCTCACACTTAGACAGGTTTAAGGTTAGCAAAGCACGTTTGAACCTTTCAAAGACCATTTCCAAGGTTTTAATATGGTCTTCCCATAATTCAGTAGAGACTACAATGTCATCAAAGTATGCATCACAATTTGGTTCATTCTGAACACATTTCTCATTCTGAAGGTAAGGACAGCGTATTCCAGGAAGTAATTTGGAGTAACAAACGCAGAGATTTTTGCAGCATGGGTAGTTAGTGGCATTTGCCTGTAATCCTTCAGCAAGTCAGGTTTTGTAACAAATTTTGTCACTGCGATTACCTTGTGAAAGTCAGTATAAAACCGGTATGTGCCATCTGCCTTTGGAACTAGTAAACACGGTGAGCTCCACGGGCTCTGACTATGCTGAGCCAGACCGCGCTGTAACATACTCGACTTCGGTTTTCATTATGTGACGCTTAGTTGGGTTAACTCTGTAGGAGTTCTGTTTAATCGGTTTAGCTGAACCTACATTGATGTGATGTCGTGTTCAAGAACTGTGGTTCTCCCTGGCACATCAGAAATCAGAGGTGAATAACGATGCATTAATTGCATAATCTGATTGACCTCCTCAGGTTCTAGATGAGAAAGAAAGGAAGGTAGATATTTCATCACAGCAGAGTTTAGTAGACTTTTACCATCTTGTTCAGCAACTAGTACTGCTACAGCAACTGGTAAGGACGTAGTCACAAGGTTAAGCTAGGTTTATACGCGAAGGTGCGCATGCCAAAAATTACGTCATTGCGGTGTAGGCGGTCGTGCGCGTTGGGTGCACAAGACCCCATTTCACATGGCAGTGTGCACGGCTTTTTCTCTAACAGCACGCGCGGCTCCACATCCGAAGATGCACGTCTTCGAGCCGAATCTGGCCGAGCACGAACTTCTCATCACACCGGCATCCAGTTTGCTAATGTCTATAATTTGGATGTCTAAATTAGTTGCATATATTTAAAAAATGAGCATACAATAGCATAAAAAGTATTTTTAATGAACATAAATGTCGTTTAATAAAAATATTTAAGAGATCGTTAATTTAGTTATATGGTATATTTGTTCTCATATCCATATATTTTGTTTTAATGTCACAAGTAATAATCTCAGGGTTTACTGGGTTTTACACAATTATTTTTGTAGTGTGGTATAGGTGGTGGTGTACAAAAATAAACATGGTCACGTGTGTAGCTTTCTTCTTCTCACTGCTGATTCCTGATGATTTAGAGGACAATTACTTGAGTCACCCCCTGTTGTTTCAAAGAATAGTACAATGGCGAGCGCGTCAAGTATAAACGCCTCGTCCGTTTGGGGAGGTGCGCACGCAGTCAGCGGAGACTCGCGCAGCAGAGCCAGGCGAAAGTATAAACAAGGCTTTACATGGGGGATCTGGCTTAGAGTCACAAACAAATATCTTTAACACGTTAATGTGGCATATCCTGGTTTTGCGCTGCCTATTAGGAGTGCTGACAAAGTTTTTCTTTCACAGAATATGTGCGCTGCCTATCAGGAGTGCTGACAAAGTTTTTCTTTCACAGAATATGAACCTGTGAACTTAGCATGGACGGATGTATCAAGCTCAGGTAGAAGTATAGGAACTTCGTCGTTCGGTTGCAAACTACGAGAAACACTTTTTTTGGTGTAGTGGTCTTTCATTTTAGATTGGGTTGTGGTCAAGTGTTCTCTAGCCAGTTTACAAGCTCTGTATTACTGTTCTCTAAATGAGCTTACATAATCTGGACTATGACAGGCATTGCATCTTTAGCCAATAACTGCTTGCTTAACACTTTAAGAGTGCCCTGCACCGTGTGACCAAAGACAAGATCGGCAGGACTAAAAAAAAACAAGATTCCTGCTCTACTTCTCGATTAGCAAACATCAAGAATGGTAAACTTTTTGCCCAATCTTTACAACTAGAAAGAAAGTAAGTGCACAGCATCATCTTAAGCGTTTGGTGGAACCTTTCAACAGCACCTTGAGATTGAGGGTGGTATGCAATTGACAGTTCATGCCTAATTCCAAACTGAGTTAGAGTCTGTGTAAACAGTTTTGAGGTAAAATTTCTACCCTGATCAGTTTGTATGACCTTTGGCAATCCAAAGACAGTGCAAAACTTGATCAGCTCATAAACAATGATGTGGGCTTTCGTAGAGCGCAAGGGGATCGCTTTGGGGAAACGTGTAGAAGAACTCATTATAGACAGAATGTACTCTTGACTGGATTTTGACTTAGGCAGAGCCCACACAGTCCAATGACAGGCGTTCAAAAGGTTCTTGCATCACAGGGATAGGTCGCAAAGGAGCAACTGGAAGTTTTTGGTTCGGTTTACCAAGTCAAGTCAAGTCATCTTCCCGTAGTCCTGTGTCTTGGCATAGTTAAATAACAAGAGTTCAGTACATGACATACAGTGAGTCTCAAACACCATTGTTTTCTCCTCCTTATTTAAATCTCGTTTTTGAAAAACACCCCTGAAAAATAGGCGAATCTCCATATAACACCGACTGTGATGCAACAGTCGGGATTGTTAATATGTACGCCTCCAAAAATTAGCATATGCCAGCCCATGATCAATGCCTGGCGGAACTGCGCCCTCCCAGGAATCTATGACGTTACCTAGGCTACTTTCACTTTTAAAAATTCATCATAACTGCGCGCGTGCGCGCGATCTGCTTGCAGTCGTCGAGATGGATGCTGAAGAGTTGAAGAAAAGAATAGCTAGTGGAGATTGTAAAGTTGTCGACAATACGTCATCAAAAATCTAGTCCTGTGTGTGGGAGAAATTTGGAGTTATCTGAAGAAAATATTGTGAAAGGCTTATTTGCTGCATGCATTTTCGTGTTGGATAGCCGCAAATGTAGAACTTCATCGCCGAGGAAGCACGCAGATAACTGTGGTAACAAACCAAGCAGTTCTATCGAAGAATGTGTGGTGTGCTGAACCCAAAATTGTCAGATGTAGGCTAGACAAAATTGCGTGGCAGATATAGTGTTGTAGCCACGTCTGTTCGATTGGTAAAATGTGATAAGGCTACTCAGTTTTGTGGAAACGTTAGCCATGTTTTTCATGTACTGGCCTTTTTACAGCTTCGGCTGAAGTTGTCCTTGTGTTAATTGTCGTGTAATAACTTCTGCATGACCTGGCAATAAACATTTTTGCAATTGTGTCTATAATGTGATTGGCTAAACTTATTTTATTTCGGGTGCGGGTCGGGTGTCGGTTCTATTTTAAGCGGGTCGGGTCGGGTGCGGATTTTAATTAGTGCTGCTGTCGGAAAACGTGTCGGATGCGGTTTGAAGCACTACAGGCGGGTGCGTATTTACAAAATCAGACCCATGTAGGACTCTGATGTACGGTTGAATGCCTAATCTCTCCATTGTCATGCTGGACATCAGGGACCTGTTTGCTGTCACTCTGAGCTACTGTAATGAGCCCGCAGTGAAACAGCCAATCAGAGCAGAACTCCTCATTACTATTCATGACCTTTCCAAATAAGGTAAAAACAGACCATTTCATTCTAGGGCCAGTTTCTAGGGTTGAAAATGGACCTGTAAAACCATATCTGGACATTTTAAATGCCCTTAAATAAGCCACATACTCTCTATGCAGATATCAGAGACAAAATTCAAATATTTCAACACATTCTAGGGCACCTTTAAGAATTGGTTCTATAGTTATGTGCGTTTGAATATATGTGCGCAGGTTTGAAATTCCCTACAGACCAAGCCTAAACAAAGTACTGGGCTTTCCAGTTTTTCTAAATTTTGATACAGAATTTTATTTTATTTTATTTTATCACTTCGGGGTAGGTACACAAAACGAATTTCCCGAAAATGCTTTATTTGGAGTGGTAAAGGGATCCTCCATAGGGAGAGACTAGTTGGCACTTCAGCACTGCGTTGGATCGGGTTCAGGCGAAGGTCCTTCGTCAGATCTGGATACGGCCTGGATCCAGCAGGCTGCAGGAAAACCTTAGGATAAACAAAGACACTAAAATTAGCATAGATGCCATTCTTCTTATGATGTAACGGATTTATGGGAAGTGTTCCCGGTTCCGGCTGACCTAATCTATGCAGCCTAACATTGAATTATAGAAGTCTATAATGTGTTATGTGTATGCTAGGTCAAAGAGATGTGTCTTTAGTCTGGCTTTGAACTGACAGAGTGTGTCTGCTTCCCAGACAATGGTAGGAAGACTGTTCCAAATTTTGGTGCTAAATAGGAAAAGGATCTACTGCCTGCAGTCAATTTTGATATTCTAGGTATTATTAACTGGCTGGAATTTTAAGATCGCAATAGACGTGAAGGACTATAATGCGTTAAGAGCTCGCTCAAGTACTGCGGAGCTAAACCATTTAGTGCTTTGTAAGTAATCAGCAATATTTTAAAATTGATGTGATGTTTAATAGGCAGCCAATGCAGTGTTGACAGAACCGGGCTAATATGGTCATACTTCCTGGTTCTGGTAAGAACTCGAGCTGCTGCATTTTGAACTAGCTGTAGTTTGTTTATTAAGCGTGCAGGGCAACCACCCAGTAGAGCATTACAATAATCTAGCCTTGAGGTCATGAACGCATGAACTAACTGTTCCGCATTTGTCAATGAGAGCATATGGCGTAATTTAGATATATTTTTAAGATGGAAAAATGGGATTTTACAGATGCTAGACACGTGACTTTCAAATGAAAAATTGGTATCAAAGAGCACACCCAGGTTCCTAACTGACGATGAAGACATAACAGAACAGCCATCAAGTGTTAGACAGTATTCTAGGTAATTACGTGAGGAAGTTTTTTGCCCAATAATTAGAATCTCTGGGTTGTTTTTTTTTTTCAGAATTAAGTAATAGGAAATTACGAGTCATCCAATTTTTTATATCAGCAATGCATTCCGTTAATTTTGTGAATTGGTAAGTTTTGTTAGGTTTGGAAGAAATATACAGCTGAGTATCGTCGGCATAACAGTGAAAGCTAATTCCATGTTTCCTAATGATATCTCCTAATGGTAGCATGTACAGAGTGAACAGCAACGGTCCTAGTACTGAGCCTTGTGGTATGCCATACTGAACTTGTGATCGATGAGACATCTCTTCATTTACTGCTACAAACTGATAACAGTCAGATAAGTATGATTTAAACCATGCTAGTGCAATTCCACTAATGCCAACATAGTTTTCTAGTCTATTTAAAAGAATGTTGTGGTGGATAGTGTCAAATGCAGCACTAAGATCGAGTAACACTAATAGAGAGATACAACCACGATCGGATGATAACAGCAAATCATTTGTGACTCTAACGAGAGCTGTCTTGGTACTATGGTACGGTCTAAATCTGGACTGAAAATCCTCGCAGATATAATTTCTTTAAATAAAGGAACACAGTTGTGAGGATACTGCTTTTTCTAATATCTTTGACAGAAAAGGTAGATTCGAGATCGGCCTGTAATTGATTAATTCTGTAGGATCAAGTTGTGTTTTTTTAACAAGCGGTTTAAACATAGCCAGCTTAAAGGTTTTTGGTACGTATCCTAGAGACAAAGACGAATTAAGGATATTAAGAAGAGGATCTATGACCTCTGGGAGCATCTCTTTCAGTAGCTTAGTCGGAATAGGGTCTAACATACATGTCGATTTATATGATTTAACGAGTTTGCAAAATTCTTCCTCTCCTATAGCAATAAATGAATAAAAATTTTCCTCAGGGAGACTACAATGCACTGCCTGATGTGATACTGTAGTAGATGGTTGCATAGTTATAATTTTCTCCCTGATATTATCAATCTTATAAGTAAAGAAGTTCATAAAGTCATTACTTTATATAGGAAACTTCTGGGCTTGAAGCTTTCTTTTTCGTTAGTTTAGCCACCGCTTCAAATAAATACCTAGGATTATGCTTATTTTCTTCTAATAGGGTTGAAAAATAAGCAGATCTAGCAGCTTTTAAAGCCTCTCTGTAAGCAATCGAGCTCTCCTTCCATGAAATGCAAAATACCTCTAGTTTTGTTTTCTTTCAGTTGCGCTCTATTTTTCTGGCTGCTCTCTTAAGGGCCTGAGTGTGCTCGTTGTACCACGGCGTTGGACTGTTTTCTTTAATCTTCTTTAAGCGCAACGGAGCAACTGTGTCTAAAGTGCTGGAAAAGAGAGAGTTAAAGCTTCTGTTGCAATATCAAGTTCTTCTAAGCTATCCGGGATGCTGAGATGATGAAACTGATTAGGAAGATTATTAATAAAGCAATCTTTAGTGGCAGAAGTGATAGGTCTAACATATTTGTAACACGGAGTCTGCTGCAGAATTTCAACAGCATCAATATCTATTCCATGTGATAATATTAGATCTAGGTCCTGACACGTGTTGTCTAACTCCAATTGAGTTTACAATGTCTTTAAATGCCATACCCAATGCATCTTTTTCATTATCTATATGTATATTAAAATCACCAACAATTAGTACTTTATCTGCAGTCAATATTAATTCTGATAGAAAGTCCGCAAATGCTTTGATAAAATCTTTATGGTGCCCTGGTATACAGTAGCCAGCACAAATCTCAAACGTGATTTATCGTTTACACTATATATTTTTACATTAAGCACCAGCACTTCAAAAGAAGTATATTTAAAACTTGATTTCTTAGTGGTTTTGAAAATATTACTATAAATTACAGCAACACCTCCCCCTTTGCGTTTCAGACGAGGCTCATGTTTATAACAATAATCTTGTGGGGTGGACTCATTTAAAGTAATGTAATCGTTTGGTTTTAGCCAGGTTTCTGTCAAACACAGCACATCTAGGTTATAGTCTGTAATCATATCATTAACAATGAGTGCTTTTGGAGTAAATGATCGAATATTCAGCAACCCAAGTTTTATTTGAAAGTTTGTTTGTTTTTTGTTTGTTTTTGTTTTTTTTATAAAGCGCTTTTTACAATACAGATTGTATCAAAGCAGCTTCACAATGATAACAGGAAAATAATACAACAAAGTTTGTTACTAGAAGAAAATTGCATCATTTTCCACCTTAAGTAAGGCAGATCAATAATATTGTTGAATATTAAATGTCTCCAACTAAGCAAGCCAAAAGCCAAGGCAACAGTGGCAAGGAACCAGAACTCCATCAGGTGACAGAATGGAGAAAAAAACCTTGGGAGAAACCAGGCTATGATTATGATTCAGGCAGCATTACAGGTCAGAAGTCAGATTGGATCAGAACATTCAGAATAACAGTTGTGAAACAGCTAGTTGACAGTTGACAGGCAGCACACAAGTGGCAGAAATTAGACACCGCTGATTTTAGCCCTGGCCAGAAAAAGTAGCGTGACACTCGTTTGAACGTCTTGGTAACTCCTTAGTGTCCTGAGAATACATGCTCATGAGCGATTTTCAGTACAGGCTCTCTACACTGCTGAGGCAGAATGATTTGATGAACTTAGTTGAGGGAAGTATGAGCAATGGGTTTCTATCTTCACATTATAACTTCCCCTTCCCAAAAGTACTTTACCTTATCGTGATGTTTTCTTTTGAGATTCATAACAGACTCAATACAGCTTGCTAAAGAAGGGTCTGTTCTTTGAGCAGTAGCCAATTGTTCCCTGCCCACTCCCAAAACAGTCTTCTGTTCAGGTACATAAATCTATGTACTAAAGATGTGCTATCTATATAAATCTGTATAATGTTTATATAAATAAACATTATACATAAATCTATGTTTTTTCTAAGGGTATGATTCTCGCTTGGGGTGCGAGAGGTCCCGGGTTCAAATCCCGGACGGGCCTCCAATTGTTACGTTCCCCTCCTAGTCTAGGGGTCAGGAGGGGAGGTAACAAAGAAAAAGAAAATATGATCATAAAAAAGGTAACGCAACTTCTGCCTTCTCGTTTCACTTTAGCGTCCTTTGCTGCTGCAAATGTGTTTGAAAAACACACTGTCACAGCGGCCAAAAAAGACAAAATATATAATAAGAGTTAAGAGCCCAACTAATGGAAACCCTAATCACCGTTATGGTGACTTCAAATGAAACACATTAGAGTTAAACTCCTGTTAATTCTCAAGAAAAACTTTTGTAAAAATGTTCCAATTTATATCATTGTTTATTATGAAATGCTCTTAATATGCTGATTAAGAATGCAAAATGTATGGGGAAAAAAGTGCCTTAATGTCGAAGTGCTGCCCACACGGCTGTGATTCTGACAAAGGTCTAAGCTTAGGATACTAAGGGGTGATTCTCTTCTATGTCTCATTTAGGTATCAGCTTTGTCTTCAGATGTCTTCAATTTTATTTGGGAGAAACATGATACATTATTTTTTTTTACAAATATTGTAGCTTAAATACTGAAACAATTAAAAAAAAAAATTGTACATTTCAGAATATCAAGGGTTACTAGTTACATTTTATCTCCAATGCCCAACATTGTATTTGCAGCACATTACACACTACAAAGGGATTAGATTTGTGTAAGATGGGGTAGACAATACGACCTTATTTCATGATAACGATATATACCATGATACAGTTATTTTGTTATTTTATCTAAATTCTGTCATTAAAAAAAGAAGTAAAACAATGGGATACATATAATATAATAAAAATATAAATTAAACAAATTAAGTTTGTCAGGTACAATAGGTTTATTTTACATGCAGTTACAATTAGTTCAGAAATTAAATGTAAAAATAAAATATCCAAAAAGGCATAATAGTGGCACTTTAAATATCAAAAGAGCTGATACTGGAAAGATTGCTGGCTCAGTCTCAACAGGATGTGATCCATGAATGCATTGTGATCAAAGCTCTTAAACACATGTTGCTCCATGTTCCTTTAATAAGTCTACTATAATATTTGGATAGACACATCAGACAACTGACAAATTGAATGAATGTTGAGGATTTTATGCAGTATTTTTACATGATTACATGTAAATAAATGCAAAATGTAACGTATTATTGATAGTGCTCTTTACACTCTTTTCAGGTACCTGAGGATTGTCCGGCCATTGGAGACTAATGAACTACAGACAGTTCGTATCGCCCGCCACATTTCTGCAGCTATTTGGCTCTTCTTGTTAGCCATATCTTCCATATACTTAATCCTCGTTCTTCAGAACTACCAGAGTCACGATCAAAAGCATGAATTGACCTGCGGATCCCAACACAGTCTCCAGATCAGTTTGGCCTACAAAATCATCACTTCTGTGGCCTTTGTGATCTTCATTTTTGTCCTGGTATCTCTGATTCTTCTATACTGGAAGACTCTTCAAAAACTAAGAGAAGTTCAATTCTCTACACAGACCTCATTCAATAGCCAAACATTCAGAAATTCTAAGCGCAACATGCTTGTGCTAATAGTTATTTTCTGCTTGTGCTTTGTGCCCTATCATCTGGTCATACTGATTAACTTATTCCTAAAACCCCTGCTGCATGACTGTTCAGTACTCCGTGTGTTCAGCATCCTGAAGGACCTGGCCGTCCTGTTAGCAGCACTAAATGCCTCCTTGGATCCACTAATTTACTTCTTGTTTTCCAGGGCCTTCAGAGCCCAGTTTAATTTTAGCAGTTGCCTAAACTGTCCATGAATGAGGGCTATCTTGTTTGTGCTTTTGTGATGTTCTTCCCTATTTTGTTGCTATTGACAGAGAATGAGGATCTTTGTTGAAAGATTATGGGTGCAAAAAGAGTGAAATTGCAGTGGAAAAGGTCTTGTGTTCATGGACGGGGTATAACTAAAACACTGATAATAACCTAAACAATTATTTATATAATGAAAAGACTTAATTGTTGAAACTGGACTTTAGAATATGGTACATTCTTTCATAGGCCATATTGATGTACATGTTGTCATGATCCTGGTTCTGTCCTTCTCTTTTTCTTTCCTTTGTCTCCCTCTGCTGGCTGTTATACGTCTCACTACCTCCTCTCTCACACATTTACGCACACACTCATTAAAGGGATAGTTCACTTTGAAATTAATTTTTGATATGTTTTAGCTTACCTCAAGGGCATCCAAGATGTAGGTGTCTTTGTTTCCGCAGTAGTTTCAATTTTGATATTTTTAGGTCAAACCGTTCTTGTCTGTCAGTCATATAATGCAGGTCGATGGTCACTGTCTCAAAACACAAGCACAGAGTCCAAATTAAAACAATTCCCCATCGTCCAAATGAAACAATTCCCCATCATAAGTACATATTGATGGCCTAAGACACGAAACGAGCGGTTTGTGTGAGAAAACGAACAGTATTTATATCGTTGTTATCTCTTGAAAACAGCACACGTCCAAATGATCTGACGGCGCGGGCGGGTATAGATATATACATAGATGTCGCCTTGGCTACTGCAGTTCATTGGAACGAAACCGTAGCCAAGCGACATGTAGTGTATATATCTATACCCGCCCGCGGTAAAAATATCAAAATTGAAACTACTGCGGAAACAAAGACACCTACATCTTGGATGCCCTTGAGGTAAGCTAAAACATATAAAAAATTAATTTCAAAGTGAACTATCCCTTTAACGCATCACCTCATCTCTATCAGCTGGTTCTCATTCACATCCCATCTCCATCAGCTGGTTCTCATTCACATCCCTCCTACACACCTGTTCTCTATCTTTCTCTTTTGTCTTCGCTATATCTAGCTCTCTCTTTCATGTCTGTGTTGTCGGATTATTGTTTGTCTGTGATGCACGTCGATTATTATTGCTCTGAAAAGAAACCTAATCCTGTCCTGACGGGTCCCGCTGTCTATTGTGCAACTGTTATCATCTGCTGTGAGTTACCTATTCTGTGCTGTACCCAGTGTTCTCCGTGGAGAATAGCAGAGGGTTCCACTGCTCACCTGCTTCCCAGTCCTCGCTGCCCAGGAGTGGCCAGATCGACAGTATCCTCTGTTTCTACATTCAATGAGCTGATCTACAGCTTCCTCTGTTTCTTCGTATTCTGAGAAAAGCAACGAACTAAGTCTTTGTTTCATTATCTGAGAGGTGACTTTCTGTTATCAGCCTGCACGGCGTTATCTTGTTTTAATTAAAGAGACCATTACCTGCTTTTCGTCTCTGGACCTCTCTGTTTCATCACACATGTACACCATTTATAATGTAAAGGTCAATTTAATTGATTCCATATACATTTCCAACCTTCAATGCTGTTTATTTTTTTATCTATTTATTTATTCATTTATTTTTAGTCTGAGTAGATTCCATCTCATAGGAAAAATTTTATTGCACAGTGGTTGCTCATAGACCTCTCATTCTTTCCTCACCTTCTTTCTTTCTTGTATGAATGTGTGTGTGTGTGCATGTGTTTGTTTAAGATAATAGTTTTATGTGTTAGAATAATGAATAAAGTCTTGTTTGTATTTTAAAGAGAAGTGTTCTTGTGTTGTGTGCTTACAAATTTAATGTCTTAAACTGCTGATCTATGTTATCGTGCTAATAAATAGTGTTTTCACTATAGTTTGGATGTTAAAGTCCCCGTGAACGGAAGTTGCAAACGACTTTTCTCCAGTGTTGTGATGTATTTCCCAGTGAAACGGAATATTGAACAGAGGGCAGGGTTTTACTCTAGCGCTCCTCCTCTCCATCTCTGCTCATAGCAGACTAACGGTTTGAGGGGAGTGGTTAAGCGTTTTCAACCCAAGCCGTCAAACCTACCTCATCAGAAAAAGACGCCATTCCATACCGGAAGTAACTTTTCAGATTTTGATTAAAGATTACCATGGTGTAATTTATTTTTTATATATATTTTTTTATATATGTTTTATATTGTATATATGTTTTTATATATATTTACTTGCACGGATTAATTGTTCACCACAAGACAAGTAATATGCGCTAATAAAGTAAAAAGGGTCAATTTTGATTTCAGGGGGACTTTAATATCTGCTGCAGAGCTGATAGTTTCAGCCCGTTCAAGTGAACGCTGGACAAGTCATTTGTTCGGCCATAAATGGTGATTCTTTCAAAATTCCCCAAAAATTAATTAATAATTCCCTTTGAGCTAAATTGACCTGTTTCCATAACAACACAGGTGCCATCTTGATCTGAATGAAAGCATTTTTTAAAGATCCCTTTAGATTCCCTTTTTGAAAAGTTGTACTGTTGTAATTACATTATATTCATTTATGACACAAAAACCATGGATGTCTCTGAATTGCATGTATCTTAACAGTAATAAGACCATAGTCAATGACTATGTTTACATTGCTTAACTGTAATAAGATGTTTGCATGACACAAGCAAACTATTTCACTCCAGTTTGCATACTATTTTCATTATTCTGATTATTCGCTAAGAAGTGTGGTTATTTTTATAGCCATTCTACACATAACCCAATGCACAGCACAAATGATGAAGCCACGTACAGTAGGTGTGTTATGTTACTGGCCACTGTTTTATATGAAGAGCCAAATAAGCCACAATTCATTCTTCTACTCTCACTCAAATACATTATCCTTTGAAATAGATACATTTCTACTCTCACACTCATACATTCTCCTTTCACATATGCGCTCCACCGCACACAATTTGGATATCTAAACTAGAAAACCCAAACAGTGCTCCCCTTTAAACTATTTAGGCAGGATGTATTCAATGAAGTCACAGAAATGGGACTGATGTAATCAAATATACTTTTATTAAAACACTGGACAATATACTGATTGGCAACCAGAGCAGACAAATGTTCCCCATAGGTAACAGTGAACAATTCTACAATAAATAAATCACAGTGAATAAAAGTCTCATAGTAAATGAGGTACAGGATATAAAGTCTAACAATGTCAAGACTACAGTGAATAAAGTCGATTAAATAGATACTGTTCACATACACACTCCAACACTGCAAGAGACCCAAATTGGCCGTGCATACACTAACACAGCATTTCGTACTTCACACTAGTGAACATTGCAAAATAGACACTGTCCCCAAAGGAGATATTGCGCAATGCCCATAGGCCGAATATTGGAATATGATGATTGCCAAAAAGAGAAACAAAAACCAAAAACAAACAAACAAACAAAACATTTAGATTAACAAGCTACCACTAGCAAGACTCCATCCTAGGCCCACCTAGGTCCAGGTCATCACAAAACGATGGTAGCAGATCCCCAAGACAACACACAAACATCCAAAGAAATAAAAAGTAAAGCAGAATGATTAAACCCAGGAAAAACAGTGGCTAGTGACAGACGAAGGCAATCCTCATTTTTCTTGCCTAGATGAATTAGAGCTATATGCCCCGTAACAATAAATTTAAACGGTGTGGATGACTAATAGCTGTGCACTCTCCCCAGTGTTGCTTGTTGCTGCAAACTCGTATAGAATCACTACTCGCTATTATGTGGGCCAGTTTCTGTAGACTCGTAACTGCTGGTACCATTTACTGGTCACCATACACGCAGACGCCAGACCGAGGTTCTCCTGTTTACACAGCCAATACACCAAGAGGCTCACTCTTCAACTCACACCGCACTAATGTTTTTCTGTTCATGTCTCACGACACATTTAAAGGCACTTACGCCACCTGATCCAAATAACCAGTGCCAATGAGCAGGCCTTAAAGGTACACTTCCCATCTCATCCACCCTACCCGCTACACATACATACATTTCTACTCTCACACACACACATTCTCCTTTCACATACATACATACATTTCTATACGCACACACACATACATTCTCCTTTCACACACATACATTTCTACTCTCACACACATACATTCTTCTTTCACATTCATATATATATATATATATATATACGATTATTGGTGTTTTACCCAGCCAAGCGGCACCTGTAGTTTTAGTCTGTTCCGAGAAGTAACACAGTAAAGACGTGTTTTCGGTAGCCATTCCCGGTCTGTTTATTGTCTCCTGCACGATACACCACAAATGGCGATGAGGATATTAAATGAATATCACTGCGTAAATGGACTGTAAGAGTCATCGTACACTGGTCGTAGTCCAGTTTTGGGGTTTTTTTTGCGGAGGAACCAGGCACGTGTTGGATTAGCAGTTAGCATCGGAAAAATCTGCCATGGCTTTGCCAGTCGGTCGTGTGGACGAATACAATGACGCGAAGGAGGATTTTGAGTCATCTGGAACGTCTGGAGCAGTGGATGTTGGCAAATGAAATCAAGGATGAAAATAAGGTGTGCGTGTTTCTCTCGGTGATTGGGGATGATGCTTATAAGCTGCTGAAGAATCTGGTGTCGCAGACAGTACTGAGTACTATGCAGTATCCTGATCTGGTGAGAGCACTGAGCACACATTACAAGCCGGCACCGATTGTAATCACGGAACGGTTTCGTTTCCAGAAGCGTAACCAGAAAGAGAGTGAAACTGTCTCTGATTATGTGGTGGCTTTGAGGCAGCTATCAGCTACCTGTGTTTTTGGACAGTACCTGGATGATGCGCTGAGAGATCGTTTTGTGAGTGGACTACGCTCAGATGCCGTGCAGCGCAGGTTGCTGTCTGAAAAGTATCTGACCTTCCCGAAGGCTTGTGAGATTGCAGTAGCAATGGAACTGGCGTCAAAGAAATCAATGGAGTTTTCTGGACACAGCGAGCCTCATCAGGTAAATGCCCTGTCAAGTGCAAGCTTTTCTAAGAAGGGGAGGAAAGGACAGTTTAGACGATAAAATGATAATAAAGCACAACGCAAAGGCCAAAAAGGAGTAAAAAACTACTTTGGGACACAACAGACATGCTACCGTGAGGGAAGACACTCAGCACGTGACTGCAGATTTATAAATGAAAAGTGTCATACCTGCTCCAAAATTGGACACGTAGACCGTGCATGTAGAAAGGGAAAAGCCACTTCTCAAACACAGTATGTGGACGCTGAAGGAAATACATCCAGAGGGGATGAAGAGACTGAACTTTTTGGAGTGTATGGATGGAGTATACTCCACCTCAAGCTGTGAAAAGGGGTACACAGTGGATGTTGCACTGGGTGATAAGAGCACAACAATGCTACTGGATACAGGGTCAGCTGTGTCAGTGGTATCTGAGGATTACTACCAGAAGAATCTGAACCATTTCCGTTTAAAACCAGCCCCCAAGTTAAAGCTGAAATCATATTCAGGCCAAAGTATTGCTGTTCGAGGATACATCATGATACCAGTGCAGTATGAACTACAGCAAGTCACCCTACCTCTTGTCATTGTAAAGGGAAGTAGACCAGCTCTGATTGGAAAGGAACTACACCTGAACTGGAAACAGATTTTCACAGTACTCAGGGTGCTTACACAGGCAGAGTGGACCCCAGGAGTCAACGAGGTGTTACAGCGCCACCAGGCAGTGTTTTCTGAGAAGCAAGGCTGCATAGAGGGTTTTAAAGCCAAAATCCGCATAAAACCAGGCACCACACCAATCCTCTGCAAAGCTCGCCCAGTTCCTTACGCATTAAAGGAAGCAGTAGAAAAGGAGCTGGACAGGTTGGAGAAAATGAAAGTGATTTCAAAGACTGAGAAGAGTGAGTGAGCCTCTCCGATAGTCACCGTGCCAAAGGCAGATAAAACAATTAGGATTTGTGGTGACTACAAGGTCAGTATTAATCGATGTATGGAAGAGCAGACATACCCACTACCTAACACCGAAGATCTGTTTGCTACCTTAGCAGGAGGAACATCATTCAGTAAGCTTGACCTTTCTCATGCCTACCAGCAGCTGATGTTAGATGAAGAGTCAGAGAAGTATTTGACGGTCAACACTCATAAGGGCCTGTACAAATTTCATCGTCTCAGCTATGGTGTTTCCAGCGCACCTGCAATTTTTCAGTCTGTTATGGACCAGATTCTACAAGGGCTGGACCATGTGACATGTTTTTTGGATGATATTCTCATCACTGCATGCTTCATCTGAGGAGAAGCATTTAAAAAGACTGAAAGAAGTGCTCTCACGTCTGGAAAAACATGGAGTCCGAGTGAAACTGTCTAAATGTCAGTTTTTTCAGAGTAGTGTGGAGTACCTGGGACATTGCATTGACCAGGATGGCCTGCACCCCACTGATGAAAAGGTTGCAGCCATAAACAAAGCGCCTGAGCCAACAAATGTCACAGAGATGAAGTCCTTCTTAGGTCTTCTTAACTACTACAGCCGTTTCCTGCAAAACTCCTCCACCATCCTCCACCCTCTACACGACCTGCTGAGAAAAGAGGCTAAGTGGGTTTGGACTTCTGAGTGTGCTAAGGCATTTGAAGATGCAAAGCAGCTATTACAGCAAAATAGGGTGTTGGTGCATTACAACACATGGATGCCACTCCGGATTGTATGTGATGCGTCACCTTATGGAGTGGGGCGGTAATTTCTCATGTCATGGAAAATGGAGAGGAACGGCCTGTGGCTTTTGCATCAAGGACATTAACTGAGGCTGAAAGAAAATATGCCCAAATCAAAAAGGAGACACTTGCCATCATCTTTGGAGTAAAGAAATTCACTAAAAGTCTATATGGGAGGAAATTCACACTCACAGATCACAAACCACTGTTAACTATCATGGGACCAAAGTCAACGGTTCCAACTTTAGCAACATTAAGGATGATACGCTGGGCTCTCATTCTCATGGCATACAGCTATGATATTGAGTACAGGAGATCACCTGATCATGCAAACGCTGATGCTTTGTCTCGCCTACCCAGAGCCTCAGTCGACAACACAGGAGAAGAGGGAGGTATTTTTTACTTCTCACACATTGAGGAACTACCAGTGGGTGCAAAAGACATTGAGAGAGCTACTTTAAAAGATCCTATACTGAACAAAGTGTGGAGCTACACAATGAATGGATGGCCCAGTCATGTTCAGGAGGAAGCACTGCGGCCTTATTTCATACGCAGGCAGGAGTTGTCAGCGGAACTGTGGCTGTGTTCTTTCCTGTTGCATTTAAAATCTTTCCTTTTGTATTTAAGCCCTCAGTTTTCCTCATTTCATTGTCTCACAATAACTTTATGTACAGTATAGTGTTTATAAGTTTCTAAGTGATTATATAATTCATTCTGTATCGTG
Organism: Scardinius erythrophthalmus; assembly: GCF_964197995.2. Classification (NCBI taxonomy): domain Eukaryota; kingdom Metazoa; phylum Chordata; class Actinopteri; order Cypriniformes; family Leuciscidae; genus Scardinius; species Scardinius erythrophthalmus. The sequence goes on along the minus strand of NC_138227.1, from coordinate 32,512,501 downwards.
CATCTCGTCTGTTGGATTTACTACAGCTAACAATGACAGAATGTGAGACCTAAAAATAGAGGGGAATCCTGCAGGGGAATCATTCCCTCAAGGATCACATGAATGGATGGTCCTAGGGGGAGCTTCCAGAGCGATCACCAGAGGCTATTTTCGTCCCGTAGCCAGAGCACATAACTTGAGAGTGTAAGATGACCTCTTACTCCCTTTTCCTCATGGCACCAGTTAAGGAATGTCAGCTGTTGTTTCTCTGAAACTAAGATGAAGAACCTTATTTTCTGTAAAGGCCCAATGACGGAATCCAACGGTTTGGGCGAAGGTATAATGCGTATCATGTCTTTTCAGCGTTCTGTGATGTTCACTTCATTTGTAGAATTTTGTTTCAATTTTACTTTAGCTCTGTGCTTAATCTGACTCCAGTTTCAAATGTTTATAACATTTAGATTGTGTTTCTTAGAAAATAATCATAAATATTGCTTATGATTTCATTTAGATATTTGATTATTCTGGGTATCCAATTCAATTACTCGTTCATCAAGGGACCCGGTGTCCCTTTGAGACTGCACGTCACGAATGTGAGCTCACGAACACAAACTAGCCAGTTCTGAATTTAGTCAGAGGCGATCTATTTTACCTTTAAGGGGTAAAATTACGTGTAAGCTCTCTGCTGACTCGTAACAAAAAGTGTACTTTTTTTTTATAGTCGCGAAACTGCAACTTGCTGTCACAGTGTCTGGGTTGTGTTCCCCGGGTCACCACTAGATGTCCTCCTTCCCCACGGTGTATGTCACAATTGAACTACATTCCCCACGATCCTTGTCTCTTCATTGCACTCAGCTGTCCCTTGTCACTCATTATTACACTCAGCCTATTCCCCATTAGTATTGTCATTTACCTGTGTATTTATACCCTATCTGTTTTAGTATGTGTTACGGAGTCCTTGTTATGTCACTGACACTTCGCAAGTCTGTTCCTCGTCTGTTCCTCGTCTGTTCCTCGTCTGTTCCTCGTCTGTTCCTCGTCTGTTCCTCGTCTGTTCCTCGTCTGTTCCTCGTCTGTTCCTCGTCTGTTCCTCGTCTGTTCCTCGTCTGTTCCTTTTGTATCTTTGGACTGCTAATATAGATTTTGACCCCTGCATGGATGATGACGAATTGGATTGCCCTACTAATAAAATAGCTGTTTTTGGATCCACCTGTTTCTCTCCCTTTCCTGTATGTGTGGATCGTGACACTTGCTAAATCAGTAATAGTCTGAAATCAGAAGGTCTCTGAATGATGTGCTCCCTGCTCCATTCATTAGTGTCTTCGGTTTGATCTATCCTGGACAGAGATTTGAGGTAACCCCAGACTCACACATTAATCTATACTAGAAATAATGAATCAGAATCATACAGAATAAATCAAATATAACATTTTAATTGTCAGGTAAAAATGTATCATGCCAATTACACAATTAAACAATTAGAAGACAATTCAGAAATAATAAACACATAACATCAATCAACAATTGCTCAAAGATGACTATAAGAGTATAGGAAATGTACCTGACAGAGACACATAGTGGTGTGTGAGTGTGTTCCAAGTGTAAGACTTGGGAAGACACTGACATAGCACTGCATGGGGGTTTTCTGGTTACAGATTCCCCAAAGTCTGACACTTACTCTTAAAGGTGAATGCAAAAAATGGCTGCGTATCGCAATGCACAGGAATGGAGAAAAAGGCGGTGCATAAATCTACAACTGTAAAAAATGAATGTGTGCATGGAATAGAATTCATAATGGTCGGTTCTTCAGGACCAACCTGTGCTAATGGTATAATCAATTGATTTATTGCACGCAAATCTGCTTTGGCAACTGGGTTGATAGACGTATTGTATTGTGAATGAATTGGTATGAGGACCCCTTGTGCCAGAAAATTGTCAATGATTGGTTGTATCCCAATCTCTTTGTCATATGACAATGGATAATGCTTGACAGACATTGGCGATGTGGTTTTCCATTTAGTTTGATATGGCTCAATGTCTACAAAACTTGTATCATCCTTGAATTTTGACCAAAGATTTGGATGGATCATTTTAACTGCAACAATATCAGTTGTGTCTGTGTGGTCAGGATGTGGTGCGTCACTTGTTACATGTTGTTCTTTAACCAATTCAATAGCATCCTCTGCGTTTGGCAGAGGCTCAGCAGAAACCTGCAGACTCGAGGTATCCACAGAGCCAAATGTGGTAATTGTGCAGGGCTATTTGAGAAAGATAAACTAATAATTGAGAAACTGGAACTGACATCACTTTGTAGGCATCCCTATTGTTTATTGTGCCACGTATTTTGGTATTGTGGCTGCTGTGGTTGTGTCTGTGGGGGGCAATTATTTCTATACCCTTGCTGCTGTTTGTATCTATTGTATTTATCTATTCTATTAGATTCAGATCTAAATCTGCAATCTCTCTGCATGTGACCTTGCTTACCACAGTTATAGCAGATTGAGCCCTAATATTGCTGTTGTTTCCATTCTGCTTGTGGTCTGACAACAGCCACCATAGCAGTTTCCTGTTTCACATCGATCACAAAACCATTAGAGGCATCGCTCACTCTTTTGCAAAGCTGATCCACAGTTGTTGTTTTTTCTAACAGACCCATACACAAAAGAAATATATTTCAACATATATATATTTTTTTTTTCTGTATGGGGATCATTTGTTGTGATTCTAATCAATTGTGCCTGTTGCTGGTTCATATTATTCAGGCATGTGTTTATGAATAGGGCTTCCGTGAAGAAATTTAATGTTTGCATGATGGTGACAGGCTGTAAAGTGCTGTTATTGTCAATATTCATATCATCATCCATGTGGAGAAAAGTCTACATTTACACTTCATTATTTAATCTTACTGGCTTCACAGCAGGTTTGGTTTGCTGTAACTGTTTCTGGATTTACCAGTGGTCACACTGGCCACCATGGGCCTGGACCATGGACCATGTCATATATTTTACATTACATGTTATACAAATATATTTCACACTTAACATCATATACTTTTGTTATATTTCAGAATATATTTCAAAATGATAAATATAAGTGAACAATGCAAATATATTTCAGTGTATTTGGAATATACGTCACATATATTTTTGACACTCTTCCGTCCCACATATATTTTGAGCCTCTTCCGTCCCTCCTCAGTTTGGACTCATGTTTGCAGTGTTATTGTTGTCTGTGTTTATTAAATGTTATTATTTTGATCATTCTGTGTCACACATCTTGTCAGTTGGATTTTCTGCAGATACCTGTGACATTAATGCCTCACACACAAAAACTTAATCTTCTTCCCTCCAACTGGCCTTTGCACTTGTTTTTTTTTTTTTTTTTTTTTTTTTGCTCCAAAACTGTGGATAAAGTTTATTATTATTATTATTATTATTATTATTATTATTATTAATATTACACTTATATTATTTCTTTATGGACGTTTGCAACAAATTTGCCCTGTATATAGAAATGAATGATACATAATACATTTCATTTAATAAATGTAAAAAAAGTGTCTGTAAATCAATAATTCAATGTTACAACAAAAATGTATCAAAACCTAAAAATAACCTTTATTATCATGCTTTACCGCATGAATATGAATTCGGCATATCATTTTGTCTTTAGCTATTAATATAACCAACACGCATCTGTCTTTTTTCTTTCACCGCAAAATACCAGCCTTTTTCACACATCACTAACAACCTTCTTTTGCAGCTCCTTTATATTTCACACTTTTATTGCATGAACCCGCAGAAGAAAATTGAAGTGACTGAAGGACAAACTACTGCACCAAAGTGGACAGCTTTGTTGCAAGTGGATTTCAAGTAAGTTTGATTGATTAACAATACTTCAAATTATGATTTATAATAAGTATAATTATAGGAGCCTATTATTAAAAGGGGAATTATACAATATATTGTTATATCCTCTTCAATGATTTATGCTGTTAATCGTTAATATTTGTACTCTGACCAATTAGGTTAGCAGTATTTGTTTAATGTGAATGTACTGTTTGCAAATAGGTTATTTTACTTCAAGTTCATGTAGGTGAAAAAATGTTGGACTGTCTAATATATAACCTCACATGCAAAAAAAAATAATAATTTCAATACCTTTTTGAAGTAATTTATGAGCATTTTATCTCGTTTCATTAGGATTATCACTGCCCTGCAAATTAACAGTAACAACTGGCAGGGGTTGCCAGTAGTTTACTGTTAATTTAAAGTCCTCCTACAGTAATCTAATTTACAATATGTTACCATAATAAATTCCATGGAAGTTAATTTCATTTGGGGATATTGATTGCCTTGAACCATTTAAGTTTAAAAACTAATATTTATACTATGTAAGTACTGTAAACATTTCTTTTGAGTCAACTTAACAGAATATTTCTTGATATAAAATTAAACTACAAACACTGCTCAAACACTTCATGTGTAAAAATAAAAGATTACTGTAACATCACAATATATCACACATGAATGAGCTAATATTACAAGCAAATAGACACTGCTTCAGCAACTACGCATTTACTGCCTTCTAAATAAAGCAACATGTAGCATGTTTTTTTTTGGCATATCCTCAACTAAACCAGAGGCACAATGGTAAACCACACAAGTCAGAACAGAAATCATTTTAAAGGGGGGGTGAAATGCTATTTCATGCTTACTGAGTTTTTTACACTGGTAAAGAGTTGGATTCCCATGCTAAACATGGACAAAGTTTCAAAAACTAAGTTGTACGTTTGAAGGAGTATTTTTGTTCCAAAAATACTCCTTCCGGTTTGTCACAAGTTTCGGAAAGTTTTTTTCGAGTATGGCTCTGTCTTACGTAAGATAGAGCGGAATTTCCTTATATGGCTCCTAAGGGCACTTCTCCGGTAAGATCGCGGGCGCGCGCGCACTCGTAGACCAGAGCAAGAGAGTGAAAGCAGTTCGCCATCAAAGCGCCCTGCCCGGCTTTTGGGAAGTCAATGTCACCAAAGAAGTGTGTTTTTGGTTGCCAGGGCAAGACAACCCTGCACAGATTCCCAAAGAACCCAGCGTTAAGGAACCCGTGGATGGAGTTTGTTTTCCTGAGCATAAACGGAGTTGTGTAAGACTGTTTGTTCCCTGCATTTCGACAATGATTGTTTTATAAACAAAGCCCAGATCGACGGATTTGCAGATCGTCTAATGCTTAAGGATCGAGCAGTCACAATGATAAAGGTTCGCGGTTGTGCGTTGAAACCGGACGGTGAGTAAAACTGTTGAACAAATGTCTCTGTGTGTTGTTAGCTCGGCGCGTTAGCACAGCTAAGCTTCGCCCACACGGCCCGCCCCCAGCCGTTTGTTTTTTTCCGGAAAGACTCGGCGGGTACAGCCATCTTTCTTTTAAAAATATAATAAAACAAAAGACTTTTTGGAGATATGAAGGATGCAATATTACTCTATAGGTACTCAAGATTAACAGGAGATTGAGTGAAAATGAGCATTTCACCCCCCCCCCCCCCCCTTTAAATTCTAACATAGCAATACATCAAGCACTATTGGTGTCATGGTTCTGCCACTTCATTCTGTTAATTCTTGAGTTTATAACCGAGCAATGTCTTCGAGTGAGGACTTTGGAGGGCGCAGGGACTTGCGTGCCATTATGTAGTTGTTTGGAACGCACTTGGTGAAGGGAGCAATGAAAGACAATGTAATTTTCTCATCATCTTCACCTGGGATGTTCCCATGACAACGCAGCACAATGTCCATCAGCTGATTAGCTGTTCTTATGACAGAAATGTATTATTATTGCTGTTAACAACTGTTGCAAATAAATATAAATTTTACGTAAAAATGTTTTTAAAATATGTGGTATATATGTGTGTGTGTGTGTGAGTGTATTTCGCTGCTCTCGGAAGAGGCAGACCCAACCCTTGCATTGCTGTGTCCTGTTCAGGCCTTGCATTTGTCAGTGGACCGCACGCAGAGCTTCAGAACCTCACGACAACTCTTTGTCTAATATGGAGGCAAGCAGAAGGGAAAGGCTGTCTCCAAACAGAGATTGGCCCACTTGATAGTGCACGACATCATCTTAGCGTTCCAATGCCAAATGAGCCGTGCCCCCTGTGAGTGTGAGCTCACTCAACATGGAGTGTTGCTTCCTCCTGGGCATTGGCGCAGGGAGCCTATTTGGCAGACATATGCAGAACTGCAGGCTAGGTGACACATAACACATTAGCAAAATTCTACAATCTCTGAGTGGAGCCGGTGTCTTCCCATGTGTTGTGTACAAACAGAAAATATACAGGAAGGATGGCTCTGTGTCTCACTTGCTGCACTATTCCCCTCTGAGAACGGGATACAAGCGCTTATTCTGCTCCTCAGGAAAGTTCCCTGGCTGGTGAACCCTGGTGGAGTTCCTCCAGCATCCTCGGCAGTCAGATGCGGTGGAGGTATCTGATGCCAGGTCAAATACTTGTGTGCATGCCCGGTTGGTCAGCCCCGGTTTTGACTTTCCCTCAGCAAAGTCCACTCGGTCATCTCTGTAACGGTATGACTCCACCCCTGAACAAGGCTGGATCTACTACAGAGATCTTCCATATGTAGCACTGCCCTAGCGGTCAGTCCATATTTGTAACTCCATACAGTATGTTTACCTCTCTAAGGGCAGGATGTAGTCTCCGTAGCATTCCTTTCCAGGTGGAATAGGCACGCTTTTTCAGTGTATTCCAATAATCTCACAGTACAGGGTAATAGAAACTTCATTGAAGGTCATTCTCTGTGCACAGCCCTGTCCCTTCTTCCACCCCAGCAGGTGCTGGGGGACCAGTTGGAGGTGGCAGAATTTTTAGTGTCTTCCATAGGGATCCCAGTTCTTCAGTCACTGACATTAATGTTGAACGTGACTGACAGATAAGGAACGTCTATGTTACTAATGTAATCCCCGTTCCCTGGAAGACATTAACGCCCATTGCCACACCTCCTGTACCTCCGCTGGCACGACCAGGACCCCGTCTCGGCTCCTCAGCTGAAAACTTTATGTGAGTATTCGCACGCTGCCTTAAATACCCGGACGTGGGGGTGCGGCATGTAATGCCTGTGTTTGTAAGGTGCATTTGCAATGGCAAGGAAAATAAAGAGAAAATAAGATCAGGTGACGTTGGCTGCATACAATTGATGATATAGTGGCCTGAATCATGAATATCATTCAAAGTCTAATCACTGATTGTAAGGGCCCTATTTCAAAGATCTAAGCGCATGGTCTAAAGTGCATGGCGCAAGTGTACTTAGGGCGTGTCCAATTCCACTTCTGCTAAAATGGTCAGCACGCCCAGCTTATGGTCTAAAAGGGTTGTACCTATTCTTCATGAGTAAAGGGTGTGTTCCCTTTCAGTCGCTCACGTTCGACGTAACGTCGACGTGACGACGTAATTGGGATCACTTCAGGGAGCCCTATCAACTTCGAGTGTCTACAGAACGAGCCAATGAAAGTTGGCGTGCGTGAATCACGTCACGCGGCCCCGCCCCGCCGCGCGGGTATAAACAGGAAGCGGGCGCACGCACACATTGTCTTTCACTTCGGAGCCGAGTTTCTGTGAGACTTTTTTGTCTATGAGAATCAGCCTTGAAGACTTCAAAGAGGATCATCTCTCTCTCTGTTCCTGTGTTGGTGTGACGGCGTGATCAGCGGTGGCCGCGAGCATTGCAGCTCTCAACTGCTGTTTTCACAGCACTGTGTTTGTGTCTGTGTGTGTGTGTGTGTCGGTTCGGTGGGCGTTTCCCCTGTGTGTGCATTCACACTGCGGCTACCCCTGGGTGCCTCAACACAAAAAGAGAGTTCTAAATCCTTTTTTATTTTTTACTAAAAGAGCCAACACAAGCGTGACCCTGCGTCTTTTTCAAGATGTCATTCCGCTTGTGCGTTTCTGGATGCCGTCGTTCCCTGGCGCCAGCAGATGGCCACAGCAGTTGCCTCTCGTGTTTGGGCATTCAAAACGCTGAGGCAGCTTTTGTGGATAGTTCATGTTCCCATTGCGGGAATATGACTATCGCAGCGCTGAGATCGAGACTTGCTTACCTCAAGGGAGGTGCAGTCCCCTCGCCTATGCCCCGATCTAGTGTCTATTCTGCCCCGCAGAATAGACCTACTTTGGCGCATGACCAGGGTGATCTGAGGATTACCGTGAGGGCTTCCCCGTCGAGTCATCCTCCCTCACCCCTCGCCCCTCACGCCTCACAAGCGCTGTCGCCACTGGGGCCCCTTAGTGGACGCCTTGGTCCTTCTCCGGAACGACCAACCGTTTCCTTTGGGGCTCCGGCTGATGACCAGATGTCGATCGCAGCATCGGAGGGGTAGCTGTCCTCTGGAAATGACGACTCGGCTGCGTTGCCCCCCTCGGGGTGTGTAGCGTCGTCCGAGCCAGATCCAGAATGGACCGCTATGCTTTCCCGGGCCGCCGAGAAGGTCGGGCTTGCGTGGAATCCTCCACCACGTCCTGAACCTTCTCGGTTGGACGATTGGTTTCTTGGGGCGGGCCGTGCTGGTTCTCAGTGCGCCGCCCCGGTACCTTTATTTCCGGAAGTGCATGAGGAGCTCTCTAGGACGTGGAAGGCACCGTATAGTGCCCGAAGCCGTTCTAGTGGCTCCTCACCCCTCGCCACCCTCGACGGCGGGGCAGCTAAGGGGTATGTGGATATCCCCCCAGTGGAGCGGGCCGTCGCGATGCAGCTGTGTCCGGCGTCCGCTTCCTCTTGGCGGGGTAATCCACGCCTCCCGTCCAAGGCCTGTAAGTTTTCGTCCGGCTTAACGGCGAGGGCTTATAAGGCCTGTGGACAGGCTGCTTCCGCCCTCCATGCCATGGCGCTCTTGCAGGTCCACCAGGCCCAGGCGCTCATGGACATGAACGAGGGTGGTTCTGACCCAGAGCTCCTCCTGGAGCTCCGTGTGGCAACCGACCTCGCCCTCCGGGCGACGAAGGAAACCGCACGTTCGGTTGGTCAGGCGATGTCCACTCTGGTGGTCCAGGAACGCCACCTTTGGCTCAACCTGGCGGATATGAGGGACACCGATAAATATCGGTTCCTGGATGCCCCTCTTTCCCAGGTTGGGTTGTTCAGCGACGCGGTCGAGAGCTTTGCCCAACAGTTCTCGGCCGCACAGAAGCAGACGGAGGCCATCCGGCACATCCTGCCCCGGCGGACCCCTGCTGCTCCCACCCGTCCGCCGGCCGCAGACCCTCCATCTACTCGTCGCCGTGGTCGGCCTTCTACGGCGTCCTCCGCTCCCGCTAAGCCCCAGCAGCAGCAGCCATCATCCAGGCCTCAGCGTGGAGCAAGCCGCAGGAAGCCGACCCCGCCCGTCCAGGCCGCTGCCAAACCAGGAGGCAAGCGACGGTGCAAACGACCCTGAGACGGGCGGCCCAGAGGTGGATCAAGTTGCTCTTCAGGAGATGGCGAAGGCGCCACTCCTTCCCCCGGTGGAGGGCCGGGCGGAAAATCTTTGGTTTCCTTACGTGGTACCCACATTTTCAAAAAAAGAGCAATTTCTGAAACCTCTGGGCCCCAAGAGGGTGCGCTTGGCAGTCGACGACGCCGCCATGCCTTGTCACTCCCGAGCCCCTCTTTCATCGCCAGCGAGCAGCAGTGGCTGTGTTCCGGACGTGCTGTCGCCTCCACACACTCACTCTGCCCTTCGACAGAAGCAGGTATGTGCTGCACCACACACCCAGACCCCACTTCAGGCCGCTGTGCCGTCCGAGTCGGGTCCCTGCATTCCGCCGCGCTGCCCCACCCCGGGTACGTCTGTGGTGCCGTTAGTCCCGCTTGCTCGGTCTCTGGGAGCCTGGTTAACGCTTCCCAGCCCGTCTCGCTGGCTCATCCGTACCATCAGACTCGGCTATGCGATTCAGTTCGCCCGGCGCCCCCCTGCTTTCAGGGGCATCCTGTTCACCCGTGTTCTGGCGGACAATGCCCCGGTGCTCAGGGCGGAGATCGCAGTGCTACTGGCGAAGGACGCGATCGAGCATATCAGTACAAGGTCTTACCCTTCGGGCTGGCCCTGTCGCCCCGCGTCTTCACGAAAGTCGCGGAGGCGGCCATTGCTCCCATGTGCGAGCGTGGTGTTCGCATCCTCAACTACCTCGACGACTGGCTTATTCTGGCCCAGTCGAGAGAGCAGTTGTGCGAACACAGGGACAAGGTGCTCAGTCACCTCAGCCACCTAGGGCTTCGGGTCAACTGGGAAAGAGCAAACTCACCCCCGGGCAGAGGATCTCTTTTCTCGGTATGGAGTTGGACTCGATTAGCATGACAGCGCGCCTCACCGAGGCCCGTGTCCAGTCAGTGTTGAACTGCGTGAGCACGCTCAAACGCAGAACAGCGGCACCACTGAAACTGTTTCAGAGGCTCCTGGGGCATATGGAATCTGCAGCCGCGGTTACGCCGCTCGGATTGCTTCATATGAGGCCGCTCCAACACTGGCTCCACGATCGAGTCCCGAGATGGGCGTGGCAGAGCGGCTCGTGCCGGGTCCAAGTGACTCCGCACTGTCGCCAAACTCTCAGCTTGTGGTCGGACCCTTCGTTCCTGCGGGCAGGTGTTCCCCTGGAACAAGTGTCCAGGCACTCTGTGGTCTCCACGTATGCCTCTACCACCGGCTGGGGGGCCACGTACAACGGGCATGCAGCTTCAGGTCTGTGGACGGGGCCTCAACTGCATTGGCACATCAACTGCCTCGAGTTGTTAGCAGTACGTCTTGCATTGAGCCGTTTCAAAACGCTGCTACTAGGCAAGCATGTACTGGTCCGTACGGACAGCACTGCGACCGTTGCGTACATCAACCGCCAAGGTGGTCTACGCTCCCGCCGCATGTCACAACTCGCCCGCCATCTCCTCCTCTGGAGTCAGAAGCATCTGAGGTCGCTTCGTGCCGTTTACATTCCGGGCCTGCTCAACCGTGCAGCCGACGAGCTCTCACGGCAGCAGGTGCTACCGGGAGAATGGCGACTCCATCCCCAGGTGGTCCGCCTCTATGCATTGAAGTGGAACCTGTTCGTTGACTGGTGCTCCTCTCATGAGGAGAACCCCCGATCTTGCTCGATCAGAGCCGTGCTTTCCTTCCTGCAAGAAGGGCTGGAGCGAAGGCTGTCTCCCTCCACCCTTAAAGTGTATGTTGCCGCTATTGCCGCACATCACGATGCTGTTGATGGTAAGTCTTTGGGAAAGCATGACCTGATCGTCAGGTTCCTGAGGGGAGCGAGGAGACTGAATCCTCCTCGCCCACTCTCTATACCCTCTTGGGACTTGTCTCTCGTCCTTTCGGCACTTCAGAGACCACCCTTTGAGCCTCTGCAATCAGCTGAGTTAAAAATTCTGTCCTGTAAGACAGTACTCCTGGTTGCATTGGCCTCTATCAAGAGGGTAGGGGACCTGCATGCATTTTCGGTCGACGAATCGTGCCTAGAATTCGGCCCGGATAACTCTCACGTCATCCTGAGACCCCGGCCCGGATACGTGCCCAAGGTTCCTACCACTCCCTTCCGGGAACAGGTAGTGAACCTGCAAGCGCTGCCTTCGGAGGAGGCAGACCCAGCCCTGGCTTTTCTCTCTCCCGTTCGCGCTCTGCGTCTGTACGTGGACAGAATGCAAAGCCTCAGGACCTCAGATCAGCTCTTCGTCTGTTACGGAGGCCAGCAGAAAGGGAAGGCTGTCTCCAAGCAGAGGATGGCCCACTGGATAGTGGATGCCATCGCCTTGGCTTACGAAGCCCAAGGCGTGCCCTGCCCGCCTGGGTTGAAAGCCCACTCCACTAGGAGTGTCGCTTCTTCCTGGGCGCTGGCTCACGGCGCCTCGATGACAGACATCTGTAGAGCTGCGGGCTGGGCGACACCTAACACGTTCGCTAGGTTTTATAGCTTACGTGTTGAGCCGGTTTCTTCCTGTGTGCTCGCTTCTACTAGCCGGTAACACCGAAGTTCCCGCTCTAATGTCGGCTTGCTGCGCCACTCCCTTCCTAGGAACGGATACGTGCGCTTTTTACTCCAGTCGAGTTCCCCATTGGCGAACCCTGTGAGTTCCTCCGCACCCCTTCGGCAGTCGGACGTTGCGGAGCGTCCGACGCCAGGCCTAGTGCTCGTATGCTTGTGTAACTTGTGCTAGGCTGGGTTCCATATGTGGTGATCCCTGCGGCGATCCCATATGTGTATTCTTCCACGACCAGCTCCCTGCGGTGAGCCCATGTCTTCCCTTGGCAGAGTCTGCTCTGCCGTCACTGTCCGGTGTGTCTCCCCCTTTGGGTGGAGCCACCCCAGTGACATTCCATATGTCGCACTGCCCCTTCGGCCAGTCCATATGTGTATTCTCCACATGTTACCTCCCTTTGGGCAGGATGTGGCTCCGCAGCGTTCTTTCCCCTGGAGAGGTACGCTTTCCCAGTGTTATCCAAGAGTTCCGCTGTGTGGGGTATAATGGAACAGCAGTTGAACTCCCTCTACGCAGGTCTTCCGCCCCAGCAGTTGGGGGTCTGAGAGTCTTGCGTAGGGCGCTGGATGTGGCAGCAACCGTGGCGTTTTCCATGGGATCCCAATTACGTCGTCACGTCGACGTTACGTCGAACGTGAGCGACTGAAAGGGAACGTCTCGGTTACTGATGTAACCCTCGTTCCCTGAAGGAGGGAACGGGAGACGTAACGTCCCGTCGCCACCGTTGCTGACCATCGCTGCATGGCCGTCATAAATCTCGGCTCCTCAGCGAAAAACAATGTGTGCGTGCGCCCGCTTCCTGTTGATACCCGCGCGGCGGGGCGGGGGCGCGTGACGCGATTCACGCAAGCCAACTTTCATTGGCTCGTTCTGTAGACACTCGAAGTTGATAGGGCTCCCTGAAGTGATCCCAATTACGTCGTCACATCGACGTTACGTCTCCCGTTCCCTCCTTCAGGGAACGAGGGTTACATCAGTAACCGAGACGTTTTTGGGCATAACGTGCAATAAACCAGTCAGAGTCTCATCTCCCATTCCTTTTAAAAGCCAGTTGCGCACGCAGAAAGCAGAAAGACTAAACACTTCTCCAGAGAGGAAATGGATCTGCTCGTGCGCGAGGTTAAAGCTCGACCAACCAGACCATCTACAGCAGTGGTTCTCAAAGTGGGGTCCGCGGACCCCTAGGGGTCCGTGGCGCACTGCCTGGGGGTCCGTGGAAAATTCGCTATAAAATCACACCCGGAGAAAGTGCAGGGCCCATCGTCATTCATTACTCCCGCGCGTGTAACGTTAGACCAATGAACATTCGGCTTTTACATTACGTCAATCTACCAAAACATTTCCCTCAGGTTTTAACTTCACGTCTCACAGCTAATGAATGAATAAAAGTCAATTAAACAGGCGCATTGTGTTCATCAGCACTCCCCTCGCTTTAACTTTGGGCCAATAGAAACTCTGTTGTATTACGTCAATCTGTCAAAGTCGTTATTTCGACATAATATCTCGTAATTTCGCCATAATATGGGGACATTCTTATCTGCATTAAGCCACATTAAGCGTTCTTATAATGGTTTTCTGGAGGAAACTTAACGTGTATGCATTTGTTGCGTTGAACGTTGCGTTCATATTCTGGGCTCATCTGATTTACATAGCCTACTTTGTTATGATTTTAGTATCATAATGATTAATAAATGCACGCACAATTATCCGTGAACTTGATTTCATCAAATGCCTTTCAACTTGTTTGTGAAAAATTCTGAATTAAATGAATGTGCAGCAATTTGCAGAGAGTCTGTAGGCCTATTGTTGTAGCCATTAAAGGGTTAGTTCACCCAAAAATTATGTCATTAATGACTCACCCTCATGTCGTTCCAAGCCCGTAAGACCTCAGTTCATCTTCGGAACACAGTTTAAGATATTTTAGATTTAGTCCGAGAGCTTTCTGTTCCTCCATTAAAGTCAATGGACGTGTCACTGTTCACGTCCAGAAAGGCAATACAGACATCATCAAAGTAGTCCATGTGACATCAGTGGCTCAATCTTAAGTTTATCAAGCGTCGAGAATACTTTTTGTGCGCAAAAACAAACAAAAATAACGACTCTATTCCACTATTAATTTCCTTCTCTCTGGGCCTCGTAGTGTTTTTGCGCAGCGTGTCTGTGTTGCACGTCACCACGTAGGCTCACTATTGGCCGACGCTGGTCATGTGTAAAGCATGATGACGTGCAACACTGCGCAAAAACACTACGAGGCCCAGAGAGAAGGAAATGAATAGTGGAATAAAGTCGTTATTTTTGTTTGTTTTTGCGCACAAAAAGTATTCTCGACGCTTGATAAACTTAAGATTGAGCCACTGATGTCACATGGACTACTTTGATGATGTCTGTATTGCCTTTCTGGACGTGAACAGTGACACGTCCATTGACTTTAATGGAGGAACAGAAAGCTCTTGGACTAAATCTAAAATATCTTAAACTGTGTTCCGAAGATGAACGGAGGTCTTACGGGCTTGGAACGACATGAGGGTGAGTCATTAATGACATAATTTTCATTTTTGGGTGAACTAACCCTTTAAATAAGCGCATTTAGTTTCACATTTGTTCAAATATTATGATGTTATTTTGTTTCGTTTATGTTGATTTATGAAAAGTGCAACAGCACGAGTAAGATAGAATGCGCAATATATCGAGAGACGTGGAGCGGGTTATATGATTTTGACCACTTCATTAAGTTTTGTTTTGTAGAAAGCCTTTCTTTAAAGTGAATTTCGTTTTGTATAAATTGTATCTTAATTTTAATACATTTTTCATCAACCAATTGATTGTTTTTAATGAATAAGATGCAAATATAACAGACAATAATCATGGTGGCGCCCGCGCGGTCACTTGCACTGCACGTGAACTGGAGCGCATCTCATCCTAACTTAACGAAACTCAGTGTATGCCTCACACAGACATGAGAAATACATCAAATACACAAAGCTTGAAATGTCTTTAAACGAAATAATTCAAAACGAAAAGAAAAAGGCTACTCTCTGATTATGTAATCCATGATGTGCATTTCTCTCTATAGGCGCGTCCACTACGAATATGGCGATCGTCAACTTCATCTTTGCAGCCGGCACTGTAATAAAAATCAATTGCGGCCACCGGATTTACAAATGCACATCTTGCTTGTTGTACGCACACATATTATAACATTATTATTAATTAATACATCTTTTAGAATATTTGATTGAATGCTGAATGTTGCGCTTGTTCAATTTAATAAAATTGAAACTTTAATTGTGATCATTAAAATAATTGAATATTAAATATTTAGTGGCCAAGTTTAGCTCATTTATTAATAGTGTATATATATATATATATATATATATATATATATAATTGCGCAGCCCCCCCCCCTCCCCCTGTCAATGATCTAGCACCCCCTCAGCACATGCGTTAACGATTTTGCCGGGGCTTCAGCCCCGAATGTTTTGAGTGTAGCCCTGAATGTTTTTTGAAAAGTTGACTGACAAAAATGAAACTGGACAATAGCCTATGTAAACCCCCGAAATCATAAGTCGCCTTATTTCATTGTGCTTAGGCTTTGCTGCTGCTTTGCTGCCATATGTCAGTAAAGCTTTCCTGTCGTATCAGCCGTGTGCTCACAGCGTGCACTCTTCGATATCAAGCGCAAATGCGGCGCGCCCTGTATCACGCAAAAGAAACTACGAGCATGTACGTCGTGTTCTGTCGTCAATTAAGTATTGAAATAACCAAAAGGGAGATTAAAACTGCGTAATTTTACATTATTAATATTCTAACATTTTGTCAATATTGCAAAGTCATCAAAACTGACTCGTGTCATAAAAAAATATTTTGTGACCAAAAATGTGAAAAATACATCTAGCCTAAATGATCGTTCTTGACATTCTTTTAACTATAAGCAACCCAATTTGTCTAGATCTGTAATATTATTTCCTTTGTATAATGAGCTTGTCTTTGTTTTAAATTATATTGTATTTTTATTGTGAGTGTGTTGGAACTGCTGCACAGTCGTGTGATTTAGTCAGCTTGATTAACATTATTACAATGTATTCCTATTTAACACAGATGTTTTTTGCTAATTACAGAAACTATAAGCAAAATATAAGTATAGATATATATTTATAAAATAAACAAACAAAAGATTGCACTGGTGTTTGATTGAAATGTAACATCTATATGCAAAATAATCCTTGAAAGATTTCTCATTTAAGGCCATTCCTGTCTGGAATATGTGATTGTGTATTGTCAACAAGCAGAAACATTCTCAATTTCCATTTTGTAGTGTGGATCATTCATTTCAACATTTATTCTCATTCTCATGTTTAAGAATCTGTTATCTGCTTGATAATTTATGCTGCTGCCCACTGACATGCTTTTAAAGCTATTGTTATCCAGTTTTTGGGGGCCTTCAAACACCTTAAAATGCACATATGTAGCTCCGAGAAATCCAAATTTTCTCAGGGGAGCATGCCCCCGAACCCCCCTATTTACCTCACATTTGAATACACGTGTCTGTGGGGTAATGTGGGCTGGTGTGGCTGTCCCCTGCATATAGGCCTAAAATATACATTATTCTCTGTATCGGATCATGTTATCTTGTAACCCACCCCCAGCCCCTAATGTTTCAGGCTCAGCCCCTGATGTTTTTAAAACCTAGAAACGCCCCTGGCCCTTTCCCATCTTTCTCTTTAGCTATTTAGCTATTACATTTAGCTATTACATTTGTGTTGCGGTTATGAGGGGGTCCTTGGAATTTTTTCTGCCCTATGAGGGGTCCCTATCTCCAGATAGTTTGAGAACCCCTGATCTACAGGACGAGCCGGATTCCACCATATCTTTATGTACACAATAATAATCTTTTACATTGTAATCCTTTTATTTTTTATATTTGGTATGTTTGTGTGCTGCTGCGTGTCCCTGTGTAATAAGCAGATTGTACGCGCGTTGTGCACCTGCCTATAGGCTCATATTACTAATGCGCCCTTTAAATAAATAAAAATATACTGCGCCATTGACATTAGACTAGGTTTTTGTTGGTTAATGGCGCAGTCTATTTCAGTTGTCTCAACATAGAAACAAGGCAACAATGTGCCTGAACACACTTCGCTTTCAGACCAGAATGCTCATGGGTGCACAAATAGACACAAATGCATTTGCTATTTAAACAATGTGGCGCAGGTCATGAAAATGATAACTGCGTCAGGCTGAAAATAGCAAAAAACACTTGCGTTAGGCCTAGTGCCACATTGCTCCAGGTGTATGATTGGACCCTAAGAGTGAAATGATGGACTTCACATTATGAATTACAGTAACTCTGAGAAACTATATCATGAGATCACTTAAGTGGTATAATAATGATATTTTGAAAGAATCATATTCAGAATATTGTGTTGATTATTTGAACAACTGAATGATTTATACACAGGCATCAACATAGTATAAGGGGCAATTTCGGGCACAGTTTCTGAGTGTGGACTCTACATATATACATGTTCACAGTAAATTGCAACAGGCTGCTTTATTGTAAATTGCAAATATTATCCAGAATGCATCGCTTTCTATAGTATGTTACTGTTCCAGTGTAAAACATTGTTACTGTCAGAATTTGGCTGTTTTTACAGCAAGTTTTTTTTGCTACAGTAGATTGCAAAGTTTGTATATGACAATGAAAATTAGAATGTTTTCTCATTGGTATCTGTCTCTCTTGTGTATATAGATGGAGTCTGCAGCGACTGCTACCATCTTCAACTCTTCAACAGTACCAAACATAACCAACAGAACAGAAGTTTCCTGTAAATTTAAAGAGGTCTCAGCCCACCTGGTTTTCATATTAAGCTACTCATTAGTGTTTCTTGTCAGTCTGGTGCTGAATTGCATCACAATGCGTGTGTATTTCTGCACTAATCAGTGTGTCAGGTCCAGCGTCACAGTCTACATGAAGAACCTGGCCGCAGCTGACTTCTTCCTTTGTCTTTGTTTACCTTTGCGCATTGCTAACAATGCTAACTATTCCGTGAAGATACACAATATTTACTGCAGCTTTGGAGCAACAGCCTTCTATATAAACATGTATGCAAGTATTCTCTTCATGGACTTTATTGCTGCAAACAGGTATGCAACTCACTTATTTAATCTGGTTAATGATAAATCTGAGTAAGAAAAACCTAAACACTTGCATTTAAGAGTGGGCATTAGCCAGGGATAGTTGACCCAAAAATGAAAATCATGTCATTATTTACTTGCCCTCCTGTCATTCCAAACCCCTAAGACTTTTTTCATCTTCAAAACAAAAATGAAGATATTTTGAATGAAAACTTAGAGACCATTTTGTACAGAATACCTCAAGTCTCTAAAATGCATGATCACACTTAATCACACAACAGTGTTAACTAAAATGTACATAATGTAACATGTTTTAAAAACATTGAGGGAAACATGCAAAAACATTCTCTTAGCAAAGAATGTTGATTTGGCTTGTAAGTTTGAACCAGTAACCTAGCAACCACCCAAAACACCAAGGCAACCACACTGCAGTGTGCAAAAAACGTACTCGGTTACTAATGTAACCTCGGTTCTCTCTAGAAGAGGGAACGAGTACTGCGTAAGATATCTTACACTAGGGGAAAATCCTTTTTCCACGAGATATTGAAGCCAAAAATGATCCTTAATTTTGAAATAATGCAAAATGCGTATGCTGCAGCATACAGACATAGGAGAGGCAGCTTGCGCGCCTATTGGCTGTTCTGCGGCAACTGCAGCAGCCTATCGAGCGAGGCCTGGCGTGACGCCAGACCCAATGAGGGTGCTTCGCGCCCGCTGCGTCACATCCCGCCGAAACGGGCGTGGTCTAGGCCTATAAATACCACTCGCAGGCAGTTATTATCTGTTTTTTCATCATCGAAGCAACCAGAGCGTGCGCATGCACGGCAAGATACGCAGTACTCGTTCCCTCTTCTAGAGAGAACCGAGGTTACATTAGTAACCGAGAACGTTCTCTTACGAGATGTCTCTCATACTGCGTAAGATATCTTACGCTAGGGGACCCAATGCAAAACGCTGTGCATGCTGAGATCTGAGACCAAAGACCCAAGGGCGAAAGCCCGGGGTTCATATAGTGCACAATCACCCAGGGAACTAACAGGGAGTCCAGGAAGAGGGAGGGGCGAAGCCGCACTCTTCCACATATGGCAGCGTCGCTTAGACGTGAATTTCATCATACAGACAGGGCGGGGTACGGCCTGAACTGATGGGGAAATGTGAGTTTTACACAGTTTGCCCAGGCACATCTTGTGCTACTGCTTTTCACTGTCGATCATCGAGCTGTGCTCAGTAGACGCAGCATTCTGAGCTGATAGCATCAGGTCAGATAATACTGGTTAACTAGACCGACAGCAGCCTGGCCTGCAGGGCGGGAACCTCTAGGTTGTAAAACCTTATAAATGTAGACGGGGAGGCCCAGCCCGCCGCCGTACAAATATCTTGCAAGGCAATCCCACTCGACCAGGCCCACGAAGAGGCCATGCCTCTTATGGAGTGCGCTCTGACACCCAACGGGCACTGCATGCCCTTGGAGGCGTATGCTAGCGCTATAGCATCAACTATCCATCTGGATAGGCTCTGTTTTGACGCGGCTAGTCCCTTAGAATGCCCGCTGAACGAAACAAGGAGCTGCTCTGTCTGTCTGAAAACAGACGAGCGAGACACATAAGCTCGTAATGCCCTGACATAAGTGGGCCGCTATCGCCTCTTCGACCGGCGGCAGCGAAAGGTATCCCCTGTTTTCTTGAGACGCGAACAGGTCTACTTCCGCTCTGCCGAATTTCTTCCCACAGCAGTTGGACTGTCTGTGGGTGTAAAGACCATTCGCCTGCCAGAACATTGTTCCTGGACAGTCTGTCTGGTCCTATGTTTAGGAGCCCTGGCACGTACGCTGCTCTCAGCGAGCGCAGGTTGCGCTGAGCCCATACCAGGAGGCGTTCTGCTAGCCTGTACAGGTTCCTGGACCTGAGGCCGTCCTGGCAATTTATGTAGGACACCACAGACATGTTGTCCGAGCGGACCAGGACGTGGCGTCCTTTTATTTAGGGACAAAAACGCGTCAGCGCGTTGTCTACTGCCAGCATTTCGAGGCAGTTTATATGCAGGAGCTTCTCCCGTTCTGACCACTGGCCGAAGAACGGTCTGCCCTCGAGCAGCGCTCCCAATCCCGAGGTGGATGCATCCGTGGACACCACTCTCACCCTCGAGGAAGTCCCCAGGCTTACACCTGATTGGTACCAGTCGTCCGCTTTCCAAGGTTTCAGAGCTGTGACGCACTTCTGATTGACCTTGAGGCGAAGCAGACCGGATGCCCACGCTTGGCTTGGGACTCGCGCTTTCAGCAGGCCCAGCTGGAGCACTGATGATGCTGAGGCCATGAGACCCAGCATCTTTTGAAATTTCTTGAGCGGGACAGATGCGCCGCAGCGGAACGAGTTCGCTGTACGCTGAATGTCTACCGCGTGCTGTGGTGATAGTCGCGCTATCATGGACAGCGAGTCATTCATTCTGAGGGGTGCGAGCGCCGCATCCATGCACTTCATAAATGTACGGGGTGCCAGGAATAAACCGAACGGCAGGACTGTGTACTGATATGCCTGGCCCTCAAAGGCGAATCTCAAATATCGCCTGTGACGTGACGCTATCTGTATTTGAAAATACACGTCTTTCAGATCTATTGACACGAACCAATCTCCTTGGCGAATCTGCGGAAGGATTTTTCTGGTCGTGAGCATCCTGAACTGTCGCTTCACAAGCACTCTGTACAGTTGCCCTAGATCTAGTATGGATCTGAGACCCCCGTCTTTTTTCGGTACCAGGAAGTATCTGCTGTATAGCCCTCCTTCGCTCTGAACTTGAGAGAGAGGCTCTATGGCCCCTTTGTTCAATAGTTTCGCCACTTCGGCTCTAAGTAAATGTGCTACTTCTGCTTTTACCGTGGTCTCGACGCGCGCCATATAGCGGCGAGGGTGTCGGCGAAACTGAAGCGAATAGCCTCTTTTTATAATGTCCAGCACCCACTTCGAAACCCCCGGGCAGCATGAATAGCTAGGGGTTGAATACGAAGCGCGCTCCGTTCGCTCAGCGATGGAGAGGCTTCGGTGTGCTGTAACACAAGCGTCGCGCTCGTGACATTTGAGGCATGGGGTGCACTGATAACAGCGGGCAGATTGCCCGCGCTCGACTCCTCTGTGGCGGTCAACTGCGATGGGGAGGGCTGGGTGAGTCCTGTAGGAACTGTCATGTCTATGTGTGGATGTAGGCGCGGGACAGTGGGCACATTTATCACACCGAAAGCATTGTTCGCTTGAGTGAAGCGAATGCACGCTGGTTTCGTTTTTACAGAAACCGTGAGACATGCATAACGTGGTGTTTGTGGGCACTGGGTAGTGGGCACATTTACCACGTTTGAAGCGCAACCGATCTGAGTCGATTTTATGTGTGCGGGCCCTGTGTGACAGGCTGTTCTTGTGTGTAGAGATGGGCACTGGGCAGTGGGCATTCTTACTACACATGAGACACCATCGGCCGTGGCCGGGACACCAGAAAATACACTCTCTTGGGGATTTATCTGGGTAGCCATGAAAACGGCATTTGTGTGCAGGCAAGCGGGCAACAGAACAGGCTTGTTGCCTGCAGAAAACACTGGAACAGTCACATTTGCTAGAACTGGACGCTGCGAAGTGGCGGCAGTGGACGGTGGCTCCAGCCCGAAAACACTGACCATTTCGAGGAGTAGAGCCGTCTCATAGACGGAGCTCTAGCCTGCGTGATCGTGTTTAATACTCCCTTAGGGAGTTCGACATGTACCCGTTGATGGCCCAGACATGAAGGGACCACAATTCCGGGTGAGGATGCCAGATCGAGCCGTGGGCCTGAGAGAGGAGGTCTCTCCTCACTGGCGCTGGCCATGGGGCAGTGCTCGCTAGCTGCATCACAACTGGGAACCAAGGTTGGTTTTCCCAGAATGGTACTACATGCAGTACTGCGCATCCTTCTTCCCTGATCCGCTCTATCACCTGAGGCAGGTAGAGAGACGGAGGAAAACGGCATTTGTGTGCAGGCAAGCGGGCAACAGAACCGGCTTGTTGCCTGCAGAAAACACTGGAACAGTCACATTTGCTAGAACTGGACGCTGCGAAGTGGCGGCAGTGGACGGTGGCTGGGGCTGTGAGCTCTGTGCAGACGGTTTCGGGAGGAAGTGCTTCATAGCCTGTGACGCTTTCTGTACCTCTGCAAATATCTCCGCAAAATCCTTGACGGAGGATCCAAAGAGGCCAGCGGGAGAAAGCGGGGCGTCGAGGAACGCGGTGCGCTCGGACTCGGCCATTTCTGAGAGCGTCAGCCACAGGTGTCTCTCGGTCACATTGAGAGAGGCCATACTTCGTCCAATGGCCTGTGCAGCGGACTTAGTGGCACGGAGAGCGAGGTCCGTGGCGCTTCTTAAGTCCGGCACGCAGAGCGCGTCAGGTCTTTTCTCATTCAGCTTTCGGAGGAGATCGGCCTGGAAGATCTGCAACGTGGCCATGGTGTGCAGCGCTGACGCAGCTTGCCCGGCGGCAAGCTTTAGAGGGTAGGGCCAGCTTAGCGCGCCGTCCAGCGGAGGGCGGACATAAGTGGGCCGCTATCGCCTCTTCGACCGGCGGCAGCGAAAGGTATCCCCTGTTCTTGGCATCGTCAACTGCAGAGAATGCCAAAGAAACAGCTGGACGCACTCTAGCTGAATAGGGGGCGTTCCAAGACTTAGCGACTTCTTCGTGTAGCTCAGGAAGAAAGGGCGCTGGTTTGGACGCAGGCGAAGAGCGCTCCCCAGGCAGGAAAAAGCCATCCAGCCGGTTGTGAGCGGGCTGCTCGGGCGAAGACCACTCGAGGCAGAGGCTCGCCTGTGCGAGTATCCGCATGAGCTCCGTCTCGCTGGACGCTCTCTTGCCTGACGATGTGCGGGCAGGGGGCGCGAGATCCTCAGAGCTCGCCCAATCCTCACTGCCTGACGGCTTCCTTGTCAGCGATGTTGACGGAAGTGACGGCAGACAACGGCCGCTGTCCGTCAGGAAGAGAAGTTGACGAAGCCTGTGAAGCAGGCGGGCGAACCGGCGAGCTTTGGCGGCTGGAGGAAGATTCCGGGACCCGCTGGGCACGGCGCTTTTTTACAGCGCGACACAGCGGCGGGCGAGGGAGCAGTCTCGGTGAAGAAAGCCAGGCAAGTCCTCAGAGTCGCCATGGGCATCAGCTCACAGTGAGGGCAGCCGCCGTCAGCGAGCGCGAGAGCTGCATGTTCCTCACCCAGGCAGGAAACGCAGATAACATGGCGGTCCCCGTCGCTGAGTGTGGCTCTGCACGAGCCGCAGGAAGGCATCTTGAAAAAGACGCTGCTCTTTTAGAATGTGTGTCGCGGCAGCGACACACACACACACACACAGAGTACAGAGAATAAAAGGATATAAGCACTGGAAAGCGCAGCAGGAAGGCAAGGAAGGCGGCGCGGCCAGCGACTTCAGTGACTCGTCCCGCTGAAGGTGCTCCAGCGATGCGTTTGCTTCGCTTGAAGGATGAAAAATCAGATAATAGCTGCCTGCGAGCGGTATTTATAGGCCTAGACCATGCCCGTTTCGGCGGGATGTGACGCAGCGGACGCGAAGCACCCTCATTGGGTCTGGCATCACGCCAGGCCTCGCTCGATAGGCTGCTGCAGTTGCCGCAGAACAGCCAATAGGCGCGCGAGCTACCTCGCCTATGTCTGTATGCTGCCGCAACGCGTTTTGCATTATTACAAAATTAAGGATAATTTTTGGCTTCAATATCTCGCGGAAAAAGGATTTTCCCCTAGCGTAAGATATCTTACGCAATACGAGAGACCATTTGTAAGAGAACACCCAAACACCTTTTGCAACCACACAGTAATGACTTGTGGCAGTGAGTTTGACACATTCAAAGACATATAAAAATCATTGGTAGTTATTATTATTCCAATTAACTCAAGGTTTTAAATGTAAAATCAAAGGCAATCAAACAAGTAGATAGGCACATATATAAAAAACCTAGGCACATATATAAAAACCTAGGCACATATATAAAAAGACGTGCCTCTACCTACATTTGGAAAAACTCCAAAAGCCTTTATACATACCATTTACTACACTTTCCATCTTAAATGAGCTCTAGTGGCAGTAAAGTAAAACACCAGTAACTTGATTTGTGCTAACGTGCACAATTTTATGTTATGACCTCAAAACACTTAACATTTTGGATAATTTGTAAACTAAATAACCAGCTCCATGCATATGGGAGGAAGTGCTTCATAGCCTGTGACGCTTTCTGTACCTCTGCAAATATCTCCGCAAAATCCTTGACGGAGGATCCAAAGAGGCCAGCGGGAGAAAGCGGGGCGTCGAGGAACGCGGTGCGCTCGGACTCGGCCATTTCTGAGAGCGTCAGCCACAGGTGTCTCTCGGTCACATTGAGAGAGGCCATACTTCGTCCAATGGCCTGTGCAGCGGACTTAGTGGCACGGAGAGCGAGGTCCGTGGCGCTTCTTAAGTCCGGCACGCAGAGCGCGTCAGGTCTTTTCTCATTCAGCTTTCGGAGGAGATCGGCCTGGAAGATCTGCAACGTGGCCATGGTGTGCAGCGCTGACGCAGCTTGCCCGGCGGCAAGCTTTAGAGGGTAGGGCCAGCTTAGCGCGCCGTCCAGCGGAGGGCGGACATAAGTGGGCCGCTATCGCCTCTTCGACCGGCGGCAGCGAAAGGTATCCCCTGTTCTTGGCATCGTCAACTGCAGAGAATGCCAAAGAAACAGCTGGACGCACTCTAGCTGAATAGGGGGCGTTCCAAGACTTAGCGACTTCTTCGTGTAGCTCAGGAAGAAAGGGCGCTGGTTTGGACGCAGGCGAAGAGCGCTCCCCAGGCAGGAAAAAGCCATCCAGCCGGTTGTGAGCGGGCTGCTCGGGCGAAGACCACTCGAGGCAGAGGCTCGCCTGTGCGAGTATCCGCATGAGCTCCGTCTCGCTGGACGCTCTCTTGCCTGACGATGTGCGGGCAGGGGGCGCGAGATCCTCAGAGCTCGCCCAATCCTCACTGCCTGACGGCTTCCTTGTCAGCGATGTTGACGGAAGTGACGGCAGACAACGGCCGCTGTCCGTCAGGAAGAGAAGTTGACGAAGCCTGTGAAGCAGGCGGGCGAACCGGCGAGCTTTGGCGGCTGGAGGAAGATTCCGGGACCCGCTGGGCACGGCGCTTTTTTACAGCGCGACACAGCGGCGGGCGAGGGAGCAGTCTCGGTGAAGAAAGCCAGGCAAGTCCTCAGAGTCGCCATGGGCATCAGCTCACAGTGAGGGCAGCCGCCGTCAGCGAGCGCGATAGCTGCATGTTCCTCACCCAGGCAGGAAACGCAGATAACATGGCGGTCCCCGTCGCTGAGTGTGGCTCTGCACGAGCCGCAGGAAGGCATCTTGAAAAAGACGCTGCTCTTTTAGAATGTGTGTCGCGGCAGCGACACACACACACACACACAGAGTACAGAGAATAAAAGGATATAAGCACTGGAAAGCGCAGCAGGAAGGCAAGGAAGGCGGCGCGGCCAGCGACTTCAGTGACTCGTCCCGCTGAAGGTGCTCCAGCGATGCGTTTGCTTCGCTTGAAGGATGAAAAATCAGATAATCGCTGTCTGCGAGCGGTATTTATAGGCCTAGACCATGCCCGTTTCGGCGGGATGTGACGCAGCGGACGCGAAGCACCCTCATTGGGTCTGGCATCACGCCAGGCCTCGCTCGATAGGCTGCTGCAGTTGCCGCAGAACAGCCAATAGGCGCGCGAGCTACCTCGCCTATGTCTGTATGCTGCCGCAACGCGTTTTGCATTATTACAAAATTAAGGATAATTTTTGGCTTCAATATCTCGCGGAAAAAGGATTTTCCCCTAGCGTAAGATATCTTACGCAATACGAGAGACCATTTGTAAGAGAACACCCAAACACCTTTTGCAACCACACAGTAATGACTTGTGGCAGTGAGTTTGACACATTCAAAGACATATAAAAATCATTGGTAGTTATTATTATTCCAATTAACTCAAGGTTTTAAATGTAAAATCAAAGGCAATCAAACAAGTAGATAGGCACATATATAAAAAACCTAGGCACATATATAAAAACCTAGGCACATATATAAAAAAGACGTGCCTCTACCTACATTTTGGAAAAACTCCAAAAGCCTTTATACATACCATTTACTACACTTTCCATCTTAAATGAGCTCTAGTGGCAGTAAAGTAAAACACCAGTAACTTGATTTGTGCTAACGTGCACAATTTTATGTTATGACCTCAAAACACTTAACATTTTGGATAATTTGTAAACTAAATAACCAGCTCCATGCATATGGCTTTTCAGATGCTGTGAACTTGCTTGGTAACTCACCTGGTACAGCATTCAGATGTGGAGAGCTTGAATCCTGTGACAAACAAGTCACTCTAAATAGTCTCAAAGACTTGTTGAAGCAAGTTAAAATAAAAATGACATGGTTGCTTCAGCAAATGCATTTTTATCTCACATTTGCTTTTGTTAAAACTAACGTGTATGGGTCAGGATGATTGTAGATAGTACATTAGAGCATTAACCTTTTAGTGCCACTCACCGGACATTTCATTGCCAGAATGTTGCCAGATTCAAGTTCATCTGTTTTGGATAAACCTAGACGTGCTTAGAGCCACTCACTATACATGTCGTGAAAAGTGCAAGAAGCAACGTAATATCATTATGCATAAATGTCACCACAGGCATGTTTTTCCAAGCCTGGATTGATATATGTGTATGTTATACACTGTAAATGAATCTCATAGTGGAACACAAATTGATATTTACAGCATTCTGATTACTTCACTCTGTCATCTCAGGTACCTGAAGATTGTCCGGCCACTGGAGACTCGTTCTCTGCAGACGGTTCGTACCGCCCGCCACGTTTCCGCAGCTACTTGGCTCCTGCTGTTAGCCACGTCTTCCATCTATTTGATTCTCTTTCTTCAGACAGCCCGGGGTCAAAAGCTTGGTGAATTTACTTGTGAATCCCAGCACAGTCTCGAGCTCAGTGTGGCCTACAAAATCATCCACTGTGCTTCCATTGTAGTCTTCATGTTTGTGCTAATGTCTCTGGTTTTTCTATATTGGAAGACTCTGCAAAAGATCCAACAAGCCAAGTTGTCCACACAGACCACATCTAGCATGCATAAGTTTGACAAGTCTAAACGCAACATGCTAGTTCTAGTGGTAGTTTTCTGCGTGTGCTTTGTGCCCTATCATCTGGTGAGACTGCCTTACGTGTTCAGCAGTGACTGTACAACAGCTCAAGCAATAAACATCCTGAAGGAGCTGACTATCTTGATTTCAGTGCTAAATGTCTGTTTCGATCCTCTTATATACTTCATGTTCTGCAAGGACTTTAGAGCCCAGCTCAGAAAGAAGAAAGATTTTCAAAGATCCAGTGAAGATCAAACATGAAACATGTCCTGAAATATTTGTCATTTATACATTTGATTTTTACTTTATAAATTGTTTTGTGAGAATGTCGACAGATCAACAATTTTGTCTTAAGATGAACATGAGAGGAAGACTACTCATGATAGTTTTCTATAATAAGTGTTTTAATTATGATGGTATGGGTCGCCCGGGTAAGTCCCGCCCCTTCCGCAAAACCCCGCTGGACCTCAAAGTTGAAAAACCGTCAATGCAAGTGAATGGGAGAAAATAATTATTTTCTGGTCCCGTTTGAATTGTGCCATGAATGTGAACATATGTTGTCTGTGAATTTTTTATATAACTTTTCATGTTACGAGTTTGACAGTATATGGTATGATTCTTCGGCTAGCAGTTATGGAAAAGACATAACGAGAAAGACTACATGTCGCCTATGTGACGTCACCCCATAAAGTTGACTTACCCGTGGTTTTCGCCAACCTCAACGATTTTGTCCTCTCCCAGAAAGAAGGCGGTGAAGTGCACCAAAGACACAGCCATGTTTAGCGGGATCCGTGAGCTAGTGTCCATGTGCTAGTGGTGTTGACGTTTCAAACGCGTCGAGAGTTGTAGTCCACAAAGTGCTCTCACACAAAGTCTAACCGTATCAAACTTCTACACGCTAAATTGTAGCATTCTTTACACGAAAAGTTATATAAAAAATGCACAGACAACATATGTTCACATTCATGGCACAATTCAAACGGGACCAGAAAATAATTATTTTCTCCCATTCACTTGCATTGACGGTTTTTCAACTTTGAGGTCCAGCGGGGTTTTGCGGAAGGGGCGGGGCTTACCAGCTCTATGGTCGCCCCTCTCAATATATTTCAGCATGTTGACCTGCGGTGAATCCTCACGCTCATTGGCTGCCGCCTTTGTAAATATAATAGTAGCTAATGGTGTGCAGTGGTGTTCTGTATGAGGCCTCACTGTTTTATGCTTTGTTTGTTTCTTTGTTTTTTGTGAATTCATGTTCCATTTACACTTAATGTTGACAGTTTTTATATTAAATAAACATTACGCTATCAAGAAACCCCTCCAAAAGAATTCTATTTTGTATTTTTACATTAATAATGCAATTATTGTACTAATTTTAACTGTCGCAGGGCAGGTTGTATAAAAAAAAACATACACAATAATGAAGATGGCAATATGGTAATGTATAATAAATCCAACCGGTAATCCAAACGAACAACATGCAACACATCCACAAAAGACAATACCAGACACTGAACTGAAGCAGAACATATAGGTGATAATTATAGTGTTTGATGAGTGCACAGCTGAATATAATTCCAAAGTCCATAAGTTTTCAAGAGCTGTGTCCCAAAGTGAAGGCTGCGTCCTTTGAAGGACACGTCCTTCGAAGGACCCAGCCTACCCAGCCTTCCCAGCCGTTGAAGGACCCAGCCTACCCAGCCTTCCCAGCATTCGAAGGACGCTCCGAGTCTAGCCTTAGTAGGATTGTAAATGCCACCAGGTGTTCCCAATTATGCTGTCGCCTAGCAACGGTGCGATAGGAGAGCTGCCACCCTACGCGGCATTTATTAAAAATAAAAATGTTTTATTATTTTTTTTATTTTATGTTTTATTGGAGGAGATGGTGGGGATGTTTCATCCCCGGCGCCGCCGGGTGATGTATCTCCGGCTTTGTCAAGACCGTGGCCAGGTAAAGTAAACTGGTTTGCTGCATCCCAATTCAGAAGTTGCGTCCTTAATTGCTGGAGTACACAAGTATTGGGTGTACTGTCATGTTATGATAGGCTACAAATACAAAATACACAATTACACATAAAGCTGTTCAAATGTTTAGTTATTGGCTACCTTACGAAGATGCGATTTTTATGGAGTTTATTCTCTTGAACATGGTGATCTTATTCAGGCATGTTTGCGCGTGCATTTATTATAGGCTAGCTATATATATATATATATATATATATATATGGCTACTCCCGCTCGCCTTCGGATGCAACCTTTTATTTGGCACACATCTGTATAGCAACAAATCCTTAAAATTGTGCTCGTTTCATTTTCAAAATAACCTGTTGTTGACTGTAAGCAAGTACATTCGCTAAGTATTCACATACAAATGTGAAGTAATGAGTTTTTTTTTTAATCTCACAGGACAGCAACACTACAAAACCATTACAATATGATGCATTGTTGTATAGTAAACTACTCAACAGTAAATTGTAAATTACTTTAAATATAACAACCTTCAACATATTCAGAATTAAAATGCAATATACACATAGCCAAACAGTAATATGAATGCAACAACATATCTAAAAACCCTGACAAGGAGTTTTTTTATGCAGAATACATAATTGTACTTTTATTCTTAATATTTTAAGTAAATTAAATACAAATATACAAGATAACACTTGTACATAAGTAAGGTTTTAAATATAACTTAGATTTCCCCAATGTGCCATTAATACTTACTAAAAGTAGTTTAATATCTTCCAACAATTTCTCTTTTGTTTGTTTCTCTAAATCAGACCAGACCCCTGTACTGCAGGATAAACCTGAATGTCCCAGTGCTGGACAGGTTTTTTAATGACATGGACACACAACCTGATTTTCGGCTGAGCAGGGAGGCCCTGAGAGTGCTGCTGGACCTGTTGAGAAGTGACCGGCAACACGGATGGGGTTCCACAATAGAGACCCTGGTATTTCTTTTCTGGCTGGCGTGTGGTACATCCTACAGGGTTGTCTCCAGAGCATTTGATACACCTCGTTCCACTGTCCACCGCATTGTCCATCGAGTCGCTGAAGAGGTGGTGGCCATCCGCCACCAGGTCATTCGGTTCCCCAACACCCCAGAAGACCTGGAGGCAGTTTGCCGTGGGTTTGCAGGGCTGGCCAGACACAGAGCTTTCTTGAAAGCTGCAGGAGCAATCGACGGCTGCCATGTCCGCATCAAGCCTCCAAGCGGCCCCGATGGTCAGTGCTACAGAAACAGGAAACTGTTCCCGTCCATCATCCTCCAGGCTGTTTGTGACCATCAGGGCCGCTTCATCGACACCTACGTGGGCTGGCCGGGGTCAGTGCATGACGCACGGGTGCTCCGGTACAGCCCACTGTACAGGAGGTCAGTGTACCCTCCTCCAGGGCACTTCATCCTCGCAGACGGAGGGTACCCGTGTCTCCAACACCCACTCCCCCTCATCACTCCCTACAAGAGGCCAGTACGAGGTGTGGGAGCCCAGCACTTTAATCTTCATCATTCCAGGGCACGCTCCATTATTGAGCATGCTTTTGGGATGATGAAGACCAGGTTCAGGGCCATCTTCCTGCAAGCGCTGGAGGTGCACCACACCTTTGTACCTCATGTAAGTTAAATGAAAAATACATTTGCAAAAAACATAATTAACTTCTTTCTTCCAGACTATATACATTTTTGTTTTGTTTTTTCATTTCAGGTCATCACAGCCTGTGCCATCCTCCACAACATCTGCCTTGGGGTTGGTGACATCATGGCCCCGGAGGATGAGCACGAGGAGGATGATGCGGAGGATGAGGGGGAGCAGGTTTTGGAGACGGTCAGTGGGGCTCCCTGGCGTGACCAGCTGTCTGCAGAGGTGTCTGCCCTGGAGGAGGTTCCCATTGACCATGATTACTTGTAACAGGCAAGTCAGAGAACTTTAAAGCTATAATGGCCAAAACCAAAAATTTATGTCCATAGAATGGGTTTACATGTTGAAAGTTTTGATGCTTTGATTTGAGGATGTGAGTTAATTTATTTTATTCTTCCCTTTTTTGAAATGATCTCAGTGAGATGGCAGCCGTCGATTGAGTCAGCCCTGCAAACCTGCTGTTAGACAATGCAGTGGACAGTGGGAATTATGCAGTCAAACACTCTGGAGACAATCCTAGATGATGTCCCACCCACCGGCAGAGAAGCCTTACCAGGGTCTCTATTGTGGAGCCCACCCAGGTCCAGCAGCTCCACCAGGGTCTCCCTGCTCAGCTGAAACCTCATTTTATGTACTGTTCATTTAAATTGTTGTCAAAAGATATACAAGTTATGTTGTAAATGGTTATTTATTATTTACAAAATGTTATTTATCTATATAATTTATTTTTTCCAAATGTTATTCCAAAATATTGTTTTTTTTTTTTAAATTGCACCTGTCATTAAAAAAAAGCAATGTCAATAACTATTCCTTTTTATTTCATATCCCAACAAGTTATTTAAAAAATAATGCACAAAAATGGGAAAAAAAAAGTTTATTATTCATTTTAAATAAACTGTACACAAGTTTGAAAAAATAAATAACTCTTTAATATAACTTAGATTACAAAAATAAACGGTTCACAACTTAAATTTCCTCTTTTAAATATATATTGCCTCATTTAATGTAAATAAAAAAATAAACTGTAAAGGAGGAAAGTTCTCTTTTATATACATAAAAAAAAAAAAAACTATTTCTCAACAATACGCTCAAGAAGAGCAAACAGCCTGTCCATCCTCTCCCTGCTCTCTCGAGCTCTCCTCTCCTCTGCATCCCTCTGTAGTTGCATGTCCTCTCTAATGAGGTTCAGCATATCCTCCTCAAAGTCCCACTTTCTCCGTGGTGGTGCTGCGGGTGCTCCTGCTGGTGGTGCTGCGGGTGCTCCTGCTGGTGGTGCTGCGGGTGCTCCTGCTGGTGGTGCTGCGGGTGCTCCTGCTGGTGGTGCTGCGGGTGCTCCTGCTGGTGGTGCTGCGGGTGCTCCTGCTGGTGGTGCTGCGGGTGCTCCTGCTGGTGGTGCTGCGGGTGCTGGCTCCTCGTCACTGTGGCCACCCACTGCTGAACTTGACCCTGGTGTGTCCTCAGGGATTGAGGCGATGAGGACAGGGGGATTGACAGAATGCCTCTGTCCCAACACCTCATCCATGAGGACAAACCAGGGCCAAGTTTCAGCAGTGGGTTTCCCACCCACTCCCTCTCCTGTCCCAGGACACTTGCAATCCTAAGGCAGAGCAAATTAACCATGGCTTGTTAACAACAACAGCACAATTCATTTTAGCAAAGATGTGTGTATTAACTTTCTTACTTTATATTTTGTTTTTAAGTTGTCCCACTTTTTCTTTGCCTGCATGGGGGTTACCTTCCCCTGCAGCCTCATTTTCTCCAGAATTGCTCTAAAAAAGCAGAAAAGGGTACTTATGAAACATTATAACACAGGGGTGCAAATGAAATATTAACATTAGTGCATTGTTAACATTGAAAAATTACACATCAGGACATGCATTGAAAATAGTTTAGAAATCGTATTTCTGGATACTCAAATGTGGTTAAAAACTTTGTAGACATAACTTACATGACAACACTACAAAAACACATAAAAGTGAAACCCATTGCATCATCTACTGCTTTTCTTAATGTTATGGGTTTTCTAGGGTGAGTGATATTTATTGTAATACAAAAGTGAGACAGACTACTGCAAATTTTACAACTGTTGTCTTACCTCCAAGCCACGCTGGCGGAGTTTTTTGCCCCAGTAAATAGATGGTCATTTTCAGACCGCAATTTAATAAATTGAGCAGTCTGCTCCTTGCTCCCTGAAAATTATTAAAGTAATTAGCACAACTTTTGCGTCTAACCACCTGACAAATAAAGCCACCCAATGGTAACAAAGGAGTTAAGATGAAGTTTATAAGAAAGAAAAACGTGTGGCTTTTGACTGTGGTTTCGCTAGTTATTTAAGTAAATGAAAACATAATACTTACATTTAAAAGTGAATTTTCCCTCCACCACCGAACTCGAGGACGCCATTTTTTCAAATGAAAATCCTGTCGTCACAGGCGCGCAATGACTTATGGGGTAGGATAGGCCACTAAGGATCCGTTTTTGTATCCTTCCTCTCACTGGGAAACGAAGGGTGCATTTGGCGTCGCTTTTAGCCTTCGTCGCGCCGCGATGACGCAACCGGCCTTCGAATATGGCCTTCGGAGGATGCAGAACTGAATTGGGACAGCCTTCATCGCGCCCGCGGTGACGCAATCGGCCTTCAAATGCGCCCTTCAAAGGATGCAGTCTTTGAATTGGGACGTCCTTCGTCGTGCCGCTGTGACGTTCCGTCGCGCCGCGGTGACGCAATCGGCCTTCAAATACGGCTATCCGGCCTTCAAATCCGGCCTTCGAAGGACGCAGCCTTCACTTTGGGACACAGCTCATAAGTCCAAACTAGCGTGATTGTGACAGAACGCCCCCTCCTGGTGGGCGCGACCTGATGCAGCGGAGAAGAGGAGACGTAGAGGATGAGGGGATGGCGAAGAGGGCTGGCGAAAGAATGGCAAAGACAGGCAGGAGGAGGTTCTGGAGGTGGACGGACAACCGGGAGGAGGACGTACAAAGTCCAGGGTATTGATGATGGTGGAGATAGCCAAGGAATGGCCTTGAACAGGGGCGTGCAGATGGAGACCCAGGCCACAGCCAGGAATACGCTTCATGGCGGCGTCGCAGGAGCCATGGAAGTGCGACGTCACCTTGGGGACGGCTGGAGGCGACGACGGTGAAAAAGGTGAAGCCCACCGGGCAAAAGGAGAGCTGATAGGGTGGAGAGAGACCGAAGACTATAATAGACGGCCGCGATGGATCCGGAGGGCAGAGGTAGAGCAACTGAGGCAAGGCAAAGCTTGCCGGAGCGATGACGAATCATAATGAGTCCAAACTAACGTGATCGTGACAAAAATAAAGTGTATTTCTCATCAAGATTTCTCATCATTTTTATATTTATTCCAAAATAATAAACATGAGAACGCATTTACAAATTTCATATTTCATTTACTGTATGTGAAATATACGTTCCTTCCAAGTGGCCACTGGAGGCCGCTAGAGGTAATGCATTCACAGTCAGGTCATTCATGTGACTGGGTTTGAGGCTGTGAGCCCAGGAACCTGTATCCATCAACAGTTTGCTCTCGTCTGATTTCTCTCATCTCAGAAGCTCAGGGACATATGTAAGTTAACTCCAGGTTGTGGAATCCTGGTGCTGTTCACTCTACAGTATTAACTAGTCATGTAATTCCGTTTTCATGATATTTTTGTGAAGTTTGCTTTGTCTTATGTCCACACATTTGTGTGCTATTTTAGTTAAGAGACATTCAAGCTAGTGGCTAATTCAGGAAAGCAGCAAGTGTAAAGTTTGAACCCTTGGTGAGCGGAGCGAGGTGTGTATTATTTGGCTCCATTTAAGTATGTAAAATGTCTATATTGACTGTTACTGGAAATTGTATTGTTGTGTATCTTGTACTAGGAAAGCTGCATGTGTTAAGCATGGTTTCAAGAAATGTGTTGTCTAGTTAAGTGAGCAAATTATTGTTTATGTGTTGTTATTTTTAATGTGCATTGCACATATATACAAATGCTTCATGATGCACTGTAAAAGAGTAAATTTGTACATTTGTGTCATGCCAAAGGTTCATTAACAAGATATTTGTGTGTTTACTTCTAGTTTTCATGTTGCTCATTCTGAATCTAGAAGAATAAAAACGATTGCACCCGTTAGAGACTCTTCGCCATTATTAAGGAGCCAAGGGCTGCTACATTCCTAATTTCATTTCTTTAAAACAGATGGTTCGTTAGAATAGACCAATCAGATGGTTCGTTCAAGACATGTCAAGACCGACCAAGGGCGGCCTCCCAACATGATGTCCTTCTAAAGCAGGGGTCTTCAACGTTTTTCAGGGCAAGGACCCTTCAAATGATAGACATGGAGCAGGGACCCCCGATACAAAATGTGTCAAACAGAGCTACATATTAAACATATAGCCTTCGATATTAATATAAATGAACCATATTATGATTAAGAGTAAGTTTTATTATGTTTAGAAAGTCGATCAGAACTATGCACATCTATTGTTGTTGGACATACATCACTGTCTGCATTTTACTTTTCATTGTTAAAATGAGATGTATGCATCATAATAAATGTTCCGATAAAAATCACAATTCATTAGATGTTTGCAGTTGTTTTAAATTATATTAATGGATTTGCAGTCATACAATTTTATTAATTACATGGACAATTAAATGTTTACCTGAACCTCAACTTTATTAAAAAAAATCACATTTTAATTTCACTATAGTCAGATGGACAATTAAACATTTACTCGAACTTTAGCTTAAGTTTTACTAAAACTAAACGTTTTAATTTTACTGTGAGATGGACAATTAAGAACAAACCAGTAAGTATGTGAAATTAGTGCGATAATAGAGTGTAGATGTAATGTGTAAGCAACGGCTCCACCATGACAAGAATAGCAATGTACAGTGAGACATTTAAGATTATTTCACTTTTACAAATCAAAAATATATTGATACTAATATTTTTCTAATTGATTAATCTCTAATTAGACTGTGTATCTATTTTGACGTGATGCCATATTTTTGTCATGTGCTCAATTGCAATTTCGAGAGTGAATCCTGCATTCACAGATAGATGTCACTTCCAAAACTTTGCAGCGTGTAATTGGCCATCCGATCTCATGAAATGTGTCTCTGTGTTTATCATTGTACGAGTTTTTATGTGCATATTATACGCACTTTAAACTCCTTGGGTAGGATTAGTTAAATGGGGAACTTCCCTTGTTCTGGCAAAAATATGATGTCTAAATATGCATCCTTTAGATCCATTACCACAAACAAATCCTCAAATAGAATTTTTGACACTTTGAGTTTGCCGGTTTGCATCTTAAACCTGTATGTCTGAAGGATGGGCCTATGGGTCAGACCTCACAGATCTAAAATCGGATGGAACTGTGCATCTCACTTACACTTGCACACATGCAATGTTATTGCATATGGATCCTTCCTTCAGAAGAGATCGCAGCCTTTGATCAAGATTTTTTTTTTAAAACAGATGACTGGCAGGGAACCGACCGAACAATGCATTCTCATCCTAGGGCGTCATATACTGACGCTTTTGACATTTCGTCTACATCGAACGCACATGGCACCCTTTAAGGCCTCATTATACTTCTGCATCAAACTCACGCCGTAGCCTTTATGCTGTAGGCAACGCGTTGGTTTTCCTTTATACTTCTGCGTTGTTGTCCACATTGACGCGCATTCCACTGTGATGCGTGTGAAACCCGAGGGAGCGTTCCTAGCAGACCAATCACAGCGCTTGCGTCCGTGTAGAGTTTACATTTTTGGAGAGGTGCACGTCAGGGTACGCCGAAGGGTACGCGCGCTACACACAGCCTACGACGTAGCTAAGGCGTGAGTTCGACGCAGAAGTATAAATAGGCCTTTAGCGTCAATATGACACGCACACAGCTTTGTTCGGTTATGGGTAGGTTTAGGTCTGGGGTAGGGTTAGGGTTAGACCGCTAGGAGGCGCCTTCTGGCCCATATCTATCTGCGTCTCATATTGACGCTAAAGGGTGCCATGTGCGTTCGATGTAGACGAAATGTCAAAAGCGTCAGTATATGACGCCTTGGGATGAGAACGGGCTGGACCGAACTGACCTATAGTAAAAGAAGAGTCGATGATGCACGAAGATGGACTCCTCAACCTCCCGAATCACCTGTAGTGGTGGGATTAGTTATCGGGAGTCGGGCACAAGATGGCATATATGACACAGACCTCCCTCGGGAAGGGTCACTCTCAAGGACCAGGGCCGAAAGTCACCAGGTTTTCTTTTGGCTGCCCTCGAGGAGCTCACCTCACATCCTGCTCCACTATCTTTACGATGGGGGCTCGAGTGGCCACACTTATGTAACTATTTGTTCCTCCCTCCTTGAGCTTGGCCCTGGCCTTGGCCACTTCGGGAGGAAATACGTGCATCATTTGACTTGCAATAAAAGCTACCTTTCATGCTGGGTTATTTTTATGTTACATTAAAGCACTGTTGCTCCAGCTTGTTGAATGGATGTAATTTCAAAGAGACTCCACTAGATGGCAGCAAATCAGCACAGCAATATGTATACAACAGAAGTTATAGGACCCCTAAACAATTTCACTGACACTAGTCTCACAAGTGAGCAGTCTCAAGGTTTAAAAACGGATTGGAACTGAGCCAGTTCTCGTCATTTTAGTGAACATTATTCGGTGCGAGGTTCTTTGTTCGGCTGAGACCGAGACATTGACAGTAGCTTATTATTCAGGATGCCCCACAGCTACAGCAAATCATTTGCATATTGAGAACTAAATGAGGACCAAACAAAACAAACAAACTTTGACTTGCAAATGAAAAAAATAAAAAATGTTACACAGTTTAGCCCTGCAACCAACCATGTATCTTCAATGTCTTGCAAAAACCGCCCCAACACGTCACAACCCAACCACCTGTCTTTGCATTTTTGTTTTCTCATGTTTTCAGACTCATTAACTCACACACACGCATTCAAACCCCAATTTCCTCTTTGATACAGAAGGAAGTTATAAAGGAAGTGAATGAAAGGATGAAACATCTAGATCAAAGCACACTGGACAGCCTGGGTACAAGTGGATTTCAAGTAAGTTAAATATTATTTGTTAAATGTAATTTAGGTTCTACCATAAACATGTTGTTGGTTGTTGGTCATTTCTTAATGCACAAATAAATTGCATCTTTTTTCATCATGCGTTCATTGTTAAGTAAGACAAAACATTTTGATGTCTCTATTTTACAATATTACTTCTCAGTGTACTCAATAATTATGATGGAAACTTAAATTAAAATTTTAAATATATTCAACATGTAATATGTGTAATTACCATGACACAACTTATAAATAGTGTGCAGTATGTATGAATGTGTATAGTATGAATGTAATCCCAATATACTACATTTACCATTTTGGTTTATGTGGTTCAATAAACCATGTGAAACAAAACATCAAGAAAAGTCATTTAGCGTGAAGTAAACTAGAGTGGATTACAATGCTTATTTGTCCTTCCTTCAATGACATCTTGTCCCATTTTGTGTAATAGATTACTTTGACTGATATGTACTTGATAATACATTGTGCTGCTAATGAAACATTTTGTTGAATGCTTTGGATTATATATAACAGTTTCAGTGTCAGCATGAACATTTGTGGTGCAGAAAAGCACACCTTAAAGTGGCTCCTGTGAACAGAACTGAACTTTGTTAAAGAGACTGTCAGTCATTGAACTTGATAAATGTCTCATTATGCAG
The DNA here is from genome assembly GCF_964197995.2 of Scardinius erythrophthalmus. Lineage (NCBI taxonomy): Eukaryota > Metazoa > Chordata > Actinopteri > Cypriniformes > Leuciscidae > Scardinius > Scardinius erythrophthalmus. Next base: position 32,473,831 of record NC_138227.1, on the reverse strand, counting down.
CTCTCAGCACTGCAAGACAACAACAGAGATTAAATCAGATTTTTCAACAAATCTGTTGATATAATTATTTTTTGCACTTTCATGAATACTTTCAGCTCAGTCACTGGCCTACAGACAGTGTTGCCAATTTGGGGATTTTGCCACCAAATTGAGCAACTTTCTCATTTTTGCTGCAACTTTTATTATTATTATTATTTTTATTTTTATTTTTTGCAACAAGGAGCTTGTCACCATTATGTTCTGTTAGTTTCATTATCATGGACTTTTTAGTTTGTTTTCATTCTCATCATTGTTCCTTTGTTCAGTTTTCTTGCTCCTCATTTGTGTTCCTTGTTACAGCTGTGTTCTTTTAACAATCCCTGTTTGTGTTTGCTATATAAGTTGATCCTTCACATTCATTCTCTGTTCGGTCTACTTTCACATTTAGTGTTTGTTGCTCTGCCTGTTTGCATGCTTGATCTTTATTTAACTTCATGTTGGAACTAATCATTCGAGTGCCTTTCTGCGACCACCCTTGACAGAACTATTTTGAATACATGAAGAGTTCAGATGCAAAAGCCTCCAAGTGCCATCTGAAATTTTCTTCTAGAATGATCATTTTTTATTAAACCTTGTATATTTAAGTTAAGTTTCACTTAAATGACAATTAATAGGTAATTTGCATTGCCATTTAAGTGAAATTACTGAACTTAAATATACAAGCTTGATAAAAATTATCATTCTAGGAAGAAAATTTCAGATGGCACTTAGGCCTAGAGGCTTTTGCATCTGAACTCTTCACATATCGTTGTGTTGAGAAGCATACAATACTTGATGTTCAATTCATAGTAATTGCTAACACATTAATATGGAACTGCACCACTAGGGGCTCTAGTGAGGAATTGTGTTGAGTAATGTGATGAAGAAGAATAAAGTTTGATGTGTGAGTTGTACACCGCATGGAGTGTGTTCTGTTGAAGGGTGCTTCAGTGCTTTGCCCGTTCCCGTTTCTTCCTGTTAGTGGGGAGCCACCAATTACATTTGAAACGTGGCAGAAAATCTTTCATAATTACATGATAATCATCCAGGCAACCGGAGATGCAAGGCCGGAGAGATGCAGACGAGTGGTCTTGCTGCATTGCTTGGGGACGAAAGGCCAGCGCCTGTTTTATACTCTTTGTATAACGTGTGCAAAAAGCAACCTGCTTTAAAGTTGATGATACACAGGGCAACTTTTTGAGCAATGTTGCTGTCAACGGGCAACCGGATGAGACACAGGGCCCTTGATCCAGATAGAAAATGATTGCCCATTTTCAACGGGAAAGTGCCCAAGCAACAATTGCTCAAAAAGTTGCCTGTGTATCATCACCTTAAGAGCGTTAGCAGCCCCATGTGCGTTCAGGCAAATGGAGAGTGAAATGCTACGTGATCGGTTGATCGCGAATGCGTCGTTGACTGCAGTAAAGGACAAATTACTGTTGGAGGACGACCTCACTCTAGAGAAAGCGATTACAGTCGCATGTCAAGTGGAAGCTGCAGTTAAAAATTCGTCATTACTCTGTAATTCCACTGCTACTGCCATGAAGTCGGTACAAGCCATTAGTATGGATGCTAAGTATGGCAGAGGGGGAAAGGGCGCACGTTCAACTAAGCAGTCACAAGTTGCTCAGAGACGATCAGAGGATCGAAAACAAACAACGACCGGTCAGCAATGTGGATCGGACAAACATCTGGCAAATGATAAAAACTGCCCTGCTGCTAAAGTGACAGTGTGTAAAGCAGCAGTGACTGTGCTCTGTGTGGATAACTTAAAACAATCTGGTACAGCCAATGATAAGATCACCTGTGAAGTGAATATTGAAGCACCAGGAGGTCATAAACATAAGTTACAGCTGGTTGTAGATACGGGCGCATCAGTTCCCATACTTCCAGAAGATGTGTATAAGAAACACTTCTCACAATGCACCCTGAGGAAGCCCAGAATTAAACTTGCCACTTGTGCAAAAGAGAACCTACCAGATATTGGCTGCTTATCAGCATTAGTGGGTGTATCAGCAAATGACAATGAGGTTCCAGTTACTTTTTATGTAGTGACTGCAGGATCTCCCTTGCTAGGGTTAGATTTAATAAGACTGCTGAACCTGGACATTGTAAGCGGAAAAGTAAAGCACATAAACAATGAATGTGGCTCTCACCTGCACCTCTTCATATTCCACAAGTCCTGTGTACACAGTGTCACCTGTATCTGCTACTCACCTGGGATGTGTGAAAGGATTTATCCACAAAGTGCAACTTAATTCAACAGTGACACCAGTACGTCAAAAATTGAGATGCTTACCTCTCTACAAGGAGGTGTCCGCTGAGCTTAATCGTCTCCTTACAGTGGGCATCATTGAACCAGTTTATGCTTCAGAATGGGTTAGTCCGTTGGTGGTGGTACGTAAGCGTGATGGACACATTAGGCTTTGTGTAGACCTCTGTGAACCCAATAAGAGTGTGATTATGGATTGCTACCCATTACCTCACATGGATGATTTGTTTACAGAGCTTGCAGGTGCGTCACATTACAGTCAAATTGATCTGAGCTCTGCTTACCACCAGCTGCCTCTCCATCCTGACAGTCGTAACCTGACTGCATTCATAACGCACGAAGGCCTTTTCCGTTTCACTCGGGTTCCGTTCGGACTAGCTTCAGCGCCGTCAGCCTTCCAAAAAATGATGCAAACGGTCCTAAAGGAGCTGGAAGGGGTTAAGAATTACTTAGACGACATTATAGTGTATGGTAATTCTCAGGAGGCCCATGATAAGCACCTCAAAGATGTTCGTCAAAAGCTAGACGAGGTCGGGTTGCAGTATGAGAGGAAATATTCTACTGTGGAGAAGGAGGCGCTTGCGTGTGTTTGGGCGGTAGAAAAGTGGAGAGCGTGTGTGTAGGGACATCATTTCACTCTAAGAACTGATGATCAGGCCCTTACTACAAAGGGCATGAATATAGCAGGCATGAGGGTAGCTTGTTGGCCTGCTGTGCTTCCACACAGACACCACTGTATCCATTGAACAGGATTTGATTTCTGAAATGGCAGAAATTCAGCCCTTTCTGACTGCGTTGCAGCTAGCGGACTTTAAAGCTGAATGCGAGGGCTGTCCAGAACTGTCTCAGTTACGTCAGACAATTCAGACAGGTTGGCCTAAACTGCAAAAGTCTGTCTCCAGTGACTTACGTCCATACTTCCCGGTTAGACATGAACTGGCTGTTGAATCTCCAATTGATTTTCAGAGGGAATCGTTTGATTGTTCTTATTGCACTGCGGGAACGCCTCATCCACCTGGAGCATGAGGAACATCAGGGGATGGTGCGAACCAAACAGCGTCTGAGAGAGCTCTGGTAGCCGCGAATGGACGATCTTGTTCACACAATCCTATCTGCATGTGTGACCTGTCAGGCCAGTGATAAATGGGCCAAAACATTTACAGCTCCAAAGGGTGAAAACACCACACAAATACATATATTTGGCGATTTTTAGCAATTAACAAACAGATCACAAGTTATCTGCACGGTAACTGAAGGCTCAGATTAGACCAATCATCCCAGACTGAAAAGGGAATATCCTCCTTGTGGTTTGTTTCTCAGAGGATGTGTGCTGTGAGAAAAAAAAAAAAAAAGAAAGACATTCTGTCACTTCTAACTTTCTCTCTGAGTGATTATTCTACATGAAAATATTGCGTGTTAGTGTTATAATAATACAATATGTGTGCACAGAGAGGGAAGCAAACACATGCAAACGAGGCACAATGACGGAATGAATATGCTAATCAAAGTGTGATATCAAGTCTGTACTAAGGTAGACTTAGGCGATGTTTGCATAGGATGCATCTATCATCACACTATTTTCAAAGGCAGCAGCCTTGCAGCTATTTGCAATTTATGCTATTTAAACTCCGTGTAAATAGCAACAAAAATAACTGCAAATAGAATTACCTAGATGCTATTTATTAACACTGTAAAATTGTTTGGTTTAAATAGACACTCTGATTTATAAAACTGGTCCGGGTGCACGTGAAGACTGATATCTTAAGCTGTTGTGTTGCATATTTCACAGTGGTGAGATTTTTATCAAGATAAAAGCATGTGCCTCTCGTGGTCTGTTACATCCGATGCTCTTTATATTTATCTCTGTCTTTAAGTGCAAGAACATATCCTGTGTAAATACAGCTCTTTCTGTATTCTATGTGGATGACTCTAGTGGATGACACTACACAGTACACACTGCAACTTCGGTTGTCATTTCACCTTTTACAACTGAATCCCGTTCTGTACACACACACCTTACAGAAATTTTAGGGAGTGACAATTGCATTTTACAACCGAATTAACTCCTGAAAAATTCAGGTATTGACAACTGCATTTAGGCTACAAAAAATCTTGTATGCGCAGTGCAAGAAATCACAGGGAAAGAGGTACGGAAATTGAGTCTTGAGAGAACCTTGACAGAATGTTCTCTACATGTTATTTGTAGGTTTTATTTTTATAACAATAAACTAACATTCCCAGAACACTGCAGTGTTTTTTTTTTTTATTATTGTGAGTGTATATACAGTATAGAACATTCCTTAATGTATTTTGTTTTTGCTATCTTTTTTTACAATAAACTTACATTCACAGGCGTTTTCTGTGCCAGCGTAATAAGAACTTGCACAGAACATTTTCATGGTTAAAGTCCCCATGAAATCAAAATGTAAGGTTTTTGTTTATTTGCTTTTAGTACAGTATGAATATGTCAGCCTTAAGGTTATGATAAGCTAATATGCTCCAAGATAATGACAAAATTCATATTTAGAAGATATAACTTCCAGTCTTTCACTTCTGCCAATATGGATTAATGATTTTGATGACATCACTCTGCAATTCAGCTTCTCATCAGATTTTCTGTCCAATCAAATGCTCTCTAGAATCTGAAGCGTCCCTCCCCCTACATTATACATATCCTAACATTATACATTATACATAGACGAAGTTGCGGCTAAAATCGGTCACTTGTTCACAAATTTACTATTTTCCACACGTGAATGGCACACAGTGCACTCTATAGGGGACAGGGAACGAGTCAGACAGTTTAAATAGACTTTACATTGTGGCGACTGAAGTCTGGTTTCTCGTTAAGGTCACGCAAATCGCCGCCGCAGCACGCACGCACGCACGCACACGCACACACACGCATGCACGCACGTACACAGTCTACAGACACCATAGTACAGAGTGGTTCAAATGCGAGTCGACACAAACCAAAAAAACGTATCAGACCCGTTTGAATTCTGCACAGTATGCTGTATTTTGAAGCGATATGGAGGAGATTAGGAGGAGAAACTGTTAGAGATAAGGAGGAAACTGTGGCTTTGGCGAGATGTGACATGTAAACGAAACGCTATTGTCTACTTTAAAGGGGAGGAGCCGTACGATATGTCCAGCTCTGTCTTTCTGTTTTAGTGGAAATGACGCCAACACACTGAATAATGCTACGTGTTTCAAGGCATTTCATTTGGCCTTTAAATGTGTTTAATGGTTTAGAATAATTTTTGTCTCCAAAAAGCTATATATTTAATAATAAATCTTAATGCTTTATAGACATAATCTTACACTTGTGAAGATTTTGCATTCTATGAATGATGTGTTACAACATAGGCTATTTCACTTTGAAGATGCACTTTGCACAAATTAAAAAAATAATCCATGCAATGAATGTTTTGTCTTTAAATTTGCTAAACTGGTACATTTGGTGACTAAACTGTCTCTCTTGTGCTTCTAGATGGAGTCAGCCGTTTCACAAATTCTTAGAACTGCAGTTCCACTAACCAGCTTCTCCACTGCCCTGGATGACACCACAGCAAACACCACTCGCACTGAAGAAAATACGACCTGTGAATTTTCAAGGATCCGAACTCATCCTGTTTTCATAGTTGCATACTCGTTAGTGTTTCTTGTCAGTCTGGTGCTCAATTGCATCACGATGCGTGTGTATTTCTGCACTAATCAGCGTGTCCAGTCCAGCGTCACGGTCTACATGAAGAACCTGGCCGCAGCTGACTTCTTCCTTTGTCTTTGTTTGCCTTTGCGCATTGCTAACTATGCCAACAGTTCAGAGATTATGCGTAATATTTACTGCAGTTTTGGAGCAACAGCCTTCTATATAAACATGTATGCAAGCATTCTCTTCATGGACTTTATTGCTGCAAACAGGTATGCAACACATACTAACACCTACTTGTGTTGACCTCCAAGTTTGGAACAATTAAGATATTATAATATTTTTTATTGTGCTCACCAAGAATTAATTTGATTAAAAATACAGTAAAACAGTGATATTGTGAAATTGCCACGATCTGTTGCCGTATGCAGCACACGACGAAAGTGATAGAGAACAAAGACAGTCTTTAATAAAACAAACAAGGAACACTCAGGAGATCGCAGGAGAATACATAACACAACCACGTTTAACCTAGACAATACGAGACACTGAACAGAAAGAACTCAAGGCTTAAACACACAGGGAATGTACAGGAGAAAAGAAACAAGTGTGTGGAAACTAATAAACAGCTAGGGGAAAACAACATTAACAAACAATTTAACTGCAATTAAAAAAGCAACTTTTCTATTTTTATGTATTTTTAAAAATGAGTAGGTGCTCAGTTATAATAAATAATTATTATCTCATTATTATCTCATTATTATCAGTATTGAAAACAGGTGTTGCATGCCTAATATTTTTGTCTAGACATTTCAAAAGAACAGTATTTGTTATATGTTTAATTTGATGTGCCCTGGATGAATATTATTATTATTACTTAGCCCAATTTTTAATGGTAAACACAACTATTTTCAACACTGATAATAATAATAAATGTTAAACATTTATTATTGCATCCAGCAAATCAGCAAAGTATAGTAATTTTCTGATGCATCATGTGACACTGAAGACTTGAGTAATGATGGTGAAAATCCAGCTTTGATCACAGGAATAAAATTCATTTTAATATAAATTCAAATAGAAAAAAAAGTTCATTTCAATGAAATAATATTTCACAATATAACTCTTTTTAATGTATTTATAAGTAACTTCTTTCAAAACCATTAAAAAAAACCTTTAGCGTACTTGACAAGAAATTTGTGAGCAATTTTTTTTTCCAAGCCATGATACTACAGCTTTCAAACATATAGAATTACAAGCATGAACACAATTTGGATTTTTTTTTTTTTTTTTTTTACCTCAGGTACCTGAAGATTGTCCGGCCACTGGAGACTCATTCTCTGCAGACGGTTCGTACCGCCCGCCACGTTTCCACAGCTACTTGGCTCTCGCTGTTAGCCACGTCTTCCATCTACTTGATCCTCTTTCTCCTGACCTCCTGGGGTCACATTCATAAGCCTGAGAAAATCGGCTGTGAGGCTTTCCACAGTCCTCAGCTCAGTTTGGTCTACAAAATCACTCACAGTGTGTCTATGGTGATCTTCATTTTTGTGCTGGTGTCACTGATTGCTCTTTACTGGGGGACTCTGCAAAAGGTCAGAAAAGCTCAGTTGTCCACACAGACCACATCCAGCAGCAACAAGTTCAGGAAGTCTAAACGCAACATGCTAGTTCTAGTGCTTGTTTTTTGCGTGTGCTTTGTGCCCTATCATTTGGTGCGACTGCCTTATGCATTTATCAAACCTCAGATGAAACTCTGCACAGCTTATGCGTTCTACGTCCTGAAGGAGCTGACTGTCCTACTATCAGTGCTAAATGCTTGCTTGGATCCACTTATATACTTCATCTTCTGCAAGGCCTTCAGAAACCAGCTGAGCTTCAGGAAGAAAACAGATTCAATGAGAGACAGTGACGACAGAGGACAGCAAAGACGAATGAGCAACATGTTGACCTACATTGAGACAAAGATTTCCACACTCAGACGTGAAAGTGTCATTTAACTCAAAAGATTCTCAGGATGACAGTCTACTTAGTAAACCACAACAAAAAGAGTGCAGTGTGGATGAAAGGATCATTAGATTGCACACAATGTAGCAGCAGTTCATGCACATCTTAGGTCTGATCCTTTTATCTTGCACAACATTTCATTTTTCAGTTTCACTGTCACTAGATTACAGCTTGAAAATGATCTAATAGTGAATTTGTTGCTAGAAATTAACGTTGAAGATTCATGATTCTGTCACTAAAGATATTTATTGTATAATATTACAAAAACTGAAAGAAACTTCTACTTCAAATGCTCTTCGTTTGAACTTTCAGTTCATCAAGGAATCCTAAAAAACTGTATCATGGTTTCTGGCCAAACTGTTTTCAGCACTGATAATTCTTAAGCAGAAACTCATCATAGGATGAAGGATCATGTGACCCTGAAGCCTGGAGTAATGCATCACTGGAATGACAGTTTAAAATATATTCAAAAAGAAAATAGTTGTTTAAAATTGTGACTAAATTTCACAAAATATTAGTGTTTTACTGTATTTTGATCAAATAAATGCAACCTTGGTACGCACTTATTTCAAATACATTAAAAAAATAATCTTACCAAACCCTTTGAATAATAGTGTATTTAATATTGGTATTTGAGATGATATGATCTGTGGACATGTGGCTTGCTTGCTATGGAAAATACAGAATTTAAAATACATTTTTGAATAATAATAAAATATTAAAGCTGTACTTTTATCTTAAAAGGTAATTTTTTTTATTGTTTTATTGTTACTTGTTATTTACTTTAAAGCCCACCGGCAACTATAGTTGCTGCAGTGTATAGTTGTCATTTTCCTTTTGTAAGTATTTTTCTAGATGTTATCCATGTTTAATGTCTCAATGGCATGCAAGCAAACAACCAAATAAAGGATTTCAAGAAAAAAAAAGGTATTCACTTCCTCCCGGTCACATGAGGCTGTCAACTTCCTACCCCTACTTCCAGGAAGCATGGCAAAGACAAACCCTCCAAAAGAAAAGTCATTTTTATGTTACTAATAAGTATTTTTTTGTTGACATATATATATATATATATATATATATATATATATATATATATATATATATATATATATATATATATATATATATGTCAACAAAAAAATACTAAACTATAGTTGCCGCTTGGACTTTTGACTAAGTACACAAAAAACTATAGATCTCTTTTAAGATTTTTTTTTTGTTTGGATGATTCTAGAGACCTTCATGATTATATATATATTATTTTTTGTATACTTAGCGGCAACTAAGGTTGCCAGTGGGCAAATGACTTGTAAGTACAATAAATATATCATGGGAAAATGGGGTATACTGTGTTAATAGGTTAATAAATTACTGGTCTTGTTCAGTGCATAAATACACTGCTCAAAAAAATAAAGGGAACACTTAAACAACACAATGCAACTCCAAGTCAATCACACTTCTGTGAAATCAAACTGTCCACTTAGGAAGCAACACTGATTGACAATCAATTTCAAATGCTGTTGTGCAAATGGAATAGACAACAGGTTGAAATTATAGGCAATTAGCAAGACACCCCCAATAAAGGAGTGGTTCTGCAGGTGGTGACCACAGACCACTTCTCAGTTCCTATGCTTCCTGGCTGATGTTTTGGTCACTTTTGAATGCTGGCGGTGCTTTCACTCTAGTGGTAGCATGAGACGGAGTCTACAACCCACACAAGTGGCTCAGGTAGTGCAGCTCATCCAGGATGGCACATCAATGCGAGCTGTGGCTAGAAGGTTTGCTGTGTCTGTCAGCGTAGTGTCCAGAGCATGGAGGCGCTACCAGGAGACAGGCCAGTACATCAGGAGATTTGGAGGTGGCCGTAGGAGGGCAACAACCCAGCAGCAGGACCGCTACCTCCGCCTTTGTACAAGGAGGAGCAGGAGGAGCACTGCCAGAGCCCTGCAAAATGACCTCCAGCAGGCCACAAATGTGCATGTGTCTGCTCAAATGGTCAGAAACAGACTCCATGAGGGTGGTATGAGGGCCCATCTGTGAAGAGCACAGGGCGCCAGTGGCGATTTTGCCAATCTTGGTGTTCTCTGGCAAATGCCAAACATCCTGCACGGTGTTGGGCTGTAAGCACAACCTCCACCTGTGGACGTCGGGCCCTCATACCACCTTCATGGAGTCTGTTTCTGACACTGCGCTTCATGAAGAGTTTTTCTTTTGCGTGAAAAAGCCGTTCGTCGGAGATGTGTTAAAAGATAGCGGAGTGCAATCATGATTATTAGGCTACCGGTATAATAATCCTCATGGCGCCGGGTCTGAGTGAGTAATTTACTCTCTTACCTTTTTAATGACACTTTAAAGGGGTGGTTCGGGATTTTTGACATCGGACCTCATTTTTAAGTCAGCCTGGTTGTTATTCATCAGTGGAGACATTTTTTAAAAAAAATTATCCAGTCCTTATATTTGGATAGTTAGCCGATGCTAGGCTAGCGCGAGTCAATAGGTATATGTTAGCCAGCCATTAAAAACCGTTTTACCCACTCCACAGTGCACCAAACGCAAATCAATTATAACACTAGACTATCGATGTATATGTCCGTTGAGAGAATAATGTTAGAAATCAAACTTACCTTTCATCACATTGCATTAGTTATAATTTGTTCCCTGTAATCATAAGCCTTTGTCTACAGCAGCAGCGGAGTGATATTGATTACCTAGGCAACCGAGTGAGCCGGTCCACACATGATGCAAGAGTACCGGCATTGACCTGACGCAGGCACACTGTGTGTTTACTTTTTGCCGCATTACTAACCGGAGCATAGTAAAATTCCACAGCTGCTGAGAAACTAGTTCCTTTGGGATCATTGAGATGAAAGGTAATGTTTGATTTCTAACATTATTCTCTCAACGGACATTTGCATCGATAGTCTAGTGTTATAATTGATTTGCGTTTGGTGCACTGTGGAGTGGGTAAAACGGTTTTTAATGGCTGGCTAACATCTACCCTTGACTCGCGCTAGCCTAGCATCGGCTAACTATCCAAATATAAGGACTGGATAATTTAAAAAAAAAAATATCTCCACTGATGAATAACAACCAGGCTGACTTAAAAATGAGGTCCGATGTCAAAAATCCCGAACCACCCCTTTAAGACCAGCCGCTGCGACAGAGACGCGATCTGACACGCGTCGCATTTTCTCACATCTCTACGTTCATTTAAGACTTTATTTAAATAATTTAAGACTGCTCTTATGAGGACACTCGACAAAACGGACATTTGGCATAATTTGTGTGTTGTGGTTTGTTCAAGTCCGAAAGAGAACTCGATACTGACACGCGTCTTTTCTATGGGTCGTGTGTGTATGTGTGTGCAATAGAGAGCCTAAGTCCCTCCCCTTCCGGTCGACCACCATGGGACCTTAGTTCGGAAAAATATTGTATGGTAGTCAATGGCGAGAGACAACAAATATTTTGATCTTGTTTGAATTGTGCCCTGAATTACACATATGATGTTTGTCAATTTAAAAGATGCATTTTAAAGTCAAGAAAGTTGCAGCTTGATGTAAAACTGCTGAGGTATAAGACTGTGAAAATACGTAATTACAAAGACTACAAACCCAGAAGGCGCACATGGGACGTCATACCTTTTCTCTCAATGAATGAAGCTAACTTTACTGAAGCTAACGTCAGACATTTTTTCTATAGTCTTACATTATAATCGAAACGTAACACCGTCATGCCTGAGTGTTTTGAGCCAGAATACACACATACGAGCAACGGATCTTGTGACGTACATAGTGCGAGACGAGAGATGTAGTTCATTGAGCGATTTTCACATAAAACTAAACGTTACTCTTCAGTTTTATGACTAACTGCGACTTTCTTGACTTTCATAATTACCTTTTAAATTGACAAACATCATATGTGTAGTTCAGGGCACAGTTCAGACGGAATAAAAAGATAAGTTGTCTCTCGCCATTGACTTCCATACATATTTTTTCCGAAATAAGGTCCCATGAGCCGGAAGCGGAGGGGCGGGACTTAGGCTCTCTATAGGCAGGAATTACAGCGCGGTCTCTTTAGTCTTGTCGTTATCTTCCATTTTCAAAACAAGCTGGCTATTGGCTATTATTCGCATGATTTGGTCATAGGCCTACGCTACAATAGGTTTAGAGTGGCCGCTACTGGATGAGATGGCAAACAATAAAATAAAAAGCAAACCAGTCTAATAATAGACTGTAAAAGATGCGCAAAACATGGCACTTTAAAAACTGGATAGTTTATTTATAGTTCGATTTCAGATATTTCACATCATGTTCGAATGCATATTCGAATATCAAATAAAAAGTGACAGCCCTAGTGGTGAGGGTGGGAGGGTTGCGAGCAGTTTGAGCATGCTTACAGAGTAATGACACGTGTACATATATCCTCCCGGTCTAATAGGAGAATGGTAGTGGTTGGAGCAATTTTACAGCTGACCGTGTCATCTGATCGTGGCCTATGCATTATTAATAACAGTAACATACTGTAAATATTACAGTAAAGAACTCTAAATTCACAGCTGCTCATGTTTTGTTGCTTTTACAGGTGTGCTGTATAATTTTACAGTATAATTGTAGTTTATGGTGCGGCAAATTTACAGGCTTACAGGCAATCAAAATTGGAGTTGATGCTGAAAAATGTATCATAAGGGAGAAAATAAAGGATAAACTAACTAACTTGACTTTACACCAACAAACACATTTTTATGGATTAGATTAAGACCATTGGTGACGACAGTCTAAAGAAGAGACATTTTCACTCAGGTCTGCACTTAAAAAGAATGGTTACTAAACAGTAACGTGGTTGGGGACCCCTGCTCCCCCTTTTTTTTTTTTTTTTTTTTTCTGCTGACCAGCATCTCACGTTTTTTAAAAGCAAAACTGCATTCTGTGTGAACCGGCCCAGTGCAACTTTATTGTCTAACATGTTGAACATGTCAAACCAGGAACTGACAGAGAGCACATGCAAATAAGAGTGAACAGTCTTTTTAGACTAGTGGTTTGTGGTCGTCTACAGACAGCGAATCTGGAAAGTTCAGGTTTCCTTTGCGTCATTGCACTACGTGCTTTCCACCATTGGCTGATACAATTAAAACCGAACACCTAAGAAAAGAGGAAGCTGGATTATACGGTCATTGAACCAATGCGGAAACTCTTCGAACAAGTATCTCAATAGCTGTTAAGGGGTTCAACAAGACCAGTGTAGAGCTAGAGAGCAGAATCGCATTATTCCACCGTCTGATCTGAAGTCTCTTGGAGAGTATGATGAGGTAAGTTCTCAAATTCTGATATGAAGCGCCATGTGTCTGTTTCTTCTCGTCTGAGATTTTATGGATCTGATTAGTTGGAGGTTTCTAAAAATGTTAATTTGAGGACTGACCTTCAATATGTATTCAAAGTAAAGAGTAAAATATGTTCACCCTGGAGAGACAGGTGGGGGTGGCATAAAAATGTCCTTTAATGAATGCAGGAATAAAGAATATGTAGGCTATGTGTAATTGGACTTATTCAAACGTGTAAAAGAACAGTTTGAATTCAAACAAATAACAAATATTATATAATGTTTAATAATAGATATACAGTAATTTCAAGTTCCACTGTATTTTATTGTCCATAAATGTAGATAAGTTTCCTTTTTTCAGCACATTAACTGACCACAATCTGACTCACTTCCCTAAAGTAAAATAAATGTATGCAGACATTCAGGGTTTTTCTCTCTTATCACCATTTGCAGAATATGCCAACAAAAAAAAAATAAAGTCCTGGTTTGACAAAACTATATAAAATTGTCTGCCCATCATAATCCAGTATCTATTTGTAGTTTCAAATGATGATTGTTGAGAAAAAGACATCATTTATTTGTTCTGGTCTGCATGAAATCAACTGGTACACAAGATCCAAACAAGACTGTATTGCAGTAGTGGATTAGTTTGAGAAAGATGCAGTTATTTTAAGTTGTATTTTGTTTTCCTAAAATGATAATGCTCAAGAAGCATTATAGTGAAATGCTAAGACTTGAAGAAGACCGAATAAGCCCTCTGACGATCAGAAATATGGGCTTTAGGCATTTAACACTAGAACTACCGGAATTCTATAACTATTATAATGGCCATAGCAGTCATTCTGACCGCTCATACATTATTTGATAAGCTATATCAAATCTAAGAATAAATGGATCTGTAATGTTAGGATAGGTAATAATAAATATCTGAACACTACATTTTAATTCTAATGTAGGCCTATGTAAATATCTATTTACATCGACAACCACAGAACAGCTATTGTAATTACAGATACAAAGTCGAAAGTGATCAATTTTCTATTATTTTCTTTGTAAAATGAAAACAAATGTATTCATCTTTGGATATTAGAATACAATAACTTACAAAAACATCGCCAATATGCATTAATGCATAGGTAAAACTTTTATGGGCACATATGAAACACAAACTGGCCAAAACAGTCAATCTGACCGTCACGGGAAAAGAATATGAAAATATAATAAACTGCGATAAAATGAACTGATTTAGTAACCAATATTTGTTTTAGTGAGCAAAAATATCATGCTGTAAAATTACTATGAAAAATGTTTGCATACGGTCATACGGTCGGATGCAAATGCATACGTCAGTATGACTGTTATGGCCATTCAAGGTAGAAATACTCTTTTGTGTCTTGTAATTTTAATAAAATAACAATGATAGAATAAAATATAGACACATTTAGGAAAAGTCAGGGTCCTATAGTTACATGGGCTTTCTTTTAACAAAGTAAAAAAACCAAAATTTTAAAAGTCAAAATGACTGCCTTGGTAGTTCTAGTGTTAAGGTAGCCTGTTGGGTGTTTAAATTGTGATCTCTTGAGTGCAACAGGTGTTGAAAAATGTCAAATTAAATAAATTATAGTTGATATTTATGTCATACTTATAGCAAGTAAAAATATACAATAAGGCTTTATTACCACAAAACCCTTCTCGACTATTAAAAATTATATACTTTAAGAACTCACAATTATTGTATTATTAATGCGCAAGTTGATGTGACATGAGCATAATTTCATTTGCTACTCTTTTTTAAGTGATACTGATATTAATTTGAACTCAAAGCAGCAGCTTCACTTGAACTAGCAGTAAACATACCTGCTTGTTAGCCTGGTAGTACCAAACTCTGCTACTTCGCTTTGCTTTGTAGACAGAGTCTGGAATGGCATAATAGAGAAGTGTTTTCTCTCTCGCGGGGGGGCGCTTGTCTGAAGTTTAAAATCATTGGTTACCCGTAAGCCAATCACATGACGTTTGGTTATGGCGTTATGCGCAGGCTCAGCCGCATCTAACTTCCACTGTAAACACATGTATGATGCGAAAACAAAACCATCGAGTGAAATACCGGAGTGAACATGGCTGTGAACGACTTTTGCAGATTATGTGAAGTAAATCTACACATCCACGGTACAATCAGCGTCTACGTCACGGCTCTCAGCCCGCCCTCTGTTCGTTGATTGGCCCGGCTGTCCGAAGGCCGCTGGAAAACTGAAAGATAGGTTGCTATCTCAGACTGACTACAGAAGCGAAATGAAATTGAGCGGAAGTAGGAAGTCTGACTTAGTCAGGCTACCTGCTTTTTGTATATAACTTTGAAAATTGGTAAGATTAATTATGTTTCTTATGCAAATAAGCGCATTCACAGTTGTAATTTTATTTATTCTTTTTAATTGAATGAAACAGAATGGTACCCCCAAAGTTTCTTCATATGAGGTGTCCATTAACTTTTATTGGACCTTCTTATAAGACCCCTCAATGACGTTGTGGACAAGAATGTTTACTAGACAACAAGTTGACTGGCAGGTGGTCTAAATTTACTGGTAACACTTTACATTAAAGTGCCCCTATTATGCAATTTTTAAAGTTTCCTAATGTTGTTTTGGAGTCTCCTACAACAGGTTTATATGCATCAAAGGTCAAAAAACTGTTTCATTTTCTTATAATATACATTTGCACATCACCACATTTTTCAATGATTCTCAAACGACTCGTCAGATGAATCAATCTCTCTAAATCCCTCCTTTCTGCGTGCTGCACTGCTCAGATTGGCCAGACAGCTCAGTCTGTTGTGATTGGTCAACCGTGTCCAGTGCGCGTGTCGAAGACAAAAACGGCCATTGCCATATCAACGTCAGCTCTGCGTGTCCTCCTGAGGCTTCCTACGCCATAAACTAAACACAGTAACGAACGATGACGTCGATTTTACCATATCAATCGATGAAACTTTGAAAGAAATGAGGAAAGAAACTGTCTTTACCTTCACATTGTAGAGCACAGTGTCTTCTCGACATGATGCTGTCCAGTATCCACAGGAATCAGCTGCAACGTTTTCAAGTTTTCCCTGGTGTCTGCGCGCGCAATAAGTGGGCGGGCAATATGCTAATGTTTCGTTTTGACGTCACAACGAAACGGCTTATGACTAATTTGAAAAACGATTAATTTCATTGAATCAGAGTCGACTCTTAATTTTGAAAGACAATAACTTTATATACGGTGCACTTTCAGATTTAAAACTTTGCAAGATGTTTTCATTTACTTAGAGCTATATTATACACTTCATGAAAGGTAATTTCCAAAAATCCATAAAAGGGGCACTTTAAGGTCCCATTAGTTAATGTTAGTTAATGCAATGACTAACAATGAGCAATACATTTGTTACAGTATTCATTGTTAACGTTATATAACTGTTCATTGTTAGTTCATGTTAGCACAGGTCCATTAAATAATATTTCATTTTAATCATGTATTAGTACATTTTGAAACTAACATTAACTAAGATAAAAAATAATGCTTTAAAAGGATTTATGTTATTAGTTCTAATATAATCTAATGTAGTTAACTAATGTTATCAAATGAAACCTTATTGCAAAGCGTTACCTATTCTCAACAGAACACACAGTCTAGTATTCCTATCTTGATTTAATATGCTAGAATTGATGATTCGATTGCAGTTGCCTTGATAAAAGTTGTTACCAAGCAAACTAGAAGTTTAAATCTAGACCAGCTTAAGCAAGTGCATACTGTATATCCATATAAACAGTTCATATATAATTTTGAAACATCATTAAAACAAGAACCATGGATAAATAAACTTAATTTTTTTTCTTTTTGTCTCCTTCCAGGCTTTCAACATGCCATTTACTATCTGATGCTGATAGGTGACATCATATCTCCGTGCGAGCTAAACAGGAAAATGCTTTTGCATGCTTAAACAGGGGATTTACCACTTCCTCCTCCAATACCTCTTACTTTCTAGTGAAGTGAAAGGCAGAACTGTAATCAAATGTAATCGTTATTCTCGGTGGTCTGACAAGAGTTAAAAAGTAGACTCTTGAAAAAAACGAAAAAGTTTAATTTATTCGATAGACTTGATTTATTTACATAGGCCTTGTTTAGAGCTTACACAGTCCAGATCCTTAAAATGGGGAATCCAAATACCAGCAACTGCGTGGTCAACGACAACATGGTGCCCTTCGCCTCCTTCTACATCCTCATCTTCATGATTGGAGTGGCTGCCAGCATGGTGGCACTGTGGGCCTTCATAACCAGCCGAAGTATTAAAAAGTGCATTAATGTTTACTTTATTAATCTTCTGATATCCGACTTCCTCCTCATGCTGGCGTTACCTGTCAAGATTGCCAAAGATCTGGGCAATGATTCAAAGAGTTTGACCATATTTCACTGCCAAGTGAGTGCGCCGCTCATCTACATTAACATGTACGCGTCCATCGTCTTTCTAGCTTTTGTTAGCGTTCAGCGCTACCTCCAGATCACTCGCAGCTCCAAACTGCTGCGATTGCAGGAGGTGGGCTTTGCGGTTCTAATGTCATCGGTGGTCTGGTTCCTCGTGCTCTTCATCAATGTGCCTAACATGGCCATTCCTATCAAAGAAAACATCGAAGACAAAGTTGGGCTAACATGTTCTGACTTAAAAGATGATTTGGGCAAGCACTGGCACACATTGTCTGTATTTCTGGGCATGGCTATCTTCTTCAACGCTTCAGTAGCGGTGCTGTTGTCCAACGGCCTGGTCTTGAAGCAGCTTTGGGGTCGCCGGGAATCCGACCCTGAGCAACAGGCTAGTGCCCGACATGCCTTCATAAACATTGCATTGGTGACCTTGGCTTACGTGGTGAGCTTCGTGCCGTACCACGCCGTGCGTATGCCGTACACTTTTACGCAGATAGAGGTCATCACCGAATGCACACTGAGGAAGAATCTCTTTCTGGCCAAAGAATCTACTCTACTTCTCGCCATCCTGCACCTGTGCTTTGATCCTGTGCTGTACTTTGTCATCTGCCGTGCATTCAGGCAACAGATCACGAAGGCCTTCTCAATCAAACGTGCCGTTCCAGATGCAGATCCAGAGTGAAACTTCCATTGGATGAGAGTTACACACCAATTATAAGAATCCATTGTTGAATCTGAATATAGGGTGAAGAAAGTTTCTTGTTGAACTGCAGATTGGTAGCCTAATGTAGGAAAAGCAAGAAAGCTGAACAAAGCAGAAGAAGTCTGGGGGAAAGGAGAATGCACAAAGACCTTTGGCCAAAAATTGCACAAAATTTCAGTTGAAAAAGTCACTGCATGATTTTTTTTTTTTTGCAAAATATGTATATATTTAAATATTAAGCCTTCTAATATGACTAAAGCTACAGAAGACGGACTGTACAATAATGCTCAGGGGTTGATTATACAATGATGTTTGTACTGTATTTATTTTGGTTACAGCTTGTAAATCAAAAATGCAGAAAGTTTTCTGTGATGGTGGGTTAAAAAGTAGACTCTTTTTACAATATAAAAGACTCTGTACAATATAAAAATAATTGACTATGGAAAGTCCCATGTTTTGTCTTTATATTGGGACAACTGATAGGAAGCAAAGTGGGGGAAAAGATGGGTGATGGGACAGAGAAAAGACCAAGAGACAGGACTTGAACTTGCATCATCCAAAGGGCAACAGTGCTGCAGGTTAACAGTTCAAGCATGTTTCATTTTTTTTTTCTAAGTTTTATTTATGTAAGCGTTGATCATTCAGAGTAAATTGTATTCTAGATCCAAAATTCCTAATAAAAATCTACAAATTAAGTATCATTTAAATTGTAAGGGTGGATTATAAAGGATTTTTTTTAAACTCTTTTAACTCTTAAAGTCCTCCTGTAGTCAATAATTGTATCCCTTAAAACTCATATTTGATTACCAAAATAACAGATTTAAATGTTTTTTTTATGCTTTAATGTAACTCTACACCTTTGCCTCATTTAGTATATGCGGTTCTATGAATATGCAAATTAGCCCCGCCTCCACTCACTCACAGCCAGCTCACAGATCCACTTGTTGATGATCACTCGTTGACCTTGATCACTCGTTGACGTCAGAAACACCAGCGATTTCAAACCGCATTTTTGAGACTGTCTTTGGTTCACTGCAGTTTTAAGGAGAAAATACTCAGCAATGATGTTGACTTATGAATTTGCACATGGTTTGTCCTAAAGCACATTACAAACACCTCATAGACATATAAACAACATTAAAAGCTTGATTTTCACCACAGGGGGACTTTTTAATAAACCAATGTTACCAATGTTAATAATGTCTCTGTCTTGTCTCTTATTTGATTAATGACCTTTTTGGTTGTATTTTCAGTTACCTCATAATTCCCAGAAATGAGTGAAAGAGGGGCCATTGATGTCAGTTCTGTGAGTCATGTCTCTGATGATATGACTGTGTGAGAAAATCTAGCGTAGGCTGAGTTAGAAGGTTATGTCAAAACATGGATATTAAAGAATGTTTTTGAATATATACTGTATATATACACAAATGTCACAATGTGTTTTACATCCAAAGATTAAAAAAGAATAACAGACAATTAAAAAGCATACAATCAGATTTCAGACGAGACCACTTTGGCAAGTTGCTTGAGTTTACTGAACACAATTATCTTTGGCGGTATGGTTCCTTATGGGGGTTCTAGCTTTATAATTAATGACATAATATAGCTTTAGCATTAACCCCCCGTAGAACCATCAGCTTGAGTGATATACAGATTTAAGACAGTTTAGTAATGTCTTTAAGCAACAGTTTTAACATGTAGACGTAGCAGTGAAATCCGGGACGTCTTAGCTTGGCTTTGAGGATGGGTGTCTCTCTGCGATGATATCCGTGACGCTAAGACTTGGAACCCTTGGTAATCTGAAACAAATAAGACAACAGCCAGAAGGTGCACAGAAATATGCTTGATACTTATAGTGGTGTGGGTGGGAGGGTTGCGAGCAGTTTAAGCATATTTCCCGGGCAGTAGTGCCACGTATATCCTCCCAGTCTGATAGGAGAATGGTAGTGGGTGGAGCGATTTGTCAGCTGATCGCGGCCTATGCCTACGTGGCCTGTCTGAACTAACAATGTGCTTGATAAAAGACAAAATAATAAAGAACAATTTAGACAAAATCAAGTTGAAACAACTGAGTTTTTAGCTGCTTTTTAAACGTGTCCACAGAGTCCAGAGAACCTTGATCCAAAGGAAAAGCATTCCACAGTTTAGGAGCAATCACCTCAAAGGCATAGTCACCTTTAGTCTTTAATCTGGAGCGAGGGACAACAAGACCAGTTTGGAGGATCTCAGATTCCTACTGGAGTTATAAGTTTGCAACCACTCTTATATAAACAGGAACTTGGCCCTGCAATGCTCTAAACACAATCACAAGGATTTTAAATTGAATTCTAAATCTGACATGGGAGCCATTGAAAGGAAAATTAAATTGGTGTTACATGTGATCTCTTTGATGACTTAGTTAAAAGCATAGCGGCAGCATTTTGAACAACCTGTAATCGTTTCAAAGATGAATTACTAAGACAAGTAAAAAGAGAGTTACAGTAATCAAGGCAGGAGGAAATGAAAGCATGTATGATCCTCTCCATCTCGACTGTAGACAAAACTGGCCTCAGATTCGCAGTGTTTCTCAACTGGTAAAAACAGGTACGAACCAGAGAGTTAACTTGTTGATCAAGACTCAAGGCCTATCAATACATAAATTATGAAGGGTAAGTTTAAAGGTTCTCTAAGCGATGTCACGTTTTTTAGGCTGAAACATTTTTTGTCACATACAGCAAACATCTCCTCACTATCCGCTAGCTGCCTGTCCCCTGAACACACTGTAAAAAACGCGGTCTCTGTAGACAGCCCAGGCTCCACAAACGGCAACAAAAACAAACTGGCCCAGCCTGGACCACGAAACATAACAAACAGTGTTCCAGCCAATAACCGACAAGAATGATTTGGGGGTGGGAGTTGGGGGGGTTAGTGCGCGTGCACATGAAGGGGGGTGTGGGGAGTGGAGGAGAGAGAAGCATGAAGAGGGAAGTTAGCTAGAGGAGAGATGTCCTAGACAACGACTAACGTTAGAATTATATTCTCTTGAATTTTGATATGGCCGACACACGACCAAAGGAGGGGGAGGGGACGGGATGAGGAGGAGGGAGGGTCGAGCTAGCCTCCGTTTTGTTTGACAATACTTCGAATGTCAACAAGAAGTGACGTCACCCAACATCGCTTAGAGCACCTTTAACAGAAAGAGATAAAGGGCCAAAACTTTCCCTCACCTTAGGGACAACACCATGGAGCCGATCGAAGTAAATGCTTCTGTTTTTTTTTTTTGTTTTTTTTTTCAGTATTTATTTTTTGCCATTCAAACTTTTATAGAGTGTATACAATATAAAAGAACAGACAATTTCATAATTTCATGAGGCAGCAAATATTATGCAAAGTGCAAAGGGGCCAAAACAGGACCCTGGGGAACACCACAGGACAAAGATGCTGTCGATGAGTCATAATTCTGAACTCTAACTGAAAAAGACCGGATATCTGATAAATATGATAAATATGAAGATAACCACTTCTAGGCTGTTCCAGAGATACACACTGCCTCTTACCTGCATCACCTTGCATTAACAGAACATTAAAAGCCCTAAGAAGAGCTGACACATTATAAGCATTTTAAACAGCTGTAAGTTGATGAACACACTTTTCCAGGACCTTCGCCATAAAAGGTAACTAAGAAATGGGTCTATACATTTTTGGCAAGGATGGATCAAGATTTTTTTTAGTTGGTTCAAGTGGTTGAACAACAGCTTGTTTAAAATAATTTGTAGCCTGAGCAGATGTTGGTGAATTATTAATCATAGAGACACACAATGGCCAATAGTGTTAATAACATTTTTATAAAAAGCAGTGGGTAGCACATCCAGAGGACTAGATGAGGTTTTCATAGAGCTAATTAGTTTAGTGAGATCCTCTAATGTTATCGGAGAAATCTTATCCAGGGTTATTGGCCTGGAGATAAAAGGTATTCGAGGGGAAGGAGGAACAATGCTATCTTGAATATTTTTTATCTTGCCTACAAAAAAAGACTGTTGCACTCAACTGAATATATATATATATATATATATATATATATATATATATATATATATATATATATATATATATATATACAGTACCAGTCAAAAGTTTGGAAACATTACTATTTTTAATGTTTTTGAAAGAAGTCTCTTATGCTCATCAAGCCTGCAGTTAGAAAAAAAAAACAAAAAAAAACAGTAATATTATGAAATATTATTACAATTTAAAATAATGCAGTTTTGTGATGCAAAGCTGAATTTTCATCAGCAAGTACTCCAGTCTTTGGTGTCTTATGATCCTTCAGAAATCATTCTAATATGATGATTTGATACTCAGTTATTATCAATGATGGAAACAGTTGTACTGTTTAATATATTTTTTTGGAATACTTTTTTCAGGATTCATTGAGTAAAACGTTAACAGCATTTATTCATAAAAACAGCATTTATTCAAAATAAAAACATTTCTAACAATATAAATCGTTACCATCACCTTTTAGCAATTTAACGCATCCTTGTTGAATTAAAGTACTAATTTCTTAAAAAAAATTGTTATTGTTCCCAAACTTTTGAACGGTAGTGTATATTGTTACAAAATATTTCTATTCTAAATAAATACAGTTCTTTTTAACTTTTTATTCATCAAATAATCCTGAAAAAAAGTATCTCAGGTTATAAAAAAAATATTAAGCAGCACAACTGTTTCCAACATTGATCATAAATCAGCATATTAGAATGATTTCTGAAGGATCATAAGACACCAAAGACTGGAGTACTTGCTGATGAAAATTCAGCTTTGCATCACAAAAATAAATTACATTTTAAAGTATATTAAAAAAGAGAACCATTATTTTAAATTGTAATAATATTTCACAATATTACTGTTTTTTTTTTTTTTTTTTTTTTTTTTTTAACTGCAGGCTTGATGAGCATAAGAGACTTCTTTCAAAAACATTAAAAATAGTAATGTTTCCAAACTTTTGACTGGTACTATATATATATATATATATATATATATATATATATATATATATATATATATATATATATATATATATATATATATATACACAGTATATATATATATTAGACTAAGATGGAAAAATGCTGTAGAACTATTGTTCATTTTTAGTTTAATGGAACTAATTTTAACTAAACGAATTTACCCATGTGTAAAGCTATCCATAAATCCTCCATCATATCACACACGATAAACTCCATAAAGTTCAACTGTAGCAGTGAAATGGCTTTATTAATTGGCGAAAGAGATGTTGATCCAGTAACCAATCCAGGGTAAGGTCACATCATGCCCGATCACTGGTGCGAGACATTCAACCCGGTTGCTTGGTGACGGAGTGCAGTGAACGCGCTTGGCGTAACACTATCCAGAGAAGACATTGGGATACAACTTTACTCTCTCAACATGTGTATTTGAGCATAAGAGAGCACTTTATAGCATTCATGTTTTAGACTTGAGGGGAAATCGACAACAGCACAATGTCTTTTTCCATACTGGATTACAGGAAGATTGACGTGTGGATATCCATTGATTACTGAGTCTGTGCTCGTCGCCGTGTCAAACACGATGCCTAGCCGTCAAAAGAAAATCATATTCTCCATCGCAGGGGTGCTCTGCTTTGGTTGTGTTCTGGTCGTGGCAGCTGCGATGGGGACTCAGTTTTGGGTTCAAGCGGCTGTCCTGTGTCAGACGGGCGCACAGATCGTCAACGCATCGGGAGCAGAGCTGGAGAAATTCATCGGGAGCGCGACCTACGGGCTTTTCCACGGGAAGGGGATGAAACAGTGTGGTCTGGGAGACAGACCCTTTTATTTCTCTTGTGAGTAACTTAATCATCGTAAGATAATGACAGTAAAAGTCTTAAAAACACACCAGAAATATAAAGAGTTATTTAGGGGTTCTCATAGCAATACATGCAATACAAGACAAATTGCAATGAGCCTTCAAAAGTATTTGGACACTCAAATTCAACCAATGCCGTTATAGCCTATAACAAGTATAACAATTCACAAATATTTGGTGAATCATAAAACAATAGATATGCTGTACAAAATGAAGGAAGTCTTTGTGGTTGCAGATATTAATGATAAGAAAACCTCTTGCATCATTTGTTTGCAGGCGCCACTTTTTTTGTGATTTGTATCAAATGAAATGACATTCATATTTTTTTTATGTGGCTCCACTGAAGTTATGGTATCAGAAGGCTGGTATATAGTGCATGGGTCATATGAGCTACCTTTATAATTTTTCTTTTATTTTTGGATCCTTTTTGAAGCCTTAAAAGATCCCAATTAAAGCTTGGAAAAGAGCAACCAATATATTATTCAAATTTTCTCCTTTTGTGTGCTATAGAAGAAATAAAGTTTAAAATCAGTTGTCCCAGTATAAAGACAACACCACCAAAAATAAACAATTAAATGATTGTGTTTTCATTTTTTACGGGGACTTTCCATAGACATAATTATTTTTATACTGTAGAAACTGTCGCCTATATTTTATCCCCTAAATCTAAATCTTGCCATCACAAAAAAACTCTTTTACATTTTCAAAAAACATCACGCTGTTTTTCTCATGGGGACCAAAAAATGGGACATCTTCTCCATACAATGTAGGGTTTACCAGGCCACACACACGTACACACCACCTTTTCAGTCATCAACCTAATGCTTTGGAAAATCGTTCCTGCATCCTCCAAAAGTCATCACACATGCATAGCAAGTAAATCCCCTTGAAAGTACTTTTAATGTAAGAGTCAAAGTGGCTGCTTTAAGAGACATCTGATTCATTTAGAACCAAGTAATATGTAGCTTTTCAGTTTTTTTGAGTTTTGGGAGGGACTAGTCTCATTGAATGGAGCTCAACTGATGGATCTTTTATGACAGCTTCATGTACAATAGCATTCTTTCCTAATGAGATCTGGAAAAGGCCCAGATACCAGATACCAGAGCCAGACATTTAGTAGAACAAAAGTTAAGTGAGGTGAAGGCCAAGTATGGCAACCCATACTCTCATAATCATTTCTCTCTGTATTTAACCCATCCAAGTTAGTGCACACACGTTAGGAGTAGTGAGTAGTGAACACACACACACACACACACACACACACACACACACACACACACACACACACACACACACTGCAAACCGTGAAAACACACCTGGAGCACTGGGCAGCCATTTTTGCTGTGGCGCCCGAAGAGCGATTGAGGGTTAGCCTAACTCTCTAACCATTAGGTCATGACTGGCCCCCTTTAAAATTTTGTCATTATAAATTTGTTTTTACTCACAAGGAGATGCATAAAAATTGGGGACAGAAAGTTTAATTTTATTGTCCATTCTGTTTGTCACAGAGAGGAAATTGTCTTTGACACTGGTTTCCCATATATCCATAAATTCATCCAATACATAAATGCTTACATAGTGACACACAAACACAGAATTAAACAACTGCATAATTCCTTGACACATGTCCAAGCATCCCACAATAATATTAAAAAGATAATATAGCTAATATTAAATTAACAGAGATTACTTTTAATCATTTTCATTTCACACTCAAACTGTAAAAAATGACTTTTTTAGTGATTTTTTTTAGTTTTTCACATATGAAAAAAATTGAATAAAATGTTAGTCTTTCTAAATGTCATGTTTAATTCGTTGTTTTAATTCTTTGTAAGTATTTGTGAAATGTACTTGCAATTTCTGAGTGAAAATTTCAGTGAATCTTATAATGATCACTCAAAAGGAAACACATGCAACAGTCTCTCACATAGGCAGTGAGATTGAAGACAATGATGACAAATGAAATGTGTCTCCCCACACATTTTACTCATGTATGAATCAGAATGATTCATAGCCTTACACTCACCTACAGTTTGAACTCTAGAAATCTCTTTACTCTGTAGTTTTTCCTGACCTGATGGATGTGGTTCCAGCCAGTCTACATGTGAGCGTCATCTTCTTCTGCGCAGTGCTCATCATCTTCTCATCGGTTTCCTGTGGGTTCTTCTTCTACAATGCCTATGGAAGCCCATATGAGACACTGCATGGACCCCAGGGCCTTTACCTCTGGAACATGATAACCTGTAAGATTTTGCTCTCACACACACACACACACACACACACACACACACACACACACACACACACACACACACACACACACACACACACACACACACACACACTTGTACTTGTATTATTGTACATCTATCTTTTTTGAGGACATTCATTGACACAATGCAATCTCTACCCGCTTACCCTAACCTTACCCATCACAACTAAGTGCCTAACCCGAACCCTTACCCTAAACTTACCCTTAACCTAATTATAACCTTATCCCTAAAACCAAGTCTTGACCCTCAAACAGGCCTTTAAAGGGCTCTCAGAAAGTGAGGACTGGCCAAAATGTCCTCACTTTACTCTCTTTGTCCTCACTCCAGTGGTCTAAAACTCAAACTGGCCCTCATAAAGATAGTTGTACAAGTACACACACACACACACACACACACACACACACACACACACACACACACACACACACACACACACACGTTCTTACTTTGGACATTCTCTCAACAAACTCCATGAAGTTCATCATGGGATGCTTTGTAAACAGCATTGAAAGAGTTTCCATATGCCAGATTTCCTTAACTTTTTCTGTCCAACTCTTCAATAAAAAACAAAACAAAAAACTTTTATTTAGTATAAGTAAATACATTTATTTAGTCAATAAAATGATTTAGTAAATATAATAAAATTAAACATTTACTTAAGTTCATAACAAAAACAATATGTAAACAATATAAAACTAATTACAGCATTTACACTTTTTTTTTTTAATAGAAAGAGTCATTGGCAATGTAAAGTTTTTTTTTTTTTTTTTTTTTTTTACCAGGTCAATAGATGCTTGAATTCTTTTGTCTTGAGTGAAAATCCAGATCCTGAAGACAGTATGTGATAAATATTTCACACATACATCCACTCAGACAGGGTCTGTACTGAACCACGATAGGAACGAGCCTCTGCGATTGTTTTTCTGTGAGTAGTGAGAAAGTGAGCTCAGCTATACCGTGAAGAGAGAATTGATAAATGACATGATAAATAAATAAAGTGATGGAAATGAATGCGCTTGGTGGAACTGGCCAGATTTCCACTCCATCTCTAGTGTCAGGTGCCTCTGTTGTGTTTGTACTGATGGAGGCCATTTGACCTGTCCACACAATTAAACCATTAAGTCAAAAAATAAAGCAGGATCACTTGCAGTGATGGGAAGAGAGAATACTTTGGAGATTAATAGCAATTCCGAAGTAGTGTACAGTATATATATATACAGTGCTATGCATAAGTTTAGTCACCCATTGACTAAAAAGAGGAATAAAAAATCATCTTTTGGAAATTGAACTTAATGCCTTAATTAAAAAAATTAGGAAAAATCCAACCTTTAAGGACACCAATTTTCTTTGTGAATGAATAATGTATCATAAATAAATGTTCTTCCTTAAAATACAGGGTGCATAAGTTTGGACACCCCTATGTTAAATTCCCATAGAGGCAGGCAGATTTTTATTTTTAAAGGCCAGTTACTTCATGGATCCAGGATACTATGCATCCTGATAAAGTTCCCTTGGCCTTTGGAATTAAAATAGCCCCACATCATCACATAGCCTTCACCATACCTAGAGATTGGCATGGTTTTATTTCAGTTAGCCTAATAGCTGGTTTGATTTGCATTGAGAGATGATCTTATGGAAAGTACCCCATGCCAATCTCTAGGTATGGTGAAGGCTATGTGATGATGTGGGGCTATTTTAATTCCAAAGGCCAAGGGAACTTTATCAGGATGCATAGTATCCTGGATCCATGAAGTAACTGGCCTTTAAAAATAAAAATCTGCCTGCCTCTATGGGAATTTAACATAGGGGTGTCCAAACTTATGCACCCTGTATTTTAAGGAAGAACATTTATTTATTTACGATACATTCACAAAGAAAATTGGTCCTTTGTCCTTAAAGGTTGAATTTTTCCTATTTTTTTTAATTAAGGCAGTAAGTTCAATTTCCAAAAGATGATTTTTTTATTCCTCTTTTTAGTCAACTTTAGCATGGGTGTCTAAACTTATGCATAGCACTATATATATATATATATATATATATATTTTTTTTTTTTTTTTTTTTTTTTTTTTTTTTCTCCTTTCAAAGTTTCATTTGAACCAATTCAGTACCCCTTTTTATTAAATAATTTGTGAAATGTTAATATTATTTCAACCTAAATGAAAATTCTGTTATGATTTACTCACCCTTGTGTTTTTCTAAACCCTCTGTCCATGAAGCAACAAAAAGAGATGTGTGGTTGAATATACTGACTACTGTTTTCCATACAATGAAAGTGGAAGATGATTTCTACCTTTGAGATCCAAAATGGTAAAAAGGTACTGTAATGGTTTGGTTACGTTAGCGAAGTTTTGCAGGCAAAAAATATCCGTTGTCTGTTGTCAATAGTGTAGTGAAGTAATTATACTGAAAACCTTGTGTGCTTTTAAATATGCTGCACCGAGACATCAATGACGGGAAATGTCATTTGTTCTGCTTCTGTGTATCTCATGACTGATCATTGAAAGCATTAAATAGCAACTCCAAAGGGCAAGACTTTCAGTAAGTAATGCTTTGGACTATTCTTCACAAGACTTATGTGTCAGTCATATGAACTACTTGAGGGACTTTTCTGCCCTTTTTGAAGACTGACAGTATAAATCACCATCCACTTGCATTGTATGAAAAAGAGCAGACAGAACTGTTATTTTGAGGTGTAATTGAAGGCTCTAATAAAAGGCTAAATGTAGATAAAGTATCTCTTATACTTGCCCAGATGAAGTGAAGCAAAGTTCTTATACAGTAAAGGGATGTGGTAAAAACCCAAGCTTGAAGAACACAGCTAAACTCAAGGATGGTTGCTCTGAGACTTCTCTCATTTAAAGTCAGCATGAAACGGAAGTTGCGATTTTCTTTTCTTCTTTATTGTGACCTAGTGAAAGGGCTTCTCGAACAAATGTAGGGTGGGACTTGATTTTGTCAATTGTGACCCTGGATCACATAAGTCGCACGGGTTTTGTGGCAATAGCCAAAAATAAATTGTATGGGTCAAAATTATCTATTTTTCTTTTATGCCAAAAATCATTAGGATATTAAGTTCCATGAAGATATTTTGTAAATTTCCTAACATAAAGATATAAAACATGTATTTTTGTGAGTGAATGCAGCACAATCGCGAACATAAATGGAAAACTTTATAGGCGATTTTCTCAATGTTTCGATTTTTTTGCACGCTCAGATTACAGATATTCAAATCGCTGTATCTCTGCCAAATATTGTCCTATCCTAACAAACCATACATCAATGGAAAGCTTATTTTTTAAAAAAAGCTTATGCTTTCAGATGATGTACAAATCTCAATTTCAGAAAAATCCCTTTAAATGGATCACCCAAATATGAAGTATTTACTCTGCCTCATGTCATTACAAGCCTGAATGACTTTCTTTTTTCAGGGAAACACAAAAGAAGATACATTGTCCGTGCAATGAAAGTCAATAAAAGTCCAATGTTGTTTTGGACCCCATTGACATTCATTGTATAGCTCTAAAACATGAGAATGATGACCTAATTTTCATTTTTAGGTGAACTAACCTTTTAAGAATTAGGGAAACTTGTTTCTGCCCAACCCGATCTCACAGCAATTCATACTAATTTTACAAGGTGGCTAATTCGTACGAATTCATACGACCTATTTTACGAGTTGCCCAATTTATATGAATTTGTACGAATGACCTACTGACCCCACCCCTAAACCTAACCGTCATGTGGGTTTAGACAAATCGTACGAATTCATACGACCTATTTTACGAGTTGCCCAATTCATATGAATTTGTACGAATGACCTACTGACCCCACCCCTAAACCTAACCGTCATGTGGGTTTAGACAAATCGTACGAATTTGCCACCTTTTACTCACTCATACTGTACGAATTCGTACGAATTGGTCGTGAGATACCACAGAATAAAAAAAATATCTCACAATTCGGACTTTTTTTTGCAATTGCAAGTTTATACCTCACAATTAACACATTTTTTCTCAGAACTGTGAGTTTATATTTCGCAATACAGACTTTATAACTTGCAATTTCGAGTTTATATCTTACAATTCTGTTTAATCCTCGCAATCCCGAGTTTATACATTCTGAGTTTATCGCAATTCTTACTTTTTTTTCCTCAGAATTGTGAGATATAAACTCACAATTGCAAGAAAATTACTTTTAATTTTTTTTTCTGTGGTGGAAGCAAGCTTCCATAAAGAACAGCTTTTCTATTATGCAAAATGTATTATTCTCTTTCCTGACAGGTTTCTGTGGCTGCTTGGTCCTCATTCTGTTCTCCTCTGAGGTCAAGCTGCATCACCTGACCGAGATCATCTTCAACTTCAACGAGGTCAGCTTCGTCTACAAGACGCAAAGCGAGAGGTACGACAGATCCTTCTGGCTCATCTTCCTCGCCTTCCTCACGCATGGTCTCAACATCTTGCTCATCCGCCTTGCTGGGATCCAGTTCCCCTTTCAGGAGGCCAAAGAGTCCGACATTAGCACTGGAGCTGCGGATCTCATGTACTGACCAGCTCTTTTGTTCTACTTCTTCCCCTGCTCACGTCATCCTACCGCAGCGATTAGCACTTCTCAACTGGAGCCTTCAGTAAAGCAGCATCCGGTTTGTTTTACAGCTGAACAGTCAAGGCACATCTAAACCTCTTAAGCTATTCAGACCATGTGTGGCAGTGAACTTGGAGATGCTCGTGTGTCTGCGAGAGAGAAGGGTTCTTATCTCGCAGCGGGGAGGCGGGAGCGAGGAACTCTCTCTTTCAATCAGTCTGCTGATGGAGCATTCATTCTGTCAATCACTGAAACAATTAACGCTCACCATTTCAAACGGCTGATGAAAACACCCTGTAGTTTCCAGTCTAGCTGGGGACATTACAGTTTCCTTTCGTTGTGGATCTTTCTTTCATAGTCCAGTTGTAGCACAAAGGGATGCCACAATTGGCAATTCTACAGTGACTCCAAAAAGTATTTTGACACTTAAGCCACACTCAAATATTTATGAATGTCTTTGCATTAGATAACAAAATAATCAAGCTAAGCAGCACAAAAAGAAGTTTGTTTATACATCCACTAAAAATCAGCAAAAATGGCTCAGAAATGTGAAGTTAGCTCTGAGCAGGGTTATTGTTAACTGAAACTAAAGTTAAAACCATAAAAAAAACTTTCCATTACTTGAAATAAAATAAACAACTGAAATATTTTAAATTGAAGTAATAAAAAAGCTAAAAGTACAACCTAAGCCTAAATAAAAACCTAATAGAAATAAAAAAAAAACACAACAAAGTTACTAAAACTTTCAAATTAAAACAGAAAACATTCAAATAAAATGTAATTCAAAATATGTAACAAAAAGTATAATAGTATATCAAGGATACTAAAATAACACTGGCTCTAAGATAAGATCTAGAATCATTTTTAGAATCATTTGTTTACAGTTGCCATGGCCCATGTGTTTTGATATTTTGTTATCTAATGCAATGCCACTCGTAGATTTTATGTGTTTTTAGAGCCATTTTATAATGATATTTAAATTTCTGGTATTTGCCTACATATCTTTTAAAGAAAACATGCATTGAAATGCATAAAATAAAAAAGTCACATCAAAAAATAAATAAAATGTCTTTAGACCAATAACCATGTCTTTAGAATTTCAGATACATGTAAAATATTGGCCACATACACACTGTAAAGTTTCAGGAGTGAGAGCCGCATTTAAATCGTTCTGTGTGTGTATGGAACACGACTCACTCCCAAAACTGCGACGAATGATGAATCATGTGTGTTTGGTATTCTCTATTTTTGACAAAAGTAATATTAAAGCGACCAAAGACTCGTTATGTCCTGCTATTTTAACTGTACCACAATCTCCTGAGGCGTCATGTGTTGTTTATGTTTGTAAAGGCCCGTTCACACCAATAACTATAACCATAAAGATAACGCCTAGGAACTGATTAATTGGGATCTTGTCTGAGAGCCCAATCACCTTCTAGTGTAAAATAAACGAGCCAATGGGCATTGGCGTGCAAGATTTGCATCGCACACCCCGCCCTGCAAAGTGGCTATCTCGCACATTCAAGTTTTCTGCTGAGGAGCCGAAACACGGTGTGTCCCGGCCATTCAGTGGTGGTACAGCTATTGTGGCGACGGGACGTAACATCTCCATTCCCTCCTTCTGGGAATGAGGGTTACATTAGTAACCTAGACATTCCCTATCAGTCAGTCACATTCAATGCTACGTCAGCAGCGTGACTGTGGCTGCAGATGCCATATGCCCCAGCAGCCTCTGAAATCGTTTTAGTGGAACCGCCGTCCTGCCCTTAAACGAATTCAGGCCGCCTGAGAATGCTCATTAGTGAGATGTGCTGTCATGTTGACCGAGTCCAACTCCATACCGAGGAAAGAGATTCTCTGCACGAGGGAGAGTTTGCTCTTTTCCCAGTTGACCCCGAGCCCCAGTTGGCTGAGGTGCTGGAGCACCAGGTCCCTGTGTTCGCACAACTGCTTTTGCGTGTGGGCTAGTATGGGCCAGTTGTCGAGACGGGCTGTAAAACCCCTACTTTATATTGGCTGGAGGGACCGGCTGTATCGCATCCTTCATCAGTAGGACTGCGATCTTTGCACGCAGGACAGGTGAACTGGGTGCCCCTGATCTCGGGGGGATGCCGGGCTAACTGAATCGCATAGTGGAGTCTGATGGTCCGAATTAGCCAGCAAGACGGCCTGAAACACAAGCCAGACCTTCAGAGAGCGTGCAAGCTGGCAATAGGAGAGGGGGATGAGAGTGGCAAGGCACAGCGGCAGCGCTTTGTGGACAAAATTGCATCGCAACTGCGCACTCACCAGGGGGATCTCCACGTGTGGTGAGGCAGCGATCGTAGCTGTCAGACGGAGACAAGAAACGAGTGCATCCAGAAACACACGGGTGGAATGACATCTTTAAAAAGACTCAACGTGACCAGTGCTTGCTCATTAAAGGCACACTATGCAGCTTTCCGTTTTTGTCAAACAGCGACCCCTAGAGTTGCTCTGAAGTACTTGTATTTAAAGCCGAACTCGGCAACTCTAGCGAACTCTAATCACTTCTTCGCTGATTTTCCCTTTTGTTGTCGCATGTTTTCCCCATGAGCTCCCTCTACAGCTGTGGTGGGGCGTATATTTCACAACACAGTCGTAAAAAACTCACTTGCGGCGGCCTCCTCCCCCTCTCTACCGCTGCTCATGTGCGTTTGTTTTGTTCGGAGCAAGCCAACTGTATCGTGTGGAGCCATGTCTACCGAGGTGGGTAATCTGGTAATACATCATACATGCGTGTGTGTTTATGTCGAATTGCCGTAAAGCAATTTGTGTTTCGCGCTCGTTCTCGTTCTCGCTTTCGCTTCTCACGAGACTTCCAATTTCTATCTTGCCGGGACGGTAGTGAACAAGTTGCAAGGTTGGTTTTCCGCCTGGGAACGCTGGGGGGAGCGGGGAAAGTCACCAATATCACCACAACAGGTTGTTTAACCATCCAAATGATTTCTAGACAGTTTTATTAAGTTAAAAAAGCTACCAAGTTCTCCTTTAACGTTACTGTCGTAAATACCACTCGCGCAGAGCTGTCTCTGCACTCACGTTCTGATCCCTTCCACCCTCTATACCGGTACCTGTTCGATAGGATGGAAGCTGTAATGAGTGGAAATAAGAGACCCTTTAAGAGCTGCGCGCGCCCTGTTGAACTGTCGGCAGTCTGTATTGTATGTGCACCTCGAACACCCCATGTATGCGGGTTATTTCAGTTTGATGCTCATTCTTATCCTACTTTTGTTTATCAAGTAAAGCTGTGGACGGTAGAACGGGTGACAGACAGTTACACGAGTTCGATTGGGGAATAAAGTGCAAGTTGTGAGATGCCAATCGCCTCCGTGAGTCTGTCTGGCCTCTGTAATAACTTCATCTGTGAGCTATCCCTATTGTGTATATGTGCAGTGCCGTAAAGCAATTCGTTACATCGCGAGACCTGATATCACGCGATACTTCCTGATGCTGAGGCCGGCGGCCCGCCGGCCCAAAGTTGCAAGTGTGGTTTTTTGGCTCACAGGCGCCTGGGGTCTGCGCGACGACCACCATTCAACCCGAAAAAAAGTCATATAACTATTCCAATGACTCCAAAGCTGTTCGGTTAAGGTAAAAAAGTTACTTAGTTCACCTTTAAGGGGAAAAAGCTCTTTTTAGTGCTGAAGCGCACAGGGAATGGTCACTGCACAGCGTGCAAGACTATTGGAAGCCTGCAGTGGACACAGGAACTCTTTTAGTTCAACTGGAATGAATGCAAAGAGTCCTTTAGAATGCAATTTACCTTTAAATGCGACCACCGCTGACGCACCGTCACACCAACACTCTCTGGAGAGTATTACGATTCGTCTAGGTTAAATCGTAATAAAAGAAAACAGACATGAATCCCACGCCCAGTCGTCAGACCAAAAGATAAACCAACGAGTCCAAAATTCAAGAAAAACGATAACCGTTTTATTAAGATAAAGAAGATGAACATATAAGTAAAATTTAATATTTCCAGAGTAACATAAACCAACGGGTGTATAATCTTCAGGAAGACCCACGGCCCACAATAACAAACAAAACTGATAATAAACAAAATATCAAACTAACTTCCCTCAAAGTATTCAGCAAATTACCCTAAACAATCTACGAGCAAATCTCGCACGTCAATGTCCATTGGCTCGTTTAGTTTACACTCAAAGGTGATTGGGCTCACAGACGAGATCCCAATTTGTCGTTTTAATTCTGAGGTAAGGTCGAGCGTGACTGACTGATAGGGAGCTATATTAGCGTCCACACGAGCGGACGATATCGTTCCGTTTATTCTAAGCGTGTGCTTGCCTGTCACCTTAAATGCTCGAGCTTGTTACAGCAGGATGGATTCTGATTGGCTTTCACTGTTTTAATCGTTCATCAGTTGGATAAAATCATTCTGAAAAGTGATTCCAACGATATCAATTCTCTGTGTCGTTATCGTTTTAGCTGCGGTGTGTACTCTGTTATTCTTAAATATTGAGAACTATATCTATATCGTTATCTTTATAGTTACTGTCCTTGGTGGGAACGGGCCTTAATGATGCTATGCAGAGGACGCTCTTGGTGTGTTGCCATGTCCACTTATTATACACGTTTTTGGGCTTGTTAGGTTTGGTTAGTTATGCGATCAAGTTTATGGAAACATTACAGTGGGCAGGTGCTGGTCGCAATATTTTGATCTTGTTTTCAATATAATTTTTTTTTCTAGCAAGATCTGGCAACCTGAATGATTCAAAGTTTGTACCATTTTACTTTTTTTTTGCACTGCACTTTTTTTCCACATACAGAAGAGAGACACATCTCTGATGTGCATTTAAACATGTCATTAACAAGTAGTTATTCAGTTCGGTTGCGTACACATTGCCTAGAATCTTTGTAAATGCGGTTGTCACTACCTGCATTTTTCGGTTAATTTGGTTGTAGAATACGGTTGTCACTCCCGTAAATTACTGAACCGTGTTCAGAACAGGATTAATCACTAAAAGGTGATCTGCAGTGTGTACGTGGTCATTGCTATTGATTTATCACTTATTAGATGATCAATATGGTTTTACTGTTATCATAACTCTTCTACGTTTAACTACTAATAGGTTATTCAGTGACATTAATCTATTTGCATTTTCTTTTTCATAAATGTCTAATTCTTACTTGTGTTATTTGTGTTTATACACTCACATTGTGCAAATGTGCCACAATAATGATAACAAAATGTTTAATGGATCAGTTGTTGGTATGTAAACAATGGAATATTCTCAAATGGAATTCCTAAACTGTGTTTTTACATGATTTTAAGTCAATTAAAAATCATAATAAATAAAAAATGTAATTAAAAAACTGTACTGTACTTTTAGTTATTTGGCATACAGTATACTCATTAGTTGTGATTGTTAGGATATAGAATGAGAGGGGCCAAAAATACACACAAAAAATGCAAAAATACACAATAATGTTATGCATAGATATGCTGAATCAATTCTGAGACACTCTTTTTCATCGTTGTTATGGGAGTGCGGCTTTTCCGGTCACTATGAATCCTGTGCCTTTACTCAAAATAAAATGTTACGAACTATTCTAGTTTCAGTTTCTTTATAACATATTGCTTTGTAATTGTACTGTATAAAGAAGAATGACAGTTTTGTAAATAGTTGACATTTTATGAACACTAAATGTATTTGGGGGGGGGTTAAAGCCTCCAGATACAATACAGTGAAAGAGGAGAAAAGCAGCTCTCATCACTGAAGACATCATTTACGAGCACAGCTTTGTTACCACAGAATTCAAAGCAACAGAAAAGAAACAAAGTACTCCACCTGCTGCCAGGAAACTGTAAAATGAAAGGAGGCTTTCTGTCATGTTGTCAAGCCATGTGTCTGTCCACCTCCTGAATATAAAGTGTCAGCTATATAAGCAATGTTTTGGTGAAGTCGTTCACACTGAGGTTTGAGCTATTGTCAGAGTTTAAAGGATTCTCTCCAGCCAAGCTGTCTGGTAAAGAAGAGATAAGGTAGGCTTTTCAAACATCTGGCATTGCAGTGTCAATGAAATGCTGTACTGGCAGGAAGAACTTGTTGGTCTGTGGTTGTCTGACAGATTTAGGTTGACCCAATTTTCAAGCGAATCTGACATTTATTTACAGTGTACAGACTCAAAGGAAATATATTTAAATTAAAGCAAGACAGAATTCACAGCTCAACCTTTTGTTCAAAATAATTTTAAAAAGTTGGTAACACTTTACAATTAGGTTTCATTTGTTAAAAACAAATTATTAATAAATGCTGTAAGAATATATTGCTCATAGTTAGTCCATGTTATTAATTAATGTTACAAAATGAGACCTTATTGTAAAGTGTTACCAAAAAAGGTTTGAATGAAAAACATAAACGGAGCCGTGATTCAACCATGATTTAATTGTTTTTAATGTTTATTCTGATGTATTAGCTTATGTTTCAGAATAAGCTGAAACAAATATGGCAAGTTTTCAACATATATCTGTTTCACTTGCTTTTACATATTATTGGAATAGCAAAAACATGACCCCTCAATCTTTTCACACATCACTGCTTTATTTCCGGAACACAGTCATATTTGTCTCAGTTGGTTAACCAGAAAGCATGGTAATCATGATTCAGCATTTGCATTTTTTTTCTTTTGATAATATCTGATGCATAATCTACTGGTAGACATCCTCCAAATGCAAAATGCATGTTCCCACTAGTACTAAAATAAACTATATAGCGCTAATTTCTACAATGGATCAGCAGATGTCACTGTATGCAAAAAGCAATGATTTTGAACAGAGTATTCTTTGTGAATGTAGGTATATAAAAACAAGGAGGCAAATGTATATATATATATATATATATATATATATATATATATATATATATATATATATATATATATATATATATATATATATATATACATATACACACACACACACACACACACACACACACACACATTGTCTCCTTGCAGTTATATATGAATATTTTGGAAGCTGAAGTAACATTGTGTCAACAAATGCAAGAGTTCTGCAAAACATTACAATTTCTGCTTCCTTGTTTCAATCACCTTTGGCATGATATTTTAAATAATGTATGACAACTTCTGTATTATCCTATTATTAGTAAATTAGAATGTAACACTATTATTAGTAATGAAACACAGAAGAATTGTGAATAATTTAGATATCAAGTAGCCTACGACAAAAATTAAATTAGGTGTCAAATAGCTCAATTAGATAATTCGCCTAGAGGCAAATCATAGCATTTTCGAGTTCGAATCCCGAAACGACGAGGATTTTAAGACCTTTTTTTTTTTATTAAACGTAGCCTACTTTTGCTGTAAAAAGTAATGAAATCCCTTTTTTCTTTTTTTTTCTTTTTTCTTTTTACACAACAATACCAACATTACGTAGTGAGAAAGTTTGATTGTAACGGAATTGACGAATCTGCGCCCGATCGTCTCACAGCTGGGGTTAAGCGCAAGAACTCACCAGTTAGTTAACACGGACACCAGTTAAAACCGTAACAACACCGGCGTCTCGACCGCGCTCCCATGCACCACCCTGTACTGAAACACCTGCTATCTAATTACCACAACCTTAATAGTTCACAAACAAAAGTACTAGGGTACTACTACTAAATATAGGGAATATTATATAACCATATTAAAAGTGTACAGTAGCCTATCATTCCATTTATGCACATTAACGCGCTCACAAAGGACTGAGCGCAACGGAACTGAACAGTGTTCTCGAGAAGACGTGTTTTGTTGGTACGCCGTGTTAAAACACGATGCTCAGAGAAAAACGCCAGAACGCGTTCTGTCTGTAGACAACCGGGCGATTGTCTCCATTTAATCTTTTGTTGTGTGAACCCGGGGGAGCCGTGAGACTGACTGTTTGACCTGGAATCCCACTGTACTCGAGTCAGGAAAGTTATAGGACTCGAACTAAACGCTGATGTGATGTTCCCTGTCACCTGCAGATGAACGCTGATGTGAACGCGAGCGGTGAACTGGATGAAATCCTCCAGCAGATCGCGGAACTGGATGAATGGAGAGAAATCTTTAACTCCCGCGGGTAGGAGGATACGCACGGGCTCTCTCTCCTTCTGCTGCCCAGAGACCATCCATTAACCTGTTTTTACCTTACAGGTTGGACTTGCGACAAGGCTATGTTAAAGTAAGTCTGACGGTGTTTGTTGTTTTCTATTTCTAATAGACGACACAGGATGATTTATTCGTGGCGTGACTGGTGAATTTCGTTTCTAAGTCTATTGCGCTACAAGCGTTTCATTTTCTACAGCAAGCTAAAAGTTTACAAAATGACAAATTTGTCATCATTTATTCTTATTCCCCCCTAATGTCGTTTCAAATTGGTATGACTTGCCTTCTCTGAAACACAAAAAGAAAATGTTTTAAGATGTAGCCAATATTTCCCATTCATTAATTGATGGTGACTGAAGATGTCAAGCCTCAAAAAGAAATATCAAAACAGATTTCTCAAAGTTATAGCCTACATACATTATTCCAGTTACGGTAGGCTAATAGAACGTTCGTTCTAAGTTATTGGGTTTTAACCCCTTAATGTTCTCAAAACGTTAACACAAAAACTTGTTCATGGAAAGCTTCTTTTCTTCTTCTTTTCTTCTTTTTTTTTACATTTTGTTTGGTAACACTTTATTGTAAGGTGTCGTAGTTACTCTACATGTACTTACTCTAGTAGTAAGAACAGTAGATTATGTATAATACAAGTAACTAACCCTAAACCAAACCCTAACCGTAACTCTCTTATTAGTTCATGTAGTTAATTAATATTACAGTATTTATATGAGCACAATATAACTACGTCACTTTTTAAAATGTAACCTTTTGTTTAGAGAAATTTTCAAAGGAATGTTCCCATAATGTTTGCAAAATGATAAAAGGGAATGTTCCCTTCCCTTAACGCTTGCATAACCAAGATTTTTTTTTTTTTTTTACTGGACGTTTAGGATGTTCAGAACATTCCGAAATAACATTTTCAAAACTTAATGGGAACGTAAGCAAAACGTTTTTAGAACATTTTTGTAAGCTGGGATGGTACATTGGAATATAAATGACGTTCTACAAATGTAGCCTCTTTTCTTTGAGAGAGAAAAAAAGTAATGCATTTTGAAATGGCACAAGTGTTTGGAAATGTTTTTGGGGTGAACTATTCCTTTTAAACGGCTACACATTTAAAAATGTGTCTTAATACTTCTGTTGTGCAGTTGGTTTTTAATGCAGGCCATATCTGTGTGAATATCCCCTAAGTCTTGCAGTCGGAAATGTAACGTACCCTGTGTCAATGTCCTTCTCATGTGGTTCCGTCTGATTTTTCTATAATTGATACTGCCGACACTGTGCTCTCAGGTGGCTGCATGTCATTTCTCCCATGACATACAGTCAGCCAATCAGACGAGTGTATGCATGTGCCTGTGTGACTGCCATCCTCTCAACAAACTCAGTATCACAGACTGGAGGAGAGCTGTGTGGCTTTGGTACCACATTAACTGGAAGGCATATTGTTAATGCCATGTGTGAAATCGAATCTGCATGCAATAGTACAGTGCATGTAGAGCAGTCATGACGGATTATCAGGACCTTCTGCAAACCATCAAGAGTTTGCAGCACTCCAGACTGAGCTACATAGAGCTTCTTCAAGAGGAAGTGAAGAGAAGCCAAGATGTGAGTTCAGATCCGCTGATGGCTCATTCAGCTCAAACCTGGTGGTATCATCCTATTCCTAAAATTAGTAACTCAGTGCTTTTGGGATTTATGTTAATATTGAAGTTTTCTATGAAAAGCTGTGCTCACAGTTCAGGAAGAGGGTGAGAATATAAAGAGAAAGCAATAAGATGTATATTAATATACACTACTGGTCAAAAGTTGTAAAAAATTATTAGTATTTTTTAAAGAACTCTTTTATGCAAACAGATTTGAACAAAAATACAGTAAAAACTAAAGTATTGTAAAATATGATTACAATTTAAAAGAACAGATTTCTATTTGAATGTTTTAAAATGTAATTTATTGCTGTGATCAAAGCTGATTTTTCAGCATTATGTAAGATTTATTTTTACAACAAACGCATGCTTTTATTCAGCAAGGACACATTAAATTGATCAAAAGTATCAGTAAAGAAATTTATTTGTTACAAAAGTGATTTGTACTCAAAAAGCTGTTTTTTTTCAACTTTCTATTTATGAAAGAAAACATACATCACCGTTTCCACAAATATATAAGGCAGCACAACTGTTTTCAACATTGCTGTTCATGAAACATTTCTGATTATTATCAAATCATCATATTGGAATGATTTCTGAAGGATCATGTGACACTGAAGACTGGAGTGATGATGCTGAAAACACAGCTTTGATCACAGCAATAAGTTACATTTTTAAAACATATTCAAATAGAAAACTACTCTTTTAAATTGTAATAATATTTTACAATTTTATAGTTTTACTGTATTTTTGATCAAATAAATG
Source organism: Scardinius erythrophthalmus (assembly GCF_964197995.2). NCBI lineage: Eukaryota > Metazoa > Chordata > Actinopteri > Cypriniformes > Leuciscidae > Scardinius > Scardinius erythrophthalmus. Next base: position 32,432,157 of record NC_138227.1, on the reverse strand, counting down.
CAGCTTTGGTGAGCATATACTTCTTTAAAAATCTTAATTATTACAATTTTTTGGAATGCTTCGAAGGTACAATTTTCTGTAACAACTGCAGATTTTCACTTTTTATATATATTGTATTATAATTTTGTAATCATGTTTCTTCACTAGACTTGTTTTTGCTAAGCGCAGTGTTCTGCTAAATGTTCACGCTCTTCATCACGTGTACAGAGACCTAGTGAGAAGATCAAAGCTGATGAGGACAGTGACGATTCATCCAGACCTGCCACCTCAGCCCATCACGTCAGTGCACCAAACAACCTGTTCACAGTGCCGTACTCCATACCTCAAACCCTCGCAGTGTCTCCAAGTCTGGGTGGGCAACCAGTGTCACCAGAGCTGGCAGTGGTGAGTTGTGGAACATGACCCTGTCACTTGACCCTCGCTCTCTTGCCTCCCATGTGTCTCACAACAGACTTGTGCTGTGTGTGTATGTGTGCATGCACCGAAGACAAAAGACGGGATATAGACTCATGACTTATTTATAAGGACTTCAAGCAATAGATCAGGTTATTGTGGGCGTTTTAGAATAAACATTCACCACTGGTCTGGAGTTTGGAGTAATTAAGATTTTTGTATGTTTTTGAAAGATGTCTCAAATGTTCATCATATTAATATATTAGAATGATTTCTGAAGGATCATGTGACACTGAAGACTGGAGTAATGATGCTGAAAATTCAGCTTTGATCACAGGAATAAATTTACATTTTGAATGTATTGAAAATGAAAACTGTTCTTTTAAATTGTAAAAATATTTCACATTATTAATGTTTTTACTGTATTTTTGATAAAAGAAACGCAGCCTAATTAGTATAAGACAATTTAAAAATCTTTATTATTCCAAAAGTTTGACCGGTAGTGTAGTAACTACTGCTTATTCCGCTTTGGTAGATTTACCGAACATGGGTGAAACTTGGGGCTGGGCTATTTTTAATTTGGCCAGTAAGTACCCTACAACCTTTAAATATATTGAATATTTTCTTCACCTTTTCTTCAAAAATCCATAAAATATAAAAAAAATGTTGATTGTAAGATATTTAAATTAAATCATTATATTACAAAACGCATTTCAATAGCTGAATCTGCGTGTTGATTTTTGGGAGTTGTGTTAGCATTCCTCCTTTGGCTCAATATATAAGATTTTACTATCAGTTATATAAGGGTTTAAATGGCTTATATTACTGAACTTCTTCAGCAGAATACATCCTAGACTCTAGAGCAGGGGTCGGCAAGTAAGTTTGGCATCCGGCCAAAAAAAAAAAAATTGCCACTAGATGGCGGCCCAGAACACAGTCAAAGGATAATTTAAGAAATGAATTGATGAAAAATGCAACTAGAATTGCCTGTGACAGACTGTTACAGTGTCTTTTGTAACTGGTAGTGAGCTGTTACTCTGTGTTAAATCCTGTAGTAGGACTATGAAGGTAAAAAAAAAGTGGCAAAACTCGAGAGCATGTAGATGTGAATTTGAGAACTTGTACAAAATCTATTTGTACTTGTATGCTAAAATTTACACTCACAGCTCCAATGTGAAAACCTGTCAAATAAAAATCTGTTGAATGTTGAAATTTGCACTCGCAGACAATAGTCACAAACCTGTATTCTGAATTTGAAGCTGCAGACAAGTAGTCACAAATGTGTAAAATGCCATTCACAGAAATACAATGACAGACACAAACTTGTAATATATATTTGCATTTAATCTTACATTCCACATTCGCAGTACAACCTCAATTAGGCACTTGCAACTTCTCAAATCTGTCACTGCAATTTCAAATTTCTCGCCTTGACTTTTTGCTACTCTTTTCGTGATATATTAGATGTAAAACTAACTTGTGCACTGTGAGTGTAAATGTTCGCGTACAAGTTCTCAAATTCACATCTACGTGCTCTCGAGTTTTGCTACTCTTTTACCTTCATATAGGACAGCCATTAACAAAAAGCCACATTTGTGTGGCGGTGTCAGGGTTTTACACTGGATAAATTAATAAAGCAGTAGTGACTAGGGATGAGTCATGATTTTCAAATATTCGATTAGTTGATTTAATTATATAATATCGAATAGGTTGTGCAATTATTGTCTAAAGAAATCCCCATGTTTTCGGACGGTGCTGATGCGACGCGTTCATGTAACCAGAGGGTGACGCTGCCAATTACGCACCTAAAAGCTGTCACAAAGAACTGGCAAAAGTAATGATTATGAATGTTTCAAATATGGCAAGGAGACATTTTAATTGTTTATTAATAAACTAGTGTTTTCTGTGTCAGTGTCGGCTTCAATAGTGACCGGCCACAGTAGTGAACTCGTCTATAGAGAGAAATGCACATACGGATTACATAAGACATGTGATGTCATGGCATGTTTGAGTCACGCTCTTAACAAGCTATTTTTTATTTCCTCTTTCCATATTGTGAATAATAAATGTGTATCATTTTAATTTGCGTACACAATGGAGCCTAACTTATTGTTATAATTATTTGACGTAGCCTACTTTTACACTTAGAATTATTCCTTGGCACCCTCACGTACTAAACTGCATTTAAAAAAAAAAACATTATTATTGTTTGCGTGCTGGAGGTACGCTACTACATCGTATGCAGAGTGATGTTAACATTCAAGCTAGCTGATGAGAGAAAATGGTACTATCAAAGAGTCTAAAGAGGAAAGTTGACAGTGAAAATAGGGCATACAAAATAGAATGGAAAGACAACTATGCATTCATCCTACCTAGTTTAGTGAATGCAAAGCTGGTGTGTCTTATCTGCAACAAAGTTGTCGCTGTTTGCAAAGAATATAGTAGACATATCCTGATGGTTATTTTAGAGGTGTGTCTAGCGATCCACAGATTTTTTTTTTTATTATTTAAAATTAAAACACTGCTTCAAAAACGTTCTCATACTTTTATTTTGAAGGCAAAATCACTAAAGACGAAGTGATTGTGAGTAACTGTTGCAGATAGATAGACAGATCTATTTCAGAATCAGCCGCTATCAAAATAATCTGGCTGCTGGCGTGGGCCAGATATTATTGCTGGCCGGCCAGTTTTGGCTGTTGCCGACCCCTGCTTTAGAGTCTAGAGTCTAGACCATTAAGATCTTCACAGAGTTTAAAGGTGCAGTAAGCGATTTCTGAGAAACACTGTTCATATTTGAAATCAACCCAAACTAACATTCAGCCTCTAAAATGCATGAACATGAAATGCAAGAGTGGTTGACTCTTTATCATAGTTCAAGTGAAGCAAAACAATGCTTTGTGAAAAATAAATCAGCAGCAGCACAGCAGCTCCAGACAAACAATGACACTCAAAACGGTCCTGTTACTATAGCTAACATTAGGCTACAACAAAAGCATATCTTGGTTCTGTGAAACAGAAAAACCAATGTTACTCGTGTATAGAGCAGAAACAAAGCAACCTCAGCGTCCGTGTTCAGGCCTTCCTGCTTAGGTGTCTCCAGCGTTGGGGAGCTTTTCTAATATCAACGCGGGTCCTAAAGATGTTGCCTGATCATAACTTCATAACTCAAGACTGATGCAGAGGCAATTGTCATAAAATTTTGCGTCTTTGCCTTGGAAAGACGACTTCTCGTGACAGTTTTAATTTTGTTCTGGAGGCTGAAATCGCACTCTGCTGCCATATTGGAGACCGAAATTACTGGAACCACTTCAGCCAAAATTTTGGGGAAGTGATCAGAAGTTTGCAGGACTAACTCACGATCCTGCACGCACTCGCTTCACCGAGAGGAAATCGTGCAGCATGTGCTCCTTCTGCACCAGTGGCGCAATTGCACCCCTTTGCGTCCCGTAGTGGTCACAGACGTGCTCCAAAGCATCCAGCCCAAAGCTCTTCAATGCGCTGTCAGCGCCTGGATATCAAAATGCATTGAGTACAGTGCTCTGAGACCCACATGCTCAAAAAGGAATCTTTTTCTGATAGATTTGGTGAGCTCCACGATCGACTCTGTGCGCAAAACTGAAAAGTTCTGCCTTTGTCAGCGTAATGCCACAGAACAGAATGCCTTGTTGAATTCTGTCTCACCTGGCCCATTCATCAAGTCCTCTAGGCTAGCAAGGGTCATGTTCAAAACAGGTTAGTTGTGTAAGATGTTGTTAACATCATCTTTTTGGAACGTAAGATTCATCCGGTTCATCAGACAACAGGTGAGTTAGGGCAGGGAATGTGTATGTTTGGATGCACTTTCTAATACTTCTATCTACTGGGCAGTTTCTTGCATTTTCCTCCTCCTTCAACTCCAGTACCAGAGAAACCCGGTTGGCATGTATGCCCTTAACTGCCCTCTCCAATGACAGCCAGCATGTAGCCGATGGTTGTTTTAGGCTCAACATGTCGTGTTCCTCCATTTTGTTTAGGTGTTTAATCGGTTTGTTCGAATTGGGAAATTCTTGTAATACATTTATACATGTATGTCAGTAATAGTGGTGACATATGCATCCATTTCACGCACACCTCTGAAGGCATCACCGACAGCCAGATTGCGCACCACAGTGAAGATTTATGAGGTAGGGACAGTCATTCTGACGAAGATGTTGCGCAACTCAGGCCTTTCGACCCAGCATCACATTCGCTCCATCACTTCCCAGTCCACTACCCGATCCATAGCTACACCACGGCCTGACAACACATCTTTTATTTTTGTTGTGATGCATTCTGGAGTGCCAGAGGGTATTACATGATTTCCAATGAACACAGTTTCAAGCTCTCTCTCTGCTGAAGTGCCAGGTACAGTATGTGATCAGCATTTTCTCAACTGTGATATTAGTTGTTTCAACTATTATCCTGAAGTATCTGCTGTTGGCGATGTGATCATCCACAGTGCTATTTATGGTCATTGCTATAGCCTTCTCCATCTGACTGACAGTGTTGTGGTGGGTGTACGTGTGTGCACTGTTCAGGTTTGGACACCCAGCAGACTGTAAGAGGTGTATTAGGTTAGGATATAGGTGGTTGGGGTGTTTGTATTTGCCATATACAACACAACCTTAAACTGTGTTTGTAATGCCTTGTTACAGGCAGCCTGGGATTTTTCGATGTGCTTGACCATTGCCACGCTCTGGTTGACCACCCGTGAAGCTTTGATGTGGTTATGGCTTCCTTTGTGATCATTCAAAGCTGATTTCTGCATCCTCGTGCACCATCGGACAAATCCGTTACTCATGTTAGTTTTTCTACAGATGTCGCAGAACATATTGCCACCTTCCCTCCTCAGCCACGTGAACTCCTACTCCCTCCCGACCTCCTTGCTGCCGCTTGGTTGCTCCGTAACAGCTGTCGGTGTCTGATAAATGTTGTCTCTTTATCCTTCATCCTCCACTGCATCAGTTCCTCTTTTTTCACCTTCATTAACAATATCACAACTATTTGGCCATTTGAAGAAACTTCTCACACTCAGCTGCTGAGATATTTTTGCAACTGTACTGTATGCAGCGGTGACAAAGATGAGACAATACAAGATCATTGTTAAGTTAAATCTGAAATTGAAGGAAAGAGGGAGAAATAAATATTCATCATTGTTTAATTAAAAGAATTGAGATCAAAATGGGTGCAGCCTATTGGCTGTGAGCACAGTGTTGCTGGAACAACCAGGGAAGCTGATTGGCCATTGAAACTCCACATGGTACAAAGGACCAGGTGTGTGTGATTGTCAGCATGCTGAGATCTTTGAGCAGTGGATATTCTTCTCCTACCTAAACTGGTGGATTTTGGAGATTACACAATCAAATGAGAAAGATTGGTAAATCAGCATCGAGTCAATTGAGTTGTTCAAAGACTACTGGGAAAAGCCAAATGTATTCATCAACTTGGAGTGCTACTGGTAGGACAAATATTCATTGTGTTTGAAAGTTGTTTGATGCTAGCATTCAGCATCTAGCATGCTAACTGAACATGTGCACTAGGTGTATTGGATTTTACATTGTTGTTGCTGTTTACAAGCTGCTATATAAACCGCAAATAGTTTAACAATATTGTACTTTTAATATCTCTGAATGTACATTTATTTATACTCTGTGTAGTGACTCATATATTTATATGTCTTTCTATATAGGTTATTAAGCTAAGCATCTGAGATATTCATTGAAACAAGAAGATCAAGTCATTGTGGAAAGATTTTCAATAAATTGATTTGATGAAGAAGAATTCAATGCTTTGAGTTATTCCATGCACCCTCCTCTTAAAGTTGATTGAAGCCTTTTTCAAGTTTGGGCAGACATTAAGGCAAAGAAACCCTGAGAACTTGACACTTAATAACCAACGCTTGTGGATAAGAAGATTAAAGGCTTCTGAAGGTCCAAATAATAAAGCTGGTGCAAAACAAGAATCAACATTGTCAAAACAAGTCATCAGAGAATTGAGTTGTTTAAGAAGACGTATCATTGAGACTTGAAGATAAAGATGGCAGAAGAAGCTTTGGGGAAAACGGTGGATCAACTTAAAAGAGAGAGAACCACTGCAAAGATGTGTTTCACAAGGCAAGCCAACTTTCTCATTCGAGAGTCAAGTCAAATGATTGAATCTGAACTTCGGAAGGAATTCCAGAAACTCTCTTCTAGTGCAAGAGCACTTTTTGATGCGAATGATGACTACACCATGGGGTTGCTGGCAGAGCTGGAAGTTAAAGCAAAGAGTGATGAGAAAGTAGAACTTGAAATGCAGCAGACAACAGATGTTGAGAAGACTGTTAATGATTGTGAGACAAAGCTCGAAGAGGTGCGGAGAATGGTCCAATTTAACTTATGGCAGAGGTACGGCCAAGAGGAATTGACTGTTGTAGTCCATGAAGCTGAGAAAGCTTGTAATCACTGTGCTTCAATACCTGTTGCTGGTGTCAATTGTGAAGGATATGAAGTTCAACTAATTCACTTGGAGAGGCTCTTGAGTAGAGCAGTTAAAACTCTATCCAGCTGGGAGCGATGGATTCCTACAGGAGAGAAGAAGGACTTTGAGGGAAGAGTAAAGCAGTTAAAAGTAGAAAATAATGCACTTGTTTCAAGAAACAGTGAGTTTATTACTGCACGTAATGCTGAAAGAAGTTCTCAATTTGCAAGCTCTATAGACCCAAACACAGTTCCCCAAACTATGCCGATGACACCAGTTGTGAGAATAAAACCAACTAGTTTGCCTAGATTTAATGGAATCAAGAGAGATTTCTTCCGCTGGAAGAAGGATTGGGAAAGTTTGCAGAAACAAGGTGAACCAACTGGATCGGTAGAGGTCAAGAAAATCCAGCTCCTGGACAGTTTGGATGACAGAATTGTCAAGGACTTAAGGCTGTCAAGTTATAGCACTACTGAGGATGTGTTTAGAGTGCTGGAAAATCGATTTGGCAACAAGGTAACAATTGCCATGGAAATTATTGAAGAACTGGAAAGAATTCCTGGTGTGAAGGGCAATCAACCCAGAAAAGTGATAGACTTGATCCAGACTGTTGAAAAAGCTCTATCTGACCTGACAGATCTTGGGAACATTGGTGCAATTAAGAACCCTCTCGTAATCAAGTCTATTGAGAGTAAACTCCCTGAGTTTGTAAAAAGGGACTGGCTTTTCTTCATGATTGACTCTGACAATGGTGTGACTCCAGAGAATCACTTTGACCTCCTGTTGAAGTTTTTGAGGAAACAGGAAAATGTTCTTGAAAAACTCGAACAGCTCAGAATCACCGACAAGGTAGATAGATCTGAAAATAGATTTGAGAGGAAGCATGCATCTACTAGAACCACAAAGAGAGATTTTGACGTTGGGTGTGCTGTGTGTGGAGCTGTGAATCATAAGGACAAGATTTTCTTCTGTAAGAAGTTTAAGGAGCTAAAGCTAGCTGAAAAGAAAGCTGCTCTGAGGAAGATTGGAGCATGCAAGAAGTGCCTTGGATGTCATGAAGGTAACACCGACTGTAGAGACACATTCTTGTGTAAAAATAGAGACTGCAGAAGAGAAAATGTCCCAGATCATCATTATTTTCTCTGTCCAAGAAGAGAATTCACGAGTGGGAGTGAGAAAAGGTTTGGAAAGGACAGTAGGAAGATAAATGTGCTAACAGCAGAGCAAGAGGAACTTCTAGCTGAACTTTCCCCAGAGCTTGCTGAGAGGTGCAGAAATGCCTTCACCAACAAAACTGCAACAGTGACTTGCACTGGAAAAGCCAGAGTTGGACTTCTAAAGGAAAGTGGGGTACAAGAACTACCTGTCATTATGATGCTCATGGAAGTAACAGCCAATGCAGGGCAGAAGATTGGAACTTTGGTAGATCTTGCATCAGATACCAACTATATTACCCACAAGGCTGCAGAACGTTTGAGGTTAAGGAGCGAAGATGTCACACTGATAGTGCATGGAGTTGCTGGAATGGCCATCAAGGTGAAAACCAAGCGATATCTTCTTCGAGTCAGAGTCAAGACTGATGAGGACAAAGAAAGAGCACATGAGCTTCTCTGTTACGGCTTGGAGGAAATTGCTAAAGTGCATAAAGTCATCGAACCTAAGCAATTGCAGAGATTCTTCCCAGAAGTCAAGCTTGAAGAGTTGGTAAGACCTAAAGAGATTGAACTTCTGATTAGCCATCGAGAAGGGAGATTAGCCCCACAAAGAGTGAAGGTTGTGGGGGATCTTGTCTTATGGGACAGTCCTTTGGGAAAGACAGTAGGCGGAGCTCATCCAGACTTATTTGAGGAAATTAACATAGCTGCATATGAGTCCAAAACGCATTTCGCTCGCTCAATGAGAACAGCTGCAACAAAATATGAAGAGAAAGTGGGAGGACCTGAAATGCAAGTGATGTCTAAGTCAGTCCAGATACTTCAAGAAACCAGAGCTGAGACAAACATTGCTGTTACCAACCGTGAGTTCTTGGAATGGTGGAAGTGGGACAGCATTGGGGCAGCTTGTGAACCAATGTGTGGATCTTGTCGCTGTGGAAATTGTCAGCCAGGTGGTAAGGAGATGACATTGGCAGAGGAAAGAGAACTCGAGGTTATAAAAGAGTGTCTTTCCTACCTAGAAAGTGATGATCACAGCAAGTCTCCTCATTGGCATGCAAAATATCCCTGGACTGAAGATCCAGCTTCCCTTCCTAATAATAGAGGGGGAGTAGAGGCAACATTCCTGAGAACAGAAAGACAGCTCAAGAGGGAACCAGAGTGGCAAGTCGCTTATGCAGCTCAAATTAATGAAATGGTGGAGCGCGGAGCAGCAATCAAGCTCACTGAAGATATGATTACTTCCTGGAATGGACCTGTATGGTATGTGAGTCATCTGATTGCACCAAATCCTCACTCAGTTACGACTCCAGTGCGCTTGGTATGGAACAGCAGTCAAAAATTTAAAGGAGTGAGTATAAATGATCTTCTTCTGAAAGGCCCAGATTTTCTTAATCCAATCAGAGCTGTCCTCCTAAGGTTTAGGAGAGGAGTTTATGCTGTCCTAGGAGATATCCGGAAGATGTACAACTCTGTATGGCTGGAGGAGAGAGAAATGCATCTACATAGGTTTCTGTGGAGAGGTGATCAGAGTAAGGAGATAGAAGAGTATGCAATCACCAGAGTTAACATCGGTGACCGACCAGCAGGGTGCATTGCGCAGTTAGCCATGCGTGAAACTGCAAAACTGGCAAAGTTCTCTCATCTGCATGAAGAGCGCAAAGTCATCGAAGAGGATAGTTATGTAGATGATATTCTAACTTCCCACAATGATCAGGAAAAGCTGGACAAAGTAACCGAAGGCGTCGAGGAGATTCTAAGAGCTGGAGGGTTTTTCTTGAAGCACTGGGTTCGGTCAGGACAAAGTTGGAAGCCTGGTGATGGTGAGTCAGAATCAACAGCAGAAAACAGAATCCTAAAACTTCCAAACCAGTTGAGGGATAAAGACAACAAGGCCCTTGGAGTTGGGTATCTGGCAGAAGAAGATAAACTTTACATCATGACATCAATTAACTTCTCCAAGCGAAAAAAGAAAATGAGAATGGGACAAAACCTCCTTAGAGAGGAGGTCAGGGCCAAAACCCCTAATCCTCTGACTAGAAGAGAGCTGCTCAGTCAGGTGGCTGGACTGTATGATCCTATTGGCCTGGTCACACCGGTAAAGCAGAAAGAGGCCATCCTTGTACGAAGGGCATTTCAGGAGGTAGGACGTGGGAATTTGACCAAAGATACATGGGATACACCATTGTCAGAAAACCTCAGAGAAGAAGCCATTCAAATGTTTGAAGAGTATGTTCAGCTAAGCAAGATAACGTTTCCCAGAGGCTTAACACCTGGAGGCTGGAAAGGCAAACCGTTGGGAATAACCTTCTCTGATGGAAGCGATAAGACCTATGGAGCTGTAATATACTTTAGGTGGGAAACAGACCAAGGAATTGAGGTGAGGCTAGTTGAATCCAAGGCCAAATTGACTCCTTTGGATCAAAAAGGGGAAGCAGTCAAGGCTGAAATGTGTGGTGCAGTTTATGCAGCCAGACTGAGAAGGTATATTGAAAAACATTTTCAAGTGGAGATTGACCGATGGTTCCATCTGGTGGACAGCCAAACAGTTTTGGGAGCTATTCAGCGGGCTAGCTATGGCTACCAGTCCTTCTTTGCCAACAGAATTGGAGAGATCCAGAGAACTACGCTTGTTAAGGATTGGTGGTGGATCCCAAGCGAATTGAACATTGCGGACATTATAACAAGGGGAGGTAGTCCAGAAGGCCTAAACCAAGATTCTACATGGCAGAAAGGTTCTGTGTTCTTGAAGTGGCCAGTAGAGGATTGGCCAATTAAGTCAGCTGCTGAGGTTGCAACTGCTGCAAGAGAAGCTATTAACAAACTGCAGAGAAAGGCATTCTCTGCAGTACTAACCAGAAGTCTGGCCAAAAAAGAGCAAAACTCAGACCTCCTGAAGAAAACTAAAGTGAGAGTTAATGAGGATGGAGAGAAGGGTAATATCCTCATTGCAGATCCAGGCACTTCTGCAAATCAAAAGGAAAAGCATATGATTGTTCCATCAGGAAGGATGTCTGACGGCACAGTAGCAAGCAAGTTACTTGATGTTGAAAAATTCAGCAAATTGTCCAGACTGGTCAGAGTTACTGCTTGGGTGCGTCGAGCTGTCAAGAAGTGGCTGAAGATAAGAACTAAGACCTCGGGTTCATCAAAGTGGGAGGTAAAGTCTTTGGAAGGAAGAGTCAATGAAGCAATCCTGACAGTAGGTGAACAGGAGGATGCTCTTGAAGATCTCTTTCTAGCAGCCCAAGAGAATGTGGTCTTTCCTGATACTACCCTTAGTAGGTTGGCAGTGTACAAGGATGGAAATTCTGGACTGATTTTGTGGAGGAAGAATTCAGATCTTCAATGAGAACAAAACTGCTGTTCCTATTTTACCATATAATGCATATGTGTCTACACTTTTGGCTCAGGAAGCTCATCAAGTAAACCATGAAGGAGTGGCTGGAACTTTGTTGAGAATGAGAAGGAAAGCCTGGGTTGTAAAAGGCCGCAGACTAGCTAAGAAATCTGTAGACTACTGTGTGACCTGCAGAAAGGCAAGGTCAAAGCAATGCCAACAGATTATGGGAGACCTTCCACCAGAGCGGTCTGAACCAGCTGCGCCATTTGAGTTCACAACCCTGGATTTGTTTGGACCATATCTGGTAAAAGATGAGGTAAAGAAAAGGGTGGGGCTCAAAGTTTGGGGAGTTGTCTTCTGTTGTATGGCATCAAGAGCTATCCATACTGATGTTGTCAGTGACCAATCAACAGAAGGATTTTTGATGGCATACCAAAGGTTTACAGCTTTAAGGGGACATCCCCGGAAACTGTGGTCAGACTCGGGATCAAATTTCATAGGGGCCAAGCCTGTTCTTGAAGATCTTCATAAGTTCCTAGAGCGACAATACGGGGTAAAATTAGAGATTGAGGCAGCCAAGAATGGTACAGAGTGGTCTTGGAAAATTCATCCGGCAGATTCCCCTCACAGAAATGGAGCAGCAGAAGCAGCTGTCCGTCTGGTGAAGCGAGCCCTCCAGAATCTAGGCTGTAATGGTGGTATGTCATGGGGAGAATTTCAAACTTTTCTTTACACTGCAACCAATTTGGTCAATGAAAGACCTATTGATGCCAGGACACAAAGTCGGGAAGACTGCGTGGAGTACATAAGTCCAAACTCTCTTCTCCTGGGACGTACTGGAAAAAGAGGGGATCAAGGAAGGTTTGAGTATGAAGGCTATCCATACAAAAGACTAAGGATCATCCAGGAAGAAGTCAACAAGTTCTGGAGAAGTTGGTGTCAGCTCGCAGGACCGAACCTCTTTGTAAGAAACAAGTGGCATACTAAAGAACGGAATATTGCTGTGGGAGATGTGGTATGGATGGCTGACCAGAATGCTCTAAGAGGTCAGTACAAGATGGCCAGAGTCGTCAGTATAAATGCAGACAAGAAAGGAACCGTAAGAGATGTAATGGTCAGAGTATTCCCCAGCTATCCTGTCTCGATTGTTAAACCAAACCAAGCAGAAACAGCCAAGAATGTCAAACCAGCAAAGAAGCTTGTTGATAAGATCCCAGCTACGATTCTGCATAGGGATGTGAGACGCTTGGTGGTTCTAATTCCCATTGAAGAACAGTAAAAGAAATTTCAGGCGAGAAGTGTGTGACCTCCTTGGGTCAGTTGACCAGGAGCTCAAGTGGGAGGTGTTAAGTTAAATCTGAAATTGAAGGAAAGAGGGAGAAATAAATATTCATCATTGTTTAATTAAAAGAATTGAGATCAAAATGGGTGCAGCCTATTGGCTGTGAGCACAGTGTTGCTGGAACAACCAGGGAAGCTGATTGGCCATTGAAACTCCACATGGTACAAAGGACCAGGTGTGTGTGATTGTCAGCATGCTGAGATCTTTGAGCAGTGGATATTCTTCTCCTACCTAAACTGGTGGATTTTGGAGATTACACAATCAAATGAGAAAGATTGGTAAATCAGCATCGAGTCAATTGAGTTGTTCAAAGACTACTGGGAAAAGCCAAATGTATTCATCAACTTGGAGTGCTACTGGTAGGACAAATATTCATTGTGTTTGAAAGTTGTTTGATGCTAGCATTCAGCATCTAGCATGCTAACTGAACATGTGCACTAGGTGTATTTGATTTTACATTGTTGTTGCTGTTTACAAGCTGCTATATAAACCGCAAATAGTTTAACAATATTGTACTTTTAATATCTCTGAATGTACATTTATTTATACTCTGTGTAGTGACTCATATATTTATATGTCTTTCTATATAGGTTATTAAGCTAAGCATCTGAGATATTCATTGAAACAAGAAGATCAAGTCATTGTGGAAAGATTTTCAATAAATTGATTTGATGAAGAAGAATTCAATGCTTTGAGTTATTCCATGCACCCTCCTCTTAAAGTTGATTGAAGCCTTTTTCAAGTTTGGGCAGACATTAAGGCACACACACATTTTGCCAATGAATATGCACAATTGTCATCAACTGGACAGAAGTGGGAATTAGTTACAAACTACAATAGATTGCCCTCAACGTAATCTATCAAAATGATGGATGTCCTTTTTTTCCATCACTGCTTAAAAAATTTGTCAATAACGAAAAATATTTGGTTAAGGAACCTTCTGGCTCGCTGAAAAGGGAATGAGACTGTGTCAGCTGCTGACACTATGGGGATGTTCCTCATGGGACCCGGTGTCTGAGACACGCTATTCAATGGCAGATGCAGTGTGATGACATTGCAAGGTGCAGCCCAGAGTATAAGAAGGGAACCTGTGAACACATCATCAAATTCGCATCATCTAAAGGAAAACGCGCGGGCATCCCTGAAGCATGGTAGCGTGACGCAGTGTCTCGTTCCCTTCTCAAGGAACCGGGGTTACATGCGTAACCCTAGACATATTTCCTTTCAAGGGTACAAGACGCTGCGTCAGCTGCTGATGCTATGGGGACGCCATACCACAAGCATGCTTACCAATACCTGCTTGTACTTCTCAAACTAACAACCTAAGCAGTAAGCTCGGAGACCTAAGCCATTAAAGTGTCAATTAGGGCTGTAATCAACCAAAGAAAATCTTGGTCGACTAAAGTCCTGAAATTTTCGACTAAAAATCTACTAAAAATGACGTTAGGGGAAAAAAAGAACGTTACATTAATTAGCTGCGCAGTGTGCGCAGTACTCGGTAGCCTTGTTGTCCACCTAAATGAATTATAAATAAACATAAAAAACTAGTAGGCTATTTGCAGTATATTAAATGTTTTTGACCTAATTATTTTGCACTGAAATGAGTCTGACACACGAGTCTGTCGGCTCTGCAGCGTTGCATCACGTGCATCTGCGCGCAATATCATATGATTTCCGAAAATAGTACTATGTTGTCAACTAGTGATATCATCATCACAAGAACTTTTGAGGAATATGCAACATAATTTAGACAATTGTTTTTGTCAAATGTATTATAATAACTGACAGACACTATCATTTCATTGCAGCTCGCACAGAGCGAGGCTGAACATAGGAGCTCAGCTTCACGGCTGAGACATGAATAGACTATTAACTTAAAGCTTTTACTCTTAAACACAAAAGGCACGTCCACTATAATAAAAAAAGAATGTTTATTAAACAAACCAGATCAAGTAATAATATTCAGCAAACCAGCCTACTTTCTTCAATCTGTCTCTCTTCTCCAGTGGGTTGGGCTAATCCAAAAGAAGTGAAAACAAGGGGGGTGTTCTGAAGACAGACTGTTACCTGTGAAACAGGGGTGCTCTGAAAACACCCCCATTAGTAATTAGTGCTTTCCACATGATGAAATGAACGCGGCAAAACCATAGACTGTAAAAAAAAATAGGTAAAAACTGATGAAATGAAAGCGGCAAAACTAATGAAATTAATGCGGCAAAAAATCGACCAATCAGAATTTTGGTAGAGCAAGAACGTATCGACCAAATAATCGACTAATCGACTGGGAGATTACAGCCCTAGTGTCAATGGGCGAGCAGTACCCTTGCAACATATTGCTCCGAAACAGTGTTAAGAAGGTCCTGAAGCTTCTATGCTCAAAAAAGGAATCTAAACGAGTCCGAGCCATGCTCCAGAAGAGTCTAGACTCCAGAGAGCTGAGCTACCAGTAAATAGACGAGGCCACAGCTAAGCCCATGACCCACATCTTACAATATGGGCAATGAGATGGAGCATAACCTCACTTAATGTCCAAACCTGAAGGAGGTGAAAAGGGGGCGAGCTTGGGCCTTGCCCAACTCAATAATTTTCCTTTTTTTCCACAGCACCCAGATCTTTGTGTGTGGCTTCTCTATTACTGTTTCTCTTCGCTCCCAGTTCCTCAGAAGGAAAGCTACCTTTAGCCACACTCGCCTTTGCTCTTCTCCCCCGGAACTCATTCCTTGAAAGAGCACAGACAATATAAGAGAATGAAAAAATATGTGTGTGGCTTTCTCCCATCACATCGCCTCTCCTCGTAGCCACACTTGCCTTCTGATCTTCTCTCCAGGAACTTGATCCTGGGCAGGGCGTAGATGATTTTGGAGGGGCCTGAACCCGGCGAGGGATATACTTCCCAAAGTATATCCAAACAGTGCCAAACAGTCCCGAGGGCCAGACAGGCATCAAGGAGGACTGCTTTATCTGATTCCTTGATCCCTGAAAAAAATTAAACCACAGATGCCTCTCCATCACCAACATAGCAACCATGGCTCAGCCAGTAGAGCAGTCCACTTGCTTAGTGGCACAGAGAGCTAGAATGGCGTGTTTGTACACGTGCCTCAAACACTGTGTTCCGCGAGGGCGCGTCCCCATAGCGTCTGGGAACAAAAGGGAACATTGCCATTACATTAAGACTTGTATCTTAAGACCAACTAACTGTGTTGGGTAATCAGTCTTACTTTTTGGTATCAAATTAGACTAATCTACGTTTTTATGTTACTGACTCATTAACAGTCTTAAAGAAAAAAAAAAGGACTAACTTGTAAGACTAGTCTAAGCTGTTTATGCAAAGCACTTTGGCCAACATGTGCTGTTTTTAAATATGCTATAGAAATAAATGTAATTATGATTTTTATCTAAATAAGGCCTAAGTAAATAACTAAATGTACTACGTTTTAAAACATTTTTATTATAATTTTGACATTTGATTTTGCTTTATCACTCATACAGAGTTTAAGAAGTATTTTATTTGGGAACACCTTCCATATATTCAACTACGAGTGGAAGAAATCATTCTTCAATTTTCGTGAGCCTTTCTCTGATACGTCATATGCTCTGGAGACTGAGAGGGTGAGTATGAGATTGAACTTTATCTGTCATTTATCTGTTATTGTCATAGTTTTGGCTATAAACCACTGGAAACTGGTAGGATATTGTTTTAAAACATTCAGATTTGAAAATTCATATTAAATTACTTGATGAAGACACAAATGTTCACCTTTCTCATTAAGTGTGTTAGTGAGGGGAAAGTGTATACCTAGAAAAAATTGGCAAATGGAAAACATTATGAAACAAAATTGGACGACGACTTATAATGAAAATGGTAAAAGGAATGTTTGGAGATAAATTTTCAATGATATACATTTGCAATAATTTAGTACAGGGCTCCGTAATAAAAAACATTATACATACTATTTATGATAATGTGTCAAAAATCCACTTTAAAATAGATCACAGACCAGGAATCAGTGTACAATGTGTTAACATTGTAAAAAAGAAGTAAACATTCTTATTACGGAAATAATATACTTTAAAAGAATATGAAATAAAATTAAATCTTCATACACTTAATTGCATGCTATTTACAATTCAATAAATTTAATAAATAGTTAAAATTAAATAAATAGTTTAAATTTATATTAAACGCAGTTTGAACTTAAGAGTGCTGAGAAGTTCTCAAAATTCCTGCTAATGCTGGAAATGGAAAAAGACTTCTAGTAAAGCACAAACTTGAGACAGTTGATGATCACTTATGCATGATCACGTTAATAAAGTTACTTCCCCTTTGCCAGAACTGCAAGTTATATAAGTGAAGAAGGGTTGTATTACGAGCTTTGGTAGATCACCTCTTTTCATGGTGAAGCCATGACTCAGTATGTTTCTGTTTGATTGGCCCGACACCATTGTCTGAATACTGCATCACTTCCCGCCACCTCATGATTGTATAATGAGTTTGAAATGTTGCCACTTTTTTTAACCACAGATCACTGGTACACTAAGTAAATATGTTTCCCATTATCCTCAGGTAGTGAAGTGTGGCGCATACCATTCATTAGCAGATTACACACTGGCATTAGGATACTACGAGAAAGCACAATTATATAAATAGCCCTCCAGCAAATGGTTCAAGATGAACTTTCTCCATCAAACGATTGCAAATTTAACAAAAAAACTCTTACATTGCTCATGAAATGGTTCATGAAGTGAACACTTAGTGTTGCATACCATTTAAAACTGTCTCTTATGCTCACAAGTATGCATTTACTATATTCATATGTTTTAAATATAATTTATTCCTGTGATGGTAAAGTGGAATTTTCAGCTTCATTACTCCAGTCTTCAGTGTCACATGATCCTTCAGAAATCACTATAATATGATTAGAAAAAACTGTTGAAAACTTTTTTGTGGAAACCAGGATACATATTTCCAGGATTCTTTGATGAAGAGAACATTCAAAAGAACAGCATTTATTTGAAACATAAATCTGTTGTAATATTGTAAATATCTTTACTGTCACTTTCAATCAGTTTAATGCAACCTTAATAATTAAAAGTATTATTTTATAAAAAAAAAAAAAAAGGTATGAAGTGATGGTAAAGGGAATGTTCTTCCAAAATTGAAAATTCTGTGATTGTCACTCTCAGGTCGTTCCAAACCCATATGAATTTAGAAGTTAGGCAGAATATTTTAACTTATCTTTTTTTATTTGTATTGGATGTTACCCACGGGTTTGTAATGACATGAGAAAAAGAACATTTAAAATAATTTATCATGTAGAAATTACTCACTAACATGGATCATTTGAAAGAGAAATTTACAAAATGTGAGCCCAAACAGTGTTTTCTCTGGCTGTTCTCTTGCAGGGAGGAGCCAGTGCTATTCAGATGGTGGTTCAGGCTCATATTATTAAATGCTTGCTCTTCAACCAGCCAGGGAACTCCGCGTGCACAATGCAAAGGTTTGTTTTTGGTGTCAAGTTTGTATCTTTTTGTATGGAATATAATTATAGCAGAGGGGAAAATTTCAGATTTTCATTGAGGAACAACTTGCATTTTTTCTCTCTCTCTCTCTCTCTCAGTCTGCTGGAGGTCGGGGAGAAGGAGCAGAGGAGGGCGCTGGCAGCCGCTCTAGCTGACATCTTATGGACAGCTGGTGAGGAGCAGACGGCTACAGTCTCCTTGGTCACGTCAGAGCGCTGTTTCACCCCCCACCTCGACTACAAACTGGACAGCTTCACAGAGAGGGTACGTGTTGGGGGTAATGTGAGTTATGTAATCAGATTACATTTTTCAAGTAACAAGTAAAGTAATGCAGTAAATTGTGTGAACATGATGATTTATTGTAGTTCTAGACTAAATGTGAACATGCATTTACTCTCACTTGCACAAAAACACATTCAGTATCACTCAAAATAAATAAAAACAGTGAAATGCAAACTATTAAGCAAACCTGCAATAATCAAATGTTTAATAACACAAATATCCTTTATGTATTTAATGTCACTTTTTTAAGCAATGTCTATACTAAGCAAAAATTGCTTTAGATAAAATTCACATTTGTGTTTTCTCTTTTTTTTATGTTGAAGTAAGAGTGTTGAACTTTCTTCTCCTGCGCCATTTCACTTTTGGTGTAAAAGGGCCTTTTATATAGCCAAAAATAGAATTTTTTTTTTTTTTTTTTTTTTTTTTTTTGTTATTCAAAAATTAACAAGCAAGTCCAGCCCAGGTGAGAAAAAGTAATGCAACAAGTAACCAAGTAACACAGTTACTTTTTTGGGCGTAGTGCAATATTGCAACACATTACTTTTTAAAAGTAACTTTACCAAACACTGTAAATATGTTGTAATTGTTTAATGTCTTTTTTTTTATTCCACAGTTGCAGCTTTTCAGCTTTAAAAAGAAAGAAGATGTTAGATCTTTTATATGTGAGCACATCCAATGTGTGGGTAAATTTATTTATTACAAATTATTGTTAGATTTTTTTTAGGAAATACTGTTTGATTAATGCTTTATATTATGCATCAAATTTGCCTTTATGTTGTATTAAGAACTTTGACCTGAATGTTTGTAGTTTAAGGAAGAAGGAAGCCATGGAATTATACTTTTTCTGTACAGCCTTGTCTTCTCCAGGACTATTGACAGGTATGACCTCAGAAATACATAACCTTTCAAAAGTATTCTTGAAATAAATTATTATTTATATTCAGCAAGAAATTAAAGCCTTGCTGATCAAACGCGACAGTAAATACTTTTCATTTAATAACCATTTCAGTCGTATCCGACTCGTGGGCCATCTCTTGCCATGCGTGAGAGACTGTCCATGAATTTTCTTGGAAATTATTTTTTTCCATGGTAGGTCGCCAGGTCTTTCCCCAGCCCTCCCTATTACATGACACACACACACACACACACACACACACACACACACACACACACACACACACACACACACACACACACACACACACACACACATGAAAAGCCTCAAACTCGAAGGCTATAAGGCCACTGTGCCAAATACTTAGAAAAAAGTTACTTTTAAAAAATCAGGGGGGAAAAAACAGATTAAAATAGTAATAATATTTCACAATATCACTTTTTTTTTTTATCAAATAAATGTAGCCTTGGTGAGCATACCATCTCTCAAAAACATTAAAATATCTTACCAACGCCTAATTTTTGAATTGGTAGAGTATTTAGGAAATATTTTTAAGGATCAATAATACCATCACTAATAATATCGTTAATAATTGCACTTGAAGGTAAAAACTATAACATATATCTCCAGTGTCAGAGAAATACCTCAAGATTTTACCTCAAAATTAAATGAAATGAGTGAATGAATTAAGCATAGTCTCTGAATTTGTAGGATACGAGCAGACTTCGATTGTACCACCACTCATCTTTTGCATTTGAGCTTGGGGAACTTTGTTTGTCGACAGGTAAAGTTTTTGTTTAATTTATTTTTTTGTCTTTTGTCCCTGTGACTTCTTAGTAGCTATTTAATTGCTTCATATTGTCTCTGTATGTATTAGGCTTTGTTAAACCTGCTGTTGACCGGCCGTGCTTCCCCTCATGTCTTCAACGGTACGTCACTTAACGATGAGAAAGACCAACCACTCGCCCACCCGCTCCACGGGGTTCTGACTCGCAGTCATGTTGGCTATCTCCTCTGGAACAGAGAACAAGTCAAGCATGCACAGCTCCCCCTGGTACAGTACCCATCCTATGTGTTTTCTAGAGGGCCTGGGGGATTTTCCACCTGTCCCATGTACAGAAAATGGAAGTGTATTTCTTCTCTGTCAGAACAGTCTGGGTTTTTGTCCCATCATCTTTGACACCTGATCTTACTTTCTCTGCAAACTTTGCAGAAGCTTAACTTAGGTAACCTAAGAATAAATGCTGTAAATGACAAGATACTTGAGCCACACTGATCAAACCCTTTGGAGAATTTCTAGGCACTTCAAAAACAAGGGCAGTTCTCTGAGGAACATACTGTAAGAAATGGATCCATTGAAGCTGATATTCTTGAGTACACAATAGATCATTTAAGGCACCTTGAAATGGATCCCTAGAGGTTCTCAAATGACTTTAGAATACTTTTAAAAAGAGTACTTGTGGAAATAATATAATGAATGTAATGTTATTGGACAATTGCAATTAAATGAAAATGTATTATGGTTTAATTTTCTATTAAATGCATCTGAAATTTAGAGAGCTTTGACCTATTTAAGCAGACATGCACAATTGTAATTACTCTCAAGTAGGACTTCTCAAGTATTACTCTCAAAGTACATCTTTGTCATAATTCTATTGTCTTTGAAATGTTTAAAGTGTACTGCCAAATGTATTGACAAGTATTTATGGTAAAGTAAAATATACTTGATGCTATATAATAATGTAAATGTTATTCTATATTTAAATATTTGTAATTAAACATTTGTAATGAAGTTGCAATTTTGAACCTTTAAAATAAATGAACTTTAGATGTAATTTTGAAGAACACACTAGACTTTGCACACTAGAGCATGTTTATCAGGCTTCAATTTTTTTAGGTTTAGTAGTCACTTTAATGGTAATGAGTTAAAAGGTTATTAATCAGTTTTTGAAATACCTTATTTTCAAAAATGTCACTGATAAGAGTAAATGTAAAAAAAGAAAAAAAGAAAATGGACATACTTGGAGGTTTTAAATAAGTCTTCAATCTAAATATATACAGTCAAACCAAAATTTATTCAGACACCTTCAATATTTCTCACATTATCGGTTTATTAGCTATAGTTTAGAAAATGGTGATAAAATACGACATGAACTCAAGAGTTATCAAATCAGTAGATATTTCACTGGTTTTGGCCATCCTTCTGTTAGACTGTCTCACAAATTAATTAGGTTGAACAGCTGTCATCTGTTAAATTTAAGTGCACAATTAGATAATACCAATTTAGGTAAACCAACTACCAAGCAATGCTTAATTTTGTTCAGTCTTTGGTGTAAAAAGGTCGCATTAGCAATTAAAGAAAAAACACTTAAGCAAGACATGGTCAGATCAAAGTGTCTGAATAATTTTTGGTCCTAAATTTTTATACATTTTACTGGTAGTCCACTGTATGAGGAATTTTTGGGTATAATATGTCACAGTTTACTTTATTTTGCTATCCTCCCTTACATAAATGTACAATAAAGAACAGTAATGTAAAGTCTTACCTAAATAATAACTATATCCATGATATTTTAAAAGCATTCTTCTGTTGAGTGGATCCCTTTTTTCCTAAGGTGGGCAGCATGCTGAAAACCCCCAGGCTGCCTATCTGGGTGTGCAACATCAACGGCACTTACAGTGTTTTGTTCAGCCCAAACCGTTCGTTGCTCTCTGACTGGAAGATGGAGCATCTTTTCCAGCTTTACTTCTACAACGGCCAACCGACTCAGCTCAACACAACAGTGCTCACCATAGGTACAGTCAGTAGCTAAACCCATATTTCTTACTCATTGATGCTGCCTGCCTGTTATATAGTTGTGTGAATCAAAACTTTGAATATAGTATTGCATTGTATTGCTTTTTTTGTATTTCAGATACACACTCTCATCACTGGGAGGCTGAAAATAAAGACATTCAGGGAGACCTAGAGAAAAAGTTTCCATCTGTGGAGATGACCATTAGGACCAAGTGGGAGGGTGCTGTTATTGACTGGAATGGGACCGTGCCTTTTTTCTGAAGAGGTTTGCACCTGATATCTAGCCCACCTCTCGTTTTATGCTCCTTTAAAAGCATATTATATAGGCTGATATTGGTTTTAATTTTGGCTTAATTTTAACTTTTAATTTCGAATTGAATATTAATAACATGAATAACAGCCTTCCCATTTGACCATTTAAACATATGAACATTTAACAAAAGTGAAAAACCAAAAATATGTAACATCTTTTGATTGTCAGAAATATATTTAAATCTGGTTTACACGTCCCATAGATGTCTACCACTTTTCTGGTGTTTATAGTTTATATGATCTAGCTTCCATACTCTGTTTTTGTCCTTTCATTTGGATCTGATGTGGGTTGCTAGTATCAAGTCTCAAGACTTAATCGCTGGTCTCAAGTCAAGTGTCAAGTCATGAAGGAAAAGGCTTATGTCTCAAGTTACAGGGTTTATCAATTTAAGTCAAGATCTTAATTCAAAGCCTTGCAAGTCTTTGATTCCTATCTGGCATTAAACATGTTTATTTTATTTTTATATAGCTTCTGTTTATGCTTATCAATGTTTATATGTGAATAAAATCCTAAGTTAATTATGTTCAGTGTATAAAGCGATTGTGTATCTTCAGAACATTTGGACTAAACCACTTAATTAAAAAGGATTTGTTTTATGATCTCTTTATCAACTTTTTGAAGCATCAAAGTGGTAGTTGCGTAGCTGTCTATGGAGAGACAGAAATTGCTTAGATTTTAGTAAAAAAAATCTTCATTTGTGTTCTGAAGATGAACGACAGTCTTACAGGTTTGGAATGTCATGAGGGTGAGTAATTAATGACACAATTTTCATTTTTGGGTGAACTAACCCTTTAACCAACCCGTAAACCTATCCACACCACCAAATCTGTCCTAACCTTACACATATCCCACCTCAACAGTAGCAAAAGTGTTTTACAATACAATACGAACACAATATGTACATTGTACTTTTTTTTTTTTTTTTTTTTTTTTTTTAAGTACATGGTTAAGGACCCCCTAATATAAAGTGTGACCGAAGATTGCCTAGGTATTACGGAGCTGCAATATTAAAGGGATAGTTCACCCAAAAATGAAAATTCTTTCATCATTTACTCTCCCTCAAGTTGTTCCAAACCTGTATGATTTCCTTTCTTCTGCTGAACACAAAATAAGATATTTTAAAGAAGGTTGGTAATTAAACAGTTGCTGGTCCCCATTGACATCCATAGTATTTTTTTTTTTTCCTACTATGGAAGTCAATGAGGTCCATCAGTCGTTTGGTTACCGTCTTTCTTCAAAATATCTTCTTTTGTGTTCAGCAGAAGAAAGAAAGTCATACAGGTTTGGAACAACTTAAGAATTTTCATTTTTGGGTGAACTATTCCTTTAAGAGCTTTACAAGTAGCAGTATTTTATAACTGATGATTAAATCAGGGCTGATATGATCAGATTTTCTGAATCTGGTAATAACAACAGAGGACCTAAGACAGAGCCTTGTACTTCACTTCCATTTGACATTAAATATAAGAAATAAATGGTCAAAATGCTCTGTAAATGTTGTTCTTTGATGTAGTTTATTATCAAAGGCTAAATTGACAATATGATATACACTTATGACAGAATTATAGTGCATTATAGAAAAGAAATAGAAAAAATATCTTTCATATAACTGAGATACAGATGTACAAATACAATATTACCAATAAGAACTTTGAAAACTCGCTGTGTCTTTCTAAATAAGGTTGACTTTATCAGTTAACAACATCTAACATTCTAAGCATATGTTTATTCCCTTTACATATTTGACTCTTTTAGGTGTGTAATAAAATGATACATAAATGGCTCTTTTTCAATACCCGTTGATATGTAATTTGAGAATGGATAGTCAAAACAGATCTGAACATTTCATTTTACACAATAGTATTTGAAATGTTCAAATATTTAAGGTGTATTACCTTGAACTATAAGAGCCAGATTAAGCAAAGTATTGATCATTTCAAACTGCCTGCTTGTTAAGTGTCGATGGCTCCATTATGGCATTTCTTTTACATTAATCTCTGCTAATGGAGTAACAAAAGCTCTAACAGAAATCTCACAGCATTTTAATGATAACTGATATGAATATAGGGGGTAGTGTGTGGTAGATTTAAAAAACAAACAACAAAAAACACTGAAGCAATGAACGTGAAACTTTACAACATGTTAGTAGAAGATATGAAGAAACGACCCAACAATATACTAGTACATATAATACATTTGTTTTCCACTCAAATACAAGGATAATAAAATATTTTAACAGGTCTTTCACACCAGGCTCGTAATACAGACATTTTGAACATAATTCTCATGCTTTGAGTCTGTTCTTTTACGAATGTCCGCCTAGAATTTCCTCCAGGTTGATGTCTTTCATCCAGTCATCATTGCTCGAACCTGATTTAAGCAGGGAGTCGATGAAATCAGAGTCTGCGTTTAACCCTGGTACCGTGTTATCATCCTCCGGTAGGAAGTCAAAGGTCAACCGGCCTGCTCGGTTGTTCTGATAAGTTGCTGAGCTTTGGCTCAGCCCTCCAAATGTGGTCGGGCAACCCTGCTGTTCGGGGGAGGACTGGGTCAGGCAAGTCACCCCAGGCAGTGGGGGTATTCTAGGCTGACTGGATCTGGGAGCAGAGCTTCTGATCGAAGGGTTTATGGGTAGCAGGCTAGAATGAGGTGCCACCTGGTTAGGTGGGCAAATAGACCTCAGAGGAAAATTAATGTCACTTTGTGGGGTCACTGTATTAGGGAGCCTTTTGACATCTAGTCCTGGTAGAGCTCCACTCTGTTTGGCGCTGGTTGCCCAGCTCAAAGCAGTGTCCATCCTGCTGGTATTGGTGCTCATGTCACCCAGTCTTTGCCCCAGCAGGGAGTCTTGACTGATACTGGTCCTCGCAGTGCTTGATCGAAAAGTGGCACCCTGGTTGTTTGTCCCATGGAACTGAGGCTTGTTTTGCTGATGCACCATTCGGATCAGGCCGCTGGGTTGCTGTCGTAGCTGGTTTGCACAAGCTTGAGGACCTGTGGGTCCCGAATTAGGGTCTTGTCCAAGCGGAAATCTTCTCTCTCCTGAGGAGGGCACCATCTTAGTACCCTGTCCACTGGGCAGGTGGCATGATAAAGGTTGGATGTCACTTTGGTCTGAGCCATTGCCTGTTGCACATGTATAAAAAAAAAAATTGGTTTAAAATTCTGATTTACGAAGCAATATCACACTGTAAATGTCTAATATCTGAATTAAGTTTTGGTGTGGTTCCTTAATCCAAACCTGAGTTGAATTAATCATACTGTATCATCAGCATGAGTATAATTTAGTTTAAAGGCAGTTCAATCATGACGACTCTCTGAATGGTTTTAGCATGTTATTGAATATCACAATGTTAATGTATTTGGTCTTGGTGAACTAGATCTGTTATGCTGCTGCTGCTGCAGAGCAAGGATGGACTTGCTACAGCTAACAGATACACAGACACACACAGTAGCGTTGTTAACCACCACGCAAATGCGTAGGGCCCCGCAGGTTTGAGGGGCCCCCTGCTGACCAAGCAATTAAATCAGTTGGTGACCATTGTTACAGCAGCACTGTTGACCTCAGTTATTACATAAACATTGCTTCCGTAACCAAATTTAGTTTATATGTGAATAAGCTTAAATTAAATCTGCTCGTAATTAAAGCAATCGTGTCTCTTCTTGGATTAAACTGCTCTATTCACGATTCTTAATGGACGTTTTGAAGCGTCAGAGTTTCAATGGTGGGACAGAAATCTCTGAGATTTCATTAAAATAGGCTATCTTCACATTTGTGTGAAGATAGCCTTCACAATTGTGGCATTTTCATCTTTGGGTGAACTAACACTAACCAATTCGGCGTGCGCGCTTTGGCGCTGAGCCAGAGACGGACACGCTCAGTACTTGTCATGTATCACAACTGTGCAGGTTTTTTTTTTTTTTTTCAACAACAACAAACGTTTAATTTAGGTTTCATTTAAATACACGTAGGCCTAATACTAGCAAACAATTCATATTTAGTTTGTAAAATACACCATGTCTATGGAAACGGCGATTAAAACTCTTCTAATCTGACACCGTGTTTTATTCACGTCAGAAATACATTCTGTAGGTAACTAAATAGTTTACTTTTATTATTCTACACAGTTCACTTGCCACTTACTTTCATATCTTTTGGGAAAAGTGGATGAATTTGCATGTTCTCTACGCTGAAGAGCAAACTATTACATGGTTTAATGTAATAATAATCACCCGTTATCATCTCTTATAAAAGTGTTTCAAAGACAAAATACAATCACAAACGCGAGAATCGGAGTATCAGATAGCCTACTTCACAACAAGACAATTGTTCAAGCTAAAACCAAGAGGTTTATTTTCTCATAGCTAAATGGATAGCTAATATTGAAGACAATGGACAAAATTAAGGCTCTTGATGAATCCAAAACCAAGAAGGCTTATATCTTATAGCTTAGGGAGCAAGTACCAAAGTGTAGACAATTTTTGTCATGCAGTTTAAAGTCAAATAAATATATATTTTTAAATGGCTAACTTAATTATATAAAATATTACTGTTGTGCAATTCAAAGTGTAATGTAATGTTGGGGAGTGAGGTGTGGGGGGGCTGAGATCTTGACTTTGCTTGGGGCCCCCAAAATGGTAAAATGGTTCAGAGGAAATCTGCTAGAGCGCTGTAGGACGTTGAACCAGACTATCTAAATTTTAAGCCAGCAATCTCATTGGCTAAAGAATCAGCAGAAGCCAATTAGCTTGTGCAACATAGTAAATGATGCGATTATTGGCAGATTGCATGTAAAGGACCTATCAGCCTGCACCATCTACAGCTTCATGACTGAACTAGATATTTCCCATATTATATGACATTAAAAATGCAACCCACACCTGAGTATAAGCTAGGCTGTTGAGCTCCAACTCCATTGCGTGGGTGTTTGTAGTCTGGTGGAGGTCGTGTTAGATGACGACTGAACTGATCCTGCGTGCTCAGTTTCTCCTGAAACGTTTACAGAAAAAGGACATCATTTAGAAGTTTGTGAATAAAAACTCCAGATTACAACAGACCAAATAGTCAGTGGTCATTCATAGGATCACAAGTGTAGGGGAGACTGGGGCTAGTTGTCACACAGGAAAGTTTCACAAGTGCTGTAGAGCAGCTAGCAATAATGTACTGACCAACACCTAGTTCAAAACGGTCCTAAATTAAAATAATTTAAAGCACACTAGCGTTCAAAAGTTTGGGATCAATAGGAAATTTTGTAACATTATACATGTATTTACTGTCAATTTTGACCAGTTTAATGATGAATAAAAGTTTTATTTATATAAAAAAAGTTCCTATTTCAAATAAAGGTAGTAATAATAATAATGTTGCTTGAGCATCAAATCAGAATATTAGAATGATTTCTGAAGGATCATGTGACACTGAAGACTGGAGTAATGGAGCTGAAAATTCAGCTTTGATCACAGGAATAAATTACATTTAAAATGGTAAATGCATACTTGTGA
The DNA here is from genome assembly GCF_964197995.2 of Scardinius erythrophthalmus. Classification (NCBI taxonomy): domain Eukaryota; kingdom Metazoa; phylum Chordata; class Actinopteri; order Cypriniformes; family Leuciscidae; genus Scardinius; species Scardinius erythrophthalmus. Next base: position 32,404,139 of record NC_138227.1, on the reverse strand, counting down.
GCATAAGAGACCGTTTTAATGGTATGCAACACAAAGTGTTCAGTTTATTTCATGAGCAATTATGAGTGTTTTTTTTTTGTTAAATTTGCAATCGATTGATGGAGAAAGTTAACCTCAATTATTCAAGACAGCCAGTTTTCAAACTGCAATTATATTTTACAATATTAATATTTTTACTGTATTTTTTATATTGTATACTATATAACAATTGGTAACACTTTACAATAAGGTTCATTAGTTAACTACCTTGGTTAACATGAACTAAGAATGAAAAATACTTCTAAAGCATTTATTAATCTTAGTTAATATTCATTTCAACATTTACTAATACATTATTAAAATCAAAGGTTGTATTTGTTAACATTAGTTAACCCACTGTGAACTAACATGAACAAACAATGAACAGCTGTATTTTTATTAACTAACATTAACAAAGATTAATAAATACTGTAACAAATGTATTGCTCATTGTTAGTTCATGTTAGTTAATATACATTCACTAATATTAACTAATGAACCTTATTGTAAAGTTTTACCAAAAAATTGTACTAACTTACCAAGTTTCGAACTGTTATAAACAGGTATTTAAGGGTTCAATAGTATTTTCTGGCCATGACTTTAATGTATGTGACTCTGCATGAATTTACTTTTATAGAGAAAACAAAAAGAAACCTCCCCTGAGTAAAAGTGTAACAACTAGCCATAGTCTCTAATAATAATAAAAAAATCTTTCTGTACAGTATGTTGTAAAATGTATTCAAGGACATTTCCCAACTTCAGCACTCACTGTATCAGCGATGTTGTGTTGCGGTTGGCCCAGTTGTCTTTGAATGTTCTGGTCTTGGCCGGGGTTCTTCTGCTGAGAACTGAGAACTGGAGGCCTCTGCTGTTGAGCCTGGCCTGTTATATCTGCAGGACGCCCATTCGCTGGTAAACGAGGTCCTGGTGATATTCCCTACAAATAGAAAATGTGTTATCATCTAAACTGCACATCAAACTGTGATTGAACGATTTGTCCACTAGAGGGAGAGCTTTGTTTACGATGAGTCTGATGTTACACAGTCAATGTTCACATGTGACTTCCTGTGTGTGTGGTGATAGGGATTTTCCATAGCCTTTCCCACACTGTTGTATCACTTGGAGAAAACACGTCCATGACTATCCATAATGGGGACATAATGGTACCAAAGGGAGGGCAAATTAGTCAGAAATTCTCAAAACATCCTGTCGTTTTAATTTGCCTGCAGTGACACATGGACTGTAAATAAATGTTTGCTCTTACATTTAGGAAGCACTGTATAACAGACTGTTGTTTAAACATGTAAACAGCAGTTTTAGATTTTAAATCACTGGAATTTTGTTAGATAGCCTGGTCAATGAGGCTCTCAGGGCTAGCGGTTAGTGAGACTTTTTTGCTTAGGCCTGCTGTAGCACAGGTTTACTGTGTGACTGATAGTCGTGCTCAAGCCCTGCTGCACTCTTATGAGAATGATCCTATGGGGCACAACCCAATTGCTGCCAGCAAAGGACAGATTAATTCAGCCACAGGGCAGAGGCACGCAATAACAGATCATCTCATAGGCCTACTTATCCCGTTTTTTGCACTTTGCTGAAATGCACTCATACCGAGGCTGTGATATTTCATGTTAGTTTCTCTTTCAAAGCACTGATTAAATGGTTGCGCGCTGGTACTTTAGCCGTGAAAAACTAAATTTGGACGAGAGCAGAGCACTATTGTAATCACTTATAAAAACAGACACCGTTATCGGTTTCAATGTACTATTACAGCAAGTAATAGTGTTTGTATGTACTAACTAACAGGGGCTAAACAGTGTACAGGATTGTTTTGCGCACAATTTTTTAATGTTTGCGAAAGTGCCACCATCACAATGCAGAAATATATAATTTATATATATATATTACATTAGCAAAAGCACATACTTGGTTCAAAATGAGCCTACAATGTTAAACAATAAGCCTCATTAGGAATAGTCCAGATCCATTTTCAAAAGTTTATTTGTTAAATAGTTTTATCATACATTCTTATATTTATTTAGTTTTTGCAAAGTAATTGTTTTTGTTATATTATAATGTTTAAATCCTATTTGCAGTGGTTGCTATTTACTATTTTTCATAGTGTGCTTTTGGATGAATTGTATTAAAACCAGTTAAAAGTCTGTTTGACACGCATACAAAAATGTATTGTCCACCTTTTTTAATTACTCGATGATAATAATAAGTGAGATTTTGATTATATTTCGAACACTAAACAAGGAAATGTCCTTAGTTTCAATTTCAGATCCTTGCTCCCCGTAACTCTTTCACAGCCGCTGACAAGATTTTCTGTCATTTATGACACAACGCTTCTCTGCCATTGTTGGATTTCTCCGACAATCCGTGTTTTCACTGTTATACGGTAGGAGGCGATGTTAATGATCTTCTGAAATATTACAGAATGTCCAGATCCAAAAAAAAAAGTGAAGAAGATCTGCATAAACCTGAAGAAGAAGATAGAAGTTGCTTACGCACAAGTAAGCTAACGTGATCACCAAATATTCAACAGCATATAGATCAAATTTACTGAATTTTATGAAACGCTTGCGCGGAAAGAGTTAAATTTGTTTTTCAAAGTTCATTGATATCTTTAAAAAAATTATACAGTTATCAAATATAGATTAGCTACCATAAAAATAAACAATTTTATAGGTTGCCAAAAACTCAATTCCCAAGAGTTCCTTGAAACTTCTCGATTTTGCTAATTTGCTCTATAATTCAAGCAATATTTCACCCCAAAATTAAGATTCTGTCATTATTTACTCTCCGTCATTTCATGACGTAATTGCATTCCTGTAGCTCAAACAGTAGCACTAGCAACACCAAGGTCATGTGTTTGATTCCCAAGGAATGCATGAGCTGATAAAATCTATACCTTAAATCCTAAGTAGGTTGCTTTGGATTCAATGTATAATGCATTAATGTAAATTCCAAACCTGTATAACTTAATAAGTTCCATAGTAGACCAAAGGAGATGTTTAGTTCAAGTCCAAAAAGGACCATAAAAGTGTCACAGCAGTCCACTTGTGTGCTATATTTTCCCATGTCTCATACTGTACCTTTGTATGAGGTACAGACTGAGTAATCAAAATACCAATCAAATTACATTTATGCTCACACATATTCAAATATGTAATAAATGGAATATAGAGAATGGAGTACTTTTATGGTGCTTTTTTTGTCACTGGCCATTAAAAGAAAAGAGCAGCTTGAACATTCTACTAAATATCTCCTTTTGTGTTCTATAGAAGAAAGTCATGCAGGTTTGGAATTACATGAGTGTAAATCTTGACAGAATTTGAGAGAAAGTCTATGTCGCTGAGTCAGATATGGGCTTTCTGGCAGGAACCCAAAACTATTAAACAGTGTCATACATTATAACGAATGTCTAGGAAAAAGACCATCGCACTGAACCAAAAGTTAAAAGTAACAATTTTGTGTCAAATAGCTTCAGTAAATTGAAGTACTTAAAGTTTCTCAGGTTCAGGGTTGTTTATAAGCGCCCAGATCTCGCATGAGCATCTAAAACTGCAGAACAACAGAGGCTGAAGGCTTCTGTCCTCAGCAAACTCTGTTTGAGAACGTCAGCCCAAACGGCCAAACACAATGTGTATACAGTGTCAATCACAGTGTTGACACGAAACATTTCCCAGGGCAGAAAGGATTTTACTGAAACCCCACTGCGTTACGCGAGGCTATTAATTTGAGAACAGATGTCTTTAAGAGAGAAACTCCCTCTAAAGCCTCACTCAAGAGGTCCAGAAATGAAAACACTAAAAGAACTCTTCTGTCATGGGAGGAATTCCACAGTAGACCACAGAGACGGAAGAATACGAGAGTGTGCGACAGAGATTATTCAGAGAGAACACTTTCTAGAGATCCATGGTTTCTAAGTGGATCTCATAGATGCCACATTCCCTGATGGATCAGCTCTGGGATGTCTGATAATTAACGAGAGGGCGAGCGAGTTCAGCCCGGAGCTCTGATAAGCTCCTTTCACGATGTGAAGATGAATCTCTTCCTGAGCAAACTGCTCTAAAAATTTAAGAAGAGGACAAGAATGTGACTATAAATGTGGCCAAGGTGCTATGTAGTTGCTAAGGTGTTCTAAGAAGGTTTTTTTTTTTAGGTCAGATTGCATAAATTTACATTGGACAACTGGTACTGAGTGAGATATGCATCTAAATCTAATATTATCATCAAGTACATTTACAAATTACTACAAAATAACAAATAGACCGATTTAAAAAAGTTTTTTTAATGAACTGACGACTAAACCTTTCATTTAAAAAAATAAAATTATACGGAAAGATGATAAAAACTATAACTGTCAAATGTAGGCTGTGTAGCGATATCCACCAAGAGGATGCGTGACGCAGAATGATGATAAACAAGACTTTTAATAATCACCAAGAACATGTATACAACACAGCAAACAAGCAAGATTAATGAGAAACCAAGACGAAAAACAAAGTCTTAAATACACAGAGGATAATCATTAACGGAACAGGGAACAGGTGAGGACTATTCAGAAACCATAGCAACTAATAAATGATTAGAACTAAGGCAATGACAACGGCAATGAAAACTAAGAGTGCGTTTACACGACAACGATATGCTTAAAACGGAGAAGTTTTTCCTTTGGGTTTTCCGCGTACAGACGACACCTTCGCAAAACGATCTCCATTCACACAGATCCACTAAAACTACTAACATTTTAGTGACAAATTAAATTTGTATCACTGTAGTTGAGGTCAAGAAAAATATTCATGACACTGTTATAAAATAGTTTGACAGTATTAACACTTATGACATTTTAATGACAAATTCAATTTGTACCACTGGGAAAAAATTATAATGTAATGTTAACCCATAAAGCTAAGTCGTTTCTTAAGTTTGATGATTAATCTGCTATGTCATGTTTATGACATATTTATGACAGGTTATGTTGTCTTGGTAATGTCAAGTTGTCAGTTATGATGTATTGGTTTATGTCAAGTTGTCACAACAAAGACATCTCAAGCAATGTCATCTTTGCATTAAAAATGACAATTGAGCGAATGACACTTTATGACAATTGTCATTAACATGCATAAAACCTCCTTCATATTCATTACATGTGTCATGTCATGATTATGAAGCTGTCAAGTCAGTCTTATGCACACCACTTCAAGTAAAGTGTTACCAAATATATTTTTAAAGTGTAAAATAGCATCACATTATCGACCCATAAGAATGCTTGCTAAAGTTAAAAAAAGACAGAGAGAGAGAAAAAATGCCACGTATTTGATTAACATAAAGCTTCTCATCACATTCCACACATGCTAACATGGTTAAAGTGCAGGTCATATTGTTGTAAAATGCTCTGATGGTGACGACTATGTCCAAAACACAGAAAAAAAGGGGTTATTCACTTCTGTTCAGGTCTATTCATTACATCTGAACTCCCTCCACTAGTCGATACCGTGAGAAATTCAGACCATTCTCATAAGTTGTGACCACAAAGCCAGATTGTGTTCACATTTGCCTGAAATCGACTGCCTCAGTCAAACCCTTTGTTATGTGGGGGAGCTAAAGCCTCGTTAGTGTGGCCGTCTCTGTAATCCACTCTTTGTGATCCTGATGTGTCATAAAGCTGTTTTCCATCTCTCTTTCCCTCCTCGTTCTTCACCAGTGCATCGTTAAATGAATACCACATGTGTCCGCGGACTCCATAAAGGAGAGATGTGATTTAGGCTCCCATTCCACCAGCATTACAAGCAGTTGACAGGACTCCAGGCCCGGGCCCCGCTGCTCTCTCACAGCACTTCCTGCCGACTGGAGGCAGGACGCTCTCCCTAGGGACGAGCTCGGCATCTGGACTTGGCCCCAGATCGTTTTCCCAGGAAACATGCGCTCCTCTCGGAGTTCGGCTACAACAACCTGGCACTCTACCCCAACCCCCCACGCTAAACCCTCATTCCCACTCACATTTATGTTGCATTAATGAAGAGCTTCACTCGAGCTCTGAGCAGCACTTTAGAGTGTGAGAAAACACAAACCTGTGGCTCAAACTTTCATTTCCCTTACCAAAAGATATTCTATACTATATTATACTGCTTGTGTGAATAGTAAAACAAACAAAAAAATCATGTTAAGAGATACGATTGAAATGATTTTACTTGGTGGATGATAAAACTTAACCCTGCAACTCCTGACATATGAAAACATAGTCCGATAAAATAAAAATTGAAGAGTTTATTGAACCTTTAGACAATATCTTTGAAAACTAAATTTTGTTGAGTATATTTGATTCATGAAGCTTGTATATAGTATGATACAGTGAGAATATGGAGTTCGTACTTGAGGAGGGAAGAAAAAATAACTCAGTTAGTGTATTTAAATTTGGTGCAGTTGCTAATATTTAGATGGCCAGAAAGTAAAATGAAGATGAGATCTTTATAACAGTATAGCAGACTACTGTATTTACATAAAATCCATATAAATATAATTCAGTGCAATACAATAATGATTGACAGATGTACAAATAAATGTTCCTCAAAAGCTTGATGTGTTAGGCTATTTGATAATGACATTTTAACATGATTTTTCTATGTAAACCTAAACCTAATAAAAAAGTAAAAGGGTGAGTGTTAATTTGCTATTGCTAACAATATAAATGTTATTTTGACATTTACTTTATGAAACTCAGTCAAGATTTCACAGCAAAAACACATGTGAACCACAACTTGACAATTTTACTTGCTAAAAAAAAAGTATAAACTCAGAGTCATCAAACAGACTACAGAAGGCATGCAGTAGAGAGTGTGTTTTTCAGCAAAGTTTTGAACATGTTGATAAATTTAGAGACCTTAGAAATCTACGTATCAAATATGATGCAGTAGGGCTTAATAGGGTTACATCTTTCCTTCTTACATTTCGGGATCAAAATAACACACACAAACTCTTTTGACTTGGGTATTATGGGTGGTTGTTACATGTGGGTCATTGCCTACTGACCCACGTAACTTGATTGGGAACTTTCTAAACCACCTTTTTTTGTTAAAGAGATTTAGTTATGATACTAATACTATGGTTATCAGGTCTACTTTATCTGTCCATTCAGTGCCCTATACTGTAAAGATATGAAACACATGCTCTATTTCAAAACCTAGTGTGCTGCCTCCGTAGAAAATCCCAGAGAAGGAAATCCCAGAATGCACCATGACAAGCAGAGGAAAACTAAATCCAAGATGGTGGACTAATCAAAAGAAATGTCTTTTTAAAATGATTTAGATACTGAAAACGATCAATAGTTTAAAACCACTGCACCACGTAAAACCCAACATACAAAAAATAATATATAAAAAAATGGAATAAAAATGGAACTGTGTTCGTTCGCAATGATGGAAATAATAGGAGGCGGGAGGAACAGTTTTATTTCAATGCTTTAGAGAGAGAATGCAAAGTTTCTCAGGGGAACCAACGCTATCTCATGACCATTTTACAAGTGAGTAAAGGGTGGCTAATGATTTGTCTAAACCCACATGATGGGTAGGTTTAGGAACGGGGTCAGGGGTAGGTCATTCATACGAATTGGGCAACTCGTAAAAAAAAGCAAAAATCTTACGAATTCGAACGAGTGAGGTCGTATGAATTCGTACAAATTAGCCACCTTGTAAAATTCGTATGAATTACCCATAGACTGTAAAAAATATGGACAAAGCGTCTGTGACGTCACCCATAGACTTTCTCAAGAACGGTTTTGAAGCCGTTTATGGGGGGTATGGGCGGCGCCATCTTGGAAAATCTTGGGAAATCCTAACCCCACCCATCTTCTGGCCAATCCATATATGGGTAAAGGACGCAGCGCGCGTCATTCAGCTCGCTCTGCTACTCCGGTTATCTCTGTGTATATTTTAGGCAACGAAATATGTTATAAAACACCATACTAACTCTTTTCGTTTTCATTTAAAGAAATCTTAAACATTATAGCCACACAAATGTGGTTCAGGCAACGCGTATTGATTATATTCACTGCATATAACGTTTGCCTATTTATAACAAAACAAAATATAAAACACAAACCTGCCTCTTTTCGTTTTAAATATAATATAAAAACATTAAACATTTTAATATGGTCCAGGCAATATGTGCATTTGTACTAAACAACAGATTTTGCAGTAAACAGCATTACAGATCATATTCGTTGTATTAAAATTTAAAATGACAAAACTCAACCCAGTCTCTTTTTGTTAAATTTCAGTTTTATCAATATTAGCCATTATAAAATTATAAGTAAAAGGTACAAGAAGCTATACAAATAAAGCAAACAATTCAGTCAAACATACAAAGTCAGCGCTCTAGTCTAACCATACAACGGTAAAGTTAAATACTTATAAAGTTATGAAACTTCCCCTCAGCCAAAACGATTGGCCAGGGAACAAATTATAGATTTACGAGACCAAAAATCGCCCATTAGATATACACAAGACGATTTATATCTCATGTTTAACCACTACAGAGACGCCAGAGTCAGCGGCAAACCTCAGAACGACTAGCCGAGGAAAGGCTGTTCCAGGCGGGGTACATGAACGCCGAGCGCCCGCTGATCGCTGGATCTCACAACCTGGATAAAACTTTCATAAATCTTTAAATAAACCACAGATTTGAGCTTTAAACAACTACATTCTCGCCTGAAAAACTCTTAAAACTACATTTCATGATACAGAAACAGTAGTATTATATTTCAACTGTGTAAAAAAATGGCGCTTCTTATGTTGTCATTCTCCTTGGCGCAGCCTATGCTCGTTATCAGCTGTCAATCAAGCTGTCAATCAAAGTTAACCACACCCTTATTTGTCATACATTTTATATCTAAATACGATCTAAACTAACGAGTTAGAAAAAAATTCACAGCCCTCACAGTTGTCAGGCACTCGGAACCTATCGAAAAATACAATAAAAGTCCATGGGACCAACCTGTAAAAACATGAATTTATTCTGTGAAAACGGACATTTTAACATGGGGGCTATGGACATTTGCTCCCTTTTGGGACCTCACCCTAGCGGATTTTCGATGTATTGCAGTTTTTCGCATTTCCGGGTAGGCTTCATTTTTCAGATTAGAATGTTGCCACTTGGAATTACCGTACTAACACAGTACACAGGAACACAGTACTTTAGCAAGAGTGGAAATGGCTGTTTCAGGCCAAAATATTTGGTAGCCGATATCACCCAACTGAGAGGCAAGTCTTTTGTGGGGGTGCTAATAGTGTGATGCACAGCATCGCTGCCAACATACAGTGTTTTAATTAAGTCAGTTATGTGCTTCCACTTTACTGTCTAATGCTTCTATAGATGGCTGCTATGCAGGAAGTGTTAGGCAGTTCACTAGGTTTTGTAGCACAGCTGTCTCACATCAGACAGAAATACTTGAATCGCTCCTGCATATACTGACTAGTCAGTGTAACAGCACTTTAATCAGAAAGTATCAGGCGCTGCTTGAAGTTTTTGGGGCACGCAGGTCTCTCAATGTGATATATTACACTGTCTGAGGCTTTTTTTTCTCTCTCAGGTAGTGCATGCAGTACATTTTTTCTCCACAGGCAATAAAAAGATTTCCACTCGACTCATATGACAGCCTGTGATGTCGCAGACACCCTGTTTGCCGTACTTACTGTAGGCCGACAACTGATCAGCAGGCTGTGAGAACAAGGAAACAAGAAACAGACCCAACATTCTGGTCTCTTTACATGCATTTTGTGTATTGCACCCAGTGGGAGAAAATTCAGCTTGAACAAAAGTTATTGAGGGCTCCGATGGGATCACGGCACCATTTCGGAACCTTTATTTCCATGGCATTACTAATTCAGTTCACTGTGGGAAGACTGTCCATTGCCTATTTTTCTCCCTGTTGGAACAGACATTCTGGCTTCATTTCCACTGGTGCAACATACTTAACCCCATCAATGCTGTATCATCAATCACAACAAATGCTTCCAAATATCAAAACACAATCATGTAATTTCATGTTAATTTAAAGTTTTAAGCTGAATAATGGACAATACTAACACTATATTAATCATGAAGCCAATTCAACTCTAGAAAGAAGTATTGGGCAGTACCTGCACAACAAATAGCAATAAACTTTCATTTTATAACTGTTTCACAGTTGCAAGGTGGTAGTGAAGCATGTTTATCGCTAAGCAGAATATTTTTGACAATCACCGTTTTTTCTGACAGTAATTGTGTGCTTTGTGTTGGCTTTCAAAACTAAATAATTTTTTTTTTTAAGTTGGTTCTTTTCATGAATTGGTCAAATGACTCGGTTCACAATTCAGTTTGAATCTCTCAGTGAATCGTTTGGAGTGAAAACCAAACATGCATCCAGTCATTTGCCTGTGATGTAGAAGATGTTTTTTAAACTCTGCCCCCGTATGTGCAGCTTGTGGATGATTCTGGACAATGGCTTTCGCTGCAATACAATCAAAACGGTACATAAAAAGTACTGTGCTAAAGCACTAGTATCATATTTTTTTTATAGTCGTGTGAATAAGACACCTAACTTCCATCTACCTACGGGTAGGCGTTGTGTTACATATTCCTTCTGGGATATGTTACCCAGTGTACCTTGGTATTCCTGCGTTAAGCCTAGCCCTTCGTCCATGCTAGTCTCACGACAGGGAGCTCAGTCTTGCGCAGGGCACTGGAAGACAGCCGATGTGGTGTGATTATACTGGGACCCCCAATTTCATCAGTCACTGACGTAACTCGTAGTGACCGTACGAAAGGGAAAGTCTCGGTTACGTATGTAACCCTCATTCATTGAGTAGGGAACGGAGACGTTATGTCCCTCTGCCACAACCGCTGTACCGCTGAAACGGCCTGGAGTTCAGTCTCGGCTCCTTAGCGAGGAAACATAATGCGAGATTGCTGGCGCTCCTCCTTTATACTCACGCGGTGTGGCGGAGTTGCGCCAATTCCGCAGACCCATGGCATTTCCCATGCCATTGGCTCGTTTTGTAGAACTCGAAGGTGATAGACTTCTAAGCGAAACCCCCAATTTTGTCAATCACTGACGTAACTCGTAGTGACCGTACAAAAGGGAACTAGTATGTCATTTATTTAAATACTGTATATTTGTAATTAGTAAACATAAGTAATAATGAAGTTACAATGTAGTGCATTTAAAATATAAAAACTGTAATATCAAATAACACACCACAGTTAAAAGAACTAATCAAGTAGCTTTCGTATGCAAGTCAACTTCTTTAAAGCACAGGCAAAAGATTTAAACTTAATTTTAATTTTAATATTTGGATTCGTGCATTAGGTACAGAACACATGACAAGGTCAATGAAAAGCCCTTAAAGAGCCTAAACAACTCTCCCATCAATGGCTGCAAAAAGAGCTTTATGTTGTTCATGTGACTGAACAACATCTTTGTGTCAAAATCAAGCATGTCTCTCCACACTCCCCTCCATCTGATGTGCTTTTGGAATGGGTAAAGATGACTCCTCTTGTGTGGTTCCCGTTATCATTTCCCACAAAAATATTTGAGAGATACTGTTTATATTAAACTGAAAAGGGGGATGTTCAAAAGCTCCCCAATCATAACAAATCAGTGCCTCAACCTCCGGCACTGGGCTAAGCAGATTACTGTCATTTTCCACAACTTGTCCCTTGCAGCTAACAACCTCCAATTAGCAAATCCCGCTGTGCGCATCTATGCCCTGATGGCAAGTGACTGTGACAGGCGGAGAAATTAGAAGTTTCGCATGTTAATCCACCATGCTCTAGAAAGTCAGGCAACCATCAAACTGCTTTGAGGGTATATACAAATTCAAGGCACCCTACACCCGCCTAGACACCAACAACAATCAGTAAAAACAAAATGAAAAACAGGCCTACAGCAATGTGCAGATCTATTGAGTTTAAAGCAGTTGGCAGACTGCTATCGGCTAACACAACAGGCTGACAGATGGAAAGAAAGCAGGGTGTGTGGTTTTGACACAACGACTCTATTGTGTCAAGAACAACCTGCTCTGCACAGCGAAAATGTGATAAGAGTGTTTAAATAGAAAATGTAGCAAAGATAATTATTTGACTAAAGTCTTGACGTATCATACAGTCCAACACAAAGATAGTTGATGTTGCACGGTGGGTCTCATTCACTAAATATTGCGAGGAACTTCTCAACAATATGACGATCTCTGAAGATGTGCTTTTGCCTGACAGCATGCACAGCAAGATCCTCGAACAATGCCAAGTGTGCCACCCTCAAATATTAGGGATGCACCGAAATGAAAATTCTGGCCCGAAACTGAAACCGAATGAAAAACGAAAATAATGCTTTCTTAATAATTATTAATTATTAATAAATAATTGTATTCTACTTTTTAATTCATCTTTTTTTATTGAATCTGATCTAAAGAATACAAGCCATTAAAATAAAATAACCATACTTTTATTTAAAGTAACACACCAAAATTGGACAGAAAATATATTAAAATAATATTAAATATCAATATATTATTCTTCATTAAGTTCTATTCAACAGAATAAGATTTAACAGATATATTTTTGACCAATTATCAAAATAAAGTATAGTCCTAGAAAACTATTATCAGATTATGTGAGCATATAGCGAGGAGCAGATCAGTGAACGAGAGGTTACTTTACTAGCATGACTATACCACATCATGTTACAGCACAGTGAGGCTATTGTAAACAGAAAAATTTCATGCCGGCACGTTATTTGAGCAGACTTTGCTTTTCCAGAGAGCATGAGCGGTACATACGTGGAGATTTCACTCGGGCAACTATCAACTAACTAGACAACTATGCGGAGCGTACACATGGAGCGGACGGAACATTGAGCAGAGCGAACTGTTTGCCGGTATACTGCTAGGCCGAAGTTGTGCATCTTCAGAAGCATTGCCGCTTGCAAAGTTACAAAAATGCTGCGCAAGAGTGAAACCTGAGAAGCAGGGTTGCACATATACAAGACCATTGGGAGTATGTGATTTTTGTGATGTGTGATTTCAGAATAAAATGTAATGCAAATTTATTTAAATATTCCGAAATGTTACACAGACGTGAGTGTGTATGCATGGTTAGTAGGGGTGTGAATCTTTGGTAAAAGAGTATGCGTATTTGGCGTGCTTGTCCGAGGGGAGGGCTCCAAGCTTGGAATTTTGGCCCAAACCTAGAGTACTGGGTGTCCCTGGCTGGGATATGAACCTGCCAAAAGTGAGGAGTCAGGTGGCCGAGGGATGCAGAAAACTGTTGAGGAACATAGGTGAGTGTATATTTATTTGTGGTGCCATCCCAAAGAGGCACAAAATCACTTTCACAGACCTTTACCCTGTCATGGAATAACCTGCCCATCTCTACTGAGTCTTTAGCCATTTTCAAGAAACTGCTGAAGACGCATCTTTTTCAGCAACACTTGACCTATTAATACTAACATTTACTAAAAAAAACTTGCCTTGCTTATATTGTTCTCCTTATTTGTAAGTCGCAATGATTAAATGTAATGTAAATATAAATATATATAGACCCCCAGACAGCAACATAGTGTCGGCCCAGATCCGGCCCACGATTCCACGTGTACCATATGTGGGCCAGATGTGGGCCAGATTTGGGCCAGATCTGGGCTGACATTATGTTGCTGTCTGGGCCTCCTCTCATGCTGATTGGACAGATCATTTGAATGTGTTCCTCCCGAACTTTGTTAATAAAACATCAATTAAGACATTCATTGATTTGATTTAGATTAATGATCCAATTATTTTTTGGATTTCTATTAATGATCCAATTATTTTTTAAGTACATTCATAGGATTATATAAATACTTATCCTAATGTGTTATAAGTAAGAAACAGAAAAACTACTTAAGATTGTTTATAGCGGTGATGTTATCAAGCAATGAAGCAACTTATTTTAGGAGTAGTGGTCACACAGTGAGTTGGCAGCTTTATTAACGGTTTCTGTACACTAGACGTATTCAACTCGAAATAACAGCGCTAGTGTGCGAGAGCTGTCATCTGCTAATGTTTATAGTCAATCACTGTCCTGATGAAAGAGCAAACAAGGTTCTCAGAAAGCTGCTCAGAAAAAGTGTCAATGAAACCTACAGAAGGAACAGAGATTGAGCGTGATCCAGTAAAAGGCAACAAAGAGTGCAGTGAATGGGTTTGTAATTGATGCATTGATAAAATGAGAATCGACACTCTGACAGTTAGTGAATGGGACCCAGTGTGTTCTGGCTTTTACACAAGATGTCAGTGGGAGCATATACTGTACAGCCAAACAAGCAACAATCATTAAAAGGACCAACACAGGCTCTTACCTGTCTCTGCTGTGCCATTTTGAAACCGATTCCAGCACCATGCTGACTGAGTTGAGGCCTTTGAATTAAAGGCTTGGTTTGTAAGCAGGGAGATGACTGCATGGGCAGCTGGCAGTTCTGAAAGTGCATGCCCTGGCCTGCATTAGACGGCTGCGGTTGTATGGTTGTTTTGTTAGGTGGAACGGCCATGATGGGCATTTGTTTGCCTGTGGTGGAAGGTGGTGCTTTAGGGCTGAAATGCAGCAGGGGCTTACTGCTGAGAACCTTTGTGTCGATGTGATGGGAAGGGTTGAATCCATTGGGCTTGAGAAAACAGTTGGACATGCCTTTGGCCTGACCGGCACTTTGAGCGTTAAGTCTCTGCTGAGAAAGGGAAGCATTGCCAGGAAGAGTCTCCTGATTGAAAGAGCCAGGAGTTTGGTGAACACCTAATGCGGAAGACCAGTTCCTAACCCCTCCTGCTTGACTCTGCTGGTGGTTGTGAAGCATAGGGCTGGGCTGCTGTTGGTTAGCAGCCATTTGCTTCAACTGTTCAGCATGTGACATCTCAGGCCATGCTGGAAGACCTCGAGATGGACCGCCAGTTGGTACCTGTCCATGGTGCCCTGAAGTGATGGTTGAGGTGGATAAAGTTGCATTGGCCATAGAAAAGGAAGGTCCAGCAGAGGCTGGTCTTAGTTGTTGAGAGCCTCCAGCTGCCTGGCTAAAATCTGGTGAGTACTCTGTCTTGATTGGCTTATCCAGGTGAATACATGGAGGAGCCGCACCAGCTGAACTGGGTCGGCCCAGATCCAGACCAAAGTCATCATCTTGCTTTAGCATCTTCTCTAGCTCTAGATCGTTGAGTGAGGGCACGTTCTTGGTGAGCTCATCGAACAAGTCCTGGAGCTCTGGGTCAATCTGTCCACTTACTTCATCTTTGAAGTCAAACATCAATGGGGCATGATCGGTGGACGACTGGCCACAGGTCTGAACTTCAATCGGTTCCTTCTTTATATCCCTTAGAGTTATGTTGAATAAATCACTGCCAACTCCATGAGGCATCATGAAGGTGTCCTTTCTTCGAAGGATGTTACCCTGGGTGGCATCCCCAACCATTCTTTGAGTCTGTCCTGAAGCTAAAGCACAGGATCCAGGTCGAAAAGAGCTGGGTTCCATGCGAAGGCGCTTAAAGTCGGATCCTGATGCTCCACAGGAGAGGCCATTCTGCTTGGGTGTATATCCAGGAGACTGTGCTTCAATCTTTCTCCTAAGTCCTTGCTGAAAAAAGAATGGAAAGTTTTTATTGAACTCATTATGTTTCACAAATCAGGTGCAAAAAAAAAGAAGACAATTAAAAGGCATATTTTTCTACATATTTCATCAAAAGATTTCTTCAAAAGCCTCACGCTAGCTTTTTTCAGCCAAAATGAACTAATTTTCTGCTCAACCGGGAGACAAGGGCACATAATGTAACAAGACCATCTCTATCTAATTAATGAACTCTTATTAAAATACTCTTTGATGGTTCAAACCAATTACAACTATGAAGGGAGTTCTAAATATTAGTGTATGAAAAATGTGTTCTCTGGGTGAATTATCTCTATGAAAATTGATGGAGTTTTGTAATTTACAGCCGATACTCTTTACCCTTGTTCAGTTGCCCATTTTGCATTTCAAAAGAGACGTATTTGATTTAATATAGAAAGTTTATGATTTCCCACAGGGTCCTATTAGGGTAATGTCTACAGATATAGGTTAGACTCCTACTTACTAAGAATGTATGTGCTAGACATAGAATTTGGTCTCAATTACTAATAACTGTTGAGTGTTGAGTGCTTATGTGCACAAAGAATGTTTTAATGCTTTATACAGGGGTGCACGCGCATACATGTATTCTTACACTCGTTCGAACGTGAATGAATCTAGATTCATTTTAAATTAAGGAGTTCATGCCCACAGTTAGTAATTAGCATAATACATGCACAAACCATCTTCTGTACAGCGATTCATCACTTTCTGCAAATGTGTTTCCCTCTAAAGATATGCTCTTGCCCTGAGAGCATGCATAGCAAGATATTTCTGTAAAGCCACTCTCAAAACCAGCTGAAACACACACAAAAACCAGCTGTTTTTATGCAGCGGCTATCACACCTATAATGTGTGTTTTGTTTTTTTTCATGACTCTGAAATAGGACTTATTTTAGGGTCTCTTAGTTATTAATTATACATACAGTATTGATACACATTTTTTCTTAACACATTCCATGTGTCTAATGCCACCACAAGTGATTTTTGCATTTGTGTCTGGGGTTGGTTCTATACCTTAACCTACATTTATTTATTTGCAAACGTATTGATAAATCAATTTCCTTGTGGATACGTTCACACACAGGTTTTACACACAAATATGTGTGTACACAAAATCCTACAGTTAATGAGACCCGATCCTAATCATATCATGAATATCCCCTGGATAAGATTCGAGCATCTCCACTAATCCACATGTTTCACTAGCAGCAGGTCTGTGCTCCCTAACAACATTTGCTGAAAAAATATATTCCAAAAACTATTGTCTCAAAACCTAGTATTAGCTGTGTGGATAAATTTAGCCACTAGATAGATGATGTTAGACAAAAGAAGGCTTTATCTGTGTCCCTCATTTGCATGAATTACATTTCCCACTGTTAGCTTGCTGTAAAGATAGCAGCATTTTCCTTGTGTGAAATGGTTCCCTTTGTTCCTCAAGTCTTAATTTATGTAAATAAGGCTTGAACAATGACTCATAAGCGCTGTTTAAGTAGCCGTATAGAGACAAATGTAGTCCAATACTTGTATATAGAATCATTTTTACTTTAAAGGGCAATGAAGGGATACATTACTAGAGTTAGAAAATGAACCTGACTACAATACGTTACACCAACAAAGCTCCTACATCTGCACATTTTCAGTTGTGTGATGGAGAATGATGAATATAATTTAACAGACAGAATAATCATGAAGTAGCTGCTGACCGAAACCAACATAACCAACATTATTTCCACACAGACACAATATTGCCAGCACATGGATATGCAAAGTTATTTAAACACCATCTGACATTATTGCCTACAGAGAGAGATGTGTGTTCAACCCAACATCATTATCAGCGCAGGGACGGGTGACTGTGGTGCGGTTTTCGCTGTGGCGGCAAATTGGAGACATTTCCATTTACTGGAAATATTACTGGGCTGGGATGTTTTATGCCTTCAGGACTGGGAGTGATCACAATTCTCCACACCCCACCACCATCTCTGTCTCTCAATAACCACTATGATAGTTCAATTAGCTATATTTGGCATGCTGACATCAGTACCAAATTACTTTTCTGACTCATCCAGGTTAAGGATAACAAATGACATAAATATTGTGTTTGTTCAAACAAGTTCATTGGGATGAAACAAGATTTGAATTAGGCTGGACATCAGGATGTGTGAGAGTTTGTATGTCAATGCTTGGGTGCTGCTATGTGGTTCCTATTAGGTTTTCAGCCCGTTAGTATGTGCTGCTCAAAACCCATCTACATCCTGCCAAAAAAAGCCCAGTCTGACCTAAGGGTTCATTACTCGTACAACAACATAACTCGCTGCCTAACTTCCATAATACAATGTAGGCCTATCGTTGTAAAAATGTACTAGCTTGTTGTGAAACTGTAGTAACATGGTCGCACATCCATCATTTGAACCACATTGGTTCAAAATAGGTTTGTCGATGTCATGTGATGGAGTAATACCTTCTGGAACTTAATTAATTCAAGATCACAATTAATGTCAGATTATTATAGTTCATTTACACAAAACAACAAAAATGTTTACATGCAGGTAACTGGCATACACTCCAGTATGCATGGGGTTCATTTATTCAGCAGCTTTCTTCACAATGTACAGTATTCTTCACAAACATGGTATCTGAGGTGACTGCTTCACTAGTTTTGTTCCTTGTGGTTTTCTTTATTTGATGTTAGATTCATTGCGGGTTCCTTAGTTCCAATAGTTTCTTGTTAGTTAGACAAGTGTGGACTTAGATCATGGCCTACAGCTGTATTTTTATTAACTAAAATGAACAAAGATCAATAAATACTGTAACAAAAGTATTGCTCATTGTTAGTTCATGTTAGGTAATACATTAACTAATGTTAACTAATTAACCTTATTGTAAAGTGTTACCAACTTTATTGCTTCAAATCAAAGTTTGTAATATTATGATTCCCTTCATAGCTGATAGGTTTGGTTCATGGCTTATAACGCTATAATGAAGACTTTTAAAAATCTATGAGATTTGAATCTATGGTTTAACCTATGGGAAACAGGAATGGAAAAAATACTTCCAAAACCAATGGCACTTCCAAAACCAACTACAAGCCTAAGACCAGCAAACCATCTAAGGCTTGTTTAAGATGCTCTCTCCTTCAATGTAAGTGTTGTTTTAGTCATAGAACAATATTTTGGCCTGATCAACTGGCCGATATGTGACTTTTTTCATTGGCTGGAAAGAGATTGAAGGGTCTGAGCGGCTCAGTATTTATACTTTTGGGGGAGATAAACCCATGAATGACAATGTATTTAAATCCTACAGACATCAACTTGTAACATAGTGTTGTGCAAGGAACCGCATGAAAATAAGTCTTTATTAATTGATAATATGCCCCTGTAATAATAATTTGAGTGAAAAGGAATAAAAGTTGTTTTATTGCCACTAGTGTTCATTTCAGCTGGTAACTGCATTGTATGCATAGATACATTTTCGGAGCTTTGCAAAAATGCATGTAGAGGCACGTATTTACAATGTTGCAAAAATTAGGTTATTGGCCCCTAAAAATCCCAAACTGGTTGACCACTAGATTTTTCCGCTTGTTTTATTATCCAACAAGCGCTCAGAAAAATAATAGCTCAATTCTCTGCACAGTCTGATGTATCATTCATCATTCACACACAGTGCCAGATAGATTACATGCAAATGTAAAACTTAACCAAAAGTAGGAGAAACACTGATGCTTGCTAAAAATGATACAACACAAGAACAGCACTTTACGATCAGCCAGGATTTTATGCTACATCAGTGAATCTTTCTATGCTTTTACAAACTCTTTGCCACCTCCCTCAACATTATTTATATTAGTTGATGAAACAAGATTGCAACACTCCAGAATCTTTCTTCATGTCCCTACTTGGTGTGAACAGTAGATTATTTCCTATGATGGGATTTTATAAAGGAAGAGTGTCATACAATTGTGCAATCTGTGTCTCTTATCTTTTTAAGATAGATAAGCGTATCTCAGTTCCCAAAACAAGTCAAAGATTGGCCTGTGAAGAACTGTGTCCCACACTGAGAGAAGATCCCAGTGACAGCCATGTGTGTCACTACCTTATACAGTTCCTCGCCAGATTAAACAAGACATCTCTATAAAATATTCACATGGTGACACAGATAACGGCCACCAACCAGATGTAGCATATTAAGGCAAAGAGTTTCTTGTCGGTATGCCAACCACATTTGAAATGGTCTGATAATACAATGTGTTCATTTTGGCGGAGGGGCTGCTGAGAAACAGTGCCCTCTATTCATCGGAAATCCTCCTGACAGAGCTACAAGTGACCTGAAAATAGATTTTCTGATTAAGCTTTAATGAGCTCAGAGAACATCACTTTGAAAGTGACTCCTGGAGGGAGGAGAAGAAACGGCTCTCAGCACAAACCGTGCGAAGGCTTAGAGGTATCGCACGCGTGACATTGCTCTTGCTGAAAACCAACACGACGGCAGATTAATATTGTAAAGTAACATCGCTCCACTGAGGCGCACTAGGCAGTGTGCAGTGGGTAACGCTCATGTAGACAAAGATCTTCTAGCATGGAAATTAGTGACTATAAACCACTTTATAGTAAACATCGAGAAAATCAGCTGTTGGTTTAAAGCTGAAGTGATAAAGCTTTTCAACATTAAAAGTCTTTCTCATTTCTGCTTCTGAGTAAAAAAAAAGAAGATAATTGTGACATATCTCCCAAATGCGGAATGATAGCTTAATCGGACTGAAAAGGCTTCATGTAAACACCTCAATTGATCTGATTGAAAGGGTAGCATAGATCTGAAATAATATTAAATTGGAACATATTAGTAATACTGGCACCAAATGTGCAGTGCAGTACTTCTGTTTATTTACAGTACGTCTTACATTGTACATTATAAACATGGTAGCAGGTGGAAAGAACTGGTAAGAGACTGAATATTTGCTAAATATCTGCTAGAAAAGGTTTTTGACATATCTTTAAAATATGTATTCAAGGCAAAAATGCCATTTATGCTTGCAATAGAGCTGCACGATTCTGGATAAATTGAGAATCACGATTATTATTATTTTATTTTATTTTTTCAAATAGAGATCATGATACAAAATATCATTTACTAGATGTTCTGACAAAATGATAATTGCTTCAGTCTATTTACACATTTTTAATTAACTTGAATTATTATGTTTGAATGAATGATTCAATGACTCATTCATAAAGACTTCACTGGCTTCATGACTGGATAAATTGTAATTTTTAAACTAGTCTGTTGAATGAATGATTCAATGACAGATCATTTTATTAACAGTCACTTGTAACAATATAATCAGTATAATCATTAAAAAAAGTCCCAAGTTACTTTCAAAATGTGATTTAGTCTATTTTGATCATTACCGTAGACATCAGTGTTTATAACCGAACTATAAACTTTTATCCCAGTACTTCTGTGATAATATGAATATTTGTAACACAGAAATATTGATACTGTGTGTTTGAAAAGATGAAGCTGTTTAATATCTTTACATGACAACTGCTCTCTCTAGATCAGCGGCGACAGATTTGAATGTTCCGTTGTGATTGGGATTTAATAGACACATTTTCATTTAGGAATAAGGTCTTGTTAGTGTATGAATCGAGATCACAATCTTTTAACATTGTAGCTTTAGCTTGCAATGGCTTTCTGTTTCTAAACATAGTGACTGATGCACTGTGCATGTGCTGAAGTTTTAGATATAAACAGTAGAGTAGATATAAACAGTCTATGGTTCATCCAAATTATGGTGAGTTCGTTTACAGCTTTTATCGTTTTACTTCTGGCATTTGCATTTAGGCCTAGGCTTCAAAATTCATAAAAGTTGTGTTCAGTTATGAAAAAATATGTCAGAATCATAAACTTGTGTTGGCCACAAGCTTATTTTCTGCAATTATCAAAAAGCCAACAGAAAAATCGTATTGGGTTTTCATTGAGAGAACTAAAGTGATGCTAACTTCTCGGTTGATCAACAAAAATACATCACCACTTTATAGTAAGTGTCACTGTGCATTACTTCAGAAAGATTAAAAATCGAGTTCTATTTACAATTCCATTTCAAGCCACTATTGGCACAAAAATACACATTGCAGCTTTAAAAACACAAATTGCTAATCTTAATATAATGTGGCGTCACAGTGTTAAATAAAACATATTACCCAGAATCCTCTTAAGTAATAGCAACCAGATCATGTCACTGTAAAGATGCAGGCTTTTTACCGTTATCACAGCATACAGTATATGCTTACAAACCGGAATCTTAAAACCTGCCACACAACGTGCACCATGTGCATGTCTGCTGATAAAGTGTTTATAATCCAGCGTGACCATTAATTGGAATGTTTTATGACAGCTTTTCAGCGATTTTGCCCTGTTGCCACTGTCCTCTCTGTACTCTATAACACAGTGGATATGGTTTTCTTCAGGATTCAGATTTACACTGAGCATCAAGTGTTGACCCAACAGTACCAAAATTGTTTTAACATAAATGTCATCAAAAATGTGAATAATTACCACGAATTGCATAGGCCCACCAATGTGTCAAATTACGAAAATGACATATAGGCTGAATAGGAAAAATGACCATTTTGGTTGCATGCTCTAACTGCATTGAGAATTGCATTCAGCATTGTTTTTTCAACCAGTTTTTTGGGTCATGACCCAAAATTTAAGAACTACTGGTGTAAAGCGCATCTGTTATTATCTGTGTGCGGTTGTCACTACCATTAACCAGATAGAGGAAACTAGTCTAGTGAGGAGATAGGGGAGAATGAATGAGTGTGTGTGTGTGGTCTCAGCAGCATGTGCTGCTAGCAAGAGGAGTGCAATTGATAGAGAGCTCATGGCGATGAGAACGAGAGGATGTGACAGTCATCGTCCTGGAAGCAGCTGTCAGACCTGTGGCACATCCTACAGGCCCGGGTCTACATGTATTTGTGCCTGACTGTGTAGACATCAAAGTGTACATGAAAGAGTGACTGAACGCACTGCATTAACACTGAGGCTCAGTGTTGGGAATACATACTTTATGTAAAATAACTATTTATATTGCATCATTCATTTTTATGGAAAGAAAAAACATTCTTTTTTGTGTTACTTCTCAACAGCAAACTAAATTAAAAAATAATTGACTCTACTCAATTTGATTACTCATCACTTAATCACTTTAGCTACTCTTGCAATTGGCAAAAAGGCATCAAAAAGATCGTGATCTCAATTCAAACACCCACACAATCTTATTCCTATATGACAATGATTCTCCTGTGTCTATTAAACCTAATCACACCGGAACATTTAGATCTGCGTTGGCGCAGCCGCTGATCCAGAGAGAGCAGTTGTCATGTAGGTATGAAACAGCTTCACAAACAGTCTTTTCGACCACACAGCAATATCACAGAAGTACTAGGAAGTTTATAGTTTGGATTTAAAGCAAGGAAGTGATCAAAATAGAGTTAATCACCTCTTGAAATTAACATGATGCTTCAAATAAAGATTGTATTAATTACATCGGTGCACCAGTAGATGGCGACAAGTGGCTCTGAACAATTTTATTTTTCATTGAATCTTTCAAGTGATTCGTTCAAAAACTCTGATTCACCCAGTATTGAAACAAGTGAAGTGTTTACTTTGCAACCAGATAGCAACACCCTAGCAACCACACAAAACACCACCACAAAGGAATGTGCCAAAACCTACTCAAAACTTCTTACACAATCACATCAATATATTAAAAACATTTCTGAGAGCGCTTATATGACTGTTTCTTACACTTTAGTGCACTTTTAAAAAGTGCACTTTGTAATGTCAAATAAAACATTTCACTTTAAAGTACATTTTAAATCACTATGCTTCAGTCATTTTTTTCATTCTTCAAAGAAGCGCACTTATTTTGCGCATGTAAAGTACTTTACTGTTGTTGTGATATTTGATATTACAGTTAATGTAAATTTATTTTAAATGTCCTAAATTATAACATCATCATTACAAATGTGCAATTACAAGTATATTTAAATACATGACGTACAAGTTTCAACAGAAATTACATTCAAGTATATTTTAGTTTACCACAAATCCTTGTCAGTACAACCATATTTCAAAGACAATAGATGTAATTGTTAAATTACATATTCAGATGAACTTAAATAGTACTTTTTGACCCACTTGAGTAAGAATTATATATACAACTAATTGCACTTAATATGAATTTAACATACATTTACATTTAATTGTAAATAACATGCAATTAAGTGTATAAAATCATTACATTCAGTTCACACTTATATTCTGTTAAAGTATATTATTTCTGTAAAAAGTACACTTTTATAATGTGTATTTAGTTTTTAAAAGGGATGTTACACATTGACTTAATGCAGTGACCCAGAAAAAAGTGCAGAATATGAAATATTTAAATCAGTATGTTTTTTATGTTTTAAAAAAAATCAGATTTTATATCACTGCATATCAGAAACTACTAGACCTTTAAGTGTCTATTTAAAGAGAAGGTTGCGGTGCGTTTGACAAACAGACTCAATATCTTTGTGTGTAAGAGTGTCTGTGCTCTTTAATCTATTCAACAGACGCTGCAGGCATATTGTAATCCACTCCTGAGAATATGAAACCCTCTCAAATCCAGCCTGGCAAAAAAACATGGCCAAAAAAAAAAAAAAAATAAACACCACTATTGTGTTCCTAGGGAGACATAATATTTATACGGTTACACAGGGATGCGGAGTGCCGAGAGGTGGAATTTCAATCGAGAAACTGGAGCCCTGAAACCAGTGTTTCATAGACCCAACTCCCTGCTACCTGTACATGAGAACTAATTACACTCAGCCTTTGAGTGGAGAGAGGGGGGAAATGAAACGAGAGGCAGAGAGCACTTATCACAGAACGATAAACACGATAAAAGGTATTGGACTGGCAGCTTTTGTCCCTGTGTGTCCTGATTTAATGATCCCCACTATCGATCCCTCAGTAAGTGAGCCTACACAGAATGATTCAAGCAAAGTGACATTCAGATGTCTGGATGATAATGGCAAAAATCACTGGTGATTATTTCCCTTGATATTGTGATTATTCATTTCGAGTAGTGTTTAGTTTTTGTAATTCTTTTGTAATGTTCGAGACATAATGACAATGGTAGCACCATTTTACCGTTTCTACAGCAGCGTGTCAAAACAAGAGTGCAAGCGCACACCAGAAACGCTCAGGGCCGTTCATGGAAATGATTTTCCGGTCCTACATCCTCTAATATTTTTATCTAGAGCCAAACACGCTTCATTCAAGCTTTTTCTGCTCAGTGCGCATGGCTTCTCTCTCCTGCTACTGATGCTAAAACACCGCGCGGACCGATCAGTGCCTGACAAACACAATGCATTCTGGTTAGAAAGTTTCTCCGACTTTGATCAGCACCACTGCCGTGTCACGATCAGGTGTGCCATGTCCCGCGAGAGCAAATCAAGACCAGCCGCCTGGGTCGGGCATCGGCTGCACGCGCTCTGATGACGACACTGCTGTTTCACGATTGGCCGGATTCACTGAAGACAACGATCACGTGTGTGTTTCGTGTTTATTCTGACACATTCAACAAATTCGTGTTTTTATTACAGTAAAAACTCTTTTCATTTAACCCTAATGTTATATTGTCATGTTTTTTCAAATAAAACAAAATATAAAAAAATATTGCCCAGTTTAACTGGTAGTTAAATAGTATAGGCTTATGTAACCCTTAACTGTAAGCATCCCGCTAGCGCTCTTTTTATTGATGCCTTTTTTCAAATCACATATTTTAGTTATCATAATAAATTAGGTATCATTCGAAAGCTTACTAAATCAAAAATTAAAATTGGACGTTGCCTTACCATGGAAACGGTACTCTGAATTCTTTTAGCGGGCTCCTCCGCTAATGGGCGGTGTCTGTTTTTATATTACAAAATGTATTGTAACTACTTTATCATCAAAACCTTTTCTAATCTTAACAAAACATATATCGTCGGAAAGGTCTGAGTCTCAATGTTCCATATTTGACAGAAGTGATATTTGGACAGAAATGTATTCATTTGTTACAGGAGAATGCATCAAAACAAAATTCAATGGAATGTGTGTCACCCGGTGGCTATTTTTGGTACAGCGGCTGAACAAAATCTCATAGGAACTTACATTTTTGTGATATCAACTTCAAATTTGTAAAATATATATTTTATATAAAAAAAAAATATTTAGTACAGTACATTTGATTTACAGTCATTTGTCATTACAAAGTCATTGTCATTACAGTCAGATTTACAGCATTGTTCAACTCGAACACACCTATAGTCTCATGTCACCAGACATACATTAAAAATACAGTCAGATATCATAAATTTCATTTTTTTTGCTCACATTCCATATCAGTGTCATTGATGCCACAGCAAATGAATTTAGATGGAAAGGATTAGGCAAATCCCCAAATAAATTAAAAAAATGGTTTTCATGAAAGCTAGAAAAATTGGAGAGATCAGATCAACCGGTGTTAAGCCAGCATTCTCACAGATTTATGTCTCTGACAATCTACCGGACCAGAAGGAAGCAGTTTATAACCAGCGTCCAATGGGAATTCTTCGGTTCCACTGTTTGCACTTTATGCTTTTGATTAATATCTGAACAGATGTCTGTTTTGCATTCTCTATAATAAGTGAACTAAATTAAACTCATAATTTTCCTTCTGATATACAGATGCCTGACATTCAAATACGAAACAAGTAAGAACCAATGATGTTTGGTGCCAAACTCTACCAAGGTTTAAAATGTGCATTAAAGAATGGTATAATGGCAGAATTGAAGATTTTTTTCAGAATATTCGAGTATTCCTGTAAACACAGTCGGTTACGTCTTAAAGGGATACTCCACTTTTTTTTGGAAATAGGCTCATTTTACAACTCCCCCAGAGTTAAACAGTTGAGTTTTACCGTTTTTGAATGCGTAATAATCAAGAAACTTTACTGCCGTACCATGAGTGCAGCAGGTCGTAATGATATGACGCAGCGCCTGAAAATAGTGCCCAGCTCGGTAACTTCTAACGCTCCCTGTGCAAGCAGGTTGTCACGTTGGTTATGTTGACGGAAGGTAGCCTATTTTCAGGCGCTGTGTCATATCATTACGCCTGCTGCACTCATGGAACGGCAGTAAAGTTTCTTGATTATTACGCAGGAATGAGAGTATAGTTCCTAGCCATATCAGCCTAGAAAATCGCAACTTTATATTTTCCGTCGGTCTTAGTGCACGATGTAACTACAGAAGAGTCAAGTTTTAAATA
The DNA here is from genome assembly GCF_964197995.2 of Scardinius erythrophthalmus. Taxonomy (NCBI): domain Eukaryota; kingdom Metazoa; phylum Chordata; class Actinopteri; order Cypriniformes; family Leuciscidae; genus Scardinius; species Scardinius erythrophthalmus. Next base: position 32,377,125 of record NC_138227.1, on the reverse strand, counting down.
GGAAAAATATCGAAACTCTTTGGTCATTTTTTTGAGAGAAATGCTAATGGTCTTGTCCACTTCAATGATGTATGCTAAGCTATGCTAAAAGGGGTACCGCCAGAACCGGAGATCGGCTGAATGGATTCAAAAACGGTAAAACTCAACTGTTTAACTCTGGGGGAGTTGTAAAATGAGCCTATTTCCAAAAAAAGTGGAGTATCCCTTTAAGTGAACGTAAACAGTTGGGAAAGAAATCGGACTCGGAGCAATAGGAACCGTGCATTAGGTCTTAAAGTGACAGCAGCCTGTTCAGTAAACCTGCTGCTGCCTGTCAAACAACAAAAAGATAAAGAGAAAATTACTCACTGTTCTTGGCAGATTTATTATGAATCAATGTATATTTAATTCATGTGAAGACATTTGATTTTTCAGTTTCTTTGTTTCTTACTTGAATACTACAGTTAAATCGATGATAAAACTTAGAGCACTGTTTATTTTCAGACTTTTCAAGCAATTCTCCAGAAAGAATGTGAAACATATATATTGGTTATATCATTATCATTCGTATATCATTAAAATTAATTTTAAACACTTAAAAGCATATCAAATCGCATATCGAAAATTGCATTATTTAAAAAGTTATCGCATTTTTCTTCAATATCGTGCAGCCCTCCCAGGTGAAAAGGACGTACTGTTAAATGTATTAAAAATACATTGTAGTATATTTGTATTGTACTAAAAACATACTCAAGTACATTTTTAATACATTTAATAGTGTTTTTATGTCCTTGTGTTTTATGTACACAAGGACTCAGTAGGACTTTAGGAGCTCAGTCTCTGCAATCTACTCATTTTAAGAGAAAAATATGTTTGATAACTAGCTTATTGAAAAAAAAATCATTTCTTAGGGAATGTGGATGAAGACACAGGGAGGAGAACAGAGAACATTTATTCCCAGTCTTTGTTGTTATTAAGGTCGGTATGCTGTTTGAGTTGCCATGGTGGAAATTACTTGTGGAGCTCACTGCTCTTGCCATAATTTTATGGCTCTGACAGATTCTCTTGAACCAAACATAGAAACCAAACATGTCCTCCAAACTATGCTGAAACACCATCAATCATTACTATCCTATTTGTAACCTGCAAAAAACAAATATCACAAATGAGATTTCTTTAATATCACAAAGGTTTCTCAGTCAGCAATGAAATTACAGTAAATGGATGCAAGTAGTGATTTCTGATGAAGTCTCCTGTTTCTCTTGAGAAAAAAATAATCTCAGTAATGTTTCTCCTTTAGAGTTTCAGGAGAGATGTGCTCACATTTGCCAAGATACCAAAGTCTGCAGTCAAAAGTCAAAGAGTTCACTAAGAACTCAAACATTTCAACTTCCAACACCAAATCATCTGGGATTTTATGTCCACTATTGATTTTTAGCTCTATATCAGGGTTTCCCAAATGGGGGTTTGTGAGTTGATGAAAAGCTGATAATTCAATCAAATGTAACATTAAATAAACAAATGGGGCTGCAAAATAAATCAAAATAAAACTGAAATTGTGATTATCTAATAAAACGCTGCGATTTAATTCAAGTATACAGTTTCTTGCACCAAGTATTTCGAGTGAAGAGCATTGCTGTGGTGTAATAGTGTTCTCAGACCAAATCATAGAGCTTTTTAGTTGGATGCTGAGGCTTTTTAGGTCAGGTCGAATCTGTGATCTCTAACCCTGTTCGTATGCTTGCTTCCATGGCTCCAATACGCTGTGTTTTCCGCAACCTGGGGTGTCGAAATACTATTGGGTAAACTGGAAGTGGGCGGGATCAAACAGACCAACACAAAAACAGACATTCTAACACAATGAACATTTCACAGTGAAATAACTAACTGTATCATTGTTCTTCGGAGAAACAAGTATTAAAAAGATCTGCAAACATATTATGGCATTTTTATTTTTATGTTGTCCAAATAGTTATATACAGCACCTTTAAAAGTAATTTTTTACATCTCATTAGAAAGGATATAAATATCATTTTTAAATTAAAGCAGTCAAAATAACACATTTACTATTTACTTGCTTATTATGTGGCCATTAAAAGTTGTATCAGTGATTTCATGCCCCCCCCAAAAAATTATCACATTCATCTAATCTTTCCTAACGATCCACTAGCTGCCCGCCCCATAAGCATGTCGTCAAAAAAATGCGTCTCTGTAGGCAGCCTAGGCTCTGAGATCTGCACACAAAAACAATTGGTTTCACCAACCACTCAAAACCAAAACAAATAGTGTTCCAACCAATCACCGACAGGGGGGGGGGGGTGTTGTGAGGTTTTGAGCCAGCTTCTTCTTCAGCTCCGACTTCGTGTGCAGCCGTTGATTGGTTGGAACACTATTTGTTTTGGTTTTGAGTGGTTGGTGAAACCAATTGTTTTTGTGTGCAGATCTCAGAGCCTAGGCTGCCTACAGAGACACGTTTTTTTGACGGCATGCTTATGGGGCGGGCAGCTAGTGGATCGTTAGGAAAGATTAGATGAATGTGATCATTTATGTTTGGGCCTGAAATCACTGATACAACCTTTAACTGACACCAGAGAACCGTTCACATTCAAATGTGTCATTACATTTTTGAAATATAAGTACTTAAAATCTCAGGGGTGATTCATGTTTATGTGTCAGCAAAAGACTTTGACAGCACGTGAGCTTTTGTGAAAACTATAGAATATACTTCCACATTTTTGTCCACGAACAGTCGGATCAACAGAGGGTTATTAACAGAACAGTTATTGTAAGGATTTAGCACTGAAAACTGTATCATACTTTTTCTACTCTTTGAACAGCATTATAGTAAAAACAGAACACTATCTCAACATCTTGGGATAGTGGCAGTTTATTTTAGTTTTTTTCCCCTCTGTTTGGTCTAAAACACTGTTTGCTGTCATCCAGTTTGAAATTTTGACAACAAACACAGAGGTTTTTCAGATTTTCCATCACAGGTTCTCTCCATGTGTACGACTCTTTGCAGCCTTTAGCCGCTGCCTACAACGCACTGGATCCTTCACTGGAAACCGAAAGTAACTCACTCCCGCTAAACCTTTACTCTTTGAATTCTTGCACTGGGAACAATACAAATCAACACCATCATAACTAAAAGTTTGCAAAGAAGTATTTCCTACTAAAGCAAGACGGTATTTGACTCGTAAGTGTATCCATAGCAGACTGGTGGGAGTGGCCTTGGACGGCAACATGCCCAGTGCATTATGGGTGTTGACATTGTCCAACCTATTTGGCAAAAGGGAATGACAACAGCCTTTTTTCTCTGTTCTCTCTAGTCAAGTAGCACCGGAAAAAAAAAAAAACCTGCATAGGAAGCCAAGTTTTATTAAAAGCCCATTTTTCCAGGAGTAAAGTACCCCTTTAAGTCACTCACTGATAATCTTTCCTCCACTGAGCTACGACCACATCCTTAAGTCTGGGAACGAATCAGATTGAGTTTCTGCACTGAATAAACTATTGATCATTGAAAAGAACCACTTCACAAATGGGACCTTCTTCTCACAAGAGCTAGGACGGGTGTCAAGTAAATTGAATTGTGTTCTGTTTCTCAACAACAACAAAAAAAACGTAGCATTAGAAGACTTGGGATACAGCACACAAATCAAATCAAATCTTTAATGATACTTTTTATGGTGCTTTTATGTCATACAAGGTTTCTCAAGTCCCTTTTTATTGTAATTGGAAAAGAGCATGGAAACAGCCTTCAAATATTCTCATTTTGAATTCCATGGGGGAAAAAAATATCATGGAGTTGAGGGTGAAGATATAAGTAAGTTTGAGTGAAAGATTCCTTAAACAGACTGTCTGATAGCTGCTACTCGACTTTGTGGGTGTCTATAGCCCCTTTCACACATACAGTCTTTACTAGTAAATTACTGGTAAGAGATCATTAAATACTTCAAAAATGTAAAAAATCGGTTCAGTAAGGGAACCAGTAAGGGAAGTTGTAACATTACCAGTAAATTACCAGTAATGTGCTCTGTGTGAACAAAGAATGAAGATTACCGGTATAATCGCGTACGAGGTCAAGACACGCTGACGTAAGAAGTCTGCTTTGGGCCAATCATAAAGTTCTTATGGAGATGACGTGATTACTCAGCGCTTATTACAGTTTGACCGTTGCGCAACGTCTCACAGCTTTTTCAATGTGTCGCGCTTGAGACCCAGGCTTCTTTTCCATTCATCAACATTGCTGCTCTGCAGTCGGACACTATTATGAGCGTCTCATGTTTTAGGAGCAAAACGCGTTCTGTTTGATCATCCGTTATGCCTTTCACCTTTGACATCAAAAAGTGTTGTCAAATTGAACAGATAGTGAAATTCTCCTCATTAGGGAGGATGAAGAGAACGGCGTGGCGTTTAAAGATCACTTCCGATGACTGACATCTCAGAATTTACTGGTATTTCGGTGCAGATGTTTGAATGGTCTCTTATCAGTAGAAAGCCAGAACGCCATTGCTTGTGTGAACAGCATATTTGTGGGTATTGCCATTCTGGCAATTTTACAGTAATTTACCGGGATTGCTGTGTGAAAATGGCTTAAGAGTGTACAGTACATGATTACATGTCTGTGATAAACCGATGGGATGTATACGTGTGCTACTAAATAAGAGAGATGTCTCCACAAACAGAGCAGAACGTTCTCTCTCAGAGATCTAGGCAGTTCCATAGAGAGAGAAAAGGGAGGAAAGAATAGAAAGATCAGCAGCAAATGAAAAAGGGAAAGAAGGAGAGAAGGAGAGAGAGGAGAGGCACACAGCTCCATCACTGAAGCCTCAGAGGGAAAACAAGAGAGTACGAGAGACAGAAAGAGAGGGACGATTTGAAGAAGTCAAGCATTCATTATGTTTACTATGGGCCGTGTGTTATTAAACAGTAACTCACAGCATCTCATTTCCCCAGTCTGTCTACGACTGTGCTGAATCGCACTTCACCAGACCCAATGCGGCAAGGACCATGAGATTCAGGGCTTAGCTGACCACGTTTACAAACCAACAAAGCAATACGTTTGTCCTCAGCACCTCTTTATTCTCTACCAGACAGACTAATAGTAGGAAAACAAAGAAGAAGAAGACCTTGTGCAATAATGATCAGAGGTCTCGTTGGGGGTTTTCAGTGTAGGTCTGCTCTGGCATAAGGGCTATTTTTGACAATGATTTCAGGAAAAGTTTAACATTTGTGATTTTTTTATTCAATGTTTGAATTTTGTGGTAGTTTTTGGTAACTCTTGTGAAAAAGAAAAGAATACTTATTATGGAAATAACAATTCAAAAGAATATTCTTAAGTGTGAACTGAATGTAATGTTTTTGGACGCTTAAGTGCACGTTCACTTTAAGTTTAAATGCAATTAGTTAAACTTTAGAATGCTTTTTTGACCCACTTAAGTAGGCCTTAAGTTCATCATTAAGTGTAATTTCATAATTATGTCTACTGTCTTTATAGTGTACTGCCAAATGTATTAGAATTTAAGGAAAACTAAAATACACTCTAATTTCTATTGAAACTTTTACTGTATGTCATGTATTTAAATATGGTTGCAATTAAAAATATGGATACAACGGGGCTAAAGGTGCACTGGGGTAAAAGGCTCATTTGACTTTAAACCACTAGATGGCACAAAAATTCAGCTTAGCATTTTTCGTAACAACAACTTTTGATGATGCACGTGGAAATTTGGCTGATCCTTGACATGATCGCGGGCAGTAACGGAAAGATGATTCTGCACTAATTTGATCTAATATTCATAATAATATTGTTTTATATGTAAAAGTATGGTATTTGGGATAAAAGGCGCCCCTGCTGTTGGGGTGAGAGGCACAATAATTAACATGATAATAAATAGCTGGCTGACTTTTCTATTTGTTGACATGACATGGATAGATTCAGATAGGAAATATCATATATTAAGTTGGGTGCAGAGATAATCAATCATATTTATAATTAAACCATCATTTTAAAAAAAAATATGATATCAATCAAATCATATAATAAAATGTCATATTTGTTAAAGTTATATAAAATTATTCTAGGATCTCATTCAATGCTTTCAGAATCTTTACTTTTTAAAATTATTTTATTTCTGTATTTTTTAAATGAACATATTTTAATGACAGTATGTTTATTGAACAAAAATGTATTATTTTATTTATAAAAAAAAATAACCAAAAATAGTACAGACTTTGCTAAAGTGATTATTTTGAACAAGTATTAACTTAGACATTTTAAAAACTTATTATTTTAGCATTGAATTTGTGTACATCACAAATACACTAAAAAGTTTAATACTGAAAATGGGCCTGGGGCAAATTCTCATTTGTTCTCCCATAATTGTTCTCTGTTGAGTTCATTTTGTTTTTTTTTTTACTTTTTGGGAACTTGTTATCTTGCATTATGAAACTAGTTCATTAATAAAGCACACCAGATCTGAGCTTTGAGCAAACAGTAAAAATGAATTTGTAATGTAAAATTGAGTACAAAATGCAGTGGGACATAAACCCACTGCAGACGTTCACAGACGTTCTGTGAGAACCTCAGACGTTCTCTGAGAGCCGTAAAGAGAAGGACACAAACATTAACATGTCAAGACCCCACAGCAAGACAATGTAATGGCACCAGCCTCCCAAAACCCACCCACACACACACACCGTAGTCACTAAGGAGTCCATCAAACTCGGCATGACAGGCCGTCATATTCAATGACCATATCTGTACTGCTTTTCTTTTTTTAAAGCATGCCCCGAATATGACACCGTTGTCACCCTCAATCTTTACATCACCTTCTCTAAGGACAGTCAATGAAACAATCCCCCCAGCACTGAAAAACACATCCAAGCATCAGGTCACCAAATGTTACTTGATGTATAACAATTACTTGACCATTTCTGCTAAAACATACATAAAAAATACACAATTAAAAAAATATATGAAAGTGTATTGATGGTATCTAATATGTAAACCTTTTTTCACATTCAAAGACATACTTTTTAATGTTTTTAGGGGTCAATGAAAAAGAAGCATGTCCATGATAGAGAAAAGAAAAAATCGTAAAAAATGTACGCTTTGTGTTCATGTTGGTTTCTCAAATTTTTAAAAAGCTTTTACACCATTTTCAATAACTAAATAAATAAAAATGTCATGTGGTAAATAGTTAAAACAATCCTTAGTGTTATGTGCCTTAGCGTACCTTGAATAGATGTTGGTTTTTTTTTTTTGTTTTTTTTTTTTACTTTCAAAATAGATTTAAAATAGATTAACATAAAGAAAAAAATCCATCAATCACTGCAGCACTTAGTAAGTTTTTCTTTTCAAGAATTGTATTACTTCAATATGAAATTTTCCCTTCGTTTTTACGTCCATCAGTAACTGATTGGACAGTTGGATGGTTGTGGTTTGCTATTGGTGGATCTCATGTGAGTGACAGGTCGGCCCGCCCTCACGCCAGTGAACACGTCATCAGAGAAGAGAAGAGATGCAAGAGGGAGGGAAAGTTATTTTGATCAAAGATTATGAGGGACCATGAATTAAAAAAGGTAACACTTTATTTTGATGGTCCACTCTAGACGTTCTACTAACTATAACTAATTTTGCAATTAAATGTCAACTAACTCTCAGAGTATTAGTAGACTGTTAGTTTAGGCTTAGGGTTTGGGTTAGTAGAATAAGTTGACATGTATTAGCAAAGTTACTTATAGTTAGTAGAATGTCTGTAAGGGATCATCAAAATAAAGTGACAGCAGATAATGACTAATGATACTAATATGGGAATATCTAAAAAAAATGCTGGCAAACAATCATTACTACAGCTTAGAAAGCTATGGTTCATTATAGAGTATTATCATTATTTCAGCTAAATTACCCGAACCAAGGAAGTAAAAAAGCAATAAATGCTTGAATCTCCTAATGGTAGATTTGCGTCTTTTGGTAAAAGAGACAAACTACTGTGAAATATAGGCAATGTGCTGCTCCATTGGCTCGAAAATGCTGCAAGGGAGAGGTGGGGGTGGGTATAGGCTGCTTGACTGAGCTGTGCCGAACAAAAGCCCTATGGTATCTCCTTTACAATGGCTGCTACAAAAGACCACTGTTCTCCAGGTTCAGTGGGCATTTCCTGCCCTTGCGTACCAGTTGGGTGTTTAATTTCATTGTTTCTATCACACACAACAGCCACCATTTTCCGAGACCCAACCTGGCCCTTCTTTCTCACTCGCTTAGCGAAACAGGATTAGGAAAGAAACCTCCCACTGGCTCTCTGAGTTCCTCTCGACTGATGCTCATGCAGCGATCTGTCAGGCGGGCACAAGATCCTTCCACTCGGGCTGAAAAGGTTTAATTTAGCGGCAGCTCCGACACCGACGCTCATTTGCCTGAATGCGCCTCAGCAGGCTTGAGAACAGAGTTTAATCTCTTCGACAATCTCGTTTCGCTCTCATTAACCAGCGCAGAGATGGCTCTGACAAATGTGTGAAAACCCCTTCTAATGTGGGCCTATCTACTAGGCCGTGTACTGGAACAGCACTGATGTGTGCATTTTCTCATGATGTAAGATTATACAGAATGTACTGCAAAAGTACATGCAATGATGCTTAGGTTGCTATGGTATCGATATTCAGTTACTAAGGTGTTCTGGGTGGTTGCTACTGTAGGTGCTTTTTTACTGGCACAAGTCAATGATACTCTTGTCAGTCAAACAACATTTTTTTTTTTTTTTTTTGTAATGGCGGTAATGACAATATAATTATATACCATCTATTATACACCGCATTACACCCGTTCGAGCTGATTTGCATCGGTTGCTCATTAAGTACATTGATCTTTTAAAATGCAGCTGAAAACATATTTTTGTAAGATACAATTTGATATCTATTTTAAATTCTAATTCAAAATTGCTGTATTGGCATGACTGTATATAATACAATATTGCCAAAGCTTGGAATACATATAATAATAACAAAAACATCAAAATAATAGAAAAAAAATATTATAACATAACTTAAATTTAAATAAACTATTTTAAATATCTTTCATAATTCTATTGGATTATTATTATTATTATTAATATTGTTATTTCCTGCTTTTTTGCTTTTCTATTTGCTCTGGCAATTTGAGTTGTAATATAAGTTTAAAGATTGAGCATTATTATTGCAATTAAATGATGTTAAATAAGACAAACAGAACATTGCTGAAATTAAAGTAACACACAACATTACTCAAAATTCACTCCAAAAATATCCGAAAACAGAAAATGCGCATTGATTTATGCCGGCAACTTAAAAATGACCCAACATCAGATGATTCATTGTCCAGAAAATAAATTGTTCTATCAATATTTCCGGTCCCTAGACTTTCAATCGGATTTTCTCACCCGTTTTATCGCCAGACAAAAACAACGGGCAAAATCAAGCAATACCACACTCTTTTTAAAGCAAATTTAAGCTATCATTCATGTCTGGAGCACAAAGTTTATTATTAAGGATTTGTCCAAATCCCCAAGCCCAAATATAAACGATAGCAGTGATGCTTGCCTTAGCAAACGCCCCTGGTAACTGAGCCGTGCGCAGAAGAGCAGAGATCGGAGACAGGAGGAGAAGGAATCTGCTAGATGAGACAGTCTGAGAGTGTAGGAGGGGGAAATGAAAATCATATTTTAAGCTGCACCCTGATAGGAAGCATAACAGATTACTATGCTAAACCTCAAACCCTCGGCTCATGCCATGCCAGCAGAGGTCAGTCTGTTAAGCTGCAGGAACAGCTGTGTTCGGTCTTTCAATAGTGAGAACTTGACGTTAAACCAAATCTACTGCTGACCAGGCTCGAAGCTGCTCAACAGAACTGTAAATTACTGCCACAAAAGAGGTGCCCTGAAACACAGTGGCCTCAAACTTAGTCACACTTAAAAATGAATGATTTTCACTGCATTAGATGCCACAATATCAAATTAAGAGGCATCTGCAACAAATAATGCAAAAAAAAAAAATTCATTTTCCTTCATTTTGAGTAGTATATCTATTGTTTTATGGTTCTTTTGTGAAATATTTTGCTTGAAAAGGGTGCTTATGCATCTTTCTTTAAATTCAATGCAACTTATTATAGTACTTATGGTATTTTGTTATCTAATGCAATGACATTTCAAAAGTTAAATTGTCGTAATTTTAAACTAAATGACAGTAAAAATGCATGGAAAAAGCTGTTGATTGGTTAACAGTATGTTCCCTTACTACGCACTCTGAAAACTGTAATAGATCTAACAGTAAAATACTGATAAATGTACAGTTTTTGGAAGTGAAAAAGAACAAGCAACCCTTTTTCAATTTATGTTATGTAAACTGACATTCCCAGAATTATCTTTTTTCTTGGTTATGTACATTGGACTTTTATGTTACATCTCGTGTTGTTAAATTAATGTTCATTTCATTATGTACAGGTTTGGCTGTATTAAATATGGAATACTATGATTACCAACTAGTGAAGACATTTTTCTGGTTCTCACTGGTTAATAAGATCAGCCTATAATCGGAAAATCATGTTTCTGTTTAAATCTAGTGTTTTGCACACGTTGGGTTAGTGGATAGAAAATATAAAATCAATGGAAGCCTATGCAATGTCCTCACTAATATAGTGAAACAAACCTGTTTGTTTTGATCTATGTTTTGATCACCTTTCTGAATCTGATCCTGAAGTCTTTGTAAAAAATGTGATTTTCTCAGCTTTTTTTACCCAATTTTTATTTTTTTTTTTTATGAAACTTAACCACATTCAAGTGTTGATAAAAAGAATGCATGAATCTGAAGATTTTTTTATTTTATTTTTTTAGCAGAGGCGCTGTTCTTTCTTGTGATAGATTGCATGTTCATATATTCACACAACAAAATATTCTGAGTGGCATGAAAGTTTTGTGAAAATTATCAAAAACGCTGGCGAGGAAAGAGTTAACGTTATTTCAGTTAATGAAAAATACAATTTTGTAATGTAAATTTAAGTTTAAACTGTAAAACTTAAATGTTGCTACCATATTTATTACTGTAAATGTATGGAAACCACAGCTGCTTTTTTTTAAAACGCATGCAGCTACTTATTGATAAAAAGAAGTATTGTGGCAAATCCTGCCAAGTGGCCAGTCCAGCTTCCTCTTGTACCCTTAAATGGTCATTTCCAGTTATGCACCTTCTCGGTAAAATGTCAAAGCCCACAGTCCCCCCAGTCCCTTGCCACAGGAAACGGCCCATAAGCAGGGAACAAGTTGCCTTCCTGTTTTCAAAGACAACTCCTGTGGCATGCCGAGCTGTTTCCTGTTCTCTCTCTCTCTCTCTCTCTCTCTCTCTCTCTCTCTCTCTCTCTCTCTCTCTCTCTCCCTCAACAGTGCAGCTGCCTCATATGGCTCAGATAAGCCATGCTATTGACCACTAAATGATTTCAGTACAGTCTCTCTCTCTCTCTCTCTCTCTCTCTCTCTCTCTCTCTCTCTCTCTCTCCTCTCTCTCTCTCTCTCTCTCTCTCTCTCTCTCTCTCTCTCTCTCTCTCTCTCTCTCTCTCTCTCTCTCTCTCTCTCTCT